>NC_092145.1:76084881-76700952 GCF_043159975.1 Macaca nemestrina | reverse complement strand
TGCTTCTGCACAGCAAAATAAACTGTCAACAGAGTAAACAGACAACCTACAGAATAATATGTCCAAGCTATGCATCTGACAAAGGTCTAATATTCAGCATCTATAAGAAATTTAAACATTTACAAGAGAAAAACAACCCCATTAAAAAGTGATCAAAAGATACGAACAGACAATTTTCAAAAAAGACATACTGTGTGGCCAACAAGCACATGAAAAAATCTCAATATCACTGATTATTAGATAAATGAGAATCAAAGATAACATGATACCATCTCACAGAAGTCAGAATGGCTATTAATAAAAGATCAAAAAATAACAATGCTGGTGAGGTTGTGGAAAAAAGGGGACACTTATACAACTGTTGGTGGAAGTGTAAAATAGTTCAACTGTTATTCAGAGCAGTATGGCAATTCTGCAAAGAGCTAAAAACAGAACTACCATTTGACCCAGCAATCCCATTACTGGTATATACCCAGAGGAATATAAATCATTCTACCATAAATACACATGCACACGAATGTTCATTGCAGCACTATTCACAATAGCCAACACATGGAATCAACCTAAATGCCCATTAATGACAGATTGTATAAAGAATAGTGGTACATATACACCATGGAATACTATGCAGCCATAAAATCGAATGACATCATATCCTTGGGAGGAACATGGATGGAGCTGGAGGTTATTATTCTTAGCAAACTAACACTAACACAGGAACAGAAAACCAAGTACCATGTGTTTTCACTTATAAGTGGGAACTAAATGATGAGAACTCATGAGTGCAGAGAGGGAAACAACAGACACTGGAGAGGATGGAGAGTGGTAGGAGGGAGAGGAGCAGAAACAATAACTATTGGGTAGTGGGCTTAATCCTGGGTGCTAATCTGCACAATGAACCTCTGTGTCACAAGTTTACCTATAAAACAAATCTCCACATATATCCCTGAACCCAGAATAAAAGTTAAAAATGTGAAAAAAGTGAATATGAAAATAGAACCTAAGAAATATTGTGGAATTCAGTGAAAGCAGTGCCAAGAGGTTAAATTTATAACTGTAAATATTTATTAATACATTAAACGAGAAGATCTCAAACAACTAACTAAGGAGCTAAAACAAGAAAAACAAACTAAACTCAAAAGTAGCAGAAGGAAGAATATATTAAAGATTAGATAAGAGATAAAATACAGAGGCTGGATATGGGGTCTCACACCTGTAAATCCAGCACTTTGGGAGGGTGAGGCAGGAGGATTGCTTGAGCTCTGGAACTCGAGACCAGCCTAAGCAACATAGTGGGACTCTGTCTCCTCTATGAAAAAGAAAAATTAGGTGGATGTGATGGCCACACACCTATAGTTCCAGCTGCTCTGGAGACTAGATGGAAGAATCACTCAAGTCTAGGAGGTCAAGGCTGCAGTGAGCCACAGTCATGCCACGGCACTCCAGCCTGGGTGAAAAAGAAAGACCCTGTCTCAAAAACAAACAAACAAACAAACAAACAAAAAACAGAGTAGAAAAACAATAGAGAACAATCAACAAAATCAAGAGGTGGTTCTTTGAAAAGAAAATAAAACTGATAAACCTTTAGCAAAATTGATGAAGAAAAAAAAAGGACTAAAATAAATACAACCAGAAATAAAATTGGGGACATTATTGCCAATTTTATAGGAATAAAAAGTATTATAAGATCATAGTATCAACAATTATTTCCAAACAAAATGAATAAAGTAGATGAAATGGATAAATTCCTAAAAAGAACAGCCTACCAAGACTAAATCATAAAGAAATAGAAAATCTGGATCGAACTGTAACTGGTAGGAATATGGAATCAGCAACAAATAGTTTCATTTTTAAAATATTTATTTATTTACTTATAGGGATGGGGTCTCATTATGCTGCCCAGGTTGGTCATAAACTCCTGGACTCAAGCGATCTTCCCATCTTGGCCTTCCAAAGTGTTGGGATTACAGGTGTGAGCCACTCTGCCTGGACAACAGTTTTAGACAAGATTGTTGCACGGATGAATTCCACCAAACATATAAAGGAAAACCAATCCTCAAACTCTTCAAAAAATTTAAGAGTGAAAAACACTTTTTTATTTTTAAATTATACTTTAAGTTCTGGGGTACATGTGCAGAACATGCAGGTTTGTTACATGGGTATACACTTACCATGGTGGTTTGCTGCACCTATCAACCCATCATCTACATTAGATATTTCTCCTAATGTTATCCCTTCCCTAGCCCCTCAACCCCCAAAAGGCCCTGGTGTGTGATGTTCCCCTCCCTGTGTCTATGTGTTCTCATTGTTCAACTCCTAATTATGAGTGAGAACATGTAGTGTTTGGTTTTCTGTTCTTGTGATAGTTTGCTGAGAATGATGGTTTCCAGCTTCATCCATGTCCCTGCAAAGGACATGAACTCATCATTTTTTATGGCTGCATAGTATTCCGTGGTGTATATGTGCCACATTTTCTTTATTCAGTCTATTATTGATGGACATTTGGGTTAGTTCCAAGTCTTTGCTATTGTGAATAGTGCTGCAGTAAACACACGTGTGCATGTATCTTTATTGTAGAATGATTTGTAATCCTTTGGGTACATACTCAGTAATGGGATTGCTAGATTAAATGGTATTTCTTGTTCTAGATCTTTGAGGAATACCACATTGTCTTCCACAGTGGTTGACCTAATCTACACTCCCACCAGCAGTTCCTATTTCTCCACATCCTCTCCAGCTGTTTCCCACAAACAGTTCCTATTTCTCCACATCCTCTCCAGCACCTGTTGTTTCCTGACTTTTTAATGATTGCCATTCTAACTGGCATGAGATGGTATCTCATTGTGGTTTTGATTTGCATTGCTCTAATGACCAGTGATGATGAGCATTTTTTCATATGTCTGTTGGCTGCATAAATGTCTCCTTTTGAGAAGTGTCTGTTCATATCCTTTGCCCACTTTTTGATGGGGTTGTTTGTTTTTATCTTGTAAATTTGTTTATTTTCTTTGAAGTTTCTTGATAGTAGCCCTTTGTCAGATGGATAGATTGCAAAAATTTTCTGCCATTCTGTAGGTTGCTTGTTCACTCTGATGATAGTTTGTCTTGCTGTGCAGAAGCTCTTTAGTTTAATTAGATCCCATTTGTCAGTTTAGGCTTTTCTTGCCATTGCTTTTAGTGTTTTAGACATGAAGTCTTTGCCCATACCTACATCTTGAATGGTATTGCCCAGATTTTCCTCTAGGATTTTTATGGCCCTAGGTCTTACGTTTAAGTCTTTGATCCATCTTGAGTTAAGTTCTGTATAAGTTGTAAGGAAGGGGTCCAGTTTCAGTTTTCTGAATGTGGCTAGCCAGTTTTCCCAACAACATTTATTAACTAGAGAATGGTTTCTCCATTGCTTGTTTGTGTCAGGTTTGTCAAAAGTCAGATGGTTGTAGATGTGTGGTGTTATTTCTGAGGCCTCTGTTCTGTTCCATTGGTCTATATATCTGTGTTGGTACCAGTACCATGCTGTTTTGGTTACTGCAGCCTTGTAGTATAGTTTGAAGTCAGGTAGTGTGATGCCTCCAGCTTTGTTCTTCTTGCACAGGATTGTCTTGGTTATGCGGGCTCTTTTTTAAACTTCCATATGAAGTGTAAAGTATTTTTTTTTCCAATTCTGTGAAGAAAGTCAGTGGCAGTTTGATGGGGATAGCATTGCATCTTTAAATTACTTTGGGCATTGTGGCCATTTTCACGATGTTGATTCTTCCTATCCATGAGCATGGAATGTTCTTCCATTTTTTGTGTCCTAGGTATTTTATTCTCTTAGTAGCAATTGTGAATGGGAATTCTGTCATGATTTGGCTGTTTGTCTGTTATTGGTGTATAGGAATATTCATGATTTTTGCACATTGATTTTGTATACTGAGACTTTGCTGACATTGCTTATCAGCTTAAGGAGATTTTGGGCTGTGACGATGGGGTTTTCTAAATATACAATCATGTCATCTGCAAACAGAGACAATTTGATTTTATCTCTTCCTATTTGAATACCCTTTATTTCTTTCTCTTGCCTGATTGCCTTGGCTAGAACTTCCAATACTATGTAGAATAGGAATGGTGAAAGAGGGCATCCTTGTCTTTTGCTGGTTTTCAAAGGGAATGCTTCCAGTTTTTGCCCATTCAGTATGATATTGGCTGTGGGTTTGTAATAAATAGCTCTTATTATTTTGAGATACTTTCCATTGATACCCAGTTTATTGAGATTTTTAAACATGAAGCGTTGTTGAATTTTGTTGAATACCTTTTCTGCATTTATTGAGATAATCATGTGGTTTTTGTGATTGGTTCTGTTTATGTGATGGGTTATGTTTGTGGATTTACATATGTTGAACCAGCCTTGCATCCCAGGGATGAAGCCTACTTGATCATGGTGGATAAACTTTTTCATGTGCTGCTGGATTCGGTTTGCCAGTATCTTATTGAGGATTTTCGCATTGATGTTCTTCAGGGATATTGGCCTGAAATTTTGTTTATTTGTTGTGTTTTTGCCAGATTTTATGCTGGCCTCATAAAATGAGTTAGGGAGGATTTTCTCTTTTTCTATTGTTTGGAATAGTTTCAGAAGGAATGGTACCAGCTCCTCTTTCTACCTCTGGTAGAATTCGGCTGTGAATCCACCCGGTTGTGGACTTTTTTTTTGGTGGGTAGGCTATTAATTACTGCCTCAATTTTAGAACTTGTTATTGGTTTATTCAGGTATTTGACTTCTTCCTGGTTTAGACTTGGGAGGGTGTATGTGTCCAGGAATTTATCCATTTCTTCTAGATTTTCTAGTTTATTTGTGTAGACATGTCTATAGTATTCTCTGATGGTAGTCTGTATTTCTGTGGGATCAGTGGTGATACCCCTATGTCATTTTTTATTGCCTCTATTTCATTCTTGTGTCTTTTCTTCTTTATTAGTCTGGCTGTAGTCTGTCTATTTTGTTGATCTTTCCAAAAAACCAGCCTCTGGATTCATTGATGTTTTGAAGTGTTTTTCGTGTCTCTATCTCCTTCAGTTCTGCTCTGATTTCAGTTATTTCTTGTCTTCTGCTAGATATTGAATTTGTTCGCTGTTGCTTCTCGATTTTTTTTTAATTGTGATGTTGGCATGTCAATTTTAGATCTTTCCTGCTTTCTCTCTTGGGTACTTATTACTATACATTTCCCTCTACTCACTGCTTAAAATGTGTGCCAGAGATTCTGGTACATTGTGTCTTCATTCCCATTGGTTTCAAATGACATCTTTATTTCTGACTTCATTTCATTATTTACACAGTAGTCATTCAGGAGCAGGCTGTTCAGTTTCCATGTAGTTGTGCAGTTTTGATTGAGTTTCTTCGTCCTGAGTTCCAGTTTGATTGCACGGTGGTCTGACAGACTGTTCATTATGATTTTCTTCTTATGCATTTGCTGAGGAGTATTTTACTTCGAATTATGTGGTCAATTTTAGAATAAGTGTGATGAGGTGCTGAGAAGAATGTATTTTCTGTTGATTTGAGGGGGAGAGTTCTGTAGATGTCTATTAGGTCTGCTTGGTCCAGAGGTGAGTTCAAGTCCTGAACATCCTTGTTAATGTTTTGTCTCATTGATCAGTCTAATATTGACAGTGGGGTGTTAAAGTCTCCCACTATTATCATGTGGGAGTGTAAGTCTCTTTTTAGGTCTCTAAGAACTTGCTTTATGAATCTGGGTGCTCCTGTATTGGGTGCATATATATTTAGGATAGTTAGCTCTTCTTGCTGCATTGGTCCCTTTATCATTATATAATGCCCTTCTTTGTCTCTGTTGATCTTTGTTGGTTTAAAGTCTGTTTTATCAGATATTAGGATTGCAGCTCCTGCTTTTTTTTTCTGCTTTCCATTTGCTTTGTAAGTATTCCTCCATCCCTTTATTTTGAGCCTATGTGTGTCTTTGCATGTGAGATGGGTCTCCTGAATACAGCACACTGATGGCTCTTGGCTCTTTATCCAATTTGCCAGTCTGTGTCTTTTAATTGGGTCATTGACCCATTTACATTTAAAGCTAATATTGTTATGTGTGAATTTGATCCTGTCATTATGATGCTAGCTGGTTGCTTTGCCCATTAGTTGATGCAGTTTCTTCACAATATCAATGTTTTTTACAATTTGGTATGTTTTTGAAGGGCCTGGTACCAGTTGTTCCTTTCCATCTTTAGTGCTTCCTTCAGGAGCTCTTGTAAGGCAGGCCTGGTGGTGACAAAATCTCTCAGCATTTGCTTGTCTGTAAAGGATTTTATTTCTCCTTTGCTTATGAAGCTTAGTTTGGCTGGATATGAAATTCAGGGTTGAAAATTCTTTTCTTTAAGAATGTTGAATATTGGACCCCAGTCTCTTCTGGGTTGTAGGGTTTCTGCAGAGAGATTCGCTGTTAGTCTGATGGGCTTCCCCTTGTCGGTCCCTGACCTTTCTCTCTTGCTGCTCTTAGCATTTTTTTCATTCATTTCAACCTTGGTGATTCTGATGATTATGTTTCTTGGGGTTGCTCTTCTCAAGGAGTATCTTTGTGGTATTTGTTGGGGTCCGTGTGTTTCCTAAACAAAGGAATGAACACACAAGACAACACAGGACAAGACACACATGGCGGCCGCCCCAAACGGCACACTCTGCTTTATTTTATCCAGCCGTTTGTGGAATGTTGCCAAGTCACGGGACATGTGTTGCTTCTCTGACCTTTCCTTGACTCGCAAGATCAGTAAACATTGACCAGTTCCCAGAACCCACTGTTTACAGCTGGCTCCTTTATCCTTCTTGTTTGCAGAGAAGGAATGTCCTGCTTTGTTTGCAAGAGCAGGGCTTATCGGGAACATCTCGTTTGCGAGCACACAGTCCTCTACATCTCCCCCTTCTTTATTTACAGGTTTGAATTTTTTTTTTTTTTTTAAACCATCATTACATGTTGGGCTCGCTGGGATTTGGTGTTTGCCCTTTGGCATCATTTCCAGCAGACTGTGAAAATGACAAAGGCAAAAACAACAATCAATACATTACTAGAAACAGAAGTCAGTAAAGTTTTTACAGGACTCATAGGGTTTAAAGATTTTAAGCTTTGTGCAATACCAGTCATTAAATCTGCACCAGTTAGCAATGGTAACTGATTACAAAACGTTTCAGAAATATTGTGTGTTAGTTCTTGTATTTCCAGGAAAAGATTGTCATGGCCAGTTAAAAGCCTTTTTATCTCTGTCCAATTATGTACAGTGCTGTTAAAAGGAACAGGGATAATACAAAATTGAGTAGTATTCCAGTCACATTTTAACAAGGTTCGAGTATTTAACACTGTCAGCTGATCCCCATCTAAGAAACCACTTGTTCTGAGTTATCTACTCATTTAGTCAAATGAGCATCGATGTCTCGTTGTTGTTGCCACAACAAGTGAGATTGCTCATGCTATTGTTGCACGAACTTTGCATTTTGGATACTCTGATGTAACGCCAGTCCAGCAACAGCAGCGGTGGAAGCAATGGCCACAAGTCCCACTACTGTTGTTATGACGATCCCAACCGCTCTCTGGCTGTGGTGGACAAGAACTTGCATTACTTTGTAAATTTGAGTAACCCCAGTAGATTCACTCCAGGTGCGTGTCAAGTTCACAGGTAACCAGGTTTCTTTTTCAGCTCTTAAAATATATATATTGGAGAGAGTTTCATTTCAATTATTATGCCACCAAGTAGTATTTATACAGTTTAAAAATGTACAATTGTCCGTACAGTTAACAACTCCTGTATTATTATCCCATTTAAAGATTCTCACTAACAACAAGTAAGGTTTTTTAACACAAGTAATGATATATTTAGATCTGTTTTGATGTAAAGATATATGGAAAGGATTAGAAAGATTAGTGGTATTTAAGGACATGTTTCACGTAAAAGTAGACATTGGTTTGCCAGCAGCTAGTAACTTTTATATATGACTTTGTATTTGTGAAGTGTTGGCCAAATGTGGCATGGGGGCGACAAGCCACCATCATGCCAAATAATAGTTTCGTTACCATCAGCATAAATGTTGTGATTATTTTTATGCCATTGTAGGCTAAAGTGGCTAAACTTAGTCTGAAAATCTCCATGTACACTCCAGTCAGTGACAAAGTATCTATAATTTCTACCTTTTACCTCTAATAATAATTGTGGTCTACTTCTTTTACATCTAGTCCACTTTAATTGGGAAACACCTCCGGACATGTCAGGAGTAGGACATAAGGATAATGTAGTAGGCAAGGTTTTGTTAAGTAGAGCAGTATGATTATATTTAAAACTCTGAGTAACAACAATCATAGTAAAGGCAGCAATGTGACTATGATTTTAGCGCATAGCCCAAGCCTCATGAGAAGGATGTAAACAATGTGGACTGTTCCCAAGACATATAGGTAACCCTTTCACCCCAAATTGATATGAACTGTTTACTGTACCCGTGTCTAACTCAGGATCCTGATTTAAAAAAGGTGATGGCATCCAAGTAGTATTATTAGTAAATACTAAAACTTCTTTGTCTCCCTAGGCCACACCTTGATATAAGGGTGGAAAGGGAATATAAGTCCAATATGTGAATTCTCCAGCTGTTATTTGGCAACTCACTACAGCTAGTATAGCTAGAAATAAGGTCAGTGAGGTTTTGGGCTGTCCAGCTTGTTGAACAACTCCTTCAGCTTCTTGAGTAAGTTTTTTCAGCTCACCCCATGTCGGGAGTTCCACTCGACGAGTTCCGTAGGTGAAGGTTTTCTGAGTACTCAGATTTAATTTTTGAAATGCCACCAGGAAGTCTTCCGGCCGGCTCCTCTTCGCCATGGCACTGCTTTAACTGTCGGGATGGGAACCACTCGTCTCCAGCACCTGTACGAACAAGAGCATAACCTCGACCCCATTGTAAAACTTTTCCTTTTAAATATTGACCGTGTAATGAAGGATAGTACACCCACAAATTGTTAGCTTGTGGCTTTTCTAATGGTTGTTGAAAATGTTTTATTGCTGAGATTGCTGTAATTGGCGCCAATAGTTAAGAAAATTTAAAGTAAAAAGAGCTTTCAGAATTTGATGTTTTGGGGAATCTCATCCATTTCCCCGTGTTTGTTTTAAAAGTTACAATTTTAAGGTAGTATTAGCTTTTTTAATAATTGTTTGACCTTGACTGTTAAATGGAATACTAGTAGAATGACGAATGTGGTATGAAGAGAGGAAGGCAGCCAATTTATGAGAGTAATAAGTAGAAGCATTGTCAGTTTTTAATTTAGTAGGAACTTCTATAACTGTAAAGGAAGTAAGTAAATGAGTAATAACAGAATTAGCTTTTATAGAGGGTAATGGTGTAGCCCATTGGAAGTGTGACTAAGTATGAATTGTATGATGAACATATTTTAAACGACCAAAAGAAGAAATATAAGTTATATTTATTTGTTAAATATGATTTTATTGAGTGTTTTGGGGATTTATACCTGGACTTAAAAAGGGTGCAATAATAGGAGCACAAGATGGACAGGTTTTGACAATAGTTTGGGCTCGATGGCGTGTTATAGAAAATCGCCCTTATAATTTTAAACTGTTAGTATGATGTAATTGATGTTTATCTTGAGTCTGTTGGACATTGTCAATAAGTAAAGAATTAATTTGGCTATTACCAAAAGTTAAAGGTCCTGGTAAAGCTGAATGTGAACGAATATGAGTGATAAAAAGGGGGGTTGTACGGGAAGTAAGAGTCAAGAACAATAAGGAAAATAGTTTTTGTAAAGGGGTTTTTGGGAGTAATGGTAAAGAAGTTTGAGAAATATACTTAGTCACATATACAGTATATTGGAAATTACTAACTATATTATAAGGGGTTTGAGGCCAATTTTGTAGTACCATAAGAATGGCAAAAAGTTTTTTCTGTTGTACAGATTTAAATGGATAGTGAGAAATTTTTGAATTATTTGATGTCCAGTGTGTAGTTTTTTTTATTGTTAGAAGTATTAGTAAAAAAGGTGGGACCTTTAACTGGAGTATAAGAAATAGGATTATAGGACAGGAAAGAATATTGTTGTAGAAAAGTAAATAATCTATGATTGGGATAGTGTTGAGAAAAGGAACCAGTATACTTAGTGTAAGTCACTTGTTATCTTTTACGAGTTTTTAGTAGAGATTTAATGTATTGATTAGATAATTGGGTAATAATTTTTATAGGGTTAGTTCCAAGTAATTGATGAGTTTTATGTTGTCCTTTAATAATTAATTTAGTCAATTTATTAATATAAGGGTAAATTTTTTAAATGGCTTTATTAGTTAAAAATAGCCACTTTAGAATGTTATTATTTTGATGTAAGATGACTGTTGGTGAATGAGGAGTATGAAAAAGACATAAAGAGAGTGGAAGATTGGGTATAATATAATTAAGGTGAGTTTTACTAATTTTATTTTTCACAAAAGACAATTTTTTTTGTAGTAAGGAATAATTGTCGAGAACTGTTTAAATTTGAATTTTTTAAGGTAGTAAACAAATGTTGTAATTTATAAATAGGAATACTTAAGATGGGACGAAGCCAATTAATATTTTTCAACAATTTTTGAAAATTATTAAGGGTCACAAGTTGATCTTTTTTAATTTGAACCTTTTGTGGGCAGATTTGTTTTTTAGTCAATAGATACCCCAAATATTGAATGGGCAACTGAGTTTGTATTTTTTTAGGAGATATTTGTAAATTATAATGAATTAACTGTTGTAAAAACTTAAAAACTTGATTTTGGAGGGTTACATTGGGGTAGCCAATAAAATATTATTTATGGAATGATAAATTAACACAGTTGGAAACTGATTTTTTACAGGATTTAAAGTCCTATGTACGAATTTTTGACATAAAGTACGGTTATTAAGCATACCCTGGGGAAGAACCTTTTACGGATATTTTTGAATGGTTTGTCCATTATTATATTTAGGAATAGTAAAGGCAAACTTTTTACAATCTTGAGGTTGTAATGGAATAGAGAAAAAACAATTTTTGAGATCTATGACCATTAATTTTTAACTTTGTGGGATAAGGGCAGGATTAGGAAGAGCAGGCTGTAAACTTCCCCTAGGTTGAATGTAAACATTTATAGTTTTAAGATTAGTTAATAAACGCCATTTTTTACTTTTTTTTTTACTTTTTTTTTTTTTTAACATGACAAAGACAGGGGAATTCCATGTAGAAGTACTTGGCTTTATATGCCCCTCGGCCAATTGTTTTTTGACTAACTCTTTTAAAGCCCCAAGTTTTTCTTTAGATAATGGCCACTGTTCCACCCAAACAGGAGTGGTAGTTTTCCACTTTAATTATAAAGGTTGAGGCTGGTGAACAGTGGCTATGAGTTTAAAGGATTGTAGCCCATTTTGAACATCATATTTTTGGCAGCTGAAGAAATATGAGGAATGTTTAAAAAAGCACCAAATTGTTGTAAAAGATTTTGTCTCCAAAGATTAATATTGATAGGAACAATATAAAAAAACATTTGACCTTGCTGACCTTTAGGACCAACACAGGTTAAAGGTTTTACACTTTGATAAACCACAGAAGTAGTACCCAAGCCAGTGAGTGTAACTGAAACTTGTTTTTTTTTGTTTTTTGTTTTGTTTTGTTTTTTATTGTATAGGCCACTGATTTAAACAAATGATAGACACATTTGCCCCCGTGTCAATTAACCCTTTAAAAACTATTTTATTAATGTGTAATGAACATAAGGGCTTTTGATCAGAAACTAAAGTTTCCCCCAAAACAGGTTTTTTTGTGCTACCGAACCCTCCCTGTCGAGATATCTCCCTAGATAGGAACGGGAAAAAAGGAAATAAAAGTAATTGTGCAATACGCTCCCCTGCCTCTAGGCGTATAAATTGTGAGACTTGTACCATAATAAGAATTTTATTAGTAACATCAGGATCAATGATTTTTGGAATCACCATTAACCCCCCGTATAGCACTGTTGTTTTGACCTAACAAAAGTCCTACATGTCCTTTTGGCAAAGGGCCACACACTCCAATAGCTAATTTATATACTCCTCTATTAGGAGACAAGGTATAAGGCTGAGTAATAGGTAAGTCAGTAGTGGCACTCTGCTTAGTTGCCGCATAAAGCTGGGAAACTGGGGTAAGGGGTGGTATCCTTAAGGAGGGCTCGAATTTATTTCTTGATGTTATAGGCCATTGCTTACCGGGTATTGTAGTAGGCTTGTATTATAATTGTTGGGGCCCCAAGCCTGTGGGCCCCAGCTCCCATTTCCCGGGAGAGGAGACAGTAAATTTTTACTTTTATTAATTTTGGAACGACATTCATTTGTTCAATGTCAACCTTTGCCACAACGTTTGCACACCTCTGAAGGCAGCTTTCTGCCTTGAGGGATAAAAGTGTTCAATTTTTTACGACATTTTTTCTTGAATTGTCTAGGTTTACCACATTGAAAGCAAACACCTTGTTTGTTATTTTTTTTTAAGGCTTTAGATAGGGCTCCAGCAAATAATTGAGCATTATAAATAGCCCCTCCAACACCAGCACATGTTTTAATATATTTATCTAAATTGGCCCCACTGGCCTTTAATGGTCTCAACAATTTTTGACAGTCAGCATTAGCATTTTTAAAAGACAATGTTTGTAACAAAATTTTTGAAGTAGGGCCAACACTCACAGTTTTTAAGACAGCATCTTGAAGATGGGCTACAAAATTTGGATATGGTTTATTTGTGCCCTGTAAAATCTTCACAAAGGAGAGGGAAGATTTTCCTGCTATTTTTACCTTATTTTAGGCCCTTAAAAACAAAGTCTTGATTTGAGTAAGGGCGACATCATCTAGACCAGCCTGAGCATTAAGAGTAGCATATTGGCCCGTGCCTGTGAGTTGTTCCTCAGTGGGTGCTGGGGAATCACATGTAGTATTTTTTCTAGCCTGTACATGCGCCTTGTCCATCCACCAGCTGTGTAATTGTAACCACTGAGAAAGATCAAGAACAGCCTTTCCCAAAGTCTCCCAGTCTATAGGAATCATCAAATTTTCTGATGAAAAAGCATCAAGAAGACCAAGGATAAAAGGAGATTGAGGTCCATAGTTAGAAATGGCAGCTTTTATTTCTTTTAAAAATTTAAATTGTAAGGCAGTAAATTGGACATCATTGCCACCATTTGGAAACTGAGCATTAGGAGCAAAAGGAGCACGAATAATTGGAAACAGATCCAGCTCCTCAAATTTTTTTATCTTTTTTTTTTTTTTGCCTCCCCCAATGGCAGGAAAGGCACTGAGAAAACTTTGCCAGACAAAGGTAAGGAAGCTGGGGGGTTGGAGGCACTGGAAAATCCCCTTCTAAGAGGGCAGAAGGAAAAGAAACAGGGAAAGCTCACAAAGCTGAATTAGAAGAATGTATCTGTAATATCTGTTGAAGCATTTCCATAAGACGCTGCATGTCAGAATTTCCCTTAGAAGAAGGAAGAGTTGGCTCTTCCTCTTTCCCCCCTTTTGCTACCCCCCATCCTCTGTTACCCTGGCATAAATGGGCTCCATTTTAGATTTATTTTTTCCCAAATCCTCAGATGACTTTCCTCCTGTGGCTACATCACCACACTCTGAATCAGTCTTAAGTAACTCTAATGCCTGAGTGACAGAGTTACACAAGGTCCACAAATTTAGAGGCATAGTATCCCCTAACTGGTGAGCTCTACGCAGAGCTTTTACTACCTGTAACCATTCTCTCTGATTCAGCTGCACTTTAGTCTGATACTGAAACCAGTAACAATGTTGTTCAACATGGGCAAACAATCACTTCAACGTCTTTTCTTTCACTTCTACTCCTATAGACAGCAACAGTCCTTGAAGCAGCCATAAATATTCTGAGGCCAGAGAGGTGGAATTCCCCATAATTATCCCATGGGTCCCCCTTCTGTACTTACACACCCGGGGTGCTCCCCCTCCGGTTCCTTGCTCTCTTGGAGCCATGGACCCTGCTTGCTGCGCCAGTTGTTGGGGTCCGCGTGTTTCCTAAACAAAGGAATGAACACACAAGACAACGCAGGACAAGACATACATGGCGGCTGCCCCGAACGGCACACTCTGCTTTATTTTATCCAGCCGTTTGTGGAATGTTGCCAAGTCACGGGACATGTGTTGCTTCTCTGACCTTTCCTTGACTCGCAAGATCAGTAAACATTGACCAGTTCCCAGAGCCCACTGTTTACAGCTGGCTCCTTTATCCTTCTTGTTTGCAGAGAAGGAATGTCCTGCTTTGTTTGCAAGAGCAGGACTTATCGGGAACATCTCGTTTGCGAGCACACAGTCCTCTACAATATTCTCTGTATTTCCTGAATTTGAATGTTGTCCTGTCTTGCTAGGTTGGGGAAGTTCTCCTGAATAATATCCTCAAGATTGTTTTCCAACTTGGTTCCATTCTCCTTGTCACTTTCAGGTACACCAATCAAATGTAGGTTTGGTCTTTTAACATAGTCCTATATTTCCTGGAGGCTTTTTTCTTTCATTTTAATTCTTTCTTCTCTAATCTTGTCTTTATGCTTTATTTCATTAAGTTGATCCTCAATCACTGATATCCTTTCTTCTGCTTGATTGATTTGGGTATTGAAACTTGTGTATGCTTCACGAAGTTCTTGTGCTGTGTTCTTCAGCTCCATCAGGTCATTTATGTTCTTCTCTAAGCTGGTTATTCTAGTTAGCAATTCATCTAATCTTTTTTTCAGGTTTTTAGCTTCCTTGCATTGGGTTAGAACATGCTCCTTTAGCTCGGAGGAGTTTCTTATTACCTGCCTTCTGAAGCCTACTTCTGTCAATTTGTCAAACTCATTCTCCCATCCAGTTTTGTTCCCTTGCTGGCAAGGAGTTGTGATTCTTTGGAGAAGAGGTGTTCTGGTTTTTGGAATTTTCAGCCTTTTTGTGCTGGTTTCTCCCCATCTTTGTGAATTTATGTACCTTTAGGCTTTGATGTTGGTGACCTTCGAATGGGATCTTTGAATGGTTGGTTAGTTTCTTTCTGTTCATTGGTTTTCCTTCTGACAGTCAGGCTCCTCTGCTGCTGGTCTGCTGGAGTTTGCTGGAGGTCCATTCCCCACCCTGTTTTCCTGGGTGTCACCAGTGGAGTTTGCAGAACAGCAAAGATTGCTGCCTCATATTTCCTCTGGAAGCTTCGTCCCAGAGGGGCACCTGTCAGATGCCAGCCAGAGCTCTCCTGTATGAGGTATGTGTCGGCCCCTACTGGGAGGTGTCTCCCAGTTAGGATACACGGTGGTCAGGTACCCACTTGAGGAGGCAGTCTGACTCTTAGCAGAGCTCAAACACTGCTGGGAGGTCCACTGCTGTCTTCAGAGCTGTCAGGCAGGGATGTTCAAGTCTGCTGAAGCTGTGCCCACGGCCGCCCATTTCCCCAGGTACTATGTCCCAGGGAGTTGGGGGTTTTGTTTATAAGTCCCTGACTGGCGCTGCTGCCTTATTTTCAGAGATGCCCTGCCCAGAGAAGGGAAATCTGGCAATCTGGCCACAGCAGACTTGCTGAGTTGCAGTGGGCTCCGTCCCATTGGAACTTCCCAGTGGATTTGTTTACACTGTGAGTGTAAAACCACCTACTCAAGCCTCAGCAATGGTGGACGCCCCTCCCCCTACCAAGCTCCAGCGTCCCCGGTAGATCTCAGACTGCTGCTGTGCTGGCAGCGAAAATTTCAAGCCAGTGGATCTTAGTTTGCTGGGCTCCATGGGGGTGGAACTTGCCGAGCCAGACCACTTGGCTCCCTGGCTTCAGCACCGGTTTCCAGGGGAGTGAATGGTTCTGTCACGCTGACTTTCCAGGTGCCACTGGAGTACGGAAAAAATGAACTCCTGCAGCTAGTTTGGTGTCCGCCCAAATGGCCGCCCAGTTTTTTATTTGAAACCCAGGGCCCTCCTGGGGTAGGCACCTGAGGGAATCTCCTGGTTTGCGGGTTGTGAAAACCCTGGGATAAGCGCAGAATCTGTGCCAGAGTTTCCCAGGCTCAGTCCCTCATGGCTTCCCTTGGGTGGGGGAGAAAATTTCCTGAACCCTTGCACTTCCTGGGTGAGGTGATGCCCCACCCTGCTTCAGCTTGCCCTCCGTGGGCTGCACCAACTGTCCGACCAGCCCCAGTGAGATGAACCGGGTACCTCACTTGGAAATGCAGAAATCACCTGCCTTCTGCGATGATCTTCCTGGGAGCTGCACACCGGAGCTGTTCCTATTTGGCCATCTCGTCAGCCTCAAAAGTAGGAAACTCTTTCTTTTCTTTCTTTTCTTTTCTTTTCTTTTCTTTTCTTTTCTTTTCTTTTCTTTTCTTCTTTCTTTCTTTCTTTCTTTCTTTCTTTCTTTCTTTCTCTTTCTTTCTTTCTTTCTTTCTTTCTTTCTTTCTTTCTTTCTTTCTTTCTTTCTTTCTTTCTTTCTTTCTTTCTTTCTTTCTTTCTTTCTTTCTTTCTTTCTTTCTTTCTTTCTTTCTTTCTTTCTTTCTTTTTCTGAGACAGAGTCATGCTCTGTTGCCCAGACTGGAGTGTAGTAGTGTGATCTCGGCTCCCTGCAAGCGATGCCTCCTGGGTTCACACCATTCTCCTGCCTCAGCCTCCCGAGTAGCTGGGACTACAGGCGCCTGCCACCAAGCCCTGCTAATTTTTTTTTGTATTTTTAGTAGAGACGGGGTTTCACCATGTTAGCCAGGATGGTCTCGATCTCCTGACCTCGTGATCTGCCTGTCTTGGCCTCCCAAAGTTCTAGGATTATAGGCGTGAGCCAACATGCCCGGCCAAGAGTAGAAAACACTCTACCTCATTCCCTAATGCCAGCATTACCTTGAAATTGTGGCGTGGAGGGATGGAGGGAGAAATATGAGCAAAAATTTAGAAGGGAGGTACTGTATATGTGCAGAGGTAATGTAAGCAGTTGAGTTTCACTGGAGTTTTAAAGTGTGAAGCAGAAGGTGAGAGATGAGGCTGGAGAGTTAGGCAGAGGTCAGATCATGGAGACCTATATATGTAATGTTAAGAAGCTTAGCTCTTATCCACTATGAATTCTTGATGTTTAGCCTGAAACCTGTCACTATTACAATGCAGATATGACAATACATTGAATCAAAATTACTTCATATACAGAACAGTGTCGAGGAATAAGCTTAAATGAGATATAAATATTCAGGTATAAAAATAATTGCTTTCATATCTTTGTAATGTTGGCATCAAGGGAGGACACTAGCGGGCAGAGCAAGTTGGCTGAATAGGAACAGCTCCAGTCTCCAGCTCCCAGCGCGAGCCACACAGAAGACCAGTGATTTCTGCATTTTCAACTGAGGTACTGGGTTCATCTCACTAGGGAGTGCCAGACAGTCGGTGCTGGTCAGCTATTGCAGCCCGACCAGCAAGAGCTGAAGCAGGGCGAGGCATCACCTCACCTGGGAAGCACAAGGGGGAAGGGAATCCCTTTTCCTAGCCAGGGGAACTGAGACACACAACACCTGGAAAATCGGGTAACTCCCACCCCAATACTGCGCTTTAAGCAAACAGGCACACCAGGAGATTATATCCCACACCTGGCCAGGAGGGTCCCACGTCCACGGAGCCTTCCTCATTGCTAGCACAGCAGTCTGCGATCTAATGGCAAGGCAGCAGCGAGGCAGGGGGAGGGGCGCCCGCCATTGCTGAGGCTTAATTAGGGAAACAAAGCCCTGGGAAGATAGAACTGGGTGGAGCTCACAGCAGCTCAAGGAGGCCTGCCAGTCTCTGTAGACTCCACCTCTGGGGACAGGGCACAGCTAAACAACAACAACAACAACAAAGCAGCTGAAACCCCTGTAGACGCAAACGACCCTGTCTGACAGCTTTGAAGAGAGCAGTGGATCTCCCAACATGGAGGCTGAGATCTGAGAACGGACAGACTGCCTGCTCAAGTGGGTCCCAGACCCCTGAGTTGCCTAACTGGGAGACATCCTTCACTAGGGGCAGACCGACACCCCATACCTTTCTGAAAGGAAGCTTCCAAGGCAAGAATCACACAGGTATACTTGCTGTTCAGCAGTATTCTATCTTCTGCAGCCTCTGCTGCTGACACCCAGGCAAACAGGGTCTGGAGTGGACCTCAAGCAATCTCCAACAGATCTACAGCTGAGGGTCCTGACGGTTAGAAGGAAAACTATCAAACAGGAAGGACACCCACACCAAAACCCCATCAGTACGTCACCATCATCAAAGACCAGAGGCAGATAAAACCACAAAGATGGAGAAAAAGCAGGGCAGAAAAGCTGGAAATTTAAAAAATAAGAGCACATCTCCCCCTCCAAAGGAACGCAGCTTATCGCCAGCAACGGATGAAAGCTGGACAGAGAACGACTTTGATGAGATGAGAGAAGAAGGCTTCAGTCCTTCAGACTTCTCAGAGCTAAAGGAGGAATTATGTACCCAGCGCAAAGAAACTAAAAGTCTTGAAAAAAGAGTGGAAGAATTGATAACTAGAATAATTAATGCAGAGAAGGCCATAAACGAACTGACAGAGATGAAAACCATGACACGAGAAACACGTGACAAATGCACAAGCTTCAGTAACCGACTCGATCAACTGGAAGAAAGAGTATCAGCGATTGAGGATCAAATGAATGAAATGAAGTGAAAAGAGAAATCTAAAGAAAAAAGAAGAAAAAGAAATGAACAAAGCCTGCAAGAAGTATGGGATTATGTAAAAAGACCAAATCTACGTCTGATTGGGGTGCCTGAAAGTGAGGGGGAAAATGGAACCAAGTTGGAAAACACTCTTCAGGATATCATCCAGGAGAACTTCCCCAACCTAGTAGGGCAGCCCAACATTCAAATCCAGGAAATACAGAGAATGCCACAAAGATACTCTTCTAGAAGAGCAACTCCAAGACACATAACTGCCAGATTCACCAAAGTTGAAATAAGGGAAAAAAATCTTAAGGGCAGCCAGAGAGAAAGGTCAGGTCACCCACAAAGGGAAGCCCATCAGACTAACAGCAGATCTCTCAGCAGAAACTCTACAAGCCAGAAGAGAGTGGGGGCCAATATTCAACATTCTTAAAGAAAAGAATTTTAAACCCAGAATTTCATATCCAGCCAAACTAAGTTTCATAAGTGAAGGAGAAATAAAATCCTTTACAGATAAGCAAATGCTTAGAGATTTTGTCACCACTAGGCCTGCCTTACAAGAGACCCTGAAGGAAGCATTAAACATGGAAAGGAACAACCGGTACCAGCCATT
This sequence comes from Macaca nemestrina, assembly GCF_043159975.1. NCBI lineage: Eukaryota > Metazoa > Chordata > Mammalia > Primates > Cercopithecidae > Macaca > Macaca nemestrina. Next base: position 76,681,720 of record NC_092145.1, on the reverse strand, counting down.
GCAAAAACATGCCAAAATGTAAAGACCATCGAGGCTAGGAAGAAACTGCATCAACTAATGAGCAAAATAACCAGTTAATATCATAATGGCAGGATGAAGTTCACACATAACAATATTAACCTTAAATGTAAATGGACTAAATGCTCCAATTAAAAGAAACAGACTGGCAAACTGGATAAAGAGTTAAGACCCATCAGTCTGCTGTATTCAGGAGACACATCCCACATGCAGAGACATACATAGGCTCAAAATAAAGGGATGGAGGAAGATCTACCAAGCAAATGGAGAACAAAAAAAAAAAAGCAGGGGTTGCAATACTAGTCTCTGATAAAAAAGACTTTAAACCATCAAAGATCAAAAGAGACAAAGAAGGCCATTACATAATGGTAAAAGGATCAATTCAACAGGAAGAGCTAACTATCCTAAATATATATGCACCCAATACAGGAGCACCCAGATTCATAAAGCAAGTCCTTAGAGACTTACAAAGAGACTTAGACTCCCATACAATAATAATAGGAGACTTCAACTCTCCACTGTCAACATTAGACAGATCAACGAGACAGAAAGTTAACAAGGATATCCAGGAATTGAACTCATCTCTGCACCAAGCGGACCTAATAGACATCTACAGAACTCTCCACCCCAAATCAACAGAATATACATTCTTCTCAGCACCACATCACACTTATTCCAAAATTGACCACATAATTGGAAGTAAAGCACTCCTCAGCATATGTACAAGAACAGAAATTATAACAAACTGTCTCTCAGACCACAGTGCAATCAAACTAGAACTCAGGACTAAGAAACTCAATCAAAACTGCTCAACTACATGGAAACTGAATAACCTGCTCCTGAATGACTACTGGGTACACAACGAAATGAAGGCAGAAATAAAGATGTTCTTTGAAACCAATGAGAACAAAGATATTAACATACCAGAATCTCTGGGACACATTTAAAGCAGTGTGTAGAGGGAAATTTATAGCACTAAATGCCCACAAGAGAAAGCAGGAAAGATCTAAAATTGACACTCTAACATCACGATTAAAAGAACTAGAGAAGCAAGAGCAAACACATTCAAAAGCTAACAGAAGACAAGAAATAACTAAGATCAGAGCAGAACTGAAGGAGATATAGACACAAAAAACCCTCCAAAAAATCAATGAATCCAGGAGTTGGTTTTTTGAAAAGATCAACAATATTGATAGACTGCTAGCAAGACTAATAAAGAAGAAAAGAGAGAAGAAACAAATAGACGCAATTAAAAATGATAAAGGGGATATCACCACCGACCCCACAGAAATACAAACTACCATCAGAGAATACTATAAACACCTCTACACAAATAAACTAGAAAATCTAGAAGAAATGGATAGTTTCCTGGACACTTACACTCTCCCAAGATTAAACCAGGAAGAAGCTGAATCCCTGAATAGACCAATAACAGGCTCTGACATTGAGGCAATAATTAAGAGCCTACCAACCAAAAAAAGTCCAGGACCAGATGGATTCACAGCTGAATTGTACCAGAGGTACAAGGAGGAGTTGGTACCATTCCTTCTGAAACTATTCCAATCAATAGAAAAAGAGGGAATCCTCCCTAACTCATTTGATGAGGCCAGCATCATCCTGATACCAAAGCCTGGCAGAGACACAACAAAAAAAGAGAATTTTAGACCAATATCCCTGATGAACATCGATGCAAAAATCCTCAATAAAATACTGGCAAACCGGATTCAGCAGCACATCAAAAAGCTTATCCACCATGATCAAGTTGGCTTCATCCCTGGGATGCAAGGTTGGTTCAACATTTGCAAATCAATAAACATAATCCAGCATATAAACAGAACCAAAGACAAAAACCTCATGATTATCTCAATAGATGCAGAAAAGGCCTTTGACAAAATTCAACAGCCCTTCATGCTAAAAACTCTCAATAACTTCGGTATTGCTGGAACGTATCTCAAAATCATAAGAGCTATTTATGACAAACCCACAGCCAATATCATATGGAATGTGCAAAAACTGAAAGCATTTGCTTTGAAAACCAGCGCAAGACAGGGATGCCCTCTCTCACCACTCCTATTCAACATAGTGTTGGAAGTTCTGGCCAGGGCTATCAGTCAGGAGAAAGAAATAAAGGGTATTCGATCAGGAAAAGAGAAAGTAAAATTGTCCCTGTTTGCAGATGACATGATTGTATATTTAGAAAACCCCATTGTCTCAGCCAAAATCTCCTTAAGCTGATAAGCAACTTCAGCAAAGTCTCAGGATACAAAATCAATGTGCAAAAATCACAAGCATTCCTATACACCAATAACAGATCAACAGAGAGCCAAATCATCAGTTAACTTCCATTCACAATTACTTCAAGTAGAATAAAATACCTAGGAATCCAACTTACAAGGGATATGAAGGACTTCTTCAAGGAGAACTACAAACCACTGTTCAACGAAACAAAAGAGGACACAAACAAATGGAAGAACATTCCATGCTCATGGATAGGAAGAATCAATATCGTAAAAATGGCCATCTTGCCCAAGGTAATTTATAGATTCAATGCCATCCCCATCAAATTACCAATGACTTTCTTCACAGAATTGGAAAAAACTGCTTTAAAGTTCATTTGGAACCAAAAAAGAGCCCACCTAGCCAACACAATCCTAATCCAAAAGAATAAAGCTGGAGGCATCATGCTACCTGACTTGAAACTACACTACAAGGCTAGAGTAAGCAAAACAGCAGGGCACTGGTACCAAAACAGATATATAGACCAATGGAACACAAGAGAGGCCTCAGAAATACCACCACACGTCTACAACTATCTGATCTTTGACAAACCTGGCAAAAACAAGAAATGGGGAAAGGATTCCCTATTTAATAAACAGTGCGGGGAAAACTGGCTAGCCATAAGTAGAAAGCTGTAACTGAATCCCTTCCTTATACCTTATGCAAAAATTAATTCAACATGGATTAAAGACTTAAATGTTAGACCTAAAACCATAAAAACCCTAGAAGAAAACATTGGCAATACCATTCAGGACATCAGTATGGGCAAGGACTTCATGTCTAAAACACCCAAAGCAATGGCAACAAAAGCCAAAATTGACAAATGGGATCTAATTAAACTAAAGAGCTTCTGCACAGCAAAAGAAACTACCATCAGAGTGAACAGGCAACCTACAGAATGGGAGAAAATTTTTGCAATCTACCCATGTGACAAAGGGCTAATATCCAGAATCTACAAAGAACTTAAACAACTTTGCACAAAAAAATCAAACAACCCCATCAAGAAGTGAGCGAAGGACATGAACAGACACTTCTCAAAAGAAGACATCTATGCAGCCAACAGACACATGAAAAAATGCTCATCATCACTCGCCATCAGAGATATGCAAATCAAAACCACAATGAGATGTGATCTCACACCAGTTAGAATGGTGGTCATTAAAAAGTCAGGAAACAACAGGTGCTGGAGAGGATGTGGAGAAATAGGAAGTTTTACACTGTTGGTGGGAATGTAAACTAGTTCAACCATTGTGGATGACAGTGTGGCTATTCCTCAGGGATCTAGAACTAGAAATACCATTTGACCCAGCCATCCCATTACTGGGGATATACCCAAAGGATTATAAATCATGCTACTATAAAGACACATGCACATGTATGTTTATTGTGGCACTACTCATAATAGCAAACAAATGGAACCAATGCAAATGCCCATCAATGATAGACTGGATTAACAAAATGTAGCACATATACATCAGGGAATACTATGCAGTCATAAAAAAAGGATGAGTTCATGTCCTTTGTAAGGACATGGATGAATCTGGAAACCATCATTCTTAGGAAACCATTGCAACGACAGAAAAGCAAACACCGCATGTTCTCACTTATAAGTGGGAATTGAACAATGAGAACACTTGGACACAGGGCGGGGAACATCAAACACCAGGGCCTGTCATGAGGTGGCGGAGGGGAGAGGGATAGCATTTGGAGATGTACCTAATGTAAATTATGAGTTAATGGGTGCAGCACACTATCATGGCACATGTATACATATGTAACAAACCTGCACGTTGTGCACATGCACCCTAGAACTTAAAGTATAATAGTAAAAAAAAATTTTTAAAAATATCCTTCCAAATAAAAAAAGCCTAGGACCAGATGGATTCACATACAAATTCCACCAGATGTGCAAAAAAAGCTGGTAACGTTCCTACTAAAGCTATTCAAAAAAATTGAGGATGAGAAATTCATTTCCAATTCATTCTATGAGACCAGCATCATTCTGATACCAAAACCTAGTAGAGATGCAACAAAAAAGAGAACTTCAGGTTAATATCCCTGATGAACATAAATGCAAAAATCTTCAACAAAATACTAGCAAACTAAATCCAGCAGCACATGAAGAAGTTAATCCACTATATGCAAATCAATAAATGTGATTCATCACATAAAAGAACTAAAGGCAAAAACTATATGATTATCTCAATAGATGCAGAAAAGACTTTCAATAAAATTCAGTATCTGTTCTCATTAAAAACCCTGAATTAACTAGGCACTGAAAGAACATACTTTAAAATAGTAAGCGCCATCTATGAGAAACCCACAGCCAATATCATACTGAATGGGCAAAATCTGAAAACTTTCCTGTTGAAAACTGCACAAGACAAGTTTTCAACATAAATTGAACATAATATTCAATTCAACATAATATTCAACATAATATTCAACATAATATTGAAAGTTCTGTCCAAAGCAATCAGACAAGACAAAGAAAGAAACAACATTTAAATAAGAAGAGAGGAAGTCAAACTATCCCTGTTTGCAGATGACATGATTTTATACCAAGAACCACCCCCTCAACTCCAGTCTCAGTTCAAAAGCTCTTTGAGCTGATAAGAAACTTCAGCAAAGTTTTGGGATACAAAACTAATGGGCAAATATCAGTAGCATTTCTATACACGAACACCCCCAAGCCAAGAGCCAAATCAGAAGTGAAATCTTATAATTGCCACAAAAAGAATAAAATACCTAGGACTACAGGTAGCCAGGGAGATGAAAGATCCCTACAATAAGAATTACAAAACATTGTTCAAAGAAATGAAAGATAACATAGACAAATGGAAGAACATTCCATGCCCATGGATAGGAAAAATTATATAATCAAAATGGCGATACTGTCCAAAGCAAAGCAATATACAAATTCAATGCTGTTCCTATCAAACTACCAATGGCATTCTTCACAGAAATCGGAAAAACTATTCTAAAATACATTTGGAACCCAAAAAGAGTCCAAATAGGCAAGGTAATCCTAAGCAAAAAGAACAAAGCTGGAAGTATCACATTGCCTGACTTCGAACTGTACTACAAAGCTGCAGTAATCAAAATAGCATGGTACTAGTACAAAAACATACACATAGATCAAAACTGGTACACAAACATACATAGATCAATGGAACAGTGTAGAGAACCCAGAAATAATGCCACACACCTACAACCATCTGATCTTCAGCAAAGCTGACAAAAGCAAGCAATGGGAAAAGAACTCCCTATTAAATAAATGGTGCTGCAATAACTGGCAAGCTATATGCATGTAAAGCTTGTTTTCATACTGCTACAAACAAGTACCCGAGACTGGGTAATTTTTCCTTTTGGTCGGGTGGGGGGGAAGAAATGAGTCTTGTTCTGTCACCCAGTCTGGAGTGCAGTGGTGCAATCTTGGCTCACTGCAGCCTCTGCCTCCAGGGTTCCAGCGATTCTCCTGCCTCAGCTTCCTGGGTAGCTGGGAGTACAGGTGCATGCCACCACATCCACCTAATTTTTTTAATTTTTAGTAGAGATAGGGTTTCACCATGTTGGCCAGGCTGTTCTCAAACTCCTGACCTCAGGTGATCTGCGTGCCTTGGCCTCCCAAAGTGCTGGGATTACAGGCATGAGCCCAGCCAAGACTGGGTAATTTTTAAAGGAAAGAGGTTTATTTGGCTCACAGTTCCACATGGCTAGGGAGGCCTCAGGAAACTTACAATCATAGTGGAAGGTGAAGGAGAAGCAAGGTGGTGAAGGAGAAGCATAGTGGAAGGTGAAGGAGAAGCATGTGGTGGCAGAAAAGAAAAATGCAAGGAAGGGAAATGCCAGACCCTTATAAAACCAACAGATCTCATGAGAACTCACTCAGTATCATAAAGACAGCATGGGGGAAACTGTCCCCATGATCCAATCACCTCCCTCCCTTGATATGTGGGGATTACAGGTTTCTCCCTTGACATGTGAGGATTGCAATTCGAGATGGGATTATGGGTGGGGACAGAGAGCCAAACCTTATCAATGCAGAAGACTGAAACTGGACACTTTCCTTACACCATATACAAAAATCATCTCAAGATGAATCAAGAACCTAAATATAATACTCAAAACTATAAAACACCTGTAATATAACCTAGGAAATACCATTCTGGACATAGGAACTGGCAAAGATTTCATAATGAAAATGTCAAAGCAATTGCAACTAAAGCAAAAATTGACAAATTGGACTTAATTAAACTCTAGAGCTCTGCACAGCAAAAGAAACTATCAACAGAGTCAACATGCAGCCTACGGAACGGAAGAAAATATTTGTAAATTATACATCTGACAAAGGTCTAATTTTCAGAATCTATAAGGAATTGAAACATTCAAGCAAAAAACAAGCAACCCTATTAAAAAGTGGGCAAAGGACATGAACAGACACCATTCAAAAGAAGACATACATGCGGCTAAGAATGATATGAAAAAATGCTCAATATCACTAAACATTAAAGAAATGCAAATCAAAACCACAGTGAGATACCATCTCACACACAGTTTGAATGGCTATTATTAAAAAGACAAAAATAACAGATTCTGGTGAGGTTACAGAGAAAAAGGAACGTTTATACATTGCTGGTGTATAAGCTTTCTGCCACAGTGCTTTCTACCATTGTAGAAATGTTAGAAAGGAGAAGAAAGAGGTTTGGGGGGAAAAAAAACCTGTTGGGTACTATGTTTAGTACCCAAGTGATGAAATAGTTTGTACACCAAACCCCTGAGTCAGTAGTTTACCTATGTAACAAACCGGCACATGTACGCCTGACTATAATAAAAGTTAAAAAAAAGTTAAAAAAGGTACATTGTTAATTGAACACACATGTACAAATTGGGAAACATTTACAGTCTTCTACCAGTTTTTCTGAAAAAGGTATAAAGAGTAAATGTATAAAACCATATATGTAGGCATTCGCTAATATGTTTGTGAAAAGATACACAGGTGACTGACCACATTGTCTGCTTCCAGAAGGGGAAAATGGGTGGCTGGGCAGAGAGGTGGCGAAGACTATGCACCAAATACTCATTCTATGTTTTGATTCTTGAACCATATGAGTGCATTAACTATTCAAAAAATTTTACAAGTATTGTCGATACACTACAATAAAATAATTTTAAATCTTAAAACATTTAAGTCAAAATGAATAGTGTGTTGTCTCTGTGGACTAAAATAATTTTTAAATAGTTAATAAAGATGAAATAACTCTTTAAATGGCTTAGTAATGAAAGGTTTAGTATCTGCTTTAATTATTGATTTTTAGTGGCTTATGTTATAAATCCATAAATGACCTATAAAATATTAATTAAAATTGACACTAAAACTCTAAATTGTAATAGTAATAATATTTGCTTATATAAATTTATGGAGTATAAGTGTAATTTTATCACATGAATAGATTGTGTTGTGGTGAAGTCAGGGCTTTTAGAGTGTCCATTATCCAAATAACGTACATTGTACCTATTAAGTAATTTCCCATTCTTCACTGCCTCAAACCCCCTTATCACTGAGTCTCCATTGTCTTATCATTCCACATTCTACATTCACATGTACACATTATTTACCTCCCACTTATAAGTGAGAATATGTGATTGTTGTCTTTCTGTGTTTGAGTGGTTTCACTTAAGATAATGGCTTTCAGTTCCACCCGTGTTACAGACAAAGACATTATTTCATTATTTTTAAAGGCTGAATAGTATTCCGTTGTGTATATATACCACATTTTCTTTACCCAGTCATCCATTGATGGATATTAAGGTTGATTCTATGTCTTTGCTATTGTGAATAGTGCTGTTACAAATATATAGATGCTGCTATCTTTTAGATATAATTATTTCTTTTCCTTTGGGTAAATGCCCAGTAGTGGTATTGCTGGATTAATTGGTAGTCCTATTTTTAGTTCTTTGAGAATCTCTATATTGTTTTTCATAGAGGCTGTACTAATTTACATTCCCACCAGCAGTGTATTGGCATTTTCTTTCTTCAAATCCTCCAACATGTTATTTTTTTTTGTCATTTTTAATAAGAGCCATTCTAAGTCCTATAAGATGATACCTCATTGTGGTTTTAGTTTGCATTTTTATAATAATAAGTGATGTTGGACATTTTTGTCATATGGTTGTTGGTTATTTGTATGTATTCTTTTGAAAAATATCTATTCATTCCGTTTGCAAACTTTTTAATGAGGTTGTTTTTATTTTGTTGTTGAGTTCCTTATAAATTATGGATATCAGTCCCCTGTTGGATGCTTAGTTTGCAAATCTTTTATGTCATTCTGTGTGTTGTCTCTTAACTCTGTTTATTGTTTCCTTTGCTGTGCAGAATATTTTGAGTTTAAGTTTCATTTACTTATTTTTTTTTTTTTTTTTTTTTTTTTTTGAGACGGAGTCTCGCTCTGTCGCCCGGGCTGGAGTGCAGTGGCCGGATCTCAGCTCACTGCAAGCTCCGCCTCCCGGGTTCACGCCATTCTCCTGCCTCAGCCTCCGGAGTAGCTGGGACTACAGGCGCCCGCCACCTCGCCTGGCTAGTTTTTTGTATTTTTAGTAGAGACGGGGTTTCACCATGTTAGCCAGGATGGTCTCGATCTCCTGACCTTGTGATCCGCCCGTCTCGGCCTCCCAAAGTGCTGGGATTACAGGCTTGAGCCACCGCGCCCGGCCTCATTTACTTATTTTTGCTCTCATTGCTTGTGCTTCTGAGATCTTAGTCGTAATTTTTTTGTCCAGAAGAGCTTTTCCTAGGTTTTCTTCTAGTACTTTTATAGTTTCAGGTCTTACATTTGGGTCTTTAATCCATCTCGAGTTGACTTTTGTGCATGGTGAGAAATAGGGGTCCAGTTTTATTATTCTGCCTATGGCAATCCAATTTTCCCAGCACCTATTGAAAAGGGCATCCTTTCCTCAGTTTATGTTCTTTTCAACTTTGTCAAAGATCAGTTGGCTCTATTCATGTGACTTTATTTCTTGGTTTTCTATTCTGTTCAACTGATCTATGCATCTATTTTTATGCCAGCATGATGCTGTTATAATTACCCTAGCTTTGAAGTGCAATTTGAGGTCAGGCTATGGAATACCTGTAGTTATTTTTTTTCTTTTTTTCTTAGGATTGCTTTGGCTATTTGAGTTCTTTTTTGGCTCCATATGAATTTCTGGATTGTTTTTCCTAATTCTATGATAAATGACATTGGTTTTTATAGACATTGCATTGAATCTGTAGATTTCTTTAGGCAGTATGTTCATTTTTACAATAGTAATTCTTCTGATCCATGAAAAAGAATATTTTTTCCATTTGTTTTTTTCATCTATGATTTCTTTTATCAGTGTTTTGTAGTTTTTATTGTAGAGCTCTTTCAACTCCCTGATTAAATATATTCCTAGGTATTTTTCTGTAGCTTTAGTAAGTGGGAGTGCCTCCTTGAGTTTTTTCACATATTGATCATTATTAGCGTATAGAAATGCTACTGATTTTTGCACATTGATTTTGCATCCTGAAACTTCACTGAAGTGATATGCTAAATCTAAGATTTTTTTATGTTTTATTTTGGCAGAGTCGTTAGTGTTTTCTAAATATAAAATAATCTCATCCATGCTTTTTATGCATTTATTGAGATTATCATCTGGTTTATGTCCTTGATTCTGTTCATGTGTTGTATTACATTTATTGATATGCATACCTTGAACCAACCTTGCATTCCTGGGAAGAAACACACTTGATTATGGTGTATTATCTTTTTGAGGTGCTGTTGCATTCAGTTTGGTAGTATTTTATTGATAATTTATGCACCCATGTTTATTAGAGATATTGGCATGCAGTTTTATTCTTTTGTGTATGTTCTTGCCTGGTTTTGGTATCATAGTGATACTGGCTTATGGAGAATTCCTTTCTCCTCAGTATTTTGAAATAGTTTTTGGAGGATTACTATTAGCTTTCTTTTTTTTTTTTAATTATACTTTAAGTTATAGGGTACGTGTGCATAATGTGCAGGTTTGTTACATATGTATACTTGTGCCATGTTGCTGTGCTGCACCCATCAACTCGTCAGCACCCATCAACTCGTCATTTACATCAGGTATAACTCCCAATGCAATCCCTCCCCCCTCCCCCTTCCTCGTGATGGGCCCCAGTGTGTGATGTTCCCCTTCCCGAGTCCAAGTGATCTCATTGTTCAGTTCCCACCTATGAGTGAGAACACGCGGTGTTTGATTTTCTGTTCTTGCGGTAGTTTGCTGAGAATGATGGTTTCCAGCTGCATCCATGTCCCTACAAAGGACACAAACTCATCCTTTTTGATGGCTGCATAGTATTCCATGGTGTATATGTGCCACATTTTCTTAATCCAGTCTGTCACTGATGGACATTTGGGTTGATTCCAAGTCTTTGCTATTGTGAATAGGGCCGCAATAAACATACGTGTGCATGTGTCTTTAGAGCAGCATGTTTTATAATCCTTTGGGTATATACCCAGTAATGGGATGGCTGGGTCATATGGTACTTCTAGATCTAGATCCTTGAGGAATCGCCATACTGTTTTCCATAATGGTTGAACTAGTTTACAATCCCACCAACAGTGTAAAAGTGTTCCTATTTCTCCACAGCCTCTCCAGCACCTGTTGTTTCCTGACTTTTTAATGATTGCCATTCTAACTGGTGTGAAATGGTATGTCATTGTGGTTTTGATTTGCATTTCTCTGATGGTCAGTGATGATGAGCATCTTTTCATGTGTCTGTTGGCTGTATGAATGTCCTCTTTTGAGAAATGTCTGTTCATATCCTTTACCCACTTTTTGATGGGGTTGTTTGTTTTTTTTTGTAAATTTGTTTGAGTTCTTTCTAGGTTCTGGATATTAGCCCTTTCTCAGATGAGTAGATTGCAAAAATTTTCTCCCATTCTGTAGGTTGCCTGTTGACTCTGATGGTAGTTTCTTTTGCTGTGCAGAAGCTCTTTAGTTTAATTAGATCTCATTTGTCAATTTTGGCTTTTGTTGCCGTTGCTTTTGGTGTTTTAGACATGAAGTCTTTGCCCATGCCTATGTCCTGAATGGCAGTGCCAATGTTTTCTTCTAGGGTTTTTCTGGTATTAGGTCTAACATTTAAGTCTCTAATCCATCTTGAATTAATTTTCATATAAGGAGTAAGGAAAGGGTCCAGTCTCAGCTTTCTACTTATGGCTAGCCAATTTTCCCAGCACCATTTATTAAATAGGGAATCCTTTCCTCATTTCTTGTTTCTCTCAGGTTTATCAACGATCAGATGGCTGTAGATGTGTGGTATTATTTCTGAGGACTCTGTTCTGTTCCATTGGTCTATATCTCTGTTTTGGTACCAGTACCATGCTGTTTTGGTTACTGTAGCCTTGTAGTATAGTTTGAAGTCAGGTAGCATGATGCCTCCAGCTTTGTTCTTTTGACTTAGGATTGTCTTGGAGATGCGGGCTCTTTTTTGGTTCCATATGAGCTTTAAAGCAGTTTTTTCCAATTCTGTGAAGAAACTCATTGGTAGCTTGATGGGGATGGCATTGAATCTGTAAATTACCTTGGGCAGTATGGCCATTTTCACGATATTGATTCTTCCTATCCATGAGCATGGTATGTTCTTCCATTTGTTTGTGTCCTCTTTTATTTCACTGAGCAGTGGTTTGTAGTTCTCCTTGAAGAGGTCCTTTCCATCCCTTGTAAGTTGGATTCCTAGGTATTTTATTCTCTTGGAAGCAATTGTGAATGGAAGTTCATTCATGATTTGGTTCTCTGTTTGTCTGTTACTGGTGCTTTACTTCCAATTATGTGGTCAATTTTGGAATAAGTGTGATGTGGTTCTGAGAAGAAGGTATATTCTCTTGATTTGGGGTAGAGAGTTCTGTAGATGTCTATTAGGTCTACTTGCTGCAGAGATGAGTTCAATTCCTGGATATCCTTGTTAACTTTCTGTCTTGTTGATCTGTCTAATGTTGACAGTGGAGTGTTGAAGTCTCCCATTATTATTGTATGGGAGTCTAAGTCTCTTTGTAAATCTCTAAGGACTTCCTTTATGAATCTGGGTGCTCCTGTATTGGGTGCATATATATTTAGGATAGTTACCTCTTCCTGTTGAATTGATCCCTTTACCATTATGTAATGGCCTTCTTTGTCTCTTTTGATCTTTGATGGTTTAAAGTCTTTTTTATCAGAGACTAATATTGCAACCCCTGCTTTTTTTTTTGTTCTCCATTTGCTTGGTAGATCTTCCTCCATCCCTTTATTTTGAGCCTATGTATGTCTCTGCATGTGAGATGGGTCTCTTGAATACAGCAGACTGATGGGTCTTGACTCTTTATCCAGTTTGCCAGTCTGTATCTTTTAATTGGAGCATTTAGTCCATTTACATTTAAGGTTAATATTATTATGTGTGAACTTGATCCTACCATTATGATATTAACTGGTTATTTTGCTCATTAGTTGATGCAGTTTCTTCCTAGCCTCGATGGTCTTTACATTTTGGCATGTTTTTGCAATGGCTGGTACCGGTTGTTCCTTTCCATGTTTAATGCTTCCTTCAGGGTCTCTTGTAAGGCAGGCCTGGTGGTGACCAAATCTCTAAGCATTTGCTTATCTGTAAAGGATTTTATTTCTCCTTCACTTATGAAACTTAGTTTGGCTGGATATGAAATTCTGGGTTTAAAATTCTTTTCTTTAAGAATGTTGAATATTGGCCCCCACTCTCTTCTGGCTTGTAGAGTTTCTGCTGAGAGATCTGCTGTTAGTCTGATGGGCTTCCCTTTGTGGGTAACCCGACCTTTCTCTCTGGCTGCCCTTAAGATTTTTTCCTTCATTTCAACTTTGGTGAATCTGGCAATTATGTGTCTTGGAGTTGCTCTTCTCGAGGAGTATCTTTGTGGCGTTCTCTGTATTTCCTGGATTTGAATGTTGGCCTGCCCTACTAGGTTGGGGAAGTTCTCCTGGATGATATCCTGAAGAGTGTTTTCCAACTTGGTTCCATTTTCCCCCTCACTTTCAGGCACCCCAATCAGACATAGATTTGGTCTTTTTACATAATCCCATGCTTCTTGCAGGCTTTGTTCATTTCTTTTTCTTCTTTTTTCTTTAGGTTTCTCTTCTCGCTTCATTTCATTCATTTGATCCTCAATCGCTGATACTCTTTCTTCCAGTTGATCGGGTCAGTTACTGAAGCTTGTGCATTTGTCACGTGTTTCTCGTGTCATGGTTTTCATCTCTGTCCTTCGTTTATGGCCTTCTCTGCATTAATTATTCTAGTTATCAATTCTTCCACTTTTTTCCCCAAGATTTTTAGTTTCTTTGTGCTGGGTATGTAATTCCTCCTTTAGCTCTGAGAAGTTTCATGGACTGGAGCCTTCTTCTCTCATCTCATCAAAGCCATTCTCCATCCAGCTTTGATCCGTTGCTGGTGATGAGCTGTGTTCCTTTGGAGGGAGAGATGCGCTCTTATTTTTTGAATTTCCAGCTTTTCTGCCCTGCTTTTTCCCCATCTTTGTGGTTTTATCTGCCTCTGGTCCTTGATGATGGTGACGTACTGCTGGGGTTTTGGTGTGGGTGTCCTTCCTGTTTGTTAGTTTTCCTTCTAACCATCAGGACCCCCAGCTGTAGATCTGTTGGAGATTGCTTGAGGTCCACTCCAGACCCTGTTTGCCTGGGTGTCAGCAGCAGAGGCTGCAGAACATAGAATATTGCTGAACAGGGAGTGCACCTGTCTGATTCTTGCTATGGGAGCTTCCTCTCAGGGGTGTACTCCACCATGTGAGGTGTGGGGTGTTGGTCTGCCCCGAGTGGGGGATGTCTCCCAGTTAGGCTACTCAGGGGTCAGGGACCCACTTGAGCAGGTAGTGTTTCTGTTCTCAGATCTCAACCTCCATGTTGGGAGATCCACTGCTCACTTCAAAGCTGTCAGACAGAGTCATTTGTGTCTGCAGAGGTTTCAGCTGCTTTTTGTTGTTGTTGTTGTTGTTTAGCTGTGCCCTGTCCCCAGAGGTGGAGTCTACAGAGACAGGCAGGACTTCTTGGGTTGCTGTGAGCTCCACCCCGTTTGAGCTTCCCAGCGGCTTTGTTTATCTACTTAAGCCTCAGCAAGGGCGGGCGCCCCTCCCCCAGCCTCGCTGCTGCCTTGAGGCGAGATTGCAGACTGCTGTGCTAGCAATGAGGGAGGCTCCGTGGGTGTGGGACCCTCCCAGCCAGGTGTGGGATATAGTCTCCTGGTGTGCCCGTTTGCTAAGATCCTTGGTAGAGCACAGTATTGGGGTGGGAGTTACCAGATTTTCCAGGTGTTGTGTGTCTCATTTCCCCTGGCTAGGAAAAGGGATTCCCTTCCCCCTTGTGCTTCCCAGGTGAGGCGATGCCTCGCCCTGCTTCAGCTCTGGCTGGTCGGGCTGCAACAGCTGACCAGTGCTGATTGTCCGGCACTCCCCAGTGAGATGAACCCAGTACCTCAGTTGATAATGCAGAAATCACCTGTCTTCTGTGTCGCTCACGCTGGAAGCTGGAGACTGGAGCTGTTCCTATTCAGCCATCTTGCTCCGACCACCCCCCGAATTTTCTAACTTTGGAGTCACTAAAGTGTTAGTAAGAAGTAGATATTGAAATATATATTTAATTTTCTTAAAAGGACAATTAAAATGCAAAATTATGTCACTAAGGTGAAAGGCTAGGAGGTTTTGACAACCAAGAAAACCAAAGTTTACAGTCTGAGTACACAGAACCATTTATGTTTATTTTGTAGGAGAAAATGCACAGTATTCTTTCAAGATTTGAAATTTTTTTTTGATATACAGAAAGCATATTGGCTGAACAAAATAAAAAACTAAGTATATAATGAGAGTTTAGATAGCTGATAATATTTGAAAGGACCGTTTACAACCAAAAGAATGTGTGTGAAGACCATTAGGAATCACAAATGCGAAGCTCCTTTTAATGTCAATGTTCTACGATATAATATTCTTTTTTTTTTTTTGAGACAGTGGCCTGCTCTGTCACCCAGGCTAGAATGCAGTGGTGCGATCTTGGCTCACTGCAACCTCTACTTCCTGGGTTCAAGCAATTCTCCTGCCTCAGCCTCCCTAGTAGCTGGAATTGCAGGTGTGTGCCACCACACCTAGCTAATTTTTGTATTTTTAGTGGAGACGGGTTTTCGCCATGTTGACCAGGCTGGTCTCAAACTCCTGACCTTGTGATCCACCTGCCTTTGTCTCCCAAAGTGGTGGGATTACAGGCATAAGCCACCATGCTGGGCCAGGATATAATATTCTTAAGATGTTCTTCCAACTAAAATAATAGGCTTTAGGTCATGGTTCATGTGTTTATATAATTAAAAAATATAAGCCTGTAGTTTAATTAAACCTAGTTTTAAAAATAAATGAATAAATAATTTAAACATCATTAAAAAATAAACTTTAATTTTCTATATTTCTCTTTCTCTCTGTATTTGTATATCTTTTACTGTGGTAAAAGCACCTAAGATGAAATATATTCTCTTAACAAACTTTTAAATATATAATATTGTACTGTTAACTATAGGCTCAACGTTGAAAAACACATCTGTAGAACCTATTTCTCTCTCACAGCTGAAGCTTTTTGCCTGAAAATGGTCCAGCAGGATATTATAGCAAATTAAGAACATGGGTTGTGAAATCACACTGCCTGGGTTTTAACCTTGGTTCCAGTGCTTACTAGCTGACTGACTGAGCAAGTTACATAACCTCACCTCAGTTTTTAATTCAGCGAAGCAGGCATAAAAATGGTACATACCTTGCAGGGCAGTTGTAAGCATAAAATGAATTGATATGGGCAAAGCACTTAAAATAGAATATAGTATATAGTTAGAGTTTATTAAATGTTAGACACTACCACTTAAATACATAATTTTCAACCTCAAGGAATTTATAATTCCACAAAGTGATAACTCCACTTTGGGAGACAATATTAACACGTGGAAAAATTGGTGAAAACATTAAGTACTATGCAGTGTGGTAGAGGCTATAAATACATAAACATGAAAAAAAAGCAAATTTATGGTGGGCTTGCAAGTAATTGAAGATTTTATGGTATGTTGCTGTATGGGAGGAAGTGGGACTATGATTGGAAATGACAACATAGACAAAAGCCTGGAAGAAATAAATAACCCACAAGATTCTTTGATGTGGAGTAGGATTTAACTATGGCCATTTTTTGTTCAAATTCTTTCAAATCTGAGAATTTATGTAGTAAATATGACTCAGTAATTTTAAGTAACAGAAGTACCACTAAATACTTAAAAATTATATCTTGTTATATATTTTTAAAAACTTTAACATTCCTGATCTCATTTGAGTTTCACAAATGCCCTGTAAAAATGCAAGATAAATATTATTATTACCATTTTACAAATGAGGAAGCTGAGGATTAGAGTTTATGTCATTTGCTTAGAATTACATAACTAGTAAGCAATAGAGACCAGGTTAGAATCCAGGTCTTCTGGATTCCAATCTAGTGCTCTTCTACCATACTATGCTACTTGCTGAATAGCAGAAGGCCCAGTAAATGAGAAATGAGGATTGAATTTTGTGATAAATATTATGTTTGATCTTTGTCTCCAGCAGGGGAAAAATAGTATAGGGTAAGAGTATAGGGATGGTCAGGTCACAGGTATATTAAAAGTAAGTGGGCACAAGCTATTACTATGCCTTAGAAGTCCTTTCTGTTTATGTTTTGTAATTTTTTTCCCCAAGGGACTACAACATTAGAAATGAAATAGAAATAATGTACCCATGGCAGATTCAGATAGAAAATTTTCCCAAAGCTTTCTTTTTTCTTTATAGTTATCATTTATTTCCTCTGAGGTAATGTACCTCTTGAAAGGCAAAGCTAAAGGACACACTACACTTCAGCAAAAACTTGTCCACGAATATTATATTTCAGCCCTAGATGAGTTGTTGTGACTGTTTTAAGATCAAAGCGTCCACTGTAATATAAAAGTCACTGTAAATATATCCATGATATTCCTGTCAACATACCAATAAAAAGTAATAAAACAATAATAAAACTTAGAGTGAACTTTCAACCATAATGCATATCATAGAGGAAAATCTCTTACATAAAGTTGTTGAATACATATACATAAATGTATGCACTTCTTAAAATAATTTGTAACATGAACATTCACAATTTTCTTCATCAATCCCTTGTAGTTTATTTTGATCCCAGCAATTAGCATATAGAAAAGTAGTTTCCTTTTCCTTTCCTCTTCTTCAGATAAATTTTTAATTACTTCTGTTTATATAAGGGACTGCCAGTTGTCTGGCTTCTTAAGGAAGAATTTTATGTCATGGATGGAGAGAATTCTCTACAGGAACCTCACTGAGCAGCTAAAACTCCACTATTCAATTTTGGGAGCCTGAGGCAAAGGCAGAAGAAAACTGGAGACAAACTGGCTTTTGACCAGATTTCTCCTGTTTCCATATTGAACATTGTATGGTGCCTTTAGGACCATTTAGCTGAATACTAGTCTGTTCTAGCACTTTTAAGTTCTCTTTTGGAAGAAATGGCCCTAATTTGCCCAGCCAATCAGTACTACAAAGAAAGCTGACAGTACATTTTATTTAGCTTCTGAGTCATCTCCAGTTCTCATCCGATGGCATGCATGCAAAGGAATATGTTAGAATGATTGAAAACTCTTTGCCAATTTTATATCTATTTTTATATTTTGTAACTTTTAGCTTACATATATTTTATATTGACTAATTTTATGTATTTTATCCTTTGTAAAGCTTTTATTTGAAAAGGAAAACTTTAATATAAGACATATTTTATAGTGCAAACATACAAATATTCTCCAAATTCTGGTAAGTGGTCAAAATTATTTATAATTTAGTTCATAGTTGTGGACTGAATTTTTAGCACTTAAAATATCTATAAATATCTAATCATGTGAATGCAAAAATGAGATAGATTTGTAAACCCAAATAGTTAAGTATTTGTAAAATATTAATGAAAAATTGTATTTTTTTGTAAATGATTTGGCAAAATATTTATTTGGGAAACTATTTTCATTGGTTTGGACTGGAAATGGGTTTAAACTATACTTTACATATTTCTTCTCCTTTTTCTGGCAAAGAGGCCTTCTTTCTGGGTACATAAGTCACGCTGGACAAAGAATGCTTTCTAAATGTAGACAGCCTTTTCCTAAAGTTACCTCCAGAAAAGAAATATAGGAGAGGGTCAAAGCAACAATTTGATGCAGCCAGAGACAAGGTTATGACCACGGACTTCTGCATTCTAAGGACAGAATCACAGGGTTTAGTTTCATTGTGTAAAAAATGAAGGTGAATGGTACGTTGAATATGATATGGCATGAAACTGACTAAAAAGGCAGTGGTCACGACCACGATCATTCCTACAGCCTTTTTACGACTTGGCAGATTTTTTTTCATTGATTTTTTTAGTAAGGTCAAAATGATCATTGTGTAACAGACAATTATAATAACAAAAGGGATGATAAAGCCAACAAACAATGACACATAATGCAAGACCAAAACATGATTTTTAGTTTGATTGTCTTGTGGGGGCTCAAAACACTTGGTATTATTTTTCTCATCTTTTTGTGGTTTAGCCATTAGAAATGGAGAACTGGTCAAAATCACAAAAATCCAAATACCTACACACACAAACCTGGCTTTTTTCTGAGTAACCAAATTAATGTTCTGGACTGGAAAAACAATAGCAATGCACCGGAAAAAGCTCATGGCTGTCATAAAGAAGATGCTACAATAGAGGTTGACATACAAAGCATAGGTGCTGAGGCGGCATAAGAAGTCACCAAAGAACCAAATGCCTTTGTGAACATAGTAGACCACACGGAGAGGCAGTGTGCACACACAAAGTAGATCTGCTACTGCTAAATTAATCATGTATACTTGGAAGGCTGACTTTTCATGATAGGTTTTTATGAGGACATAGAGCACAAAGCCATTGCCAAATAAGCCTACAACAGAGATCATAGAGTACAAGGTGGAATACACTTGATTGCGGAAGTCATCAATAGTGTCGTGGCATGTGGCAGAAGATACTGTCAGATTTGCGGTTGCATCCATGTTTCTCTAGGAATGTCTTCTTTGTGCCTACAATAAATAAAAAAAAAATTGTCAATTTTAACTAGACCATAAATTACAGGAAGTACTAATGTTTCATTTCATAGTGTCACTATGTATACTTTTTGACCACAGCAGCAAGCAAGAGTAGTGAGGCATTGAAGAGAGATTCATCTGTACCTTACCCTCTGGAGAAGAGTTTGCATCCTACAGGCATCCAAAAACATTTTTTGTCCTTTCCTTCCCATGTTTTTCTGATGGACTTCCTCTAAATCTTCAAGACCTAGGTAAAACAGCCCTCCTGTATTTTAAATCATATCACTCTAGTACAATTTGGTAGGTTATCCTTTCAAATGAACTTGTTTTTCTATTAGAGAAAAGCTTTAAGATAGCAGTTTCACATGTATGAATGTATCTATATCTATATCTATCTATTTATTGGAAAATCTCTGAAATATTTTAGAGAATAAAATCTGGATGAAAATGCTTGGTTCCCTCAGGAAGAGGACTTCCTTGTTAATATCTGTTGAGTGCCGCCCACACCTGTGGAAAATAATCTAATTTGCTGTTAATGAAACTCCCTCCCCTGGGGGAGAGTATTAATCTAGAACATGGTTGACTCCACCTATAACTGCAGAACTCCATGGCAAAAGAAACCTTAGAAGCCATATAGTTGTTTTAATGATGAGAAAAATGTTCCAGAGTGATAAAATACATTTCTAAAATCTGCACCAGTATTTAAATCTCTGAAGAAAGATGTAGTACAAGTAGTTGGAATATACTTGTCGGGTGAGAAAAATGTTGTAGCCATTCATTCTTGTTCTCTTTCTAAACTTTATAGACTTTACTGTTTAGCAATATATAGTTATTTCTCTTATAGGAAGAATTTCTCTTGTAGTTGATACTTGCTCTAGTCTATTTCAGCTATGTCACTGAGGGCAGTCAATAAGTTCTGATCAGAGAAGGCTTGAGGTGAGATATTGTAGTGTAGAAGTAGTGATGTCGCTCATGTTTCTCTAGATTATCCTCTTTTATTCTTTACAAAGGTTGAAGAGACTCAATATGTAACATGTCAGATAATCTTTGATTGAAGTCTGATGTTGGCCTTTTACACAACTCCTGCTCCCTTGTAAGAGAGGTATTGGGTTTGTAAGGTGGGAAGACTGCTTGAGTATGCAAAAACTGCCAGCCATGAAGGGGACTGATCTTTACTAGGGATACAGAAACAGATAGCTATGGTAGTTGTTGCAGGTAGGATATAACTTCCCAGGTTTACTACTGCTAACAATTATATTTGCTGTTGTGGATGCAGTGTCCATCCGTCTAGCCATCCCAGCAAGTTGTTACATTTTCCCCCTTTCATTAAAAAATGCCATTTGTATCATTGTTACCAAGAACCTTTGGTATAAGATAAAAATTGGATGGATTATCTGAGCCAAGATGGCCAATTATATGCAGTCAGAAAGAGCTTCTTCCACCAAAAGACCAGACTGTGAAGAAGATTGGCACACTCCAAATTGATCCTTGTAAAAAAGGCATTGAAAGTGGACAGATGGAGGATGGAGACCCTGGGCTGAAAGGGGAGGAAACTGAGAACACTGCACAGGGGTACCAAGTACTAGGACTCATTCCTGGCCCAGAGCAGCTCCTGGGGAAGAGATGAGTGAAACAGGCATGGAGTGCCGCAAGGACATGCGGGCCATGGACATTTGGAATCTTAACTGCAGGAGACCCCATGTTCTCCATGGACATTTGAGCTAGCAGGGAGAACTGCTCAGAGAGTTGGCAGAGACAGAAATCCAGCCTTCACAGAGCCCAGAGTATTTGGCACCAGAATGACTATAGTGGAGCATGGCCATGGTTACACATACCCCAAGGATCGCCATACTCCTCTAAGTAGCTTCATCCTTTGTTGACTGCCAGACCTGGACAGAGCAGGGCTATCTTGCTCATAGGATAGCGGTAGTCTGATCTGAGGATACCCTTGTCTGCTGGACTCTCCCAAGGTCCCTGCCTGGCCACACCTGCTTGCAGCACAGCCTCAGCTGCCCAGCCAAATAACTTGCTAGCAGACATCACCTTAGCTCTTTCACCAGATGACCCTGCATAACAGTCAGAGAGCTTTTGTAGATAGACTCCCACTAGCATGCAATTGTCTCCCCACCACTTCACCAGTACATGTGCAAAGACCCCACTGCCACCCTCCACCACCCTGAAGTGGTTTTGCTGGCAGTCCCTATTGACGTGTTGTTGTCAGTAGACTGGGAACACCTTGGTTCCTCCAGCACAGCAGGTCCTTAATCTTGAAGGACCAGCGAAAAACTGTGGACCTGGTCCCAGTCCACCAAGGTTAAAACACACAGCTCAGGAGGACGGGGCTGAAACTTGGACCCCTGAAATTATCCAGAAACAAAGTCAATTGACTAAACTTAAGTTATACCACAGTCAAACCCTCAAGGGCATCAAAGAATATAAAAGCAAAAAGCCGTATGCAAAGAAGAGCAACTTCAAACCTTAAAGGGACATCAGCCCACACAAATAAGAAAGAACCAGTGGGAGAGCTCTGACAATTCTAAAATCCAGAGTATCTTCTTATCTCCAAATGACCACACTGGCTCCTGAGGAATGACTCTTAACCAGATTGAAATAGTTGAAATGACAGACATAGAATTAAAAAATCTGTGTGGCAACAAAGCTCATTGAAATTCAGGAGCAAGCTGCAACAGAATTCAAGCTAATGAATCCAATAAAATGATACAAGAGCTAAAAGATAAAATAGCCATTTTAAGAAAGAAACAAACTGATCTTCTAGAGCTGAAAAACTCTCTTTAAGAATGTCATAATGCAAATGGAAATATTAACAGCAGAACAGACCAAGGTGAGGAAAGAATCTCAGAGCTCAAAGATCAGTTCTCAGAAATAACTCAGTCAGACAAAAATAAAGAAAGAACAAAACCTCTGAGAAATATGGGATTATGTAAATAGACTGAACCCATGACTCATTGGCATCCCAGAAAGACAGGGAGAGAGAGCAAGCAACATGGAAAACATCAGGAACACAAGTCCATTCACAATAGCCACAAAAAGAGTAAAATTCATGGGAATACAGCTAGCAAGGGAGGTGGAAGATCTCTACAATGAGAATTACAAAACACTGCTCAAAGAAACCAGATATGACATAAACAAATAGAAATACATTTTGTGCTCCTGGAGGGGAAGAATCAATATTGTTAAAATGGCCATACTGCCCATTTACAGATTTAATGCTATTCCTATGAAACTACCAACATCACTTTCCACAGAATTAAGAAAATCACCTCTAAAATTCATATGGCACCAGAAAAGAGCCTGAACACCCAAAGCAAACTAAGCAAAAAGAACAAAGCTGGAGGCATCAAACTACTTTAAACTACAGTACAAAGCTAGAGTAACAAAACAGCATAAGGCGGGTATGAAAATAGACACATAGACCAATGACACAGAATAGGGATTCCAGAAATAAATCTGCACACCTACAACCATCTGATATTCAACAAATTAAATAATAACAAGCCATGGAGAAGGGACTTCCTATTCAAAAAATGGTGCTGTGATAACTGGCTAGTGCCATACGCAGAAGATTGAATCTGGACCACATCCTTTCACCATCTACAAAAATAAACTCAAGATGAATGAAAGACTTAAGCATAAGACCTAAAAGTATAAAAACCCTACAAGAAAACTTAGGAAATACCATTCTTGACACAGTACCTAGCAAAGATTTCACGAAGAAAATATCAAAAGCAATTGCAGCAAAAGCAAAAATTAACAATTGGGATCTAATTATACTAAAGAGCTTCCACACAGCAAAAGGAGCTATCAACAGAGCAAACAGACAACCTATAGAATGGGAGAAAATATTTGCAAACAATACATCCAACAAAGGTCTAATATAGAATCTATAAGAAAATTAAATCAACATTCTGAAAACAACCCTGTTAAAAAATGGGCAATGGACATGAACAGACACTTCTCAAAACAAGACATAGATGCAGCCAACAAACATATGAAAAAATGCTCAACGTAACTATTCAGAGAAATGCAAGTCAAACCACAGTGAGATGGTAATCTCACACCAGTGAAAATGGCTGTTATTCAAAAGTAACAAAAATAATAGATGTCGGTGAGGTTGCGAAAAGGGAACACTTATACATTGCTGGTGGGAATGTGAGTTAGTTCAGCTACTATGGAAAGCAGTTTGGAGATTTCTGAAAAGACTTAAAACGGAACTACCATTTTACCCAAACAATCCCATTATTGGATAAATACCCACAGGTATATAAATTGTTTTTCTATAAAGACGCATATACTCATGTGTTCATTGCAGCACAATTCACAATAGTAAAAACATGGAATCAACTCAGATGCTCATCCATGGTGGACTGATAAAGAAAATATGGTATGTATACACTATTTGATACTAGGCAGCCATAAAAAAGCATTAAATAATGTCCTTGGCTGCAACATTTATGCAGTTGGAGGCCATTATCCTAAGAAAATTAATGCAGGACCAGAAAATCAAATACTGCATGTTCTCACTTGTAAATGGGAGCTAAACATTGGGTATATATGGACATAAAGATGGGAACGTATATATTGGAGACTCATAGGAGGTAGGGTGGAAGGGAGAGGATTGTGGACTGAAAAACTACCTATTGGGCACTATACTCACTACCTCAGTGATGGAACCATTCATACCCCAATCCTTAGCATCACACAATATACCCATGTAACAAACCTGCACATGTAGCCCCTGAATCCTCCCCAACCCCCAAAATTGAAGAACAATCATGCTGAAGCCATAGAGAAAAATGTGATGCCTATTTCAAACTCCTGCATTATTTCTCAGTTTGCTTTCTAGTTACCTGGCTCATTCACCATTGGTTGTGAACTCAGGTGCAGTTGTGGAAGAAAAAAAAAAAAACTGCCTAAAGTTAACCTTTTCCTTAGTTCCATGTCAAGTGTTTTTTTCTAAACTAAGCAGTATTATCTTGTAATACACTAGATAGTGCTGTTGAAAATTTTGGTAATAACCCATTTCAGCTTTTTTGAGATATAATTGACAAATAGAAATTGCATATTCTAAGGTGTACAATGTGATGATTTCATGTAAGTATACACTGTGAAATCATTTCTCTAACAAAGTTAATCAACACATCCATTACCTCATATACCATTTGTGTGTGTGTGTTGGGTGGGTGGGGGGGGGGAGAGGTAAGAATGCTTAAGATCTACTTTCTTTTTTTTTCACTTCTATTTTAGGTTCAGGGGTACATGTGCAGGTTTGTTATATAGGTAAACTTGTGTCATGTGATTTTTTTTTTTAATCTATACAATCATTTGTTGTACAGATTATTTCATCACCTAGGTGTTAAGCCTAGTACACATTACTTATTTTTTCTTATCCTCTCCTGCCTCACAGCCTCCACCCTCAGGTAGGTCCCAGTGTCTGTTGTTCTCCTCTTTGTGTCCATGTGTTCTTATCATTTAGTTCCCACTTATAAGTGAGAACATGTGGTATTTGGTTTTCTGTTTCTGTGTTAGTTTGCTAAGAATAATGGCCTCCAGCTCCATCCATGTTCCTGCAAAGGACATAATGTCATTCTTTTATATGGCTGCATAGTATTCCATGGTGCATACATACTACAATTTCTTTATCCAGTCTTCTATTCAGGGACATTTAGGTTGATTCTATGTCTTTGCTATTGTGACTAGTGCTGCAGTGAACATATGCATACACACATCTTTATGGTAGAATGATTTATATTCCTTTGGGTATATACCCAGTAACAGAATTTCTGGGTGGAATGACAGTTCTGTTTTTAGCTCTTTGAGGAATTGCCACACTGCTTTCTACAATGGGTGACCTAATTTACACTCCCACCAACAGTGTATAAATGTTTTTTTCTCTACAATCTCACCAGCACCTGTTATGTTTTATTATGTTTCATTTATTTATTTTTTTTGAGACAGGGTCTCACTCTGTCACCTAGGCTGGAGTGCAATGGCATAATCTCGGCTCACTGCAATCTCCGCTTCCCGAGTTCAAGCTATTCTCCCACCTCAACCTCACGAATAACTGGGATTATAGGCGTTTGCCATCACACCTGGCTAATTTTTGTATTTTTTTGGTAGAGACCAGATTTCACCATGTTGGCCAGGCTGGTGTTGAACTCCTGACCTCTGGTGATTTGCCTGCCTTGGTCTCCCAAAGTGCTGGGATTACAGGTGTCAGCCACCATGCCTGGCCTGCCTTATGTTTTGATTTTTAAATAATAGCCATTTGAACTGGTGTGCGATGGTATTTCATTGTGGTTTTGAAATAAGATCTTCCTTATCAAATTTCAAGTAAATAATATAATAATTTCAAGTAAATAATATAATATTAACTATAGCCACCATACTGTACCTTAACTCCTCAGAACTTGTTCATATTATAGATGAGCCACACTTGAAAGGTATTAGATAATTACCAGCAGGCCTTCCCACCACTATCAACTTTCAATCTACCTTGCTACAAACCCTTTCTGGAATAATTCTTTACACATTGTAGCTTTCAATCATGACATGTCTTCCTTAAAATCTTCAGTGATTTAGAATGCCTTCAGAATAACATCTAGACTTCCTGGCCTGATATTTAAGGCTCTCTATAGTCTGGGTGCAATTTACCTTTCCAAGTTTCTCTCTCACTGCTCTCTTTTGTACACTGTATAGTTAGAAGAAACAACTATTTCAGTATACCAGTGACATGTGCCATAAGCTTACCCACCTGGCTGTCTTTTTTCACTGTCTTTTTTCTTCTTGAATGGCCTTTCCTCCTTCCTGAAATGCCCTTTCCTCCTTCTTTGCATATACAAAAACTACTCATCATTCAGCTCAAATTACACTTTCTTGACTAAGTCTTCCCTCAGCCTCTATCTGAAGTAATTTCTATCTTTGATGAACTTCTAGAGGAACTTAAATCAATCTTGCAAATCAATGATTTGTATAAATATCTTATCTCCCAGACTATCTGGTTGATATATAAAAAAGCAGCCCACACAGGGCCTAGCACATATGTACCTTGCCCATAAGTGCTCAGTAAGTGTTGAGTGAATACTAAATTAATGATAGGGCAAGTTTAACATTTGAAAGTATTATTTGTCATTTAAAACCATTTGGAGTTATCTTCTCATTCCAATATAAATTAAAATCTTTCCAATGTCAGAGTCCGAAGTTGCTGTGTAAGTAAAGTTGCTTCCCAATATATCAAGGAAAGTACTAAGTCACAAGGCTAACCATAATGTTAAAAAGCACAGATAATGTCAGTTGTGGTGGCACATGCCTGTAATCCCGGCTACTCAAGAGGCTGAGGCAGGAGGATTGCTTGAGCTCAGGAGTTCGAGATAAGCCTGGGCAAAACAGTGAGACCTTGTATCTAAAAAGTAAAAAAATCCCACCCATATCATTGATATAGACTAATCATTTGTCTATTACATGTTATAATTAAGTTTGAAATTCTCACATCTTTGAAAGATGCTAAATAAAACTGATAAATAACTATAAAAATATACAAAGAAGCAGATGGTCTGTAGTCTCATTAATAACGTCCCAGTCCTTGCAGACCAAAATAAACTTTTCTAAAAATCTAAATATTTAGATTCAGTTGTCTATTTATAATGAAGTCAACAATTTGTGTTAAGCCATAAAAAGAAGATTGTAAAACTTTCAAGCAAGTGGTGAATCCTAGAGTGGTAGAGATCATTTAGTACAAGCCACTCTTTTCACAGATTATGGCTTTACTTGGCTGAAACAGCATTTAATTTGCTTTTTAGAATTTACTGTGATCCCCCAATAATGTTACCCTCCACTAGATGAATACAGAGAGTTTCTTTGGAAATCTAAGATACTTTAGACCTCATCCCTGCCTTCAAGCAGCTCATATTCTAGTGGGGGATAGGAATGATAGCTTAGAAGTGTGAAGAGGTTACAATACAGCATTGTAAAAGCCGTCTTAGCAGAAAACAAATGGGTTAATAAAAGCTAGCAACAAACATAAATAGAACTGATTTTATTTCCGTGAGAATAATGAAGTAAGTTACTTTGTTAAGATAATTGCAAGTTGAAAAAGCAAAGATCATTTGGAAAATTCAGGTATACCTCTTTCTGGCACTGGAGTACCTTCACAAATGTTCCTTCTTATGGTGATCAATGCTTTTTATGGTGTAATATCAGAGGAAGCCCACGCTGAAATCATAAGATTGAAAAGGAAGTTAACAACTGTAGAAGCAGTCCGGAAGGGTCATGAGAACTTAGCAGCCTTATTTATAGATCCAGAGTGTGTAATGGGGCATCAAAGCTTTACTGACAGATTTAGGGCTAGTCACTGAATTCTGTGTCTCCTTTTTTCTCCATCTGTTTTTACATTCCCAGGGGGAAACTTGGAATACAGACAAGGGCTGGTCACAGATATTTGCTGCTGTGTGCTTGTAGCTTCTCTATCTAAAATGAACACACTATTATAAAATATTCCTCTCTCTATGAAACCAGGGTATTTCCTCTATCTTCTCTTCTAAACACTTGGTTATAAAGTTAAGAGGGGAAGTAATTTGGAACTTTACATCCAGGGATCTGGATTGCTACGAATAGGTGTTAGAACATTAAAAATATCAAGTGTATCTGTCTGGGATGGCTTAGAAATAGTTTTCCTTAAAGGATGAATGGCTTAAAGAACCTTGCACTCTTCTCCTTATAAACTATAATAGCATGTAATGCTTATATCACTAATTTGGCATATATTATATACATTTGGAGATCAACTTTTTATATAGTTAACTTTTCATAAGCATATATCACTTCTCCTCAATTAAATTATACTCAATAATCTAAGAAAGTATAACAAATCTCCAAGAAATGAGCAGAGATGGGCTTTCTTGAAGGAGGAGCAACCTGAATGCTTTTCTTCTAAGTTTTTCTTGTCCTATGGCAACTTTAATTCCTTCCTGCAAGGCCTCCAGAGCCTAGCTACTATTCCTTTATCCGTGGTCCAAGCGCTAACAAAATAAACACTTTCCTTCAGTTTGTTTGTTTGTTTGTTTGTTTGTTTATTTATTTATTTATTTATTTATTTGAGACAGAGTCTCACTCTGCCCAGGCTGGAGTGACTGGAGTGCAGTGGCATGATCTCTGCTTACTCTAACGTCCGCCTCCCAGATTCAAGCAATTCTCCTGCCTCAGCCTCCTGAGTAGCTGGGATTGCAGGCATGCACCAACACACCCAGCTAATTTTTGTATTTTTAGTAGAGATGGGGTTTCACCATGTTGGCCAGGCTGGTCTCAAACTCCCGACCTCAGGTAATCTGCTCGCCTCAGCCTCCCAAAGTGCTGAGACTACAGGCATGAGCAACCACATCCGGCCCCTTCAGTTTATTCTTAATCAGTAGAAATAGGCTGGGACCTTCTAAAGGAACTCTACTAAAAAAAAAAAAAAAAAAGAAAATCAAAAGGAAAATAAAAGAAATGCAAAAATGAAAAATATAGTCTAGTTTTAAAAGTAGAAACCTGAACCTACTGCTGCAATATTGCCATTTGAACCCCCATTGTACTCAGATAATCATTTCTTAGATCTTCTCCACTTTCTTCTCCCTCTCCAAATTGTTCCTTCTTCTCTAGGTAAGAAGTTGACATATGTAACCTACTACACTCTGGGTAAAGTGTGTGTTGCTGGTGCAAAATTACTCAGAGTTGTCTTTATATTTTGTCAATCAGGCAATAAACATATTTTTTAAGTTTGTTTAGCTTGTCCTGGGTCTCCGTACATCAATAAAAATCTAGTGACTGAACGTTGAATGTATAAAAATCCTTTCTGATCCTGAAATTATATGACTCTACTCATCTGTGAAGAAAATTAACTTGGCTCTGTCCTGGTTTTGTGTTTAGACAAAGCTTTTTTTTTCCCCTAGTGTGGGACAAGAAAGAAAGTTTATGAATTTCTAAGACCCACCTATGAGAAGTTTAATATTACCAGCTTAATGCACTATCTGGTTATCCATTTCCATAGTGACTGTGCAATTACAATTTAGTCCAATCTTCACATACACAAGTGAGTAAATGTCACATTGTCTGGGCAACAATGTGGTATTTTTCAAGTTCGGGATTCTGAAGGGTCTTCTATGGTTCCTTTATGAATTAGCCTTGCACGTAGTAGGCACTCAATACTTTCACTCCTTCCTTCTCTTTCCTTTTCAGTTCCTTGAGGACTCTTGTCTCTGACAGGAGCTCTGCCAATATTGGGCTCTACCATTGTTATCTGGGTGATAGGGAGGGTAAAGGTGAGTTAATGAAGTCAAATGTGGTTGTATGATTTTGATTTTAATTGTTTAATTCAAGAGCTACTCAGATCTTTTATTCAGCTCATGTTAAGACCAATTCAGTTCAGGTTAACAAATATTTAAGGAGCCCCTATTTTTATAAGGAAGAGGATACATTTTCTGCATCAGTCCTTAGCATCTATTGAACCTATAACCTGGTCAAGCTCTAGTGTACAAGGTAAATAAGAGAGCCCAGAGGTTTTCTAAGAATATCAGACCCCAGGTTAGTTGTGTAATCCTAGTGCTTCGGGAGGGTGAGATGGGAGGATTGCTTGAGGTCAGAAGTTCGAGACAAGCATGGGCAAAACAGCAAGACCACTCCTCTACAAAAAATAAAAAATTGTTGCTGAATAGGATTTCATTATATAGATATACAAATTGTTTATACACTTACTCATTGATGGACATATGAGTTACTTTCAGGTTTTGACTATTACAAATAAAACTGCCACAAACATTTATATACAAGTCTCTATATGGGCATGTTTTCACTTTTCTTGGGTAGCTGGATTATAAGGTAGGTGTAT
Organism: Macaca nemestrina; assembly: GCF_043159975.1. NCBI lineage: Eukaryota > Metazoa > Chordata > Mammalia > Primates > Cercopithecidae > Macaca > Macaca nemestrina. The sequence goes on along the minus strand of NC_092145.1, from coordinate 76,651,390 downwards.
GTTAAACTTTTTAAAAAACTGAAAACTGCTTTTTAAGGTGGGTAATGTGGGTATACTACTTGGTATCCCCTCCATATCACCATATGCTACCACTTGGTATGGTCAGTCTTTTAAATTATATCCATCTAATACGTGTGTTGTGATATCTCATTTTGATTTTGATTTGCATTTTTCTAATGATGAATGATATTGAGCACCTTTTCATGTGCTTATTTGCCATACATATATTTCCCTTGGTGAAATGTTTATTCAAATATTTCACACATTTTTCATTAGGATGTTTATTTTCTTATTGTTGTGTATGAGAGTTCTTTATATGTTCTGGACACAATACCTATATCAAATAAATGCTTTGCAAATATTTGCTACTATTTTATGGGTTGCGTTTTTACTCTCTTAACAGTGCCTTCCAAACAACAGAAGTTTTCATTGTGATGACATCCAATTTATCAACTTTTCTCTTATAGATTGTGATTTTGGTGCCATAGCTAAGAAATTTTTTCTTTACTCAAAGTCATGAGGAAGTGCTGACAGATGCTACAACATGGATCAACTCAAGAATATTTGCTAAATGGAAAAGCTATATGTAAAAGACCACATTTTGCTTATTCCATTTATCTGAAATATCCCAAAAAGACAAACCTATAGAGATAGGTGATAGCTGCCTGAATCCACACGTGGGAGCAGGGAGTGATTGCAACTGGACACAAAGGATCTTCTGGGGGGTGGTGAAAGTGTTCTAAAATTGCATTGTGGTGATGACTGCACACTCTGGAAATTTACTATAATTGAATTGTACACTTACAATAGGTGAATTTTATGATGTATAAATTATACCTTGAGTTTTCGCTAAAAATGAAGAAATTATTGAAACAGTCAACAATGTGGATGAATCTCAAAACAATTATACTGAGTGAAAGAAGCCAGACAAAAAAGAATCCATACTGTGTGATTCCATTTATATAAAATTCTAGATAAACTAGTGCATAGTGATGAAGAGTAAATCAGCACATCCCTGGGAATAGGAACAGGGTAGGAAGGGGAGAGCCCATAACTAGAGACAGGAGGGAGAAATTACAAAGGGGACATTTTGGGGTGATGGATATATTCACTATGTTGATTATGATGATGGTTTCATAAGTATATACATGTGTGAAAACTCATCAAATTGTGCACTTTAAATGTGTGCAGATTACTTCATGTCAGTTCTACCTCAGTACAGCTGTTTTTAAGGGACATGAATGGTAAGATAATTTTAAAAAATTAGTTCTCTCAGAAAAAAACAAAGAACAAAAAAAATATGATAAAATAATTAGCCAAGTATGGTGGCATAGTGCCTGTAGTCCTAGCTACTCAGAAGGCTCATGGGGGAGAATTGCTTGAGCCCATGAGGTCAAGGCTGCAGTGAGTCATAATTGTACCAGTGCACTCCAGCCTGGTGACAGACCAACAGCCTGTCTCTTAAAAAAAAAAAAAAAAGGTGCCAACACATATACCATACAACTATATTGTTGCTGCAATAGAATTGTATGAACAAGAATCAATTATATACTATTGTGTTAAGTGAGGTCCAGGAACAGCTAGTGATCCAAAAGTGTCCCCAGGTAGTCCCCAGACTGGTATCTTCTACTAAATGAAATTGTAATAATACTTCTTTTTTGTTCCTAGTGAAATAGTAAGCCATTATTGATCCTTTTAACCCAATTTTACATTTCTCTCCTTTGAAATACTACAGTATTTTGTCTGTACATTTCTTGATAATTCCATTCATTGCTTCTCTGTGGTCATTCAATTTATGTTTTTAATTTTTTTTAATTTTTCATTTCTGTGGGAACATAGTAGCTGTATATATTTATAGGGTACATGAAATGTTTTGATACAAGCATGCAATGCATAAAAATCATATCATGAAGAATAGGGTATCTTTCCCCTCAAGCATTTGTCCTTTGTGTTACAAACAATCCAATTTTACTCTTTTTGGTTATTTAAAATGTACAAATAAGTTGTTATTCACTATAGTCACTCTGTTGTTCTGTCAAATACTGAGTCTTAATCATTCTCTCTAATTAATGTTTTTGTATCCATTAACCATCCCCACCTCCTCCCCACTACCCTTCCAAACCTCTGGTAACCACCCTTCAACTGTCTATATCCATGAATTAAATTGTTTTGGTTTTTATATCCCACAAATAAGTGAGAATATGCAATGTTTATCTTTTTTTAAATTATTCTTTAAGTTCTAGGGTACATGTGCACAACGTGCAGGTTTGTTACATAGGTATACATGTGCCATGTTGGTTCACTGCACCCATCAACTCGTCATTTACATTAGGTATTTCTCCTAATGCTATTCCTCCCCTCCCCCAGCTCCCCACCTCCTGACAGGCCCTGGTGTGTGATGTTCCCCACCCTGTGTCCAAGTGTTCAATTCCCACCTACAAGGGAGAACATGTGGTGTTTGGTTTTCCGTCCTTGTGATAGTTTGCTGAGAATGATGGTTTCTGGCTTCATTCATGTCCCTGCAAAGGACACGAACTCATCCTTTTTTATGGCTGCATAGTATTCCATGGTGTATATATGCCACATTTTCTTAATCCAGTCTGTCACTAATGGACATTTGGGTTGATTCCAAGTCTTTGCTATTATGAATAGTGCCACAATAAACATATGTGTGCATGTGGCTGAATATGAAATTCTTGATTGAAAATTCTTTGAGAATGTTGAATATTGGTCCCCACTCTCTTCTGGCTTGTAGGGTTGCTGCTGAGATCCCCTGTTAGTCTGAGGCTTCCCTTTGTGGTTAACCCGACCTTTCTCTCTGTCTGCCCTTAACATTTTTTCTTTCATTTCAACCTTGGTGAATCTGACAATTATGTGTCTTGGGGTTGCTCTTCTTGAGGAGTATCTTTGTGGTGTTCTCTGCATTTCCTGAATTTGAATGTTGGCCTGCCTTGCTAGGTTGGGGAAGTTCTCCTGGACAATATCCTTAAGAGTGTATTCCAACTTGGTTCCATTCTCCCTGTCACTTTCAGGTACACGAATCAAACGTAGATTAGGTTTTTTCACATAGTCCCATATTTCTTGGAGGCTTTGTACATTTCTTTTTACTCTTTTTTCTCTTAACTTGTCTTCTCACTTTATTTCATTAATTTGATCTTCAATCACTTATATCGTTTCTCTCACTTGATTGAATTGGCTATTGAAGCTTGTGCGTGCATCACAAAGTTCTCGTGCCAGGGTTTTCAGCTCCATCAGGTCATTTAAGTTCTTTTCTACACTATTTATTCTAGTTATCCATTCATCTAACCTTTTTTCAAGGTTTTTAGCTTCCTTGTGATGGGTTAGATCATGTTCCTTTAGCTCGGAGAATTTTGTTATTACTGACCTTCTGAAGCTTACTTCTGTTAACTCGTCAAACTCATTCCCGTCCAGCTTTGTTCAATTGCTGGCAAGGAGCTGCCTTCCTTTGAAGGAGAACAGCCCCTCTGGTTTTTAGAATTTTCAGCTTTTCTGCTCTGGTTTCTCCCCATCTTTGTGGTTGTATCTACCTTTGGTCTTTTCTTTTTTATTATACTTTAAGTTCTAGGGTACATGTGCACAATGTGCAGGTTTGTCACATATGTATACATGTGCCATGTTGGTGTGCTGCACCCATTAACTCATCATTTATATTAAGTATATCTCTGAATGCTATCCCTCCCCCCTACCCCCACCCATGACAGACCCTGGTGTGTGACATTCCCCTTCCTGTGTCCAAGTGTTCTCATTTTTCAATTCCCACCTATGAGTGAGAACATGTGTTGTTTGGTTTTCTCTCCTTGCGATAGTTCTCTGAGAATGATGGTTTCCAGCTGCATCCATGTCCCTACAAAGGACATGAACTTATCCTTTTTTATGACTACATAATATTCCATGGTGTATATGTGCCACATTTTCTTAATCCAGTCTGTCATTGATGTACCTTTGGGTTGGTTCCAAGTCTTTGCTGTTGTGCATAGTGTTGCAATAAACATACGTGTTCATGTGTCTTTATAGCAGCATGATTTATAATCCTTTGGGTATATACCCAGCAATGAGATGACTGGGTCAAATGGTATTAGTAGTTCTAGATCCTTGAGGAATGGTCACACTGTCTTCCACAGTGGTTGAACTAGTTTACAGTCCCACCAACAGTGTAAAACTGTTGCTATTTCTCCACATCCTCTCCAGCACCTGTTGTTTCCTGACTTTTTAATGATCACCATTCTAACTGGTGTGAGATGGTATCTCATTGTGGTTTTGATTTGCATTTCTCTGACGGCCAGTGATGACAAGCATTTTTTCATGTGTCTGTTGGCTGTACATGTCTTCTTTTGAGAAATGTCTGTTCATATCCTTTGCCTACTTTTTGATGGGGTTGTTTTTTTCTTGTAAATCTGTTTGAGTTCTTTGTGGGTTCTGGATATTAGCCCTTTCTCAGATGAGTAGATTGCAAAAATTTTCTCACATTCTGTAGGTTGCCTGTTGACTCTGATGGTAGTTTCTTTTGCTGTGCCGAAGCTCTTTAGTTTAATTAGATCCCATTCGTCAATTTTGGCTTTTGTTGCCATTGCTTTTGGTGTTTTAGACATGAAGTCCTTGCCCATGCCTATGTTCTGAATGTTATTTTCTAGGTTTTCTTCTAGGGGTTTTATGGTTTTCTGTCTAAGATTTAAGTCTCTAATCCATGTTGAATTAATTTTTGTATAAGGCATAAGGAAAGGATCCAATTTCAGCTTTCTACACATGGTTAGCCAGTTTTCCCAGCACCATTTATTAAATAGGGAATCCTTTCCCCATTTCTTGTTTTTGTCATGTTTGTCAAAGATCAGATGGTTGTAGATGTGTGATATTATTTCTGAGGACTCTGTTCTGTTCCATTGGTCTATATCTCTGTTTTGGTACCAGTACCATGCTGTTTTCGTTACTGTAGACTTGTAGTACAGTTTGAAGTCAGGTAGCGTGATGCCTCCAGCTTTGTTCTTTCGGCTTAGGATTGTCTTGGCAATGCAGGCTCTTTTTTGGTTCCATATGAACTTTAAAGTCATTTTTTCCAATTCTGTGAAGAAAGTCTTTGGTAGCTTGATGGGGATGGCATTGAATCTATAAATTACCTTGGGTAGTATGGCCATTTAAATGATATTGATTCTTCCTATCCATGAGCATGGTATGTCCTTCCATTTGTTTGTGTCCTCTTTTATTTCTTTTATTTTTTTTTAAATTTTATTTTATTTTATTTATTTATTTATTTTTTAAATTTATTTATTATTATTATACTTTAAGTTCTAGGGTACATGTGCATAACGTGCAGGTTTGTTATATATGTATACTTGTGCCATGTTGCTGTGCTGCACCCATCAACTCGTCAGCACCCATCAATTCATCATTTACATCAGGTATAACTCCCAATGCCATCCCTCCCCTCTTTCCCCTCCCCATGATAGGCCCCAGTGTGTGATGTCCCCCTTCCCGAGTCCAAGTGATCTCATTGTTCAGTTCCCACCTATGAGTGAGAACATGTGGTGTTTGGTTTTCTGTTCTTGTGATAGTTTGCTAAGAATGATGGTTTCCAGCTGCATCCATGTCCCTACAAAGGACACAAACTCATCCTTTTTGATGGCTGCATAGTATTCCATGGTGTATATGTGCCACATTTTCTTAATCCAGTTTGTCACTGATGGACATTTGGGTTGATTCCAAGTCTTTGCTATGGTGAATAGTGCCGCAATAAACATATGTGTGCATGTGTCTTTATAGCAGCATGATTTATAATCCTTTGAGTATATACCCAGTAATGGGATGGCTGGGTCATATGGTACATCTAGTTCTAGATCCTTGAGGAATCGCCATACTGTTTTCCATAATGGTTGAACTAGTTTACAATCCCACCAACAGTGTAAAAGTGTTCCTATTTCTCCACATCCTCTCCAGCACCTGTTGTTTCCTGACTTTTTAATGATCGCCATTCTAACTGGTGTGAGATGGTATCTCATTGTGGTTTTGCTTTGCATTTCTCTGATGGCCAGTGATGATGAGCATTTTTTCATGTGTCTGTTGGCTGTATGAATGTCTTCCTTTGAGAAATGTCTGTTCATATCCTTTGCCCACTTTTTGATGGGGTTGTTTGTTTTTTTCTTGTAAATGTGTTTGAGTTCTTTGTAGGTTCTGGATATGAGCCCTTTGTCAGATGAGTAGATTGCAAAAATTTTCTCCCATTCTGTAGGTTGCCTGTTGACTCTGATGGTAGTTTCTTTTGCTGTGCAGAAGCTCTTTAATTTAATTAGATCCCATTTGCCAATGTTGGCTTTTGCTGCCGTTGCTTTTGGTGTTTTAGACATGAAGTCTTTGCCCATGCCTATGTCCTGAATGGTACTACCTAGGTTTTCCTCTAGGGTTTTTATGGTATTAGGTCCAACATTTAAGTCTCTAATCCATCTTGAATTAATTTTCATATAAGGAGCAAGGAAAGGATCCAGTTTCAGCTTTCTACTTATGGCTAGCCAATTTTCCCAGCACCATTTATTAAATAGGGAATCCTTTCCCCATTTCTTGTTTCTCTCAGGTTTGTCAAAGATCAGATGGCTGTATATGTGGTATTATTTCTGAGGACTCTGTTCTGTTCCATTGGTCTATATCTCTGTTTTGGTACCAGTACCATGCTGTTTTAGTTACTGTAGCCTTGTAGTATAGTTTGAAGTCAGGTAGCGTGATGCCTCCAGCTTTGTTCTTTTGACTTAGGATTGTCTTGGAGATGCGGGTTCTTTTTGGTTCCATATGAACTTTAAAGCAGTTTTTTCCAATTCTGTGAAGAAACTCATTGGTAGCTTGATGGGGATGGCATTGAATCTATAAATAACCTTGGGCAGTATGGCCATTTTCACGATATTGATTCTTCCTCTCCATGAGCAGGGTATGTTCTTCCATTTGTTTGTGTCCTCTTTTATTTCACTGAGTAGTGGTTTGTAGTTCTCCTTGAAGAGGTCCTTTACATCCCTTGTCAGTTGGATTCCTAGGTATTTTATTCTCTCTGAAGCAATTGTGAATGGAAGTTCATTCATGATTTGGCTCTCTGTTTGTCTGTTACTGGTGTATAAGAATGCTTCTGTAAATTTGTTGGAGTTCTTTGTAGGTTCTGGATATTAGCCCTTTGTCAGATGAGTAGATTGCAAAAATTTTCTCCCATTCTGTAGGTTGCCTGTTCACTCAAACAAACAACCCCATCAAAAAGTGGGCAAAGGATATGAACAGACATTTCTCAAAAGAAGACATTCATACAGCCAACAGACACATGAAAAAATGCTCATCATCACTGGCCATCAGAGAAATGCAAATCAAAACCACAATGAGATACCATCTCACACCAGTTAGAATGGCGATCATTAAAAAGTCAGGAAACAACAGGTGCTGGAGAGGATGTGGAGAAATAGGAACACTTTTACACTGTTGGTGGGATTGTAAACTAGTTCAACCATTATGGAAAACAGTATGGCGATTCCTCAAGGATCTAGAACTAGATGTACCATATGACCCAGCCATCCCATTACTGGGGATATACCCAAAGGATTATAAATTATGCTGCTATAAAGACACATGCACACGTATGTTTATTGCGGCACTATTCACAATAGCAAAGACCTGGAATCAACCCAAATGTCCATCAATGACAGATTGGATTAAGAAAATGTGGCACATATACACCATGGAATACTATGCAGCCATCAAAAAGGATGAGTTTGTGTCCTTTGTAGGGACATGGATGCAGCTGGAAACCATCATTCTTAGCAAACTATCACAAGAACAGAAAACCAAACACCGCATGTTCTCACTCATAGGTGGGAACTGAACAATGAGATCACTCGGACTCAGGAAGGGGAACATCACACACCGGGGCCTATCATGGGGACGGGGGAGGGGGGAGGGGGGAGGGGGGAGGGATTGCATTGGGAGTTATACCTGATGTAAATGACGAGTTGATGGGTGCAGCACACCAACAAGGCACAAGTATACATATGTAACAAACCTGCACGTTATGCACATGTACCCTACAACTTAAAGTGTAATAATAATAAATAAATTAAAAAAAAAATAAAATAAAATCAGTTTCTGCTCCACAAAAAAAAAAAAAAAAAAAAAAAAAAGAATGCTTCTGATTTTTGCACATTCATTTTGTATCCTGAGACTTTGCTGAAGTTGCTTATCAGCTTAAGGAGATTTTGGGCTGAGACAATGGGGTTTTCTAAATATACAATCATGTCATCTGCAAACAGGGACAATTTGACTTCTTCTTTTCCTAACTGAATACCCTTGATTTCTTTCTCTTGCCTGATTGCCCTAGCCAGAACTTCCAACACTATGTTGAATAGGAGTGGTGAGAGAGGGCATCCCTGTCTTGTGCCAGTTGTCAAAGGGAATTTTTCCAGTTTTTGCCCATTCAGTATGATATTGGCTGTGGGTTTGTCATAAATAGCTCTTATTATTTTGAGGTACGTTCCATCAATACCGAATTTATTGAGCATTTTTAGCATGAAGGGCTGTTGAATTTTGTCCAAAGCCTTTTCTGCATCTATTGAGATAATCATGTGGTTCTTGTCTTTGGTTCTGTTTATATGCTGGATTATGTTTATTGATTTGCGAATGTTGAACCAGCCTTGCATCCCAGGGATGAATCCCACTTGATCATGGTGGATAAGCTTTTTGATGTGCTGCTGAATCCGGTTTGCCAGTATTTTATTGAGGATTTTTGCATCGATGTTCATCAGGGATATTGGTCTAAAATTCTCTTTTTTTGTTGTGTCTCTGCCAGGCTATGGTATCAGGATGATGTTGGCCTCATCAAATGAGTTAGGGAGGATTCCCTCTTTTTCTATTGATTGAAATAGTTTCAGAAGGAATGTTACCAGCTCCTCCTTGTACCTCTGGTAGAATTCAGCTGTGAATCCATCTGGTCCTGGACTTTTTTTCGTTGGTGGGCTATTAATTATTGCCTCAATTTCAGAGCCTGCTATTGGTCTATTCAGGGATTCAACTTCTTCCTGGTTTAGTCTTGGAAGAGTGTAAGTGTCCAGGAAATTTTCCATTTTTTCTAGATTTTCTAGTTTATTTGCGTAGAGGTGTTTATAGTATTCTCTGATGGTAGTTTGTATTTCTGTGGGGTCGGTGGTGATATCCCCTTTATCATTTTTAATTGCGTCGATTTGATTCTTCTCTCTTTTCTTCTTTATTAGTCTTGCTAGTGGTCTGTCAATTTTGTTGATCTTTTCAAAAAACCAACTCCTGGATTCATTGTTATTTTGGAGGGTTTTTTGTGTCTCTATCTCCTTCAGTTCTGCTCTGATCTTAGTTATTTCTTGCCTTCTGCTAGCTTTTGAATGCGTTTGCTCTTGCTTCTCTAGTTTTTTTAATTGTGATGTTAGAGTGTCAATTTTAGATCTTTCCTGCTTTCTCTTGTGGGCATTTAGTGCTATAAATTTCCCTCTACACACTGCTTTAAATGTGTCCCATAGATTCTGGTATGTTGTATCTTTGTTCTCATTGGTTTCAAAGAACATCTTTATTTCTGCCTTCATTTCATTATGTACCCAGTAGTCATTCAGGTGCAGGTTGTTCAGTTTCCGTGTACTTGAGTGGTTTTGATTGAGTTTCTTAGTCCTGAGTTCTAGTTTGATTGTACTGTGGTCTGAGAGACAGTTTGTTACAATTTGTATTCTTGTACAGTTGCTGAGGAGTGCTTTACTTCCAATTATGTGGTCAATTTTGGAATAAGTGCGATGTGGTGCTGAGAAGAATGTATATTTTGTTGATTTGGGGATGAGAGTTCTATAGATGTCTATTAGGTCTGCTTGCTGCAGAGATGAGTTCAATTCCTGAATATCCTTGTTAACTTTCTGTCTCGTTGATCTCTCTAATGTTGACAGTGGAGTGTTGAAGTCTCCCATTATTATTGTATGGGAGTCTAAGTCTCTTTGTAAGTCTCTAAGGACTTGCTTTATGAATCTGGGTGCTCCTGTATTGGGTGCATATATATTTAGGATAGTTAGCTCTTTCTGTTGAATTGATCCTTTTACCATTATGTAATGGCCTTCTTTGTCTCTTTTGATCTTTGATGGTTTAAAGTCTGTTTTATCAGAGACTAGTGTTGCAACCCCTGCTTTTTTTTGTTCTCCATTTGCTTGGTAAATCTTCCTCCATCCCTTTATTTTGAGCCTATGTATGTCTCTGCATGTGAGATGGGTCTCCTGAATACAGCAGACTGATTCATCTTGACTCTTTATCCAGTTTGACAGTCTGTGTCTTTTAATTGGAGCATTTAGTCCATTTACATTTAAGGTTAAGATTGTTATGTGTGAACTTGATCCTGCCATTATGATACTAACTGATTATTTTGCTTGTTAGTTGATGCAGTTTCTTCCTAGCCTAAATGGTCTTTACATTTTGGCATGTTTTTGCAATGGCTGGTACCGGTTGTTCCTTTCCATGTTTAGTGCTTCCTCGAGGGTCTCTTGTAAGGCAGGCCTAGTGGTGACCAAATCTCTAAGCATTTGCTTATCTGTAAAGGATTTTTTTTCTCCTTCACTTATGAAACTTAGTTTGGCTGGATATGAAATTCTGGGTTTAAAATTCTTTTCTTTAAGAACATTGAATATTGGCCCCCACTCTCTTCTGGCTTGTAGAGTTTCTGCTGAGAGATCTGCTGTTAGTCTGATGGGCTTCCCTTTGTGGGTAACCCGACCTTTCCCTCTGGTTGCCCTTAAGATTTTTTCCTTCATTTCAACTTTGGTGAATCTGGCAATTATGTGTCTTGGAGTTGCTCTTCTCGAGGAGTATCTTTGTGGCGTTCTCTGTATTTCCTGGATTTGAATGTTGGCCTGTCCTACTAGGTTGGGGAAGTTCTCCTGGATGATATCCTGAAGAGTGTTTTCCAACTTGGTTCCATTTTCCCCCTAACTTTCAGGCACCCCAATCAGACGTAGATTTGGCCTTTTCACATAATCCCATACTTCTTGCAGGCTTTGTTCATTTCTTTTTCTTCTTTTTTCTTTTGGTTTCTCTTCTCGCTTCATTTCGTTCATTTGATCCTCAATCGCTGATACTCTTTCTTCCAGTTGATCTAGTCGGTTACTGAAGCTTGTGCATTTGTCACGTATTTCTCGTGTCATGGTTTTCATCTCTTTCATTTCGTTTATGACCTTCTCTGCATTCATTACTCTAGCCATCAATTCTTCCACTTTTTTTTCAAGATTTTTAGTTTCTTTGCACTGGGTACGTAATTCCTCCTTTAGCTCTGAGAAGTTTGATGGAGTGAACCCTTCTTCTCTCATCTCGTCAAAGTCATTCTCCGTCAAGCTTTGATCCGTTGCTGGCGATGAGCTGCGCTCCTTTGCCGAGGGAGATGCGCTCTTATTTTTTGAATTTCCAGCTTTTCTGCCCTGCTTTTTCCCCATCTTTGTGGTTTTATCTGCCTCTGGTCTTTGATGATGATGGTGACGTACTGATGGGGTTTTGGTGTAGGTGTCCTTCTTGTTTGATAGTTTTCCTTCTACCAGTCAGGACCCTCAGCTGTAGGTCTGTTGGAGATTGCTTGAGGTCCACTCCAGACCCTGTTTGCCTGGGTGTCAGCAGCAGAGGCTGCAGAAGATAGAATATTGCTGAACAGCGAGTGTCCCTGTCTGATTCTTGCTTTGGAGGCTTCCTCTCAGGGGTGTACTCCACCCTGTGAGGTGTGGGGTGTCAGACTGCCCCTAGTGGGGGATGTCTCCCAGTTAGGCTACTCAGGGGCCAGGGACCCACTTGAGCAGGCAGTCTGTCCCTTCTCAGATCCAACCTCCGTGTTGGGAGATCCACTGCTCTCTTCAGAGCTGTCAGACAGAGTCGTTTGCGTCTGCAGAGGTTTCTGCTGCTTTAGTTGTTGTTTACTGTGCCCTGTCCCCAGAGGTGGAGTCTACAGAGACAGGCAGGTTTCCTTGAGCTGCTGTGAGCTCCACGCAGTTCGAGCTTCCCAGTGGCTTTGTTTACCTACTTAAGCCTCAGCAATGGCGGGCGCCCCTCCCCCAGCCTCGCTGCTGCGTTGCCGTTAGATCGCAGACTGCTGTACTAGCAATGAGGGAGGCTCTGTGGGCGTGGGGCCCTCCTGGCCAGGTGTGGGATATAATCTCCTGGTGTGCCTGTTTGCTTAAAGCACAGTATTGGGGTGGGAGTTACCCAATTTTCCAGGTGTTGTGTGTCTCAGTTCCCCTGGCTAGGAAAAGGGATTCCCTTTCCCCTTGCGCTTCCCAGGTGAGGCGATGCCTCACCCTGCTTCAGCTCTCGCTGGTCGGGCTGTAGCAGCTGACCAGCACCAATTATCCGGCACTCCCTAGTGAGATGAACCCAGTACCTCAGTTGAAAATGCAGAAATCACCGGTCTTCTGTGTGGCTCGTGCTGGGAGTTGGAGACTGGAGCTGTTCCTATTCGGCCATCTTGCTCCACCCCCCCTCTTTTATTTCTTTGAGCAGTGGTTTATTGTTCTCCTAAAGAGGTCCTTTACATCCCTTGTAATTTGGATTCCTAGGTATTTTATTCTCTTTGAAGCAATTGTAATGGGAGTTCACTCGTGGTATGGCTCTCTGTTTGTGTGTTATTGGTGTATAGGAATGTTTGTGATTTTTACACATTGATTTTGTATCCTGAGACTTTACTGAAGCCGCTTATCAACTTAAGGAGATTTTTTGCTGAGATGATGGGGTTTCCTAAATATACAATCATGTCATCTGCAAATGGGGATAATTTGACTTCCTCTTTTCCTAATCAAACACCCTTTATTCAATCACCTGCCTGTTGCCCTGGCCAGAACTTCAAAAACTATGTTGAAGAGGAGTAATGAGAGAGGGTATCCTTGTCTTGTGCCATTTTTCAAAGGGAATCCTTCCAGTTTTTGCCCATTCAGTATGATAGTGGCCCTGGGTTTGTCATAAATACCTCTTATTATTTTGAGATACATTCCATCCATACCGAATTTATTGAGAGTTTTTAGCATGAAGGATTGTGGAATTTTTTCCAAGACCTTTTCTGCATCTATTGAGATAATCATGTGGTTTTTGTCTTTGATTCTGTTTATATGCTGGATTATGTTTATTGATTTGCATATGTTGAGCCAGCCTTGAATCCCAGGGGTGAAGCCCACTTGATTATGTTGGATAAGCTTTTGGATGTGCTGCTGGATTCGGTTTGTCAGTATTTTATTGAGGATTTTTGCATCGATGTTCTTCAGGGATATTGGTCTAAAATTCTCTTTTTGTGTTGTGTCTCTGCCAGGCTTTGGTATCAGGATGATGTTGGCCTCATCAAATGAGTTAGGGAGGATTCCCTCTTTTTCTATTGATTGGAAGAGTTTCACAAGGAATGGTACCAGCTCCTTCTTGTACCTCTGGTAGAATTGGGCTGTGAATCCGTCTGGTCCTGGACTTTTTTTGGTTGGTAGGCTATTAATTATTGCCTCAATTTCAGAACCTGTTACTGGCCTATTCAGGGATTCAACTTTTTGCTGGTTTAGTTTTGGAATAGTATATCTGTCCAGGAATTTATCCATTTCTTCTAGGTTTTCTAGTTTATTTGCATAGAGGTGATTATAGTATTCTCTGATGGTAGTTTGTATTTCTGTGGGGTCAGTGGTGATATTCCCTTTATCACTTTTTATTGCATCTGATTCTTCTCTCTTTTCTTCTTTATTAGTGTTGCTAGTGGTCTATCAATTTTGTTGATTTTTTCAAAAAACCAGCTCCTGGATTCATTGATTTTTTTTGAAGGTTTTTTTTTTTGTGTCTCTATCTCCTTCAGTTCTGCTCTGATCTTAGAAATTTCTTGCTTTCTGCTAGCTTTTGGATGTGTTTGTTCTCGCTTCTCTAGTTCTTTTAATTGTGATGTTAGAGTGTCAATTTTAGATCTTTTCTGCTTTCTGTTGTGGGCATTTAGCTCTATAAATTTCCCTCTACACACAGCTTTAAATGTGTCCCAGAGATTCTGTTATGTTGTATCTTTGTTCTCATTGGTTCCAAAGAACATCTTTATTTCTGCCTTCATTTCATTATGTACCCAGTAGTCATTCAGGAGCAGGTTGTTCAGTTTGCATGTAGTTGAACTGTTTTGAGTTTATTTATTTATTTATTCATTCATTCATTCATTCATTTACTTATTTATTTTTTTTGAGACAGAGTCTCGCTCTGTTGCCCAGGCTGGAGTGCAGTGGCTGGATCTCAGCTCACTGCAAGCTCCGCCTCCCCAGTTTACGCCATTCTCCTGCCTCAGCCTCCCCCGTAGCTGGGACTACAGGCGACCGCCAACTCACCCAGCTAGTTTTTTGTATTTTTTAGTAGAGACGGGGTTTCACCATGTTAGCCAGGATGGTCTCGATCTCCTGACCTCGTGATCCACCCGTCTCGGCCTCCCAAAGTGCTGGGATTACAGGCTTGAGCCACCGCGCCTGGCCAAACCAGAGACTTGAGTGAGTTTCTTAATCCTGAGCTCTAGTTTGATTGTACTGTGGTCTGAGAGACAGTTTGTTATAATTTCTGTTCTTGTACATTTGCTGAGGAGTGCTTTACTTCCAACTATATTGTTCAATTTTGGAATAAGTGTTAAGTGGTGCTGAGAAGAATGTATATTCTGTTGATTTGGGGTGGAGAGTTCTGTACGTGTCTCCTAGTTCCACTTGGTGCAGAGTTGAGTTCAATTCCTGGATATGCTTGTTAAGTTTCTGTCTTATTGATCTGTCTAATGTTGACTGTGGGGTGCTAAAGTCTCCCATTATTATTGTGTGGGAGTTTAAGTCTCTTTGTAAGTCTCTAAGGACTTGCTTTATGAATCTGGGTGCTCCTGTATTGGGTGCGTATATATTTAGGATAGTTATCTCTTCTTGTTGAATTGATCCCTTTACCGTTATGTGATGGCCTTCTTTGTTTCTGTTGATGTTTGTTGGTTTAAAGTCTGTTGTATCAGAAACTAGGATTGCAACCCCTGCTTTTTTTTTTGTTTTCCATTTGCCTGGTAGATCTTCCTCCCTTTATTTTGAGCCTATGTGTGTCTCTGCACGTGAGATGTGTCTCCTGAATACAGCATACTGATGGGTCTTGATTCTTTTTCCAATTTGCCAGTCTATGTCTTTTAATTGGAGCATTTAGCCCATTTACAATTAAGGTTAATATTGTTATGTGTGAATTTGATCC
The DNA here is from genome assembly GCF_043159975.1 of Macaca nemestrina. Taxonomy (NCBI): domain Eukaryota; kingdom Metazoa; phylum Chordata; class Mammalia; order Primates; family Cercopithecidae; genus Macaca; species Macaca nemestrina. The sequence continues at coordinate 76,636,174 of NC_092145.1, read as the reverse complement.
TGTCATTATGAGGTTAGCTGGTTATTTTGCTCATTAGCTGATGCAGTTTCTTCCTAGTATCGATGGTCTTTACAAGTTGGCATGTTTTCACAGTGGCTGTTACTGGTTTTTCCTTTCCATATTTAGTGCTTCCTTCAGGAGCTCTTGTAAGGCAGGCCTGGTGGTGAAAAAATCTCTCAGCATTTGCTTGTCTGCAAAGGATTTTATTTCTCCTTCACTTTTGAAGCTTAGCTTGACTGGATATGAAATTCTGTGTTGAAATTCTTTTCTTTAAGAATGTTGAATATTGGCCCCCACTCTCTTCTGCCTTGTAGAGTTTCTGCTGAGAGATCTGCTGTTAGTCTGATGGGCTTCCCTTTGTGGGCAACCTGACCTTTCTCTCTGTCTGCCGTTAAGAGTTTTTCCTTCATTTCAACTTTGGTGAATCTGACAATTATATGTATCGGAGTTGCTGTTCTCAAGGAGTATCTATGTTGCATTCTCTGTATTTCCTGAAATTGAATGTTGGCTTGCCTTGTTAGGTTGGGGTAGTTCTCCTGGATTATATCCTGAAGAGTGTTTTCCAACTTGGTCCCATTCTCCCCGTCACTTTCAGTTACACCAATCAGACATAGATTTGGTCTTTTCACATAATTCCATATTGCTTGGAGGCTGTGTTCATTTCCTTTTACTGTTTTTTTTTCTCTAAACTTCTCTTCTCGCTTCATTTCATTCATTTGATCTTCAATCACTGATACCCTTTCTTCCAGTTGATTGAATCGGCTACTGAAGCTTGTGCATGTGTCATGTAGTTCTCGTGCCATGGTTTTCAGCTCCATCAGGTCATTTAAGTTCTTCTTTATGCTGTTTATTCTAGTTAGCCATTCGTCCAATCTTTTCCCAAAGTTTTTAGCTTCTTTGCGATTAGTTCGAACATCCTCCTTTAGCTCGGATAAGTTTGTTATTACTGATCTTCTGAAGCCATCTTCTCTCAACTCGTCAAAGTTATTCTCCATCCAGCTTTGTTCTGTTGCTGGTGAGGAGCTGCCTTCCTTTGGAGGAGAGGAGGTGCTCTGATTTTTAGAATTTTCAGCGTTTCTGCTCTGGTTTCTTCCCATCTTTGTGGTTTTGTCTTCCTTTGGTCTTTGATGATGATGATGTACAGATGGAGTTTTGGTTTGGATGTCCTTTCTGTTTGTTAGTTTTCCTTCTAACAGTCAAGAACCCTCAGCTGCAGTTCTGTTGCAGTTTGCTGGAGGTCCACTCCAGACCCTGTTTGCCTGGGTATCACCAGCAGAGGCTGCGGAACCACAAATATTGCAGAATGGCAAGTGTTGTTGCCTGATCGTTCCTCTGGAAACTTCATCGCAGAGGGGCACCCAGCTGTATGAGGTTTCTGTCAGCCCCTACTGGGAGGTGCCTCCCAGTTAAGGCACTCGGGGGTCAGGGACCCACTTGAGGAGGCAGTCTGTCCATTCTCCGATCTCAAACTCCCTCATGGGAGAACCACTGCTCTCTTCAAAGCTGTCAGACAGGGATATTTAAGTCTGCAGATGTTTCTGCTGCCTTTTGTTCAGCTATGCCCTGCCCCTAGAAGTGCAGTCTACAGAGGCAGGCAGGCCTCCTTGAGCTGTGGTGGGCTTCACCCAGTTCGAGCTTCCTGGCCACTTTGTTTACCTACTCAAGCCTCAGCAATGGTGGATGCCCTTTCCCCAGCCTTGTTGCCGCCTTGCAGTTCAATCTCAGACTGCTGTGCTAGCAGTGACGAAGGCTCTGTTGGCGTGCGGCCCTCTGAGCCAGGTACAGGATGTAATCTCCTGGTGTGCCTTTTGCTAAGGCCATTGGAAAAGCACAGTATTAGAGTGGGAGTGATCCAATTTTCCAGGTGCTGTCTGTCATGGCTTCCGTTGGATAGGAAAGGGAATTCCCTGACCCCTTGCACTTCCCAGGTGAGGCAATACCTCACCCTGCTTCAGCTCAGTCCGTGGACTGCACCCACTATCCTGCACCCACTGTCTGACAAGCCCCAGTGAGATCAACCCGGTATCTCAGTTGGAAATGCAGAAATCATCTGTCTTCTGCGTCACTCACATTGGGAGCTGTAGACTGGAGCTGTTCCTATTCGGCCATCTTGGAACCTCTCCTACCTTTGGTCTTTGATATTGGTACCTGCAGATGAGGTTTTGGTGTGGATGTCCTTTTTGTTGATGATGATGCTCTTACTCTCTGTTTGTTAGTTTTCCTTCTAACAGGTCTCTCAGATACAGGTCTGTTGGACTTTGCTGGAGGTCCACTCCAGACCCTGTTTGCCTCGGTATCACCAGTGGAGGCTGCAGAACAGCAGATATTGCTGAACAGCAAATATTGCTGCCTGATCCTTCCTCTGGAAGCTTCATCCCAGAGGGGCACCCTCCTGTATGAGGTGTCTGTCAGCCCCTACTGGGAGGTGACTCCCAGTTAGGCTACATGGGGGTCAGGGACCCACATAAGGAGGCAGTATGTCCAGTCTCAGAGCTCAAACTCCAAGCAGGGAGAACCACTGCTTTCGTTGGGCCTGTCAGACAGGGACATTTAGGTCTGCAGAAGTTGTCTGCTGCCTTTTGTTCAGCTATGCCCTGTCCACAGAGGTGGAGTCTATAGAGGCAGTAGGCCTTGCTGAGCTGTGGTGGGCTCCACCCAGTTTGAGCTTCCCAGCCACGTGGTTTACCTACTGAAGCCTCAGCAATGGCGGCTGCCCCTCTATCCACCGGGTGGAAGCCTCACAGTTCAATCTCAGACTGCTGTGCTGGCAGTGAGCAAGGCTTTGCGTACGTGTGACCCACCGATCCAGGCATGTCAGAGAATCTCCCGGTCTGCCAGTTGCTAAGACTGTGGGAAAAGCACAGTATTTGGGCAGGAGTGTACTGATTTTCCAAGTACAGTCTGTCACAGCTTCCCTTGACTAGGAAAGGGAAATCCCCTGACCCTTTGAAATTCACAGGTGAGGTGATGCCCACCGCACTTTGGCTCGCCCTCGGTGGGCTGCACCCACTGTCCAACCGGTGCCAGTGAGATGAAACAGGTACTTCGATGGAAATGCTGAAATCACCCATCTTCTTTGTTGATCATGCTGGGAGCTGCAGACCAGAGTTGTTCCTATTTGGCCATCTTGGAATAGAACCAATGTTTATCTTTTTGTGCCTGGCTTATGTCACTTAAAATAATGATCTTCTGTTCCATCCATGTTGTTGCAAATGACAGGATTAAATTCTTTATTTTACGGCTGAATAGTATGCCATTGTGTATATGTACCGTCTTTTGCTTTATCCATTCATCTATTGATGGGCCCTTAGGTTGTTCCCAAATATTGGCTATTGTGATGGTGCTGTTACAAACAGAAGTGCAGATATCTCTTTGATATACTGATTCCTTTTTTTTTTTTTTTTTTTTTTTTTCAGCAGGTTGAGGGAGGCGGTAGTGTATATATCCAGCAGTGGGAGTGCTGGATCATATGGGAGTTCTATTTTTAGTTTTTTGAGGAACCTCCAAACTGTTCTCCATAGTGGTTGTACTAATTTACATTCTCATCAACAGTGTGTAAGACATTCCTTTTCTTCACATTCTCACCAGCATTTTTACTGCCTGTCTTTTGTATATAAACAATTTTAACTGGGGTGAGATGATATCTCATTGCAGTTTTGATTTGTATTTCTCTGATGATAAATGATGTTGAACCCCTTTCATATGCCTATTTACCATTTGTATGTCTTCTTCTGAGAAATGTCTTTTCAAATCTTTTGCCCATTTTTGATTAAGTTATTAGATTTCTTTTCCTATACAATTGTTTGAATTCCTTATATATTATGGTTATAAATCTCTTGTTAGATGGGTAGTTTGCAAATATTTTCTCCCAATCTGTGGGTTTTCTGTTCACTTTGTTGATTGTTTCCTTTGCCATGTAGAAGATTTTTAACTTGATAGTATCCCACTTGTCCATTTTTTGCTCTGGTTGCCTGTGCTTGTAGGGTATTACTCAATAATTTTTTTTTTTTTTGCCCAGAACAATGTCCTGGAGAGTTTCCCTAATGTTTTTTTGTAGTAGTTTCAAGCTTGAGGTCTTAGATTTAAGTCTTTAATCCATTTTGATTTGATTTTTGTATATGGTAAGAGATGGGGGTCACGTTTTTTTCTTCTGCATATGAATATTTATTTTTACCAGCACCATTCACTGAAGAGTGTGTCTTTTCCCCAGTGTATGTTCTTGGAAATTTTGTTGAAAATGAGTTCACTGTAGGTGAGTGGTTGTGTTTCTGGGTTCTCTATTCTGTTCCATTGGTCTACCTGTCTGTTTTTACACCAGTACCATGCTGTTTGGGTTACTATGGTTTAATAGTATAATTTCAAGTTAGGTAATGTGATTCCTCCAGTTTTCTTATTTTGCTTAACAGCTTTGGCTATTCTGGGTCTGTTGTGTTTCCATATAAATTTTAGCATTGTTTTTTCTATTTCTGTGAAGAATGTCATTGATATTTTGATAGAAATTGCATTGAATGTATAGATTGCTTTGGGTAGTATGGACATTTTAACATTATTGATTATTCCAAAACATGAAAATGAAATATCTTTCTATTTTTTGGTATCCTCTTCAATTTCTTTCACCAGTGTATTATAGTTTTCTTATAGAAATCTTTCACTTCTTCGGTTAATTCCTAGGTATTTAATTTTATTTGTGGTTCTTGTAATAGGATTACTTTCAAAATTTCTTTTTCACATTGTTCACAGTTGGCTTATAGAAATGCTACTGATTTTTGTATGTTGATTTTGTGTCTTGCAACTTTATGGAATTTATTTATCAGTTCTATTGATTTTTTGGTGGAATCTTTAGGTTTTTCTAACTATAAGATTATATCATCTACAAACAAGGATAAGTTGACTTACTCCTTTTTAACTTACATACTCTTTATTTCTTTTTCTTTTTTGATTGCTCTAGCTAGGATTTCCAGTACTATGTTGAATAATTGTGGTGAAAATGGGCATCCTTGTTGTGTTCCAAATCTTAGAGGAAACACTTTTAGTTTTTAGTTTTTCCTCATTCAATAAAATTCTAGCTGTGAGTCTGTTGTAATAGGGCTTTTATTACTTGAGGCATGTTTCTTCTACTTAGTTTTTTGAGAGTTTTGATCATGAAAGGATATTGAATTCTATAAAAAAATTTTCCAGCATAAAATTAAAATGATTGTATGTTTTCTGTCTTTTATTCTGTTTACATGATGTAGCACATTGATTGATTTGCATATGTTGAACCATGAATTCCAGGGATAAATCCCACTTGGTCAAGATGAATGATCTTTCTAATGTATTGGTCAAATTTGGTTTGCTAGTATTTTATTGATAATTTTTGCATGAATATTCATCAGAGACAGTGGTTTGTAGTTTTCTTTTTTGATGTGTGTTTGTTTGGTTTGGTATCAAGATAATACTGGCCTTTTAGGATAAGTTTGGAAGTGTTCTATCCTCCTCTATTTTTTGGAATAGTTTGAAGAAGATTGGTATGAGTTCTTTTGAAATGTTTGGTAGAATTAATCAGTAATGACTTCAGGTCTCAGGCTTTTCTTTACTGGTAAACTTTTTATTATAACTTCAAACTTGTTATTGATCTGTTCAGGTTTTGGGTTTCTTCCTGGTTCAATCTTGGTAGGTTTCGTGTGCCTAGCAATTTGTCCATTACTTCTGGATTTTCCAATTTCATGGCATATACTTGTTCGTAGTAGTCACTAATAATCCTTTGAATTTCTGCAGTATCAGTTATAATGTCTCCTTTTTCATTTGTGATTTTATTTATTTGGATCTCTCTCTTTTCTTAGTCTAGCTCAAGGATTATTAATTTTGTTTAACTTTTCAAAAAACCGATTTTTTTTGTTTCATTGATCTTTCATATTGTTTTTTCATTTCAATTTCATTTATTTCTGATCTGATCTTTATTATTCTTTTTCTTCCGCTAATTTTGGGTTTGCTTTGCTCTTCCTTTTCTAGTTGTTTAAGATGCATTGTTAGATTGCTCATTTGAAGTTTTCCTTTTTTATAATGTAGGCACTGGTAGCTATAAACCTCCCTCTTAGTATCACTTTTGCTATATCCCCTAGGTTTTGATATGTTGTGTTTCCATTATCATTTGTTTCAAACATTTTCTCAATTTCCTTCTTAATTGTTTCCTTGACAGACTGGTCACTCAGGAGCGTATTGCTTAATTTCTATGTGTTTGTATAGTTTCCAAAATTCCTCCTGTTATTAATGTCCAGTTTTATTCCATTGTGGATGGAGAATATTCTTGATATTATTTCAATTTTTTGAATGTTTTAAGATTTGTTTTGTGGCTTAACATATGGTTTATCCATTAGAATAATCTACGTACTGAGGAAAATAATGTGTGTTCTGCAGCTCTTGGATGAAACATTCTGTGAATATCAGTTAGATCCTTTTAGTCTGTAGTGCAGATTAAGTCTGATTTTCTTTGTTGATCTTCTGTTTGGAGCATCTGTCTAATGCTGAAAGTGGGGTGCTGAAGTCTCCAACAATTATTGTACTGGGGCCTATCTCTCTTTTTATCTCTAATGATATTTACTTTATATATCTGGATGCTCCCTTGTTGGATGCATATATATTTAAAATTGTTATATCCTCTTGCTGAATTTACCCCTTTATGATAATATAGTGACTTTGTTTGTCTCTTATATTTTTAGGTTGAAATCTATTTTGTCTGATGTAAGTATAGTGACTCCTGCTCCTTTTGGTTTTTTCTGTCCATGTGTGCCTTTATAAGCGAAGTGTATTTCTTGTAAGCATCAGATCTTGTTTGTTCATCCATTCAGCCAGTCTATGTCTTTTGATTGGAGAGTTTAGTTCATATACATTCAATGTTATTATTAATAAGTAAGGAGTTAATCCTGCCATCTTGTTATTTGTTTTCTGGTTGTTTTATTTTATTCTCTTCCTTCTTTTTTTCCTTCCTGTATTTAGTGCAGGTGATTTTTGCTGGTGATATGATTGCTTCTTGCTTTTTGTTTTTTGTGTATCCATTGTACGTTGTTTGGTTTGAGGTTACCACAAGGCCTGTAAATACTATCTTATAATTTATTATTTCAACCTGATAAAAACTTAACACTATTTGCATAAACAAATAAAAAAGCAAGAATAATATTTATAAAAACTCTATGCCTTAACTTTATCCCCCAACTTTTTAACAATTTGTTGTTTGTATTAATACCTTATTGTACTGACTATGTCTTGAAAAGTTGTTGTAGTTATTATTTTTGATTGGTTCATTGTTTAATCTTTCTACTTAGTATATGAGTAGTTCACACACTGAGTTACAATACTATAATATTATGTGTTTTTCTGTGTACTTACTATTAGCAGTAAGTTTTGTACATTCAAATGATTATTTATTGTTCACTAATGTCCTTTTTTCATAATTGAGGTAATCCCTTTAACACTTCTTGTAGGACAGGTCTGATAATAATAAAATTTCTCAGCTTTTCTTTTTGTCTGGAAAGTCTTTATTTCTCCTTCATGTTTGAGGGATATTTTCACCAGGTACATTATTTTATGGTAGATTTTTTCTCCTTCAGCACTTTAAATATCTAATGCCACTCTCTCCTGCCCTGTAAGATTTTCACTGAAAAGTATGCTGCCAGAGGTATTGGAGCTTCATTGTATGTTATTTGTTACTTTTCTCTTATTGTTTTTCATATCCTTTCTCTATTTTTTACCTTTGAAAATTTTGATTATTAAATGTCATTAGGTAGTCTTATTTGGGTTAAATCGGCTTGGTGTTCTATAACTTTCTTGTACTTGGATATTTATATTTTTCTCTAGATGTAGTAAGTTCTCTGATGCTATCCCTTTGAACATGGTTTCTAACTCTATTTCTTTCTCTACCTCTTCTTTAAAGCTAATCACTCTTAAATTTGCCCTTTTGAGGCTATTTTTTAGATCCTGTAGGCATGCTTCATTGTTTTTTATTCTTTTTTCGTTTGTTTCCTCTGGTTATATATTTTCAAATAACCTGTCTTGAAGTTTACTAATCCTTTCCTTGGATCAATTCTGCTATTAAAAGACTCTGATGCATTCTTCAATATATCTATTTCATTTTTCAGCTCCCGGATTTCTACTTGATTCTTTTAAATCATTTTAATCTTTGTTAAATTTGTCTAATAGAATTCTGAATTTCTTCTCTGTGTTATATTGAATTTCTTTGAGTTTCCTCAACAAAGCTATTTTGAATTCTCTGTGTGAATGGTCACATATCTCTGTTGCTCCAATATTCGTCCCTGGAAACTTATTTAGTTCATTTGGCAAAGTCATGATCTCCTGGATGTTTTTTTTTTTTTTTTTTTTTTTTTTTTTTGCCAACAAGCTGAGCTTTATTGAATAAATTAATTGTGACAGAAGTAGGGCTAATTAGGATCAAACATAATTACGAAAAAAAAAAATCCACTGGGCACGGTGGCTCACGCCTGTAATCCCCAGCACTTTGGAAGGCCAAGGCAGACAGATCACTTGAGGTTAGGAGTTCGAGGCCAGCCTGGCCAACATGGTGAAACCCCATCTCTACTAAAAATACCAAAATTAGCCAGGCATGGTGGCGCAGGCCTGTAATCCCAGCTACTGGGGAGGCTGAGGCAGGAGAATCACTTGAATCCAGGAGGTGGAGGTTGCAGTGAGCCGAGATCGTGCCACTGCACTCCAGCCTGGGCCAGACAGAGTGAGATTCTAGTCTCAAAAAAAAAAAAAAAAAAAAAAAAAGAAAAGAAAAGAAAAAAAAAATTCCCTTTATTTCCCCACAAAAGGAGCCTGCTTAATTTGAGCCAAACAGATATTAGCAGAATCTAGTTTAATCAGCACATAAATGGAGAATTGGAAAACGATGAGAGGGGATGTCATGTTGATAAAATGTTGTGCTATTTTCCTCTTGATTAGAAGGAAGAAGAGTGCCAGAAGAGATTGCGAGAGAATTCTCAGGAGTCAGTTGTGACAGAATATGGATTGCAGAGGGATGTTTTAAGAGTGAAGTAATTTCATGATCTCTTTCTTTCTGAATATGGTATCAACTAATCTATGCTGAGATTTCCTCTGTATCACTTGGTGCTTTGCTAGTGCCTAGGGTATTTTATTTCTGGAATTCTCATTTTACTGCAATCCATTATTACTGCTATCCATTTTAAAGCTAAGACAGTTCTAGAGAATTAAGTATCAACTCATAAAAAAAAAGATCCACATTTTTAATCACGTAAATACTTTTTTGTTTTATCATTTGCCAATGACTATAATTTAAATCTTTTTCCTGGATGGTCTTGATACCTGTGGATGTTCATCTATCTGTGTCAGGGCATTGAAAAATTAGGCATTTATTTCAGCATTTTCAGTTTGGGCTTGTTTTTACCTGCCCTTCTTGGGAAGGCTTTCCAGATATTTGAAAGTACTTGGGTGTTGAAATCTAAACTGTATCTGCTTTAGGGGGCACCCTAAGCCCAGCAATGTTTTGATTCTTTCAGACACATAGAAGTTCCTTGTAATGATCTTGTGCAAGATCCAGGAGAATTCTCTAGATTACCAGAGACTCTTGTTCTCTTCCTTTACTTTCTTCCAAACAAACAGTGATATAGTTTGGCTGTGTCGCCACCCAAATCTCATCTTGAATTGTAGCTCCCATAATTCCCATGTGTTGTGAAAGGGACCTGGTGAGAGGTAATTGAATCATGAGGGCAGGTCTATCCCATGCTGTTCTCATGATAGTGAATAAGTCTCATGAAATCTGATAGTTTTCTAAATTCGAGTTCCCCTGTACAAGCTCTCACAACCAGAGGTTCTTCATGAGGGCCCTGCCCCTGCAGCAAATTTCTGCCTGTACATCTAGGCATTTCCATACATCCTCTGAAATATAACTGGAGGTTTCTAAACCTCAATTCTTGACTTCTGCCCACCAACAGGCTAAACACCACATGGAAGCTGCCAAGGCTTGGGGCTTGCACCCTGTGAAGCCACAGCCTAAGCTGTACCTTGGCTCGTTTTAGCCATGGCGAGAGTGGCTGGAATGCAGGACACCAAGTCTCTAGGCTTCACAAAGCAGGGGGGTCCTAGGCCTGGTCCATGAAACCATTTTTTCCTCCTAAGCCTCTGGGCCTGTGATGGAAAGGGCTGCTGCAAAGGTCTCTGACATGCTCTGGAGACATTTTCCCCATTGTCTTGGTGATTAACATTTGGCTTCTTATTACTTATTCAAATTTCTGCAGCTGACTTGAATTTGTTCTCAGAAAATGGGTTTTTCTTTACTACTGCATCATCAGGCTGCAAATTTTCTGACCCTTTATGCTCTGTTTCCCTTTTAAAACTGAATGCTTTTAACAGCACCCAAGTAAATTCTTGAATGCTTTGCTGCTTAGAAATTTCTTCTACCAGATACCCTAAATTATCTCCCTCAAGTTCAGAGTTTCACGAATCTCTAGGGCAGGGGCAAAATGCCACCAGTCTCTTTGCTAAAACATAGCAATGTGTTGGCAATTCAAGACTGTTTTTTCTGCCTCTTCTGTGCCTCTTTCAGCATTACAAAGTTAAAATAAGGTACTGTGAGTGCTCACCTGATGTTTGGTTCTTACAAGGGTGGTTTTTTTGTATGTAGATAATTGTTAAATTGATGTCCTTGTGAGGTGTGGTGGGGACAATCAGTGGAGCCTTCTATTTTACCATCTTGCTCCACCTCCAGTCCCTGGTCATTCAATGTAAACTTCCCCATTAATCCTACCCCAGTCCCACTAGACAGTCAAAGCAATGAATAAGTCATTCTTTTGGTATATCCTGCTGTATGTAGTACAGTGCCTTTTAAATATTAATTTATTTGAGTTAATCCATTTTCTGTATCATTTAATTGATGTCTTATCAAAATCAGTGATAATTCTTGCATGTAGAAAGACAATGAACATGGTGGAAAATTCATAGGACTGTTAGGCTGAAGATTTGGATTATACCTCAGGCTTCAGTGGATGATTAATTGAGTGATCTTGGGCAAATCACTTCTTTTTTGTGACCTTTTCACTTATCTATAATACAATAGGGTTTGAATTATATGATCTCTGATGTCCCTTCTAGTCTACCATACTATAAATATGTGAATCAGGGTATTTCTGTTTTTTGAGAGCTGTAGGATAAGAGATTTATAGCTTCCATGAAGAGAAACATGGACATAAGTTGTTTGTGATCTTGACTTATGACTACTAGATGTTCCCTGAACTTCTTCCAGGTGATATCTGAGGGAAAGACTCAATTCTTTGAGTGTATTAGCTGTGCTCAGAATACAGGCTTGGCCAGGCACTGTAAAGGCAGTACAGTTGTTCTAGATTTGAAAGTGATTTCTAAACAAAGTGCTAAATTTATGATTTAAAGTTTTCTCACTTGTCAAATCCCACAGGTCTTTCTCCCTGGACTTATCCTTTTTGTTTTACAAGTTATGCCACCTCTGGTTCTTACTATAGGACTACCATTCTTCAGGTCTTCTAAGAGAGAAACTCCTGAAATCATATTTGATAGCTCATTTTTATCATTTGTTTTATGAGAAGCCCATCCTGCCCTATCGTGTTGTGGCATGCCAGGTTTCACTAACACAGGCCTCCATAATAACTGTTTCAGTACTGACTGAGTGGTTAAGTTAAATATTAAAAGACAGTGCCCTTATGTGAAGGCTGGAATTTAACAAAGAGTCCACCAAGGGTTTTGCCTAGGCTTTTCCTGGGCCTTAAACATGACAAAATAATGAAGGAATTCTTAACAGGACTCATTTAGGATTAAACAAACTTTATTGGGGGTCTGAAGGAACTCCCAAGGCCTCCACAAACAAGTTTATTGGGATCTAAAGGAGCCCCCCAAACCTCCACGATTTAGCAGGAGACAAGATGAGGGTAATCACCCCAGCACCTAGACCCATTTAGATTAAGAAACTCCCCAGGCCTCCACAAACAAGTTTATTGGGATCTAAACTCTGCAGAGTTTCTAACAGGCTTTGATTCCTAGGAAAGCACATCACTTCCTTAATGTGGACCATTTTGGTTCTTGGGCCCTTAATAACCTAAACAAATGAGTCCTCTTTGCCCCAAGTAAAAATGTTTGTAATTTGTTTTACTCCAACGAAGTGCAATAAATTAAACCTTTGACTTTAGTAAGACAGCTGTTCTTTTTTGTATATTTTTCAAAATTTTCTCATAGTCTTCTGGGAACCAAATTCCAGACTTAAGGCAATCTCTTGAGATTGTTTTAGAGTCCAAATGCCTAAAAGCAAACAAACTACCACCCTCACCATACTGATCGAAGTTGTCCTGACAGATCCCCTGATTAGGGTTGGTGGAGACATCAGATATACTTGAGTACCTTCCAAGATATTACTTATAAGGAAAAAAAGTTACTTTTTTCTAGATTGGATAAATAGCAACATCAAAATGGATATTTCATTGCTTAGAAGATAATCCTAAGATTTATTCATCTTGCTTCACTGAAATTTTTTTCCCCTTTCCTCACTTTCCCAGCAGCCCCTGGCAAGTGCCATTCTAGTTTCTGATTCTATACATTTGACTATTTTAGATATTTCATTTAAGTGGAATAAGTGCACTATTTATCTTTCGGTGATTGGCTTATTTTGCTTAGCATAACATCCTCAAAGGCTCATCCATGCAGTTGCATATTACAGAATTTCCTTCTTTTTTTTAAAGGCTGGATTATATTCAATTTTATGCATATACCACCTTTTCTTTGCCTATTCATCAGGACAATTGGCAGAACTATTTACAATAGCTAAGATTTGGAAGCAACCTAAGTGTTCATCAACAGATGAATGGATAAAGGAAATGTGGTACATATACGCAGTGGAATACTATTTGGCCATAAAATTAGATCCAGTAATTTGCAACAACATATATAGAACTAGAGATCATTACGTTAAGTGAAAAGTGAAATAAGCCAGGAACAGAAAGACAAACATCACATGTTCTCACTTATTTGTGGGATTTAAAAATAAAAACACTTGAACTCATGGTCGTTGAGGGTTTTTCCTTCCTTCTTTCCTTCCTTCCTTCCTTCCTTCCTTCCTTCCTTCCTTCCTTCCTTCCTTCCTTTCTTTCTTTCTTTCTTTCTTTCTTTCTTTCTTTCTTTCTTTCTTTCTTTCTTTCTTTCTTTCTTTCTTTCTTTCTTTCTTTCTTTCTTTCTTTCTTTCTTTCCTCCTTCCTTCCTTCCTTCCTTCCTTCCTTTTTTTTTTTTTTTGAGGATGTCTCACTCTGTCACCCAGGCTGGAGTGTAATGGTGTGATCTTGGCTCACTGCAACCTCCACCTCCCATGTTTAAGCAATTCTTCTGCCTCAGCCTCCCGAGTAGCTGGGATTACAGGTGCCTGCCACCATACCTGGCTAATTTTTGTATTTTTAGTAGAGACCGTGTTTCACCATGTTGGCCAGGTTGGTCTCGAACTCCTGACCTCAGGTGATCTGTCTGCCTCAGTTTCCCAAAGTGCTGGGATTACAGGCATGAGCCACTACAGCCAGCCTCCATTGAGGGTTTCTAGTTTTATTCTATGCCATCTCTTATTTATGGTAAGTGCCCTGTTTTATAATAAAGACTTCTTTTTAGTTATACTAAATCACTTCTCCTTTAAGAAAGGAGAAAAATTAGTTTAATTTTCTAATGAAGCAAAGACAATATGGGTAAAGCAGCTATAACACAATAGTCTTTGTCCAAGAATGATCTGAGTTTGAATCATTGTTTCTTCACTTAGCTGTGTAACCTTGGGCAAGTTACTTAACTTCTCTGATACTGTTTCTTCATCTGGAAAATGAAGATAATAAAGGAGAAAAGACAGCAAAAGGGTATCAGAGAGGGAAAAAAATGAAAAATGTGTAGTATTGTAGAATCCAAAGGAGTGGTTTTTAAGAAAGAATGCGGTCATTGGTTTGAAATGTTCCAAAAGACCAAAGAGAATGAGGTTTGTAAAATGGCAATTGGACTTGGTAATTAGGAGGCCTGTGGTGATTTTCTAAGGAGGAAAATGTGGTCTAAAGCCAAGCTATAAAAATCCTTAACAGTGGCAGCAGCAGAAGTGTGGACTTGTAAATAAAAATGTTTGAGTGATTAGTCAAGGTGCTTCAGGTGAATATTTACTTATCTCAGACATATTTTTGGCAAGGTGGGAGTGAAACAGTGTAGAGTCTGCATGTAAATGCTCCAAACAGAAAGAGTTTATCAGGGATCTGTGGCCTGAGTCGAGGTGAGGTTTCTATGCCAAAGTATAGTAAAATCTGGGGAAGCAGTTGAGGTTTCCCAGGTAAAGGCAGGTTTTTGTAGTGCTGAAAGAAGCTCTTGAAAAAAAAAGCACACGGTACCATTAAGGAAGGAGTCAATGGGGAAACAAAACTGTCCAGTTGCCTGATATTGGGTATTCTTGGTGTGCAGGAGCAGACTGTACCTTATTTCCCCAAGTGTTGCAAAAAACAGTAATGTAGTTACATTCCTCTTAAAAATACATAGCCATGTATCCATTCTTAGTGAGTAGAATGAAAGGGAGGTGACCTTATAACTGTGTAGGTAAATGGTACATGAAAAGTTATTAATTGAATTAAATTGAATTGAATTAAATGGATTTTGATTATATGATTAATAGTTTATGGTTTTGTCATATATAAAATGAAATGTCTGCTGAGCCTTGTTTACCTGAGCCTTAATTACCCCAAACTATTAACTTAATTAATTCAGCTAAATTTACTGAGGTTCAAGTGAAAGTTTAAATAATAGGACTGGAAATGGAGCCTCTAAGTTTAATTTTTATATCTAGGAAGATTTTGGTAAAGATACTGACAAGATCAGCTTATATTAAATATTAAGATGTACTAAGAAGAAATCAAACTGGAATTGTAAAGAGCCCACCAGCCTGATTTGAAACTTTAAATTCTATTCTTCATAACAAAACAGAAAAAAATGGTCTAACCATAGAACTTACTACTTTCTGCCTAGTATTATATTATATGCATTCATTGAAAAATATTTTTCTAAGCCTCTATTTTATCCGTTTATGTACTTGGCTTAACACTTCTTAAATGAAACTCCTTAGGACAGGGAGCAGGTTTCACTCATCTTTGTCCTCTCTTAGAGCTTAACCCAGGGCTTGGCACATAGTAAGCCCTCACTAGATGTTACTGCTTGGCATTGAATTGGTGGCAGGGATTATGTGTGAGGATGACACCTGATCTGTGTTTCCCTGGGAGAGATATAGCTATATTTCACAGGATTGGCCTTTGTCTATCACTGCGTTATTAATATCCTCAATTATAGGCAAGGAAAGAGAGTCATTATTTTATGCAGATGTTGTCAACTGGTGGATGGGAGTTAAAAATCTGAATAACTTTGAAAAGTTGAGGTATAACTAAGGTGAATGCCAAGTAAATTTTTGTAGTTTATCAAATACCAGTCAAAAAATGTACTGTTTAGTTGCAAGTAGAGCTAGAGAGAGAAGGCGGGAGAGAGAGAGAACAAAAATTGGTGTTAAGTGTGAAACGTATATCAAAATGTACTGTTTAGTTGCAAGTAGAGCTAGAGAGAGAAGGTGGGAGAGAGAGAACAAAAATTGGTGTTAAGTGTGAAAAGTATATCAGCAATGAAGAGGTAGTCCTGATTGAACACCACATTGATCACACCTTCTCCCTTTTTAGAAGCTCCTTGTTGTTTACAGGAAAGGGGATAATTCCTGTCCCATTAGATGGTACTGAATGACTTCTCAGGACCCCTTCTGTTACTATAAACCTATTAGCATAATATGAAATTTGATTCTCTAAGGTGTATTCAGTTCTTTGAAAACTTCTTCCAGTAATTCCTGGGCACCCTTTAGAATAAGAAATGGTATGACAAAGAGTAACTTATCAGTGTCCTGGTGTTCAGACTTTCATGAGGATTTGAGACCAAATATGATCACAAAGTGAGTAATATGAAAAGAGATGACAGCTATGTTCCCACACAACTGTGAGGTGAACCAAGTCACTTTGAACAGGTAATAAAAGGAGTATGTGTCAGGTTACTCAAAACAATTATCAAGCGGAGTTACTCAGTGAAAGGAAGCTACCATAAGAGGCTATAAAAATCTCTGTTTGGGATTGAATGACTTAGTTTTATAGAATGTTAGGATGGAAGAGCACTTGGAGAACATCTAATACCCTCCCTTCATGACCCAGAAAGTTAAAATGACTGCCAGAAGTAACAGACAGAATTAGTGGCAGTGTAAAGACACCTCACTCACAGTCCAGTGCTATTTTCACTAAAGCATATAATTAAGTTTCAGATTCCACAAAGCCTTTCAATAGACACTGGCACAAGATAAATTCATATACTGCTACAAATCATGACCGTTAAATAAACTGTTGTGCAAAGGACTGCACAAAAGGCAAGGATTGATCCATTATTTTTGCTCTTTGTTTACAATATGCGAATATTGTTTGCTGAATTTACAAATCACAAATTTCTTTTTTTCTTATTTATCTTCTGTTCAATCTGTCCTTATCACTTATGCTGAATTATTCTTAAAGTACAGTTTTAATCATATCCTTTCCCTCTCAAAGGTCTTCAGTGGCCTATTAATTAAGCTCAAAGAACTATTCAAGACTACAATAATATTCCCTCCTGACTGCAAAGAGTTACTTTCCTGTTGTTTACCATATGTGTATCATGCAAATGATGCTATGAACAGCTCCATCTCTCGTTTTGTCTCTTTTTCTTTGCTCAGGGCATTTTAAGGATGGCAAAAATGCTGTTTTGTTTTGCCATTTATAAAATGCCCTTTGTCCTCATCACTATTATATGTAATTCTAACCATCATTAAGACAATCTCTTACATCCCCTCTTCCCTAAAAACTTTCTAGATGCTCTGTATTACTTTGAAATAGTAGTTATATTAAAGGGGATGGATTAGCCACTTAATATGTATCAATTCTGTGCTAGATATTTGGAAAACAAGACATAGACCTTGCCCACTAAGGGCTTACGGTCTACTAGAGGGAGACACAGATATGTTAACAAATAAATGCACTGCATTATTGCAGCTGCTGTGATAGAAGTTGATAAAGGACACAGAGCATAAAAGTAGTAAATGGGTGCATGCATTTGTAGAAAAGGCTTTATAAAAGAGAGAAGGGTGGGGCATATGGGGAACAGTATCCTAAGTAGGGGGAGAAAGTAGAATGAGCAAGGAATGGAGGTGCAAAGTAGCCTGACATATTTAAGGAACATCTAACATTTTGATATGGCTAAAATACAAGATGAAAGTTGTATGTGTGTGCATGTGTGTGTGTTTGGGTGTGTGTGTGTCTGTGTGTGATTGGACTTCAGGGCTTAAAAGTGAGAAATTAGGTATAAAAGAAATGCAGAAAGTAGATCATAAAGGGTGTTATATACCATTCTAGATAATTTGAGTTTGTCTTCTAGGGAATTGCAAGTTACTAGAAGATGCAGAGTGAGAAAAGAATACTGATATATAAGGGAAAGAGGAAGTAGGGCTGTAAATATAGTTTGTCCATCCCTGAGTGGTTTAATTTTCTTGATAAAATAAGAGGCAATATTATCTGCTGAGAAAAAAATGGGCTGCAGTAGGGTTCAGCTCATTGAAAGATTGGTGGAGGTTGGAATAATTGACTCTGGAGAATGGGAGAGAAATATGACCAAGAAGGGACTGACAGCCCAATTGAGGTTTGAGAATGTGAATTTTTAACAGCCCCAGTCTGCATGATTGTGTGATTTATTCCAGTAGTGCTCAGCAAGCACCCTGGGTGTAGGAGAGAAAATATACAAATGTTTCAATTGATCTAAAACTGGGGGCCACAGGGCAAATGTTATGAAAGGACAATGGAGTAAGGAAGTTAAGGATGCTACCAAAGAAGTTCTAGCCCAAGCAATTAGGCAAGGCAAAGAAATAAAAGGCATTCAAATAGGAAAAGAAGTCAAACTATCTCTCTGCTGCTGCTGATTATATACATAGAAAACCTTAAAGACACTGCAAAACAAACCTCCCAGAACTAATAAAAAAATTCAGTAAAGTTTCAGAATATAAAATCAATGTACAAAAATCAGTTGCATTTGTATACACCAAAAACATTTTAGCTAAGAACCAAATCAAGAACACAATTCCATTTACAATAGCCACAAATGTTGAAATAGCTAGAAATTTATCTAATCAAGAAGATTAAAGATCTATACAAAGAGAATAACAAAATGCTGCTAAAAGAAATCAGAGATGATACAAATAAATGGAAACATATTCCATGCTCATAGAATGGAAGAATCAATATTGTTAAAATGGCCATACTGTCCAAAGCCATTTATGGATTTAATGTTATCCCATCAAAATACCAATGTCATTTTTCATAGTTAGAAAAATGAATTCTAAAAATTTATGTGAAACCAAAGAAAGCCTGATTTACCAAAGCAATTGTAAGCAAAAGGAACAAAACTTGAGTCATCACATTACTCAACATCAAACCATACTATGAGGCTACAGTAACCAAAATAGCATGATACTAGTACAAAAACAGACACATACCAGTGGAACACAATATAGAACCCAGAAATAAACGTACACACCTACAACCATCTGATCTTTGACAAAACTGACAAAAATAAGCAATGGGGAAAGGACTCCCTATTCAATAAATGATGCTGGGATAACTGGCTAGCCATATGCAAAAGAATGGACCCTATACCTCTCACTATATACAAAAATTAACTGAAGATGAATTAAAGTTTTAAATGGAAAACCTCAAACTTTAAAAATATTAGTAGCAAACCTAGGAAATACCCTTCTTAACACTGACTTTGGCAAATTAATTTATGGCTAAGTCCCAAAGATCAATTCAAACAAAAACAAAAATAGACAAGTAGAACTTAATTTAATTAAAGAATTTCCACAAAGCAAAATAAACTACCAACAGAGTAAATGTGCAGCTTACAGAATGGGAGAAAATATTTGCAAACTGTACACCTGACAAAGGTCTAATATCCAGAATCTATAAGGAACATAAATCAACAAGCACAAAATAATCCAATTTAAAAATGGGCAAAGAACAGGAACAGACCCTACCCAAAGGATTATAAATCATGCTGCTATAAAGACACATGCACACGTATGTTTATTGCGGCACCATTCACAATAGCAAAGACTTGGAATCAACCCAAATATCCATCAGTGACAGACTGGATTAAGAAAATGTGGCACATATACACCATGGAATACTATGCAGCCATCAAAAAGGATGAGTTTGTGTCCTTTGTAGGGACATGGATGCAGCTGGAAACCATCATTCTTAGCAAACTATCACAAGAACAGAAAACCAAACACCACATGTTCTCACTCATAGGTGGGAACTGAACAATGAGATCACTTGGACTCGGGAAGGGGAACATCACACACCGGGGCCTATCATGGGGAGGGGGGAGGGGGGAAGGATTGCATTGGGAGTTATACCTGATGTAAATGACGAGTTGATGGGTGCTGACGAGTTGATGGGTGCAGCACAGCAACATGGCACAAGTATACATATGTAACAAACCTTCATGTTATGCACATGTACCCTAGAACTTAAAGTATAATAATAATAATAAATAAAAAAGAAAAAAGAAATAGATCCACACACAAAAAAAAGAAGTTGTACAAATGACCATCAAACATAAAAAATACCCAACATCACTAATCACCAGAGAGATGCAAATTAAAACCCCAGTAAAATACCATCTCACAACAGTCAAAATGGCAATTAGTAAAAAGTTAAAAATAAAAGATGCTGGTGAGGCTGTGGAGAAAAGAGAGTGCTTATATACTGCTAGTGGGAATGCAAAGTAGCTCAGTCGCTATGGAAAGCAGTTTGGAGATTTGTTGAAAAACTTTAAATGGAACTCTATTTGACCCAGCAACCTCACTAGTGGCTATATAGCCAAGGGAAAATAATTCAGTCTATCAAAAAACACATCCATGCACATGTTCATCAAACTGCTATTCACAATGCAAAGACATGGAATCAACCTAAATGGCCATCAATGATAGACTGGTTAAAGAAAATGTGGTACATATATACCATGAAATACTATGCAGCTATATAAAAAACAAACCAACATGGATGGAGCTGGAGGCAATTATCCTAAGCAATTAACATAGGAACCAAAAACCAAATACCACACTTCCTTGCTTACAAGTGGGAGCTAAATATTGAATACATATAGACATAAAGATTAGAACAATGGACACTGTGGACTACCTGATGGGGGAGGAAGGGAAGTGGGCATGGGCTGAAAAACTACCTATTGGGTACTGTGTTCCCTACCTGGGTGTTGAGATCATTTGTACCCCAAACCTCAGCATTATGCAGTATACTAATGTAACAAAGTGCACAATGTACCCCTTAATCTAAATAAAAGTTGAAACTATAAAAAATAAAACTAGCAACAATAGAATGCAACAAAAATAATAGTTAAAAGTAAAATTATGAAGAAGTTTAATAGATTGGCAGAAAAGGGAGGGCACAAAAGACTTGAAGACTCACTGAGATGTATGAACTGGTGTAGTGGTAAAAGGGATGTGAGAGATCTGAAATCCTATGGGCTTTAGTCAGAGTGTTGTACACCGGAGTTCCAAATTTCAGTTCTGTGGTGATAAATAAGGCCCTGGGCATGAGCATGGAATGAGTAACCAAGGTGGAATATGAATGGACATTGTTTCAGATAAGGTGGTAAAAATTGAAGTCAGCTTGTTGGGTTGGTTGTTCACATGGAAGATGAAGTTACCAGTGTGATCATAGAATTTAGGGGGTAGAAAGGAGAACTGTCTAGGAGGTTGACAGATGATGTGAATAAGAAAGATTAGAGGATGACATAGATGAATGTCTTTTTGCATTTTGGTAGAAAAGTAATGACTTAGAGTAGCATCAGGAAGCCAAGAGACAGCTGATAGACTCTGGCTCACAGTATATGGGATGTAGAAAAATAAGCAGCATACTTTTGATGAGAAAGACCAAGGTTAGCTTAAGGCAAGGACATGGTGAGATAATTCTCTGTAGAGGTTTAGGACATAGGATAACTTACTCATAATGGAAAGTGTGTTCCAGAAGGCACAGTAAATAAAGGGTTAGAAAGGTCAGATGTGGAAGAATTAGAAGGAAGGAAGTACAGTGTATTCTCACGATGTTAGAACCTTGGAGAACAGTTGACTAGAGAGTTGATGGTTCAACCACAGAATTCAAATTTCTATTTTTACTTAATTTGTCTCTAGCTCTTCTTTGTACTTTTTAAAAATAGTAATTGTATCAGAGGATGGAGCAAGAAGGCAGAATGGAAAGTTCCACCAATTGTCTTCCCTGCAGGGACATCACTTTAACAACCAGCTACAAAAATACAAAAAATCACCCTTCATAAGAACCAAAAATTAGGTGAGTACTCATAGTACCTGGTTTTAAGTTCATATTGCAGATAGAGGCACTAAAAAGGTAGAAACAACAGCTTTGAATTACCAATGCCACTACTCTCCTATTCCCTAGCAGTGAGTAGGAGTGACAGTGTGGTGGGAAGAGTGTTTCTGTGTGCCAGAGAGGGAGAGTGCAGCAATCGTGAGACATCGAACTCAGTGCTGTCCTATTAGAGCAGAAAGAAAAACTGGATGAAACTCAGCTAACACCTGCCCACAGAGAGAGCATTTAAACCAACCTTAGTCAGGGGAGAATTACTAACTCCAGCAGTCAGAACTTGAGTTCCTGCATGTCTTGCCACCAGGGGTAAAGTGCCCTGGGGCTCTAAATAATCTTAAAAGGCAGCCTAGGCTGCAAGGACTGCAACTTCTAGGAAAGTCCTAGTTCTAAACTGTGCCCAGATACAGTGGACTAGAGGGACATGTGATCTACTGAGACACCAACCAGGCCAAGGGAGTGCTCATATCATCCTTCTTCTTATCCCAGCCTGCACAGCTTGCAAGTCCAAAATATATGCCTTCCTCCTGCTTGAAGAGACAAAAGAGAAAAGTGGGGAGGACTTTATCTTGCATCTTGGATGCCACCTCATCCATAGCAGGATAGGGCACCTGTTAGAGCAATGAGGCTTCCTTTCCAGGCCCTAACTCCTGAATGACATTTCTTATTTATTTATTTATTTATTTATTTATTTATTTATTTTATTATTATACTTTGAGTTCTAGGGTACATGTGCATAACGTGCAGGTTTGTTACATATGTATACTTGTGCCATGTTGGTGTGCTGAATGACATTTCTAGACATCCTTGAAGGGAAGGACCCAGTCCTGGCAACACTCATCACCGGCCAACCGAAGAGCCCTTGGGCCCTGAATAACCTGAAATGATATCCAGGTACATTGCTGATGGCTTTTGGTGACACTGAGAGCTGCTGGCTTCCGGTGAAACTCAGCATATTCCAAGCTCTAGTGGTTGAGGCAAGATTCCTTCTGCTTCTGAAGGGAGAGAAAAAGGTGAACGGGATTTGGTCTTATACCTTATATATCAGCTTGGCCACAGGGAGGCAGACCACCAAATGACCTCTCAGGGTCCTCAAATCAATAATATGGCTCTTGTATGGCATTTCTATATGTTTCTTGGGCTGGAAGGGAACCTACCGTTCTGTAGGTGAGTCCCATGTTGGGCAGCATTGACTACAAGCTGACTAAAGGGAACTTGGCATTTAAGGGAACATTGGTAGTAGTCTGACAGTAGTCTCCATGGGCCTATGGTTATGGTGGCCATGGGATGAGGCTTCTCTGCTTTGGAAAGGGGAGGGAAGAGTGGGAAGGACTGCATTTTGTAATTTGAGTGCCAACTCAGGTGCAGTGCAATAGCACACCAGGTAGACACCTAAGGATTTTGATTCTAGTCCCTGACTCCTGAATGGCACCACAGGACCCACACAAAGAATGGGGAAACTTGCTACTATTAAGAAAGGGACACAAGCCTGGCTGGGTTTACCACCTGCTGATTATAGATTCCCTAGGGCCTTGAGTAAACATAGACAGTAGCCAGGGAGTGGTTACAGCAGGCCTGGGGTCACAGTGGTGGTAGCCACAGGGATGCTTGTGTCACTCTACCCTCAGCTCTAGGTGGTTCACAATGGAGAGAGGGAGAGACTACATCTGTTTGGAAGAAAGTAAGGGAAGAGAACAAGAATCTCTGCCTGGCAATCTGTAGAATTTTCCCACATCTTATCCAAGACCATCAAGGTGGAACTTCTATGAGTCTGCAAGAGTCACAGCATTACTGGGCATGTGGTGCCCCAAGATTCAGATACAGCTTAGATCACACACCCACATCCTTTTGAATATCTAGAAAGCCTTCCCTAGAAGGACAGATACAAATAAGCCCAGACTGCAAAGACTACAATGAATACCAAATTCTTCAATTCGCAGACACAGATGAACATCTACAAATATCAAGATCATCCAGGAAAACATTACCTCACCAAATGAAATAGATAAGTCACCGGGGACAAATGCTTTAGCAACAGAAATATGTGACCTTTCAGACAAAGAATTCAAACTAGCTGTTTTGAGGAAACAAACAAACAAACAAACAAACAAAAAAAAAAAAAAAAAAGGAAAAAGCAATCTAATACAGAGAAAGAATTCAGAGTTGTATCAGATAAACTTAATGAAGAGATTGAAATACATAAAAATAATCAAGCAGAAATTCTGGAGCTGCAATTTAGTATGACAACTGCAAAAAATGCCGTTGGTATACTAAAATTTGCATCAGAGTCTTTTAATAGCAGAATTTATCAAGGAGAAGAAAGAATTAGTGAGCTTGAGGACAGGCTATTTAAAACTACACAGTCACAGGAGACAAAGGAAAAGAGAACAGAAAGCAATGAAGCAGGCTTACTAGAAAAATAGCTTCAAAAGGGCAAATCTAAGAGTTATTATTGGCCTTAAAAAGAAGGTAGCAAAACACATAAGGGTAGAAATTTTATTCAAAGGGATAATAACAGAGAACTTTCCAAACCTAGAGAAAGATATCCATATCCAAAAAGAATAAGTGTATAGAACACTAAGCAGATTTAACTCAAAAAGACTACCTTAAGGGTTTTAATAATCAAACCCTGAAGAATCAAAGATAAAGAAAATATCCTAAAATCATCAAGAGAAAATAAGCAAATAATATGCAGTGGAGTTCCAATAAATCTGGCAGTAGACTTTTCACTGGATACCTTACAGGCCAGGAGATAGTGGCATAACATATTTAAGGTGCTGAAGAAAAAAATGATTTTTTTTCATTGTCCAAAATACAAATTTTATCCACTAAAATGAAAACAGAAAAAACAACTACTGCAATGTAAATAATATAACAACAAAAATAACAAAATATCATAATACACAAGGCCAAATCACATCATATACACTCACTACACTCACTCTACCCTACCTTAGCCCATAATCAAAGGGACAGGGGAATAAAACAAATGTAGCAGGAAAGGCAATATAAAGCCATTAATTAAATAACTGGAATTTAGTTTGTAAATGCTAAAACCATTTCTCAAAAATTAAGACAATGCTTTTGATCAGCAGACTAAATTACTACAAATAAAGATAAGTACTTATTACAAAACAACTTGAATCTTTGCATGACTAAAATGTAAAATAAGTGGTGACTTGAAATCCTAGAGTGAACTTTATATAGGAAAGGAATGTCTACCTGTAGACACTGAGAACTCTTGGGAAGGGGAAAAGATTTGGATATAGTTATAGTTTTGACTTTGCAGATGATCATTTTTGCAGAATTAGATGGAAAAGATCCAGTGCTTTTTATAGTTCAAACACAGACAAATGATGGTAAGTCTCCTAAAATTTGATTAAAAGTTGGAGTGCTGTGTGATTTTAAGAACCTGAAGCAACAGCATTTCTAAACAATTCTTAAAATAAACTTGTTAGCACATCAGTGTTGTGCATTAAATTTCACAACTCACAGAGAAGAAAAAAAATGTCTTTCTTAACTCTAAACACACAAGTTTTAGAAGAAAAATTTTAATAAACTGCTGCTCCCAGAACAGGAAAAGCCTTATGCTAAAACAATTTATTCCTGGAGTCCTTAACTAACAACTAGATTGAACTACCTACCTGATTTGGAGCTGATGTGTCCTGGAAAACATATTTTAAAAATTTTAACACTTTTCTCCCCTTGCAGAACACTTTAAATTTAAACTTAAAGTCTAGACTATACAGATCAAATTCAAGTTAATGACTGTATAACCAAACTAAGTGACAGACAGTACAAAGGTGAAGAACTGAGGATTTACATACTAAAACATAAGCAGGGCAGTCATTATTTAATTTTTAAAACCCTGATTTAAATTTGCAACATTCTGGCTGGGTGCGCAGTGGCTCAAGGCTATAATCCCAGCACTTTGGGAGGCCAAGGTGGGCAGATCTCTTGAGGTCAGGAGTTTGAGACCAGCCTGGGCAATATGGTAAAATCCCATCTACTAAAAATACAAAAATTAGCCAGGCATGGTGGTGCTCGCCTGTAATCCCAGCTACTCAGGAAGCTGAGGCAGGAGAATCTGTTGAACCTGGGAGGCAGAGGTTGCAGTGAGCCAAGATCAAGCCACTGCTCTTCAGCCTGGGCAACAGAGCAAGACTCCATCTCAAAAAGAAAAATAAATAAATAAAATAAATTTGCAATGTTTTAAATAAATACCACTTAAAGTAGTGATCAACTGAAGATAGGTGAACACAACAACACTCTTTCTCTTACAAAGTACAACAAAAATATAATTTTTTACAGTTTTACTCTCAAACTTTTCTCTGTAGTAACATGCCTTCCTCACCTCTACAATAGGTTTGTTGTGAGAATCTTGTAATGTAAACCCTGGATGTTCTATGAAGCATTTTTAAACTTCTAGCTTATACCCTACCGACTCTTATTCAAGTGTCTTTTAAAAAATATTTAAACAACTATTCTTTTCTTGCCAATATTTTTATAATTTCCAAGAGATTTTAAGAATTTTGAGAGAATATTTATTTCATAAGTATCTACTACTATTACTAGTCAAGAAAACAAATGTAGGTAGAGGAAAGACTTAACATTTTGTCCTATATACATCTTAATCATCCTAACATTAAAAACTCACGTGAAGCTTTAAGATACAAGATGATATGAGACTCTTAACACGAAAAACTGTCACTATAACTACAAGCAGTGTACAAACGTGCTTCTACTTTTACCTACGTAAGCTGACAGATGTTTAAAATACTGGGTTAACAAATATCTTTTAGTAAAGGGACTTAGGCAGGCTTAAACTAGCCAGGATTAAGAATGAACCCTTACTAATTAATTGGAAGATCTGAGACATATTTTATATTTTATTTTACAAAATGAGAAATACTTATTTTGAAACAAGATAAGAAGACATGGTCTGTCTGTCTGTCAAAAAACTACCACTCAGAAATATTTTTCATCCACGAAGCAGGAAAAACATAAAAGCATTGACATTTCACACTGGCACCAAAAAGGCTAACTGCCCTGCCTTCCTGGATTAGAAAAACTAAAGCTGAGTGATAAGTAATTTTGCAGGCATTTGAACATGCCTAAGCCTTTAAATCAGTAAAATACTTTCTAAAAATTCTGACTACAAAAGTAATACATACTTATAAAAAACTCAAACAGAACAATATGAAAAAAATAGAAAAGTGAAAGGCCCCTATAAAACCCTTGTGGGGCCCCACCCCCCACCCCCCTGAAGAGAAACCACTTTTAACAGTTTGGTGAATAAATTTCCAAATCTTTTGTTCTATACATCTAAAAAACTTACATACTTTGATTTGGCTCAGAATATACATAGCATTTTGCCACTTGCATTTTACACTTAATATATCTTTGACATCTTTCCATGTCAGTACATGTTGGCTCAATGGTATTCTATCATTAAATACCCTTTCAAAAATGGCAAATCACATTAAAAAATCATTCACACAAGAATATGTTTATAATTTTAAGAGGAAATGGACAGAATCCTAAACACAACAACAAACCTCCAAAAATAATCTCTATCTTTCCACCAGTGTGGAACAATTTATTCTTTTTTCACACAAAAACAAACTACGTGATTGGGGATATTAACTCTCTAATCTCCACGTTTATATGCAGAATGCTCCATTTGTTAAGCTTAGTTGAAAAGAATAAAAAATCCAGATGATTAATTCACTTGCACTTAGAAATCAAGTCAGTATACTATGAATACACATTGTGATCACTTATAATATGATGCTTCTTGGCCTAGGGTTTCAATTAAATTACAGCAAAAAAATTAGATAAATAATACAGCTAATACCATGAAGAATCCAGAAATTCAAAGATTATATTGCTAATGAAAACACTGCCATGTACATTTTTGTTCCTACTTGGTAGCAAATGCTAATGGAATTCAATTCTGATTACTTAAAGTCAGTTCACATCACACATTCAATCAGGGTAGTAAGAAGAACATAACAAGATGGCCAAATAGGAACAGCTTCAGTCTCCAACTCCCAGCGTGAGCCACACAGAAGACCGGTGATTTCTGCATTTTCAACTGAGGTACTGGGTTCATCTCACTAGGGAGTGCCGGACAATCGGTGCTGCTCAGCTGCTGCAGCCCGACCAGCGAGAGCTGAAGCAGGGAGAGGCATCGCCTCACCTGGGAAGCGCAAGGGGAAAGGGAATCCCTTTTCCTAGCCAGGGGAACTGAGACACACAACACCTGGAAAATCGGGTAACTCCCACCCCAATACTGTGCTTTAAGCAAACAGGCACACCAGGAGATTATATCCCACACCTGGCCGGGAGGGCCCCACGCCCACAGAGCCTCCCTCATTGCTAGTACAGCAGTCTGCGATCTAACGGCAACGCAGCAGCGAGGCTGGGGGAGGGGTGCCCGCCATTGCTGAGGCTTAAGTAGGTAAACAAAGCCTCTGGGAAGCTCGAACTGGGTGGAGCTCACAGCAGCTCAAGGAAACCTGCCTATCTCTGTAGACTCCACCTCTGGGGACAGGGCACAGTAAACAACAACTAAAGCAGCAGAAACCTCTGCAGACGCAAACGACTCTGTCTGACAGCTCTGAAGAGAGCAGTGGATCTCCCAACACGGAGGTTGGATCTGAGAAGGGACAGACTGCCTGCTCTAGTGGGTCCCTGACCCCTGAGTAGCCTAACTGGGAGACATCCCCCACTAGGGGCAGTCTGACACCCCACACCTCACAGGGTGGAGTACACCCCTGAGAGGAAGCCTCCAAAGCAAGAATCAGACAGGGACACTCGCTGTTCAGCAATATTCTATCTTCTGCAGCCTCTGCTGCTGACACCCAGGCAAACAGGGTCTGGAGTGGACCTCAAGCAATCTCCAACAGACCTACAGCTGAGGGTCCTGACTGGTAGAAGGAAAACTATCAAACAGGAAGGACACCTACACCAAAACCCCATCAGTACATCACCATCATCATCTAAGACCAGAGGCAGATAAAACCACAAAGATGGGGAAAAAGCAGGGCAGAAAAGCTGGAAATTCAAAAAATAAGAGTGCATCTCCCCCAGCAAAGGAGCACAGCTCATCGCCAGCAACGGATCAAAGCTGGACGGAGAATGACTTTGACGAGATGAGAGAAGAAGGCTTCAGTCCATCAAACTTCTCAGAACTAAAGGAGGAATTACGTACCGAGCGCAAAGAAACTAAAAATCTTGAAAAAAAAGTGGAAGAATTGATGGCTAGAGTAATGAATGCAGAGAAGGTCATAAACGAAATGAAAGAGATGAAAACCATGACACGAGAAATACGTGACAAACGCACAAGCTTCAGTAACCGACCCGATCAACTGGAAGAAAGAGTATCAGCGATTGAGGATCAAATGAATGAAATGAAGCAAGAAGAGAAACCAAAAGAAAAAAGAAGAAAAAGAAATGAACAAATCCTGCAAGAAGTATGGGATTATGTGAAAAGACCAAATCTACGTCTGATTGGGGTGCCTGAAAGTGAGGGGGAAAATGGAGTCAAGCTGGAAAACACTCTTCAGGATATCATCCAGGAGAACTTTCCCAACCTAGTAGGGTAGGTGGACATTCAAATCCAGGAAATACAGAGAATGCCACAAAGATACTCCTCGAGAAGAGCAACCTACAGAATGGGAGAAAATTTTTGCAATCTACTCATCTGACAAAGGGCTAATATCCAGAACCTACAAAGAACTCAAACACATTTACAAGAAAAAAACAAACAACCCCATCAAAAAGTGGGCAAAGGATATGAACAGACATTTCTCAAAAGAAGACATTCATACAGCCAACAGACACATGAAAAAATGCTCATCATCACTGGCCATCAGAGAAATGCAAATCAAAACCACCATGAGATACCATCTCACACCAGTTAGAATGGCGATCATTAAAAAATCAGGAAACAACAGGTGCTGGAGAGGATGTGGTGAAATAGGAACACTTTTACACTGTTGGTGGGATTGTAAACTAGTTCAACCATTATGGAAAACAGTATGGCGATTCCTCAAGGATCTAGAACTAGATGTACCTTATGACGCAGCCATCCCATTACTGGGTATATACCCAAAGGATTATAAATCATGCTGCTATAAAGACACATGCACACGTATGTTTATTGCGGCACTATTCACAATAGCAAAGACTTGGAATCAACCCAAATGTCCATCAGTGACAGACTGGATTAAGAAAATGTGGCACATATACACCATGGAATACTATGCAGCCATCAAAAAGGATGAGTTTGTGTCCTTTGTAGGGACATGGATGCAGCTGGAAACCATCATTCTTAGCAAACTATCACAAGAACAGAAAACCAAACACCGCATGTTCTCACTCATAGGTGGGAACTGAACAATGAGATCACTTGGACTCGGGAAGGGGAACATCACACACCGGGGCCTATCATGGGGAGTGGGGAGGGGGGAGGGATTGCATTGGGAGTTATACCTGATGTAAATGATGAGTTGATGGGTGCTGACGAGTTGATGGGTTCAGCACAGCAACATGGCAAAAGTATAAATATGTAACAAACCTGCACGTTATGCATATGTACCCTAGAACTTAAAGTATAATAATAATAAAAAATAAATTAAAATATATAAATAAATTCATACATATAATTTAAATAAAATTAATATAACAAAAAAAAGAAGAACATAACATGCCTAGTATGGAGTTATATTAAGACATAAAATTTTTTTGCTTTAAAGTAATGACTGTGTAGCACATGGGACATTTGTCAACTGTTTCAGCATGTTGTTTACAACTGACTACATGTCCATAGGGAACAACAATGACAGCAATATTTCTACACATAGAGATTTTGCAAAGCTCCTTCATTTGCAGGCACCTTAGGTGCTCTTCAGTAGTAATCTCTTTGTGAAATGAAGTCTGACTTGATTCATCTTGTGGACTGTCTTTCTTAGCATTCAGTAGATCTGCAACCAGAACCTCAAGTGATTTATAGTTGTTCCCAGATATCTGAATTTTTCCTCCATTGTTTTCTTAATGTCCTTGAAAGTGAACCCCATTTGTATAGCTTCTTGTACCATAGGATTTTGGAAGATGATATCATCAATTCTTCTAGTTAGTGATAGTGTTTTCTCAGTAGTTCTTATGAGAGACTCCTCAAGTGAATGGGTTAAATGAATATTGTTTATATATTCTTGTCCTTTCTGTTCTAACAGATATTTACACCCTGGATACCATTTAGCATGTTGTTCTCAGTGGTCTGCACTGAACTTCCAATCAGTTAGCCTTCCTCTACAGTGAAAGCACTTTACTTTATCACCTTTACCTAAAGCATAAAATTCAGCTCTTCCAAGCTGCTCCTTTGTTAACTGAGTATATCCACATCCCAAAAGTAATGATCCATGCTTCATAATCTGCCATGAATGGATTTCTTGGAAGATTTGTTGAATTTGGGAAATTCCTGTCAGAACTCACAGCATCAGATTCACTTTGAATATTAAAATTCTGACCCCAAAGTAGCAATTAGGAAAGTGTCACCTGTGTTCTGACCAGGCACTATCACAAGGTTCCCAATTTTTCAGTTTTCCACCACAACAAAAGCACTGCACTTGGTCATCAATACCTGTGTAGTAGAGTCCAGCACTTGCTAACTCTTTTGGGGATAGGTGGGCATAGTCTGGCCAGTTCTGAAAGGACTTTAATGTAGCTTCTTCACTATACATGGCAGGGTTCCTTGGGTATATGGTGTCTGATACATCTAAAACCTGCCCAGTTCTCAAAAGATGCATCTAAAACCTGCATGCATCTCAGATGGCCTGTATAAAGCAAAACGATTTCTGCTTCCCAGATAGTTTTCAACTTTGTACTGACCATTTTGGATACCAGGATTTGTAGGCTGTGTGGCACTATTTTCAAAATAAAAGCCATTGATAAATCTGCAATTTGGGGATAGTTTCCTGTGTCTTCCAACTGCTGAGTCTCCATATTGCCATCTATCTATGGCTGCATGACAACTAAAGCACTGCATGGTATCTCCTTCACTCGTATAAGGAAACCTTGCTTGTGCCAGTGTTGATGCTGAAACAGGACTACTACTTGGAAAATTAGCAAAAGTTTTTAATCTAAACTCTTCTACAAATTTTTCATCCTTATTGATGAAGGTACACACGTTTTAGATCCTTAAAAACTGTTAAAAGTCATCTCTTGGAAATAGGACTTGTCCACCTTTACTTAGGTGTCACAGGATTTAGGAAGGCAGTCCTGAGGGGCTTGAAGTCACCCACCCACCCATGACTTCCATTGGCAGTCCAGGGAAAGTGGGCAAGCAGCCTGGGCCAGGCCACCCCTGCCAGGTGGGCCGAAAAAATAACTTTTAACCTAGAATAGTATATTCAGTGAAGATATCCTTGAAATATAAAAGAGAAACAAAGATTTTCCCAGACAGACAAAAGCTGAGAGACTTCATCAACAGCACACCTGTCCTACAAGAAATGCTAAAGAGAGGACTTCAATTAGAAAGAAAAGGCTCTTAATGAGTAATAAGAAATCACCTGAAGGTACAAAACTCTCTGGTCATAGTAAGCACACAGGAGAAAATAAAATATAACACTGTAACTATGATGTGTAAACTGCTGTTATACTAAGTAGGAAGACTAAATGATGAACAAATAAAAAATAACAACTACAAGTTTTCAAGAGATAGACAGTACAATAAAATATAAATCAAAATAACAAAAAGGTAAAAAAATGAGGAAATTAAGCTAAAGCATAGAGTTTTTATTAGTTTTCTGTTTACTTGTTTATTTATGCAAACAGCGTTAAGTTGTTATCAGGTTAAAATAATGCGTTATAAAATAGGAGTTGCAAGCCTCATGATAACTTCAAAGCAAACTACATACAATGGGCACACAAAAGTAAAAAACAAGAAACTAAATCACATCACTGGAGAAAATAACCTTCAATAAAAGGAAGACAGGAAGTAAATAAAGAAAGAAAGAAGAGAAAACTACCAAACAACCAGAAAAATATAAAAAAATGGCAGGAGTAAATCCTTACTTATATAAAATAACAATAAATGCAAATGGGCTTAACTCTCCAATCAAAAGATGTAGCGTGGTTGAGTGGATAAAAAAGCAACACTCAATGGTATCTTGCCTACAAGAAACATACTTCACCTACAGAGACACACACAGACTAACAATAAAGGGATGGAAAAGATATTCCACACTATTAGAAAACAAAAAAGAGCAGGAGTGGCATACTTATATCACACAAAAGAGATTTCAAGAAAAAAACTATAAGAAGAGACAAACAAGATTACTATATATTGATAAAGGGATCAATTCAGCAAGAGGATGTAATAATATTAAATATATATACACCCAACACTGGAGCACCCAGCGGTATAAAGCAAATATTATCAATGATAGAGAGATAGGCACCAATACAATAATAGCTGGAGACTTCAACACCTCACTTTCTGCATTGGACAAATCTTCAAGACAGAAAAAACACAAAGAAACTGCAGGCTTTATCTCCACTATAGAGCAAATGGGTCTAATAGATATTTACACAATATTGCATTCAATGGTTTTAGTATGTATATTTATTTCCTCAGCACATGGATCATCCTCAAGGATAGAAAATATGTTAGGTCACAAAACAAGTCTTAAAACATCAAAAAAATTGGAGTAATTTCCAGTATATTTTCTGACCACAATGGAATAAAACTAGAAAACAATAGCAAGATAAATTTTGGAAACTATGCAGATACATGGAAATTACACAATACGCTCCTGATTGACCAGTGCATTAATGAATAAATTAAGAAGTAAATTGAAAAGTTTCTTGAAACTAATGATAAGGGTAATACAGCATATACAAACCTATGTGATATGACAAAAGCAGTACTAAGAGGGAAGTCTATAGCTCTAAGTTCTTACATCAAATAAGAAGAAAAACATCAAATAAACAATTTAATAATGTATCTTAAAGAATTAAAGAAGCGGCCGGGCGCAGTGGCTCAAGCCTGTAATCCCAGCACTTTGGGAGGCCCAGACGGGCGGATCACAAGGTCAGGAGATCGAGACCATCCTGGCTAACACGGTGAAACCCCGTCTCTACTAAAAAAAAAATACAAAAAAAAACTAGCTGGGCGAGGTGGCGGGCGCCTGTGGTCCCAGCTACTCGGGAGGCTGAGGCAGGAGAATGGCGTGAACCCGGGAGGCGGAGCTTGCAGTGAGCTGAGATCTGGCCACAGCACTCCAGCCTGGGCGACAGAGCGAGACTCAGTCTCAAAAAAAAAAAAAAAAAAAAAAAAAGAATTAAAGAAGCAAGAGCAAACAAACCCCAAATTATGAGAAGAAAAGAAATTATAAATATCAGAGCAGAAATAAATAAAATTGAAATGAATAAAACAAAAGATTAATGAAACAAAATTCTGGTTTCTTGAAAAGTTAAACAAAATTGACAAAACTTTAGGCATGCCAACTAGAAAAAAAGAGAAAATCCAAATAAAGAAAATTAGGGATAAAAAAGGAGACATTACAACTGATATCTCAGCAATTCAAAGGATGAACAGTGGATATTATGAGCAAGTATGTCATTAAACTGGATAATCTAGAAGAAATGAATAAATTCCTAGATGCATAAAACCTACCAGGAACAAACCATGAAGAAATCCTAAATCTGAACAGATAAATAACAAGTAATGAGATCAAAGTCATAATAAAATGTCTCCCAGTAAAATAAAGCCCAGGATCCAATGGCTTCACTGCTGAATTTTACCAAACATTTAAAGAAGAACTGATACTAATCCTGCTCAAACTATTCTGAAAAATAGAGGAGAAGGAAGTGTCTATGAACACATATAAGGCCAGTATTACCCTGATACCAAAACCAAAGACATATCTAAAGAAGAAAACTATAGTCCAATATCTCTGATGAATATTGATGCAAAAATCCTCACAAAACACTAGCAAACCTAATTCAACAATATATTACAAAGTTCCTTCATCAAGACCAAGTGGGATTTATCCCTGAGATGCAAGGATGGTTCAACATACGCAAGTCATTCAATGTGTACATCATATCAACGGAATAAAGGACAGAAACAATATGATCATTTCAATTTACACAGAAAAAGCATTTGCTAAAATTCAATATCACTTTTTAATAAAAATTGTCAAACAACTAGGGATAGAAGAAACACACCTCAATCTAATAAAAGCCATATATGACAGATCCACAGCTAGTATCTTATTTAATTCGGTCAAAAGTGTAAGCCTTTCTTCTAAGATCTAAAACATGACAAGGATGCCCACTTTCACCACAATTATTCAACATAGTACTGGAAGTCCTAGCTAGAGCAATCAGACAATAGAAAGTAACAAAAGACATCCAAAATGGGAAGGAAGAAGTCAAATTATTCCTGTTTGCAGATGATATGATCTGATACTTGGAAAAATGTAAGGACTCCACCAACAAACCATTAGAACTGACAAAAAAATTCAGTAAAGTTGCAGGATACAAAATCAACATAAAATAATTTGTGGCATTTCTATATGCCAACAGTAAACAACCTGAAAATAAAACAAAAATGTAATCTCATTTACAATAGCCATGGATAAAATTAAATACCTAGGAATTTAACCAACCATTAACTTTGTATAATGAAAACTATAAAACATTGATGAAAGAAGTTGAAGAAGATGTTAAAAAATGGAAAGATATTCCGTATTCATGAATTGGATGAACCAATATTGTTAAAATGTCCTCACTACCCAAAGCAGTCTATAGATTCAATAAAATCCCTATCAAAATACCAATGACATTCTTCAAAGAAATAGACAAAAATACTAAAATTATGTGAAATTGCAAAAGACCCAGAATAGCCAAATGTACCCTAAGCAAAATGTATAAAACTGGAAGAATCACCTCACCTGACTTCAAATTATACTACAGAGCTATAGTAACCAAAACAGCATGGTACCTGCATATAAACAGGCACATACACCAATAGAACAGAATTAAAAACCCAGAAACAAATCCACACATCTACAGTGAACTCATTTTTGACAAAGATACCAAGAACATACCGTGGGGAAAAGACAGTCTCTTCAATAAATGGGACTGGGAAAACTGGATATACATGTACTGAAGAATGAAACTAGACCTCTATCTCTTCCCATATGCAAAAATCAAATCAAAATGAATTAAAACGTTAAATCTAAGACCTGAAACTACAAATCCACTACAAGAAAACATTGGGGAAACTCTCCAGGACATTGGTGTGGGAGAAATTTCTTGAGTAATACCCCCAAGAGCACAGGCAACCAGAGCAAAAACGGACAAATGGAATTACATCAAGTTAAAAAGCATCTGCCTATCAAAGGAAACAATCAAGCAAGTGAAGAGGCAACCCACAGAATGGAAGAAAATATTTGCAAGCTACTTCTGATGAGAAATTAATAACCATATATATATAAGGAGCTCAAAAACTCTACAGGAAAAAATCTAATAATATAATTAAAAATGGGCAAAATACTTGAAAAAACATTTCTCAAAAGGAGACATACAAATGGAAAGCAGGCATATGCAAAGGTGCTCAACATTATTAATCATCAATGAAATGCAAATCAAAACTACAATGAGATATAATATCACCCCAGTTAAAATGGCTTATATCCAAAAGACAGGCAATAACAAAGTGCTGGTAAGTTGTGGAGAAAAGGGAACCCTTATACACCATTGGTGGTAAGGTAAATTAGTACAATCTCTATGGAGAACTGTTTGGAGATTACTCATAAAAGTAAAAATAGAACTCCCATATGATCCAGCAATGCCACAGCTATCCAAAAGGAAGGAAATTAGTATATGAAAGAGATATCTGCACTCGCATATTTTTTGCAGCACTGTTCACAGTAGTCAAGATTTTGAAGTAAACTAAGTGTCCATTAACAGATGAAATGATAAAGAAAATGTAGTACATATACACAATGGAGCACTATCCAGCCATAAAAAAATGAAATCCTGTCATTTGTGACAACATGGAGGGAACTGGAGTCCATTATGTTAAGTGAAATAAGTCAGGCACAGAAAGAAAAACATCGCATGTTCCCACTTATTTGTGGGATCCAAAAATCAAAACAATTGAACTTATGGAGATAGAGGGTAGAAGGACAGTGCATTAGTCCATTCTCACACTGCTATAAATACCTGAGATTGGGTAACTTATTTTTTTTAATTTTTTTATTATGATTATACTTTAAGTTCTGGGGTACATGTGCATAACGTGCAGGTTTGTTACATATGTGTACTTGTGCCATGTTGGTGTGCTGCACCCATCAACTCGTCAGCACCCATCAACTCATCATTTACATCAGGTATAACTCCCAATGCAATCTCTCACCCCTCCCGCCTCCCCACAATAGGCCCCGGTGTGTGATGTTCCCCTTCCCGAGTCCAAGTGATCTCATTGTTCAGTTCCCACCTATGAGTGAGAACACGCGGTGTTTGCTTTTCTGTTCTTGCGGTAGTTTGCTGAGAATGATGGTTTCCAGCTGCATCCATGTCCCTACAAAGGACACAAACTCATGCTTTTTATGGCTGCATAGTATTCCATGGTGTATATGTGCCACATTTTCTTAATCCAGTCTGTCACTGATGGACATTTGGGTTGATTCCAAGTCTTTGCTATTGTGAATAGTGCTGCAATGAACATATGTGTGCATGTGTCTTTATAGCAGAATGATTTATAATCCTTTGGGTATATACCCAGTAATGGGATGGCTGGGTCATATGGTACTTCTAGTTCTAGATCCTTGAGGAATCGCCATACTGTTTTCCATAATGGTTGAACTAGTTTACAATCCCACCAACAGTGTAAAAGTGTTCCTATTTCTCCACAGCCTCTCCAGCACCTGTTGTTTCCTGACTTTTTAATGATTGCCATTCTAACTGGTGTGAAATGGTATCTCATTGTGGTTTTGATTTGCATTTCTCTGATGGCCAGTGATGATGAGCATTTTTTCATGTGTCTGTTGGCTGTATGAATGTCTTCTTTTGAGAAATGTCTGTTCATATCCCTTGCCCACTTTTTGATGGGGTTGTTTGATTTTTTCTTGTAAATGTGTTTGAGTTCTTTGTAGGTTCTGGATATTAGCCCTTTGTTAGATGAGTAGATTGCAAAAATTTTCTCCTATTCTGTAGGTTGCCTGTTCACTCTGATGGTAGTTTCTTATGCTGTGCAAAAGCTCTTTAGTTAAATTAGATCGCATTTGTCAATTTTGGCTTTTGTTGCCATTGCTTTAGGTGTTTTAGACATGAAGTCCTTGCCCATGCCTATGTCCTGAATGGTACTACCTAGGTTTTCTTCTAGGGTTTTTATGGTATTAGATCTAACATTTAAGTCTCTAATCCATCTTGAATTAATTTTCGTATAAGGAGTAAGGAAAGGATCCAGTTTCAGCTTTCTACTTATGGCTAGCTAATTTTCCCAGCACCATTTGTTAAATAGGGAATCCTTTCCCCATTTCTTGTTTCTCTCAGGTTTGTCAAATATCAGATGACTGTAGATGTGTGGTATTATTTCTGAGGACTCTGTTCAGTTCCATTGGTCTATATCTCTGTTTTGGTACCAGTACCATGCTGTTTTGGTTCCTGTAGCCTTGTAGTATAGTTTGAAGTCAGGTAGTGTGATGCCTCCAGCTTTGTTCTTTTGACTTAGGATTGTCTTGGCAATTTGGGTTCTTTTTTGGTTCCATATGAAGTTTATAGCAGTTTTTTCCAATTCTGTGAAGAAACTCATTGGTAGCTTGATGGGGATGGCATTGAATCTATAAATTACCTTGGGCAGTATGGCCATTTTCACGATATTGATTCTTCCTATCCATGAGCATGGTATGTTCTTCCATTTGTTTGTGTCCTCTTTTATTTCACTGAGCAGTGGTTTGTAGTTCTCCTTGAAGAGGTCCTTTCCATCCCTTGTCAGTTGGATTCCTAGGTGTTTTATTCTCTTTGAAGCGATTGTGAATGGAAGTTCATTCATGATTTGGCTCTCTGTTTGCCTGTTACTGGTGTAGAAGAATGCTTGTGATTTTTGCACATTAATTTTGTATCCTGAGACTTTGCTGAAGTTGCTTATCAGCTTAAGGAGATTTTGGGCTGCGATGATGGGGTTTTCTAAATATACAATCATGTTATCTGCAAACAGGGACAATTTGACTTCTTCTTTTCCTAATTGAATACCATTTATTTCTTTTATTTTTTATTTTTTAAATTTTTTAAATTATTATTATTGTACTTTAAGTTCTAGGGTACATATGCATAACATGCAGGTTTATTACATATGTATACTTGTGCCATGTTGCTGTGCTGCACCCATCAACTCATCAGCACCCATCAACTCGTCATTTACATCAGGTATAACTCCCAATGCAATCCCTCCCCCCTCCCCA
The DNA here is from genome assembly GCF_043159975.1 of Macaca nemestrina. Classification (NCBI taxonomy): domain Eukaryota; kingdom Metazoa; phylum Chordata; class Mammalia; order Primates; family Cercopithecidae; genus Macaca; species Macaca nemestrina. The sequence goes on along the minus strand of NC_092145.1, from coordinate 76,597,218 downwards.
CTCCCCATGATAGGCCCCGGTGTGTGATGTTCCCCTTCCCGAGTCCAAGTGATCTCATTGTTCAGTTCCCACCTATGAGTGAGAACATGCGGTGTTTGGTTTTCTGTTCTTGTGATAGTTTGCTAAGAATGATGGTTACCAGCTGCATCCATGTCCCTACAAAGGACACAAACTCATCCTTTTTGATGGCTGCATAGTATTCCATGGTGTATATGTGCCACATTTTCTTAATCCAGTCTGTCACTGATGGACATTTGGGTTGATTCCAAGTCTTTGCTATTGTGAATGGTGCTGCAATAAACATACGTATGCACGTGTCTTTATAGCAGCATGATTTATAATCCTTTATTTCTTTCTCTTGCCTGAATGCGCTAGCCAGAACTTCCAACACTATGTTGAATAGGAGTGGTGAGAGAGGGCATCCCTGTCTTGTGCCAGTTTTCAAAGGGAGTGCTTCCAGTTTTTTCCCATTCAGTATGATATTGGCTGTGGGTTTGTCATAAATAGCTGTTATTATTTTGAGAGAATCAATGTCAGATCTAATTAATATGTACAATTTCTGCAGAACATAGGAAGGAACATTATACTTGGTGCCAAATAAATGTGTTTAATCAGACTAACTCATATCAGGATTGTTTTATTGAGGCACATTAGACATATATGCCATTTATTATATTCTTTTCTTTTCTTTCTTTTGGTGCAATTCTTGAAAAAGTAAGAGAATTGTTTTTTCAGAACATTCTACCAAAGCAAAAATTAATGAGCAGAACTTCATACAAGATCGAAATTTAAGCTGTTTGTTCTTCATCCAACAAAAGTTATAGCTATGTCTAAAAGCTGAATTATGATTTACTGGGAATCAGCTGAAAGTAAGGCCAGTAGGTTCAACTAGATTGCAAATTCCTTGTAAGGAGGAATTTTGTCTTCACATCTTCTCATTCAAGTATTTTACTTCCCCTTACACTTTCTCATTTTCTCTCTATAGCACTTTGCATAGTAATTTGCATGTACAGCAGGAAAACAATAAATGACTAGTGAGATTCTATGTCTTTCTTTATAGAGAACATTATATTTTTAACTCATGTCAGTAGAACATGCCATTTGTTATTCTAAGGATAGTTGCCAGTTTGAGCCAGAAGGGACCTTTGAGATCTTGTACCAATAGACTTTTAACATGTGAAAAAGCAAGATTCAAAACCTGGTGATGAGATTGTAGTGGTAATGACTTCTTTAAGAGCACATAGCTAGGGCTGGGAGTAGAACCCAGGCATTATGGCCATCAGACCAGTTCTACTACCATACTGCCACCCTCATTCTCACTCTTCCTTTTGATTTCCCTTCATTAATGACACATTTTTCAGAGAGTCAATTGAGGTAATCACTGCAGACAAAATCTGTGAAAGGTCAAGAGTTGGTCCTCAGTTATTTGCTTCTATCTTTCCCTTGGAATAGTTATCAACTTTCCTGGTTTAAAAAGATAACTTTCGAAGAAGATCGTAGATAGAAAACAGGGCTAATGTGCATATCTCACTTGGATGGACAGAACAGTGTACGGAGACTCATACCACAAACTTTTGCTCCAAGAACCACTGCAGGAACATACTGGGAAAACCAGAATAATTCAGAGATCCTTTGAAGGAACTGGCATGCCACTACAAATTCCGTGAGTTAGGTGAAAAACTGTGAGTTCTCAAAGTGTGATTGGGTGAAAACCTGCCTCTGAACAGACATCCCCACTGGGGAATCTGAAAGTCCAGATCACAAGAGGATTTAACCTTTCCTAGAACTGGAATGGATTTAGGGTGCCATGTGAAATATAAAAGTAAAAGCAGTAGTGGGAAGAGCCTTATAGGCACTCCCATTATCCAGCTTGAGCCCAGTGAAGCCATCCCTGACTATATCTCACAGGGGCCTTTGGGAAAGGCACCCAGTGGAATTAGGGAGGAGTCACAGGGTGTAAGAAGTTTCCAACTGAATTTTGCAATTACAACTGGGCACTAACTTTCTTGAACAGAAGCCAGGGAGCAAATGGGAACTGCTGAAGATATGAATGCAGGAGCCACAGCTAACATTGTGGGCAGATAGGGAGGGGTGAGACCTGAATGCCAAGTTTGCTTGCTCAGCGGGGAAGTTTATGGTCTTGGACAAGTTCTGAGTTCTGCACAAGCAAGCTGCCTGGATCTAAGCTTGGCACCATTAGTGGAGCACTATGGGAGTGAGGCTGGCCTTGCCAACTGTGTGGGAGGTGGGTGAGGCCTTTCACTACCAACTATCCCCCACTTCTTTGGTGAACTATATGGCACAATCAAAGCAGCTATAATCCCCTCTGGAACATAATCCTGTTGGCCTGAGAACCACATTCCCATTCCTCACGGAGGCTTTGACAAGCCCTGCCCAAGGAGAGTCTGAGCTCACACCCACCTAAGCCTACCCCCAGCTGATGATATTTCTCTACCTGCCCTGGTAGATGAACACAAAAGACATACACTCTTGGGAGCTTTATGGACTTGCCCATCACCTGAGTAACGAGAATACTTCCCACAGCCAACATAGGGCAAGCTTATATCCCACTGCTAATGCCACAGCTGGTGCTCTCTTGCAAGCACCACCTCCTGGCTGGAGGCCAAGCAATTCAGGCCATTACAGGAACACGTGGCAGAATAACCCTGCTCCTGGGAAGAAGAAAACAACAGAAAATATCACCACCTGCAATGTCCCGGCTAACCAGAGGTCTTGGGTGTGTTCACTGTACAACTTCACTGCTAGCATAACCAGCATTTGAGAAAGCCAGCACACTAATCATATCTACACCAAGGACTCTCACAGAGTCTAATTCACTCCCCTGCCACCTCAACCACAGCAGGTGCTGGTATCCATGGTTGGGAGACCTGAAGACAGATAACCTCACAGGATTCTTTGCAGATATTTCCCAGCACGACCCTAGAGCTTGGTATCTCTACTGGGTGGATAGACCCAGAAGAGCAGTAACAATCTCTGCAGTTTGGCTCTCATAAAGCCCCATTCCTAGGGGGAGGGAGAGAACACAACATCAATGGATCACCTTGTAGTGCAAAAGAATCTGAACAGCAGGACTTGAATTCAGATCTTTCCACTGGTGGGTAGTTTCTCACAGCAGAGGCACAATTGCAGTGCTGGGTGCAGTAGGGGAAGTCTGCACTTATACCCCAACAAGCTGGTAATCTCTGTGATCATGAAGTGACTTGGAGAAGGGGTTCTTGTTCCCCTCTGGCACTCCACTGCAGACACAGCTGGGGCTTCTCCCACAGGAATGCAGTGTGGAGTCACCTATAGACAACCTTTCTGGAAAAATTCAGGGTGGGCACAGCCCCACAGAAGGAGCACACTCCAGATTCAGGCCTGCAAAAGAGGCAGTCACAATTCCTTCCTACTTGAAATATCAACATTTCTATAGATGAAAGGAAATGCCTGTCTGATCTGAATAACTGAAACACTAGAACAGGAGTGAGGTTGTGAAGTGAATAGCTTTCCTGAAGACCTAGCAGAAGAGGTAAGGTAGCTCCCACTCTTCATCATGATAAAACCTTAGCACATCTAATTGAGAGCTCCCCCAGACACCTTCCTCAAGGCTGAGACCTTGGCCCACTGTTGGATGTTACATCTACCTGCTTGCCTTAGCCACAACTGGTGCCTACCCAGGGTTACCTCCCTGACTGGCCTGAAACCTGAATCATCAACTCAGTAAATAAAACACGTGGAAAAAATTAAATGAATAAATAAAGTGTATATCATGAGAGAATGTGATAAGCTTTGAGAGATCCCTGCCATTTTAACTCCATAGGAGACAGTAAATATGACCACACACCAAGAATCTAACTACTACAACCAGCATTGGGAAAAGCCAATGCACAAAGACACTATAACTAAGGATCTCATACAGAGTGAGCATCAAAAGCAAATTAGGGTAAAATAAACATTGAAGTCAGATCCTTAAGAGGGACAAAACCCCAAAAATCCAAAAAACCACAGTTCAATAAAAAATAAATTCAATAACAATTTTAAGAAACAGTCTATCCAGATGAGAAGAAATCAGAAAAGTGATTCTGGTAATATGACAAAATAGAGTTCTATAACACCCCCAAAAGTTCACACTAGTTCTGCAGCAATAGATCCAAAGCAAGAAGAAACCTCTGAATTGCCAGATAAAGAATTCAGAAGATTCATTATTAAGCTATGCAAAGAGATACCAGAGAAAAGTGAAAATAAACTTAAATTAAAAAAAAACAGGATATGAATAAAACATTCTCCAGAGAAATAGATATCTTAAAGAAAATACAATCACAACTTTTGGAAATGAAAGACACATTTAGAGAAATACAAAATGCAGTGGAAACTTTCAACAATATGCTAGAACAAGTAGAAGAAAGAACTTCAGAACTCGAAGACACAGCTTTTGAATTAATGAATCAGACTAAGACAAAGAAAAAAGAATAAAAAAATGAACAAAGCCTCCACGAAATTTGAGGGTATGTTAAATTGGTGTTCCTGAGGAAGAAGAGAAATCTAAAAGTTTGGAAATCTTATTTGAGGATATAATTGAGGAAAATTTCCCTGGTCTTGCTAGAGATCTAGACATCCAAATACAAGGAGCTCAAAGAACTCCTGGGAAGTTAATTGCAAAAAGATCATCACATTAGGTAACCTATGAAGGAAAACCTATCAGATTAACAGCAGATTTCTCAGCATAAACCTTATAACTACAAAGGATTGGGGTCCTATCTTTAGCCTCCTTGAGAAAAAGTATTTTCAGCCATAAATTTTGTATCCAGCAAACCTAAACTTCATAAATGAAGGAGATATACAGTGGTTTTCAGATAAAGAAATGCTGAGAGAACTCTCCACTACCAAGCACTACAAGAAACGCTGAAAGAAGTTCTAAATGTTAAAACAAAACCTCAAAATACATCAAAACAGAACCTCCTTAAAGCATAAATTTCAAAGGGCCTATAAAACACTAACAAAATGAAAACAAAACAAAACAAAACAAGGTATTTAGGCAACAGGTTAGCATGATGAATGGAACAGTACCTCACATCTCCATATTAATATTGAATGTAAAAGGCATAAATGCCCCAATTAAAAGATACAGAATGGCAGAATGGATAAAAGTCCACCAACCAAGTGTATGCTGTCTCCAAGATACTCATCTAACGCCTAAATATTAATACTCACATAAACTTAAGGTAAAGGAGTGGAAAAATATTCCATGCAAATAGAAACCAAAAGCCAGCAGGAGTAGCTAGGCTTATGTTAGACAAATCAGATTTTAAATCAATAACAGTTAAAAAAAAAAAAAAGGCAAAGAGGGACCCTATATAATGATAAAATAGTGCAACAGAAAAATATCACAATCATAAATATATATGCTCCTAACATTGGAGCTCCCAACCTCATAAAACAGTTACTAGTAGACCTAAGAAATGAGATGGATGGCAACATAATAATAGTGGGGGACTTCAATACTCCACTGACAGCACTAGACATGTCATTAAGACAGAAAGTCAACACAGAAACAATGGACTTGAATTATACACCAGAACAAATAGACTTAAGAAATATTTACAGAACATTCTACTCAACAACTGCAGAATATACATTCTTATCAACAGTATATGAAACATTTCCCAAGAGAGACCATATTATAGGCTACAAAACAAGTCTCAAAAAATTTAAGAAAATCAAAACATATCAAGTATCCTCTCAGACCACAGTAGAATAAAACTGAAAATTAACTCCAAGAGGAACCTTCCAAACTATACAAACATATGGAAATTAAATAATCTGCTGTTGAAGAATCTTTGGGTAAACAATGAAATCAAGATGGAAATTAAAAAATTATTTGAACAGAATAATAGTGCCATAACTTATCAGAGCTTTGCAGATACAGAAAAAGCAGTGCTAAGAGGAAAGCTTATGGCATTAAATGCTTACATAAAAACATCTGAAAGAGCACAAAGAGACAATCTAAGATCACACGTCAAGGAACTAGAGAAACAAGAACAAACCAAACCCAAACCCAGCAGAATAAAAGAAATAACAAAGATTAGAGCAGAACTAAATAAAATTGAAACAAAAAACCCCAAAAGATCAATTAAATAAAAAGCTGGTTCTTCACAAAGATAAACAAAATTAACAGAGCATTAGCAAGATTAACCATGAAAAGTAGAGAGAAGATCCAAATAAACTCAACTAAAAATGAAATGGGAGATATTACAACCAATACCACAGAAATGCAAAAAAAAAAAAAAAAACATACAAGCCTACTGTGAACACATTTATACATACAAACTAGAAAATCTAGAGGATATAGATACATTTCTGGAAATATGCAACCCTCCTAGATTACATCAGAAAGAAATAGAAACTCTGAACAGACCAATAACAAGTAGGGAGATTGAAACAGTAATAAAAATATTGCTAACAAAAATTGTCCAGAACCAGATGGATTCACAGATGAATTCTACCAGAAATTTCAAGGAGAATTGTTATCAATCCTGCTGAAACGATTCTAAAAGATAGAGAAAGAGAAAGTCCTCCCTAAATCATTCTACGAAGCCAGTATCATTCTGCTATCAAAACCAGGAAAGGACATAATAAGAAAAGAAAACTACAGACCAATATCCCTAATAAACATACATGCAAAAATCCTCAACAAAATACTAGCTAACTGAATCCAACAGCATAACAAAAAGAAAATACAGCATGATCAAGTGAGTTTCATATCAGGGGTGCAGGGATGGTTTGACATACACAAATCAATAAATGTGATATATCATATAAACAGAATTAAAACCAAAAATCATATAATTATCTCAATAGATGCAGAAAAATCATTTGACAAAATCCAGCATTCACTTAGGAATGAAAACCCTTAGCAAAATTGGCATAGAAGGAACATACTTTAAGATAATAAAAGCTACCTATGACAAACCCACAGCCAACATTATACTGAATGGCAAAATTTGAAAGCATCCCCCCTGAGAACTGGAACAAGAAAAGGATGCCTACTTTCACCACTTCTATTCAACAGAGTACTAGAAGTCCTAGACAGAGCAATCAGACAAGAGAAAGAAATAAAAGACATCCAAATTGGTAAAGAGGAAGTCAAAGTGTCACCGTCAACTGATGATATTGTTGTATACCTAGAAAACCCTAAAGACTCATCCAAAAAGTTCCTAGATCTGATAAATGAATTCAGTAAAGTTTCAGGATACAAAATCAATGTACACAAATCAGTAGTGCTGCTATTCACCAACAATGACCAAGCTGAGAATCAAATCAAGAGCTCAATCCCTTTTGCAACAGCAGCAAAAATTAAATACTTAGAAATCTACCTAACCAAGGAGGTGAAGGATCTCTATAAGGAAAACTACAAAACACTGCTGAGAGAAATCATAGATAACACAGACAAATGGAAACACATCCCATGCTTATGGATGGGTAGAATCAATATTGTGAAAATGACCACAGTGCCAAAAGTAATCTACAGATATAACACAATTCCTGTCAAAGTACCATAATCATTATTCACAGAACTAGAAAAAGAATCCAAAAATTTATATGTAACCAAAAGAGAACCTGCATAGCCAAAGCAAGACTAATCAGAAAGGAGAAATCTGAAGGCATTACATTGCCCAAATTCAAACAATACTGCAAGACTATAGTTACCAAAACAGCATGGTACTGGTATAAAAATAAACACATAAACCAACGGAACAGAATACAGGACCCCAAAATAAAGCCAAATATTTGCATTCAACTGATCTTCAATAAAGCAAACAAAAACATAAACTGGGAAAAGACATCCTATTCAGCAAATGGTGCTGAAATAATTGGCAAGCCACATGTAGAAGAATGAAACTGGATCCTTGTCTTTCACTTTACACAAAAAATCAACTGAGGATGGATCAAAGACTTAAATCTAAGACCTGAAACCATAAAAACTCTAGAAAATAACATTGGAAAAATTCTTCTAGATGGTGGCTAAGGCAGACTTCATGACCAAGAACCCAAAAACAAATGCAACAAAAACAAAAATAAATAGATAAGACCTAATTAAACTAAAATAATTCTGCACAGCAAAAGAAATAATTAGCAGAGTAAATAGACAACCCACAGAATGGGAGAAAATATTTGTGAACTGTGCATCTGACAAACAACTAATATACAGAGTCTACAACAACTCAAATAAATCAGCAAGAAAAAACCAAATAATCCCATCACAAAGTGGAAAAGGGACATGTATAGACAATTCTCAAAAGAAGATATAAAAATGACCAATGAACATATGACAAAATACTCAACATCACTAATTATCTGGGAAATGCAAATTAAAACCACAATGAGATAGTACCTTACTCCTACAAGAATTAATTAAAAAATTAAAAAATAATAGATGTTGGCATGGGTGTGGTGAAAAGGGAACACTTTTATGCTGCTGGAGGAAATGTAAACTAGTACAACTACTATGGCAAACAGTATGGAGATTACTTAAAGAACTAAAAGTAGAACTGTCATTTGATCCAGCAATACTACTATTGGGTTTCTATCCAAAGGAAAAGAAGTCATTATATGAAAAAGACACATGCACATGCATGTTTATCGCAGCACAACTCACAAGTGCAAAAATATGGAATCAGCCTAAATGCCCATCAATCAATGACTGTATAAAAATGTATATCTACACCATGGAATACTACTCAGCCATACAAATAAATGAAATTATGGCATTTGCATCAATCTGGATAGAGTTGAAGACCATTATTCTAAGTGAACTAGCTCAGGAATGGAAAACCAAACATTTATATGTTCTCACTTATATGTGGGAGCTAAGCTATGAGGATGCAAAGACCTAAGAATGACATAATGGACTTTGGGGACTCAGGTAAGGGTGGGAAGGGAGTGAGGGATAAAAGACTACACATTGGGTACAGTGTACACTGCTTGGGTGAGGGGAGCACTGAAATATCAGAAATCATCACCAAATAACTTATCAATGTAACCAGAAACCACCTGTTCCCCCAATACTATTAAAATTAAATTTAAAAGACCTAGAGACAGAAATACCATTCAACCCAGTAACCCCATTACTGGGTATATACCTGAAGGAATGTAAATTTTTCTATTATAAAGACACATGCATACATATGTTCATTGCAGCACTATTCACTATAGCAAAGATGTGGAATCAACCTAAATGCCCATCAATGATAGACTGAATAAAGAAAACGTGTGACATATACACCATAGAATACTATGAAGCCACAAAAAGGAATGAGATTATGTCCTTTGTAGGGACATGGATGGAACTGGAGCCCACAATCCTTAGCAAACTAATGCAGGAACAGAAAATCAAATACCGTATGTTCTCACTTATAAGTGGGAGCTAAATGATGAGAACTCATGGACATATATAAGGGAACAACACACACTGGGGCCTGTTGGAGGTAGGAGGGTGGGAAGAGGGAGAGGATCAGGAAAAATAACTAAGGGATATTAGGCTTAATACCTTGGTGACAAAATCTGTACAACGAACCCCATGACACACATTTACCTATGTAACAAACCTGCACATCCTGCACATGTACCCCTGAACTTAAGAAGTTAAAAATAAAAAGAAAACTTTCATGCAGATGACTCAAATCTCTGTCCACTACAGCCACAAATGACTTACCTAAACTTTAGTCTCTCATTTTCAGCTGCTTATTAGATTGCTCTACTTCGATATCTTGTCTTTTAAAAAATTTCAAACATATTTTCAGACAAATACAACCTTCTCTTCAACATTAACTTCCCCATCTTATATTTCTGTTTCTTCAATGACAGTAAGAGTCTTCCAGTCAGTCAGGCATAGGACCTGGCAGTCATCTTTGACTCCACCCTATCCTTATTTTATCCCTCATCAAGTCCTGTTGATTCTTATTTTGCAATGCCTCCTGACCCTTTCCTTCTTTCTTTCTCTTTCTTTCTTTCTTTCTTTCTTTCTTTCTTTCTTTCTTTCTTTCTTTCTTTCTTTCTTTCTTTCTTTCTTTCTTTCTTTCTTTCTTTCTTTCTTTCTTTCTTTCAACGACTTAGTTCAGCATCCTTATCTCGTTATGCCTTAGCTACTTCACGGTGATCTATGCATCCTCTTTCACACTTAAATAATCAAGAGGTGAACCTGGCAAATTTCTACTTACACTTCAAGATTTATGTTGAAGTTATCACTCTCTATGAATACTCCCATGTGCATAGTTCTATTCTTTCGTTTATTACAGTGCTGTAATTACTCTTTTTGCTTACATGCCTGTCACACCCATTTAGACAGTAAGCTCATAGCTCATTAGTGGCAGTGAATTGCTTTATTCATTTTTTGCTCTTTTCCTCTCCGAATTGGGCAACTTTGAAGAGTAACTGTGTGGTTTTAAGAGCTGTTGAGTAATAGAGTATGTAATTTTCCAGGGTGGATGTCTAGGATCAGAGGAAGGAGCATGTTTCTCTCTTTCTCTGTGTGTGTGTGTGTGTGTGTAAGCACAGGTGCTGTTATGCAAGAATCTAAATAATGATGTAAAGTGATAGTAAAATGTGGATACATCGAGCGGGGTAGAATCTATTTAAAAGAAACCTGAAAATTCGCAGAGTGCAGGGGACCATGGCTCATGGATGGACACTTTACAAATCACCAGAGAAGAAAGGAAAGAGGGTGGAGCAGATTGAATCTACACATTTCGGCAGAAAGGGAGGCAAAGATCTTAAAACAAAGAAGGCATAGCAGTGGCTCATGCCTGTAATCCCAGCACTTTGGGTGACCAAGGTGGGTGGATCACCTGAGGCCGGGAGTTTGAGACCAGCCTGACCAACATGGAGAAACCCTGTCTCTACTAAAAATACAAAATTAGCTGGGCATGGTGGCACATGCCTATAATCCCAGCTTCTCAGGAGGCTGAGGCAGGAGAATCTCTTGAATCAAGGAGGTAGAGGCTGTGGTGAGCCGTGATTTTGCCATTGCACTCCAGCTTGGGCAACAAGAGTGAAACTCTGTCTCAAAAAAAAAAAAAAAAAAAAAAAAAACCCATAAATGGTCTGGTGGGGCTGGAGGAGAGTTCAAAAGTGCCATAGGTCAGAGACTAATGGAAATCCAAAGACTCAAGGATATGTTTGATTATAGGGTTTGAATGAGACTGATGGGTATTTTTGGATTGAACCAACAGCAGAGACAATATGATTAAATCAGTATCTGGATGTACTTTTATGATTCTATTAAGTTATATGCCTGCCAAGATTTCCTTTACCTTTCTAGTAAATACTAGCATGCACCAGATAGTCTGTATGTGTTGGAGGACTGCCAACAGGAGTGGGGTGATGAAGGCAGGGCCAAAGCAGAAGAGGAAGTGGGGAGGCTGGGACTCAGGGTTCCTAAAACTGATACTTCCTCTTCTGCTGCTGAGCAGTGGCAGGATGCAGAAAACATATTTTAAGAGGGTGCAGCTCAGTGGAGCACTGTTTTTATTTGACCAACTCCCCAGTGCCCTCTTTCCTCCTCTCCATGTAGCCTATTACTGTCAAATGAAAAAAAGTTGGTTGTGCCATCCTGTAAGTCTGAGCTCAGGGAGGTTAGGGACAATGCTGTATTAATCTTTTGATACAGTAGGCACTCATTAATGTTTGTTGAATCAATATCTGAATGAATAGGAGAGTCAACAAATATGAGTGTTTTGTAAATTACAAAGCTCTTTAAAATTTAAATTTTTATTACTCTCTTTCTTATTCATATAAGGCTCACCTACTTTGACCACACCACCCCACAGTCATATCTCTCTTTGCACATAGGAAAATGTGGAATTGATGTTTATCGAGTGATTGTTTATTGATTGACTAGAGTAAAGCTACTCATTCTCTATGGAGACTTAATCTACAAATCTATAGCCATCAGGCTATACTAATAATCCCAGTGACTTTCTTCCATCGTAGTGAAGGATTTGGGGGAAGAGGGCAGAATGACCCTTCTGTCTGTGATCACTTTAGCCCTATCATTACAATAAGTAGCTTTCTTACTTTATATTTCCAGGGATGTGTTGCTCACAGGGATATGCTTTTTGGGAATACATTTCCAAGGATATGTATTCTCATTGGTATTTAAAACTATGGGGGGACTGATACTTCGTTGCTGACAGTTCTCAGGTGTTTCTTCTGTAGTCTCTTATTCTCCTTAAGAGGAGAACGTCAAACCCATCAATTCAGGCCATTCTGTTGTCAGACGGTTGGAATCTAAACTTTATATGACACTGTCAAACCAAAAAGGACCTTGGACTGTGGCATTCAGAACTAGTGACAGTGTGTCTCCTTCCATTGTACTGTGCCAAAAATGCTTTATCCTGTGTAACCAGATTAAAAGGATGCATAAGACCAGACCTTAAGGGAAATGAAAGTTACCAAAAGGCAATAGAGATCTTGAGGAGTGCATGAGTGCGTGTGACAGTGTATAGTGCAGGATACTTTCACCCCTAGTTTGGATGATAGAAATGTGTTGCAACTTACATACATACTTTTGAACTTCTTGTAAAGCACTAACTAGAGGGCCTTTTCCCAGGAATACCTCTATAACTCTCTACCTAATTCCTAGCAGCTTGGAATCCTCTGATGTTCTGAGGTCATTGCTCTCAGCTAACCCTGAGGCCTGCTTCTATCATCTTGGCATTTAGATGTCTGGTTCTTGCCAAATAATTGTTCTCTGTGAGATTGCTTTTTATTTAAGGCCCTTTGTCTTAAGTAAGAATTCAAATTCAGATCAACCACAAATGGTAACCAATTTGGAATGAAAAGAAGCTTTATTACCTTCTGAGGCCTGAACATTTTCTAGGAACTTTGGAATAAGTATGTAAGACACATCTGAGATGTTTGAGTGTTGTTAGTATTAGCTCAATTCCATTGAGCTTGTTGAATCCATGACAACACAAAGACAACCATTTCTAGAAACAAACACTGTTAATGTGAAATTTATGAGAAATCTTAACAAGTCTTATACTTTAGACATCTTGAAATGCTATTCAAAATTGGATTTTTCTTTCCCTTTTAGGGAAAAGGGATTGATGAAAAATAAAACAATGTCCAAATATCTCCTATTTTTTCTTTAGCTCAAGGACCCTAAGTCTAGATCTGAACTCCTGTTTCTTTTCTATCAGTTACATTTAAGTAGGAGCTCAAATGTCTGGGTTATATTGATTCTGAAAGCACTCTAAACAAGATAATGACATTTTATTCATCAAAAGGAAAATCAACTATGTGTTAAATGTCCAAGGGCTTATGTTTACTCTTCTGTCTCTTTTCCTCTATTTCTATAAGGACCTCTTCCTAACTTATCCCCCAAATTTAAAATATTTTTCTTTCTCTTTTCTTCCCTATGTACCCCCCACCCCTAGTCTAGAAGAAGGATTGTGGGGCACAAAGAAAGGAGAGGTCATGTCATGATGAGATGGAGTGGGATGAGACAGAATGAAGCAGCAGTATAGAAGAATTTATACAGTGGCCTTTTCTACTAATCCATAAAGAATTCTTAATTAAAGGCAGAAGTAATTGTCATCTGATGGTGTTTTAGCACCTTGATTGTAACATGAATTAATGGACCTAAGATGTCTGGATTTATCTAATCAAATTAGGTAAAAGGAATGACTTTATTGCCTTTTCTGTAAGGATGGGGATATGTACTTCTTGCTATGAGTCTATCAGGCTTCCTTGCAGGTTTTTTTTTTTTTTTTTTAAGACAGAGTCTCACTGTGTCGCTAGGCTCCAGTACAGTGGCTCTATCTCGGCTCACTGCAACCTCTGCCACCCGGGTTCAGGCGATTCTCCTGCCTCAGCCTCCTAAGTAGCTGGTACTACAGGCAGGTACCACCACGCCCAGGTAATTTTTGTATTTTTAGTAGAGATGGGGTTTCACCATATTGGCCAGGATGGTCTCAATCTCTTAGCTTTGTGATCCACCCACCTCAGCCTCCCAAAGTGCTGGTATTACAGGCGTGAGCCACCACACCCAGTCAACAGTTTTATTTCTGCACTGCAAAGCAACAAATTGACATACTGACTAATCTATCTTTTGTAGGGTTGACTGATATAAATATATCTTTCAACAGTTTGTTTATATCTGATTGAACTGGGAAAACTTTTCTCACTGACCCTTAAATCATACCACATAGGTGTTCATGTGGCCTGAAATGCAAATAACACTGGAGTGAGAGATAAAAGTGACTTCAGGTCTTTTTATTTTAGACACACACACACACACACACACACAACTACACATACATATTTTAAAAACATGATTTGTATTATAACCAAATCTGTGATTGAACTAGTGGTTTTATGAAAGAGTAGTGGGATATTGTGTTGCATTCAAAACTTGGTGCAAAAAACTATTTTAATCCTTAGCATATAATCCTAAGAATCAATGGGCTTGGTTAAAGTAGTAACAATAAAAAGTGGATAGTGCTTTCACAGAAATACTTCTTAAATACTACTCTTAAATAGTTTTACTCCTTTTAGAGTTCACATTGAGGGTGTGCATAAGTATTGTAGGGCTAGTGACAACTATAATCCAGAGTGTTTGATGCTACTGACAGGTCCTAAGAGTAGGATGAAGTTGCTGAGACTTAGAGTGATGTCCCTGACCTAGAAATACAGTCTAGGGAGTAGAAAGTATCTAGCTCTACTCTCTCCCCATGCAATCAGTTTTGTTATGTGTTTTATCCTACTGGAATGAATGGAATTTAAACAAAATCCTTCTGATGGTGGTTTGTGTTTTCAAATTGCTTTCAGATTTTATATTTATCATTTTAAGAGATTTAGAAAATATTCCTATTAGCTCATTACTGCATTAGATACACAAAAGAACCAAGAAATACTAATGGCCATTAACTTGCCAGAGAACACCCAGCTGTTTACATGTCAAAGCTAGGGTGAACTCCCAGTGATCCTAGTTACCCAGTTTATCTCCCATTGAAATCCACGCAGCAAGATAGTTTAGAGCAGCCACTGTTAGGTGTTAAGAACATGAGAACAACAAAATGGACCAAAGTAGAGGTCCATACTGGGCAATGTTATTTGGGAGATTATGATAGTTACCATTCACAGTATCGAATTCACAAGGTTGGGTATGTACCTTAAGAATCAGCACCTTCCCTTTATTATCGGCCAATTATACTGAAAATACAAACTTATAATTTTCTATACTGTGGAAGAATCTTGCTTTTATGACAGATAAATAGTTTCTAAATGCATCAAAATTTCATTAAGGGAAGGTAGTGGAAAATGAGAATTGATGATTCTGGGTTAGGAATACACTAACATGCTAGATTAAGTCTAAAAGCAAATTGCAAACTTTTCTTAACCTACCATTATCTGTGTGCTTACTGACTCCCAAACTGACTTATTTCATTAGGAGGAACCCTGATTGGCTGGTGTAGTCAATACTTAGGGGAACAGGGGAACAATTTTTTATTAAAAATAAATAATTTTTATTTATTTATGGATGAATGTAAATATAGCACTTGAGGTTGTTTATGATGTAAAAACAGATAGCTTTTAGTTCTAATTAAGCCATTAATAGTAAAACAACAACAGAAACCATTTTTGAATGATTAAGACTTCTTGCAATAAAGTTAAAATTGTCTAGGAACAAATTTTCCTAATGTATTTCAAATGTAATGCAGTCCTTTGTATTTTGTAATGCGTTGTAAAAATACATTTTTTTGTATTTAAAATAGTGTACAGTCTAGTTCAGATTTAGTTACAGTTTCTTTTAAAATAATCATTTGTTAGACGTATGGTATCATAGCTTCTCTCTAGGTTTCAAAATAATCAGAATACTGGAAAGCAGAACCACTGAATTCAGTAGGTGGAGCTCACCAACCCATTTGTTTCCTCTTGAAAACAGCTTTTTTGCCGCTAAGTAGAAAAATGTTACTGGCTAAAGATTTTATTAAAATGTATGAATTTTTGGCTCTGTGTAAACTTAGTCTACGCCAGATGAGTCTAAGTTGCTAAATAGATCATGCAATTTTCTTCTATTCAGTTATAGTTGAGAGAGCTTTATTTTTACAGTCTCTGGCCAGAACTGGCTACTTTCTAGTTGTACGGTGTGTTTCAAGAATTTTTTTTAGCCTCTCTCAGTCTATTTTCTCTTTCATAAACACGGACAGTAACACCTACCTTGTCTAAATTATAGGGTGTTGAAAGGTTCGGGTGGGATAATAAATGTGAAACTACCTTATGAAAATTTTACTCTCCACTGGTTTACCTGCAGTAATCACTACATATTTATTTTCCATATTGAAGGAAAATATCACTACATTAGAGAACTCCACTGAACGCTCAAAATGGGATTTGAAAACATATCTCACATTTCTGGCTTAATTGCAAAGGTGCTAGAGGCTTGCAGAGTGTGTCTCCTCTGTATATTGCCACATTGAGCCCTAGAAGAAGCACTGAGCAATATTTGTTGACAGACTGATCATATAATCAGATCTCTGGCTAAGAAATAAAGCAGAAAGAATTCATACTAGCACCCAAACTTAAAGCAAGCAAGGCAGATAACTTATCCCCAAACTCCTGGGAATTTGCTAAAATTTACCATCAGTAACGTTTTACTACATACTGTTCTGGTCTCAGTACTGAATACTGAGTTTCCTTACCTGCTAACTTCAAGGTCCACAGTTTACTGTCCTTTGCGTTTTTTCTCGGAAGCAAGCTCCAAGTCTTCAGTAAATTTGATCTACCAGTCCTTGCAACTAATCCTTGTTGGTGAGCTGCACAGTATCTGGATACCCTGTAGGGTCATAAAAGCACAGTCCATTCACAGAGTGCCTGCTCTATAGGCAAGTTTCTTTGCAAAGATGGGTTGCTGCTATTTTTCAGAGGAGAGAGGGCAGGGCACATTTGCTAGCCAATATATACAGATATACAGATTCTTCTTCCTCTTTCAGATTAGCCTTCAAACTGTTAAAGCACTCCCGGAGTCTGACTTCTCTGGTGCAAAGTGGGGGAGGGGAAGGGTCAGAGAGGAAGGAAGAATAGAAACTGGAGGCTTGCAGGTTGCGTGTATGTATAAATAAGCTTTTCTTCCTAGCTTCAGGAATAGAATTCTCAGGAAATTATTCTGCTGCTTTAAGATGGGAAGCAGAGGGGAGTGTTCTCTCTTCAGCTTAGTTCTCTCTGATTTCTATGACTGTGAGTCATTAGACTATTTGCAAGTGGGGAAAGATAATCATGCCAGTATATGCTAATATAACTGGCATTATATGAAACTTGATCTTAAGCAACGTAAATTTCATCTCTCTGTTTCTCACTCTCTTTCCTTAATGACACATGTGGCTCTATCCACATTCTAAAACGCCTTTTCCTTTCTGGTTACTTTTTGAGCTTTGTTTCCTGAAGTCTTCATAACAATAAATTGCCTCCATTGGATTAAAACTGTTTTTTTTTTCTTTTTTTGTCCCACTGAAGATGATCTGGAATGACTGGGCTTGCTGTCAGTGGTCCTGTGTTGGAAATTTGGGGGATCAGGCAAGTGTTCTTGGTCTTTGGCTAGGCTCTGAGGTGTTAGAGCTCTGGGGTGCTCAGTATGGCTTCTGGAGAATAGGGACATAGCAGTCTGGTATGTGCTGATTGAAGCCTGGGTAAGCACTTCATTGTTAAAAACCAAATTGAGAAGACCCTGATGTGAATTTGTTACATCAATTATCTTGAGTTATATTAAGAAGATTCTATATGGAGATGGGCATAAATATGTTGATTTTAACACTTTGTAAACATGCCCCATAACTAACAATTAGTTTTATGTACTTGTAAAATATGAGCCCAGCAGTAGCCTTCTGGCTTGCTACCTGCCGTAGGGACAAAGTCATTTACCCAAACTTTGTATCTTTAGGTACAAGAATTACCTCACAACCAACCTGGGGCAATCGCTCTAAGGCCCCTTGAATCTTTATCTCTTTTCACAGAGTTCTGGATTGTGGTGGTGATGGTGATAGTTGGAGGAAAAGGCTATCCAACCACATTAGAAGGGATGATAACATTTGGATTCAAGACTAGACTTTCTAATCCTCTCCTAGGGAGTTTTAGTAACTAAACTGACATTCAAACTAGTATTTCTTCAACTGAGTTTGGATCCCCAAAGATCTATAGGAAAGTTTATAAGTGAGACAAAGAGTGAATTATCACTTTTCCTCCAGTCTGAAATGTTATAGCCATTTTGAGCTACAGTGGAAGGGCAATTCATACTTAAGAAATGAAGAAAAGAGAAAGGGACTAGATCCTTTGTGGGGATAAGAAAGAGAGATCAGATTGCTACTGTGTCTATGTCAAAAAAGAAGACATAAGAAATTCCATTTTGATCTGTACCAAGAAAAATTGTTTCTGCTTTGAGATGCTGTTAACCTGTAATTTTAGCTCCAACCCTGTGTTCACAGAAACATGTGCTGTATTGAATCAAAGTTTAATGGATTTAGGGCTGTGCAGGATGTGCCTTGTTAACAATATGTTTGCAGGCAGTATGCTTGGTAAAAGTCATCACCATTCTCCATTCTCGATTAACCAGGGACACAATACATTGCAGAAAGCCGCAGGGACCTCTGCCCAAGGAAGCCTGAGTATTGTCCAAGATTTTCCCCCACTGAGGCAGCCTGAGTTATGGCCTCGTGAGAAAGGAAAGACTTTACCATCCCCCAGCCCGACCCATAAAGGGTCTCTGCTGAAGAGTAGTAGTGAAAGAAGGAGGCCTGTTTGCAGTTGAGATAAGAGGAAGGCTTCTGTCTCCTGCTCCTCCCTGGGAATGGAATGTCTCGGTGTAAAGTCAACCATTCCCATTGGTTCTATTCTGAGATAGGAGAAAACCGCCCTGTGGCTGGAGGCGAGATATGCTGGCAGCAGTACTACTCGGTTACTCTTTGCTACACTGAGGTGTTTGTGTAAAGTGCAACATAAATCTGGCCTACGTGCACATCCAGGCACAGTACCTTTCCTTAAACTTATTCATGATACAGATTCCTTTGCTCACATGTTTTCCTGCTGACCTTCTCCCCACCTGTTGCCCTGCTACACTCCCCTCACCAAGATAGTAAAAATAATGATCAATAAATACTGAGGGAACTCAGAGACCAGCGCCGGTGCAGGTCCTCGCATGCTGAGTGTGCCTGTCCCCTGGGCCCACTGTTCTTTCTCTATACTTTTTCTCTGTGTCTTATTTCTTTTCTCAGTCTCTCATCCCACCTGACGAGAAATACCCACAGGTGTGGAGGGGCAGGCCCC
The DNA here is from genome assembly GCF_043159975.1 of Macaca nemestrina. Classification (NCBI taxonomy): domain Eukaryota; kingdom Metazoa; phylum Chordata; class Mammalia; order Primates; family Cercopithecidae; genus Macaca; species Macaca nemestrina. The sequence continues at coordinate 76,577,901 of NC_092145.1, read as the reverse complement.
CTTCAATCCTTGAGCTTCAAGTTGGCACCAAAATAGCTGTGGCAGAGAGGGTGTTTCTTGTGGTTCTTCTTTGTGCTCCCCTACTTGTTTCTTTCATTAGCTAATTCTGTGTTCCTGAGCAATGGGAAATGCAGTGATGCACCCATTCCCAAATGGGTCTTTGCCTTGTACAGCTGGATCAATTTACACCACATTTGCTATAAATGACATCAGACTCCTTGTATCCTTTCTTCATCTCTTTATCTTTTCTCTTCCCATCCATCCATCTTCATTACATATCTACTCTCACATTCTCTTTCACTTTAGGAAAGGTTGAAGTGCCCAGAACGATACCTATCTGCTGCTGTCTCTCTACTCTTGCTCATTTTCCCAGACTCCTTCAGTTCTTACTTTCTTATTGAGATAGGGAAGACCAAATAGGGAGTGGTGAGGGAGAGTGGGGATAACACGTAGTTGGATGGGAAATCTGTCTCAATGAACTAAGACTTGGGTAGAAGGATAAATAATTTTCAGTCGCAACAGTATTCACACATAAGTGACAGGATCCATAGCTTATGTGGAGTCAGAGCTGAAAGAGGTAATGAAAAATCATCATCTGGTTAAGACTTTATATTAAATTGAATTCCTGAGGGTATGACATGTCTGATTCATCATCGTGTCCTCAGCCGTTAGCTCATTGCCTTGTTTGGTTTGTTGAGTAAATAAATCTAGTCCAACTCTTTCATATTATAGATGAAAAAACAGGCTAGAAAGAGGCTCTCTCAAGATGCCATTATTTTACCACAAAATCAAAAAGAGTAATTTTTCTTTCTCCAGGATTGAAATTTTTTCACAGCCAATACTAATTGCACTTTGGAAGGGTAAAGAGCATGACTATACTCAAAGCCCAGCTCTATACAGACATATATGCTTGTTAAATTAATTTTAGTCTAAAGGTGTCTTCTGGAAATACTTTAAGTTCAGCCTAAAGGTTTCTCCGTACATAGTGAACTACAACCTAACTTGAAGTATAAACAGACTGTAACCTACTCTTGTGTCAATCATTAAGGTTGACCAAACAAAGGTAATCAACTGTTCCAACCATGTTCAAATAAGGAAAACGTCAAGTTGTAACCAATCCAACTGTTTGTGTATTTCACTTTGACTTGCTGTACGTCACTTTCCTTTTCCTATCTATAGATGTTCAACCATACCTCAGCGCTGGAGCCTCTCTGAACCTTTTCTGGTTCGGAGATGGCCTGATTCACAAATTGTTCTTTGCTCAATTAAACTCTGTTAACTTTAATTTGTCTAAGGCTTTTCTTTTATCACACTCATTCACAGAGACTAGGATAGCCATGATTCACCTTTCAGTTCCAGCTTATAGAAACATGGAGACAATGAAAAAAAAAAATCAGGCTGGCTGTGGAAATATGGCTATTACAACTTTCCTTTTTCCTGCCCCAGGGCCTATTCCATGGGTATAAAACAACCCTGGATTGTCATTTTTAGTGAGGCAAGGGCCCTCTAACTGAGAGTGCTGGATGAGGTTGAATGAACCCTGTGAACAAAATAGCATAGACTACCTAGGAGAGATGGTACAGATCATCTAAGTAATGTTACATTACCCCGTACATTATTCTGTGCTGTCACCACTAGCCATGTGGTAACCACTAGCCACACCCGGTTATTTAGATTTAAATGTAAATTAATACAATAAATAATTCTGTATTTTAATTACACTAGCCACATTTCAGACACTCAGTAGTAGAGCCACATGTGAATGTGGCTCTGCATTGAACAGCACAAAGTTAGGACAGATGTTAAAATTAATACCTAGCTTGGGGTAAAGAATATCAGTACAAGTTCATATAACTAAGTGTCAAAGTCGGGAGAAGAACCCAGGTTTTTTGGTGTCTAATGAAGAGGAAGCAGATTTATTTCTACCTCTATATATTTATTTATATTCAGTGTGGATCTCTGAGCATGGTTCAAGCACATTGAGTGTGTGTGACTATTTGTGGGCTTTAAAGTGTTTTTTTTTGGGGGGGGGTCGGACCTGGTTAGCATGGATGAGGGAGCTCCTTTACATAAATTTTTGCAGTTCTTGCCTTTCTTTCCTGACAGGACCAAAAGAGAAAATATACATAAAGGTTCAATGAAAAAAACAAAAAACAAAAAAGTTATACAAATGAGAGGTGTCATGATTATGATGAGCTCCAGCTTTACTTCCTGCTGCTTAGTGTTTGCCCCTGAGTTCAGCTGGAGATGGCTATGGATGGGGAGGTGGGCTGGGTTGGAGGAAATTTTGGCAGATGAGGTGACAGAGAGTCTTCTGGGTGTGTGTGGTCAGGAAACCTGCTTCACGGTCTCCAAGCCTAGGAATTGGAGCCAGTTAGACTGGAGCCAGTTGCTCTTACCTCATCTTTTGCTACAAGAGAGGACGAGTAATGGAGGAAGTAGGCAAAGACCTTCAGTGAGAGCTAGGCCTTTCCTTAATTAGGGAGACTGTCTACAATGACTTAGAAATGTGTCAAGTTTAGAAATAATGCATGTTCTCACTTATAAGTGGGAGCTAAACATTGAATACACATGGACATAAAGATAGGAACAATAGACACTGGATACTACTTGAGCGGGGAGTTTGGGAGGGGACAAGGGTCAAAAAACTACTTACCAGGTGCTATGCTTACTACCCGGGTGACAAAATCATTTGTACACCAAGCCTCAGCAACACATGATTTACCCATGTAACAAACTTGTACATGTACCCCTGAACCTAAATATAAAAGTAAAAAAAAAAATTCTGAAAAAATTCAGATTCATTAAAGAGAAGTGGCCCAAAGACTGACTGTCATAGGAGAGGTCATCCACTATCGATGGGAGAATTGGATGTGAAAAACATACCATGGATTATACAATGAGAAGATGGAGGTAATGGTGACTTTAACGCCCTGGGTTGGTGGGCATGGGAAGGATACAGAGAAGATGTTTAGATTATAGAGTCAACCCCCAACTCTTACTCACAAGGCAGGCTTGGGAGACAGAGAGCCTGGGCCAAATTTCAGCTTGCCCTGCAAATCTGGGTGAGTTCTAGAGTCCTGCAGATTCTATTTCCATAGAATGTTAGAGCTGAAGAGAACCAGGGAGAGCATCCATGTCTTCCTCTTATTCTACACATGAGGAAACATGATGCAAATTAGTTGTAGTGTTGCTTTGTTTGATTTGTTGAATAAATAAATCTAGTCCCACCCTTTCATATTATAGATGAGGAAACTGAATCCAGAGAGGATCCCTCAAAAGCCTTAAGGCTATCTCAAGATGATTTTTTTTCCATCCTTGGATAGATTATTCCATCATTCTGAGTCTTAGTGTTCTTATTAGAAAAAATGATCACAATAATCTCAGCTCTGTTTATTTCACAGAATTTAAAAATCAAATAATATGAAAGACATGAAAGGGCTTTATAAACTATAAGGTATTATTCAGATAAAATTATTTTATTGCCTATGTGTTCATCCTCCTCTCCTACCCAATGCCTTCTCTCACCCAAAATACTGCATGCCTTCTTATAAATATTTTCTTGGAGAGACATATTTGGGTAACTTTGAGATAACTTGGGGTCTTGGAGGGTGTTATACTACCAGGGCAGGGAATTATTGCCATTGAGTATCTAGTTGCAAAGGACCACTTTAACATATGGAACCATGTTTACCACAATGGCAGCATCTGCCAGGTGTTATTTGTATGTATTTCCTGCTTGTTTTTGTGTGTTAGGGAGTGGTGTAAGAACAAGGCTTAGGGATAACTGAAGTACTATTTGTAAAACTGCCTTAGCTATTGGAGTTCTCTGAAGGTAAATGGAAAACATTCATTTGGCTTGAAATTGGAATCCCAAGACCTAGGTTTATTTTGGCTCCATCACTTTTAGTATGACCTGGGGCAGAGCAAGTCACTTAAACCTTGTGAGTCTCAGTTTTCTCATTTGTAATTAATAAGACTAAAGGGATAATGCTCTCCACCCTGTACTGCACTGGGAACAGTGAGCTAATGCACATGAAAGTGCTTATGAACTGTAAATAGCTGTAAAAACAACCTCTCGGTTGTTTCCTTGTAACGGGAAATTCCCCAGAGACATGCTCTGAAGTTGTCTTTGGCATATTTCCTTTACTTCAGCAGGGACCAGCTAACCCTCCAGCCAAGGGAAACTGATTTAAATATTTGATTTTAGGGCCCAGCCCTTAACCTAGCTTCACCTCTCTTGCTGAAACATCCTGGTTTTCAAAAAATACCAACAGTACTAGCTTGGGGCAAAATTTTTGAAGCAAATCAAATCAATTTTCACCTACTCCCTCTTTTTGTTTTTTCATTTCAGCATCCCCTCTCCTAGAGGAAGTAGAGTGCTGCAGAAGAAACAGTATTCTGAGAGGTTGTATGTCCTAGTTGTTAATAGCTTATGCTTGGGAGGTAAATAGATTTGGGCTGAATCTTTGTTTCACCATTTACTGGTTGTGATTTTGGACAAGTTATGCAACTTTCAGCCCTTGATTCCCCAGATTCCTTGTCTGTAAAATGGGGCCAATAATTTGACTACCTTATGGGGTGGTTAAAAGCCTTAAATGTAGCAGTGCCTGGCACAAATTATGTTTCCAGTAAATGTAGCTTTATTTTTATTTACACTATGGTTTTGCTCTCTCAGAGTTATTTATATTTTAAAGTTGCCAGACTGGAATTAGACACTGTCTGAAAGAATGATTTCCAGTTTGTAGCATTAAGAACTTTCCTACATCTTAACTCTGCTGACTTGGTAGTTTGTACAGGTGAGTCTTCAGGGAACATTGGTTACAAATTTGAATACAAAATATAATCTTGATGTTTTGGGGGGGATAATATTTCCACAGGCCTTTCGCTTTATACTTTTTTGGTGATTTTTCTTTTGGTTTTGCTTACAGATGATCAGAAGTGCTTTTCCTGATGTTGATTATTTCCTAATAAATATGTGCATCCCTGTTCTGTTCAGGAGCTCCTCACAACTGGCCAGTTGGAGCCTGTATTGCCTGATCAAGGCTTTGACCTTGACTAAAACAAACAAAAATGAAGATATTTTTTCCTGGACTTCAGAGAACACACAAAAATATGTGTCTCATAGGGCTGAGCTGAATCCCTAGAAGTATAATAGCTATGGTTATGGAACAAGGGCTCGGCTTGTTTAGTTTCATCATTTCTGATTTGGGTCATGCATCTGTGAATCAGCCTCAAATTCATTTTGTCAGTTTATAAATTGCCTTTTGTTCCGTGAAGTTGTGCCTAACAATTTATTTCTCACCCATACAGAAAAACCGTGGGCCAAGTTGTGTGTTGTGTACTGCTCGGGGGGCAAATATGTGGTTACTGGTTGGTTGAACATTTTCCTTTACAGAAATAATAGAACCAGGAGAATAGGAAAACACACTTAACAGGATGAGGAGTGAAGGATTATGGTGTTCAGGCACTCAAACTGATAACTTTTGTCACATCTCTTAACATAGAACCTCAACTATTGCTTTTATGTTTCTCACTATTGATGAAATGAGGTCTGTGAAAGCACTTTGAAAATGGGAATGCAGTATAAAATTCTAAGATTATTATTTATCAGCTTAGTGTCAGTTATGGAATGCTCTTGTTAGATAACATTGAACTTTTTTTTTTTGCAGCAAGATATTATTGGCATCTTTTCTCCTCTGAAATGGTTCTAACATTGATTTCTAAATGAAGCACGTTCTGGAATCCGACAATTATTCAATCTCCAGGATGTCTTGAGTCCAATATAAGTTAAACAAACTAACAAACAAGCTGCAGTCATGAGTAGTCAAAATGGTAGCTGTAAGAGTCTGTCTTTTTGTTCCTGAGATTAAAAGGCCTCATTTTACTCATTTTGGGTTTATAACTGTCAGTTCTTCTCTTCCTTCCTGTTTTAAGCAGGAAGTGCTGGTAGCATTCTACATAAATAAGTACTCCATGTTGCATAATGGTTGTCTCCTTTCAGACTTTGAAGAGTGCCTCAGATAGTCTTGTTGCACGTAATAGGTTCTCACAAGAGTCAGTCAGAAGTGTTTTGTAAATGCAGAAAAAGGGCTCGAAATATCTCCTCCACCCTGTGTATGTCTTCTTGAAAGTATGGTTTGTCTGCTACATGTGTGACACTAACTCTAAACTTGTCAGTCCAACAGGGCCCACCCTGAAGACAATTAGAAAATAATTGAAATGAGTTCTTCCTGACTTCTCTTTTATTAATAGCTATTTTTCTCCTTTTTATACCTTCTGCTGCCCAGGCATCCAGTGCTTCTGCTCATTTTCTATTTGTCTTTTTGTATTAGTCATGGTTCTCTAAAGGGACAGAACTAATAGGCTAGATGTGTGTATGAAAGGGAGTTTATTAAGGAATATCGACTCTCAGGATCACTGTTGTGGTGAAGTCCCACAACAGGCATCTGTAAGCTGAGGAGCAGGGAAGCCAGTGTGAGTCCCCAAACCTCAAAAGTAGAGAAGCAGACAGTGCAGTCTTCAGTCTGTGGCCAAAGGCCCAAGAGCCCCTGGCAAACCATTGGTGTAAGTCCAAGAGTCCAAAAGCTGCAGAACTAGGGGTCTGATGTTAGAGGGCAGGGAGCATCCTGCATGGGAGAAAGATTAAGGTCGCAAAACCCAGCAAGTGAAGTCCTTCCACGTTCTTCCTTCTGCTTTATTCTAGCCACGCTGGCAACTGACTAGATGGTGCCCACCCAAATTGAAGATGGGTTTGCCTCTCCCAGTCCACTGACTTAAATGTTAATTTCCTTTGGCAACACCCTCACAGACACACCTAAGAACACTACTTTGCATCTTTCAATCAAATCGACACTCAATATTAACCATCACACTCTTTCGGTATGAGATACTTATCACAACATCACTTTTAGTGCTTGCTTTACACATACTGAGGTAAAAAAATGATTTCTCCAATACTTTTAATTGATTAATCACATTATACTTCATTCATGCGTATTTTCTACTTTTTAATTGGAAACTTATTTTGGTATACCAACAAAAATACATTCATTAACTTCAATCTGGGAAATTTATTTTCTTTAGAAAATTAATACTATATCTGATCTCTGTGATGATTATTTAAATGTTCATTACAGTTAATGTTTCTAGAATCTATACTATATCCATTTCTTTAAAATATAATATTTTGTACAGCTGCATATGAAGTACTGAAAATATCATTTAGAATTACTGGTCACCTGGTGGCTTTACATCCTCCAAATGCAAATCAAAAAGAATATGAGGCAATCAGGTAAAGATTATTTTAGTTAAAAGAAAATGTCTAGTCTACAAACTGAAAAGTACAGTTGTTTACTTAATTATGTTTACTATACATGCACCTGAGAATAATTCTGCCTTGTAGTCGTTATTTTAGATGTCATGTCATACTCTTTAAATTATAACTAAAAATATACCCTACATAAATAAAATATGCTTTGATTTATCCATTTAAAATATCATCATTGTAAACATTTTTATGAAATACAATAAAATGAAACTAAGAAAAAATTCTAAGTCCACTTTACTTTCCTGATTTAAGTTATTGTGCTATTTCTATCCATACTATGTTTCTAAAATAACAGGTCACTATAATTCTTCAAAACCTGGACCAACATTGCTTTTATTTTGTTCTGTGCATGATATGCTTCATAACTGCCATATGTTTAATTTTCAAAAAATGAACTTCATACCTTTCAACAAACTTTTCCTATTTTTATAACCAGTGCTTCTATTCTTATGCTGACTGAGATTCAACTGAAGGAAGTGGATTTGAGAAGTCACTAATGATTCGGTGTAAATAAATTTTTTTCTAAAATGACTTTATTTTATTTTAGTTATAAGAAATTACAAAATATCACTAAGTGAAAATAAAATCAATAAAAATTATCCATGATACCATCCATTCTTAAAGTTTATGTGTATAGCCTTTTATTCTTTATTTCTTCAAATATATACATAAAATATTCATCAAAATGAGTTTTTTATATATATTGTTTTGCAACTTTTTTTTTTTTTTTTTTTTTGAGATGGAGATTCACTCTTGTTGCCCAGGCTGGAGTGCAATGATCTCAGCTTACCAAAATCTCCGACTCACGGGTTCAAGAAGTTCTCCTGCCTCAGCCTCACGAGTAGCTGGGATTACAGGCATACACCACCACACTTGGCTAATTTTGTATTTTTAGTAGAGACGGGGTTTCTCCATGTTGATCAGGCTGGTCTTAAACTCTTGAGCACAGGTAATACACCTGCCTTGGCCTTCCAAAGTGCTGGAATTACAGGCATGAGCCACCGGGGCCGGCCTGCAACCTATTTTTATTTAACAATACATTATAAATTGATTTCTATAACATTAAATAAATTCTCTGTCTCAGTTTCTTCTAAAATTTTAAAAATTAAAATGTTATGTTGAGATAATCGAAGATTCTTATGCAGTTTTAAGCAATAATACAGAGAGATGCTGTGTGCCCTTTACCAAGTTTCCCTTAATGATAACATCTTGTAGCACTACAGCACAATAAGACAACCAGGTTATTGACATTGATGTAATCAGATACAGAAGATTTTCAACACTACACGGATCCATGTTGCCCTTGTAAAGCCACATCCACTTGTGTCTCACCCTATCCCTCCTTAATTCTGGGCAACCATTAATCTCTTCTCTGCTCTGATAATTTTATCATTTCAAGAATGTCATATAAATGGAATAATATGGTATACAACCTTTTGGGATTGTCTTTTTTTTTCCCACTCAGCATAATTCCCTGGAACTTCAAGTCATGTGGATCAACAGTTTGATTCTTTTTATTTATGAGTACTACTCCATGATACTGATATGCCAGTTTGTTTAATTATTCAGCCATTGAAGAACGTTTTGGTTTTCACTAGTTTGGGGTTATTATAAACAAGTCTGTATGAACACTTGTGTATAGATTTTTGTGTGGACATAAGCTTTCATTTCTCTGAAATAAATGCCCAAGAGTCTAGTTGTTTGGTTGTATACCAGTTGCATGTTTAGATTTGTAAGAAATTGCCAAAGTGCTTTCCAGAGTGGTTATATCATTTTACATTACCACCAGCAATATTTCTGTGCATCCTCACTGGCATTTGGTGTTGTCACTATTTTTATGTTAGCTATTCTGACAGGTGTTTAGTGACATTTTATTGTTTAAATTTGCATTTTCCTAAAGGCTAATAAAGTTGAACATCTTATGTGCTTATTTGTCATCTGTATGTCTTCTTTAGTGCAATATCTGTTCATCTCCTTTGCTCATTTTCTTTTTTCTTTTTTTATTTTAAAGTATTTAATTGACAAATAAAGATTGTATATATCCAATGTATACAACACGATGATTTAACTTAAATTGTGTATATGCATTACACAATGCATATGTATTATATAATGATTATTGTAATCAAATTAATTAACACGGCCATCATCATTCATGCAGTACATTAGGTCCCCAGAACTTGTTCTTCTTATAACTGAAAGTTTGTATCATTTGATTAACATTTCCCTATTTCCCTCACCCTCCCAGTCCCTGGCAACCACCCTTCTACTCTGTATACGTTCTACTGTTTTAAATGGCAAATACAAGTGAGATCATACATTATGTGCCTTTCTTTGTCTGTATTATTTCAGTAGCATGATGTCCTCCAGGTTCATCCATGTTGTTGCAAATGACAAGATATCCTTCTTTTTATGGCTGAATAGTATCCCATTGTGTGTGTGTGTGTGTGTGTACACTGTATACTATATAGCATATATAGTATAGTATATAGCATATACTACATAGTATATAGTATAGTATATAGCATATACTACGTAGTATATAGTTTAGTATATAGCATATACTATGTATATTATGGTATATATACTCACACTATATATATATGGATAAATATATCATATATACATATATTGCATTTTCTTTATCCAGTGTGGATAACATTTAGGTTGTTTCCATATTTTGGCTACTGTGAATAGTGCTGCAATGAAAATGGGGGCAGGTAGGTATCTCTTTGAGATACTGATTTTATTTCCTTTGGATATATCCCTAGAAGTAGAATTGCTGGATTATATAATAGTTCTATCTTTAATGTTTTGAGGAACACCCATAATGTTTTACATAATGGCTGTACCAATTTACATTCCCAGCGACAGTGTACAAGGGTTTGCTTATCTCTGCATCCTCACCAACACTTATTATCTCTTGTCTTTTCAATAATAGCCATCCTAATAACTGTGACATGATATTTCATTATGGTTTTGATTTGTACTTCTCTAATGATTAGTGATGTTGAGTACCTTGTCATATACCTCGAGGCCATTTTATGTCTTAGGAAAAATGTTTATTCAGGCTCTCTGCCCATATTTTAGTCAAGTTATTTGTTTTTTTGCTATTGAGTTGTATGACTTCATTTTATAATTTGGACATTAATCCCTTTTTGGATATATGGTTTGCACGTATTTTCTCCCATTTTCTAGGCTGCCTTTTCCTTTTGTTGATTGTTTCCTTTCCAGTGCAGAAATGTTTTCATTTATTGTAGTTTCACTCATTTATTTTTGCTTTTGTTACCTGTGCTTTTTGTGTCATATTTAAAAAATAATTCATAAGACCAATGTTTTCTTCTAGGATTTTTACAGTTTCAGGGTCTTACATTTACATCTGTGGTTCATTTTGAATTAATTTTGGTATATGATGTAAGGCAAGGGTCCAATTTAATTATTTTGCATGTGGGTGTCCAGTTTTTCAAGCACTACGTATTGAAGAGAATTTATTTTCCCTTTTGTGTATTCATAGCAACATTGTCAAAAATTAGTTGACTTTATATGCTTGGATTTATTTCTGGGCACTCTATTTTGTTCCATTGGTCTACGTGTCTGTTTTGGTGCCCATATTATATTGTTTGGATTATTATAGCTTTGTAATATAGTCTGAAATTAGGAAGTGGAATCTTTCCAGCCCTTTTCTTCTCTCTCAGGATGTGGCTATTAGGGCTCTTTTGTGGTTCCATAGAAATTTTAGAATTAAAAATTTTTTTTTGTGGATATACCATTGAGATTTTGATAGGGATTGCACTGAATCTGTAGATCACTTGGGTATTATGGATATTTTCACAATATTAATTCTTTTAATCCATGAAAATAGGCTATCTTTCCATTTAATTGTCTTTTTGATTTCTTTCATCAATGTTGTATAGATTTTCACTATACAGATCTTTCACCTCCTTTGTTAAATCTATTCCTTAGTATTTTATTTTTTCGATGCTGTCATGAACAGGATAGTTTTCTTATTTCTTTTTCAGAGGGTTCATTGTTAGTATGTAGAAATACAACTGATTTTTGTATGTTGATTTTATATTCTACAACTTTACTGAATTTGTTTATTTTAACAGTTTTTTCATGGACTCTTTATGGTTTCCTTTTCAAAAATTTTCTTTTATTTTTAACTTTAATTTTGGTTCAGGGGTACATTTGCGGGTTTGTTATATAGGTAAATTATGTGTCATGGGGATTTGATGTACACATTATTTCATCACTCAGGTAATATGCATGGTACCAGATAGGTTGTTTTATGATCTTCTGCCTCCTCCCACCCTCCACAGTCATGGAGGCCCCAGTGTCTGTTGTTCTCTTCTTTGTGTCTATGTGTATTCAATTTTTAACTCCCACTTATAAGTGAGAATATGCAGTATTTCGTATTCTGTTTTTGCCTTAGTTCACTTAGGATTATGACCTCCAGGTCCAGCCTTATTGCTGCAAAGGACATGATCTCATTCTTCTTTACAGCTGCCATGGCATATATGCACCATGTTTTTGTTATCCAGTTTACTGTTGATGGGCATTTACATTGATTCCATGACTCTGCTATTGTGACTAGTACTGTCATGAACATAGGCATGCCTATGTGTATGGAAGAATGGTTTATATTCTTTATGGAAGAATGGTTTACATTCCTTTGGGTATGTACCCAGTAATGGGATTGCTGGGTCACATGGTAGTTCTGTTTTAAGTTCTTTGGGAAATCTCTACATTGCTTTCCACAATGGCTAAACTAATTTTTATTCCCACCAACAGCATATAAACATTCCCCTTTCCCTACAACCTCACCAACATCTGTTATTTTTTGACTTTTTAAAGACAGCCGTTCTGATTGGTGTGAAATGGTATTCCATTGTAGTTTTGATTTGCATTTCTCTGATGATTAGTGATATTGAGCATTTTTTCATATGCTTGTTGGTCATATGTAAGTCTTCTTTTGAAATGTCTACACATTTAATTTGACCACTTTTTAATGAAGTTGCTTGTTTTTTGCTTGTAAATTAGTTTGAGTTTCTCATAGATTCTGGATGTTAGACCTTTGTTGAATGCATATTTTCTCCCTTTCTGTAGACTGGCTGTTTACTCTGTTGATAGTTCCTTTTCCTTTTGTTGTATAGGAGCTCTTTAGTTTAATTAGGTTCCGTTTTTCTGTTTGTTGTTGTTGTTGTTGTTGCAATTACTTTCGGCATCTTCATCATGAAATTTTTGCCAGGCCTATGTCCTGAATGGTATTTCCTAGGTATCTTTCAGGGCTTTTATAGTTTTAGGTCTTATGTTTAAGTCTTTAATCTATATTGAGTTGCTTTTTGTATATGGATTAAGAAAGGAATCCAGATTCATTCTTCTGCATATGGGTAGCAAGTTATCCCAGCACAATTTGTTGGATAGGGACTCCTTCTCCCATTGCTTGTTTTTCTTGACTTTGTTGAAGATCAGATAGTTGTAGGTCTGTGGCTTTATTTCTGGGCTCTCTTTTTCCGTTCCATTGTTCTATGTGTCTATTTTTGTACCAGTACCATCCTCTTTTGGTTACTTGTAGTATAGTTTGAAGTTGGTAATCTGATGCCTCCAGCTTTGTGCTTCTTGCCTAGGATTACCTTGGGTTTTGGGCTCTGTTTTGTTTCAATATGAATTTTAAAATGTTTTTTTCTTAATTTTGTGAAGACTGCCACTGGGAATTTGATATGGATAGCATTGAAACTGTAAATTGCTTTGGGCAGTATTGTCATTTTAACAGTATTGATTCTTTTTATCCATGAGCATGAAATATTTTTCCATTTGTGTCATCTCTGATTTCTTTCAGCAGTGTTTTGTAATTCTCATTGTAGAGATCTTTCATCTTCCTTGTTAGCTTTTTTCCTAGGTATTTTATTCTTTTTGTGGCTATTGTAAATGGGATTGCATTCTGATTTGACTCTCAGCTTGGATGTTGCTGATGTATAGAAATGGTACTGATTTTTGTACATTGATTTTGTATCCTGAGACTTTCCTGAAGTTTGTTTATCAGAGATAGGAGCTGTGGGGGAGAGACTACAGGGTTTTCTTGGTATAAAATTATATAATCTGCAAAGAGAGGTAGCTTGACTTCTTCCTTTCCTATTTGGTTACCTTTTATTTCTTTCTCTTGCCTGATTGCTCTGTCCAGGACTTCCAGTATTATGTTGAATAGGAGAGGTAACAGTGGGTATCCTTGTCTTGTGCTGGTTCTCAAAGGGAATGCTTCTAGGTTTTGCCCATTTGGTATGATGTTGGCTATGGGTTTGTCATAGTTGGTTCTTACTATTTTGAGGCATGTTTCTTCAATGCCTCCTTTGTAGAGGGTTTTTAACATGAAGGGATGTTGAATTTTATCAAAAGCTTTTTCTGCATCTATTGATATGATAATGTGGTTTTTGTTTTTCATTCTGTTTATGTGGTGAATCACTATTTTTGATTTGTGTATGGTGAACCAATCTTGCATCCAGGGAGAAAACCTACTTGGTCATGTTGGACTAGCTTTTTGATGTACTGGTGGATTTAGTTTCCTAGAATTTTTTTTTTAAATGAATTCTTTTTATTGCAAACAAACGTCTAAATTAATTTCTCCACCCACTTTCTTTAGAAAGAAAAAGAAATCAGCAGGCTAAGGAGATACCCATTCAAGAACTGACATGATTAAAAATTAAGATATAAATGGGTGACTCACAATTTCATTAGCTTACAAAGATGGTGGAGTTAACTACTACAAGCACACTAGTTATACAGTATTTTGTGGGAGAAGGGCATACAGACATGGCTAACTTCATATAGATCCCATTAGACAACTGGATTTACAACAAGTTTTTTAAATAAGAAATGGGCAAAGCCAGCTTTCTTTTCAGAATCAAAATGCAGAACAAATGGAAAAATTATGGTATTTAACCTTCACAAGTTTGAGCCTCCACAAATAATGCAACCAAGGTTTACATTTTTAACAGCCCTTCTACATACACTCCATCTTCTCTATCTTAGTTCCAAGTTTTGGTTTTCAATCCCAATTATACCAATTCCATCGTTATTTAAGAAAAATCCTTCCCAGTTATTGTCAGAAACTACGATTTAGCTTACCCCCTCCACTACCCAGCAAACTACAGAGAGGATGGAGTGTAATATGAGCAGTACAGAGTCTTAATGCAATTCATGAGGACCACTTAGTCCTTACATGAATCTGGTTGCTAACATTTCTATTATATTGTGACAATGACTCCCGACTGTTATTCTCTGTGAGAAATGGGGGGAGTAAATTCTTAATAAAAGACACCAGGTACTTTTTTTTTTTTTAAAGTATTTTTACATATATGTTCATCAAGAATATTGGCCTGAAGTTTTCTTTTGTTGTTGTGTCTGTGCTAGGTTTTGGTATCAGGATGATGCTGGCCTCACAGGATGAATTAAGACAGGAATCCCTCCTTCTCAACTTTTTGGAATAATTCCAGTAGGAATGGTACCAACTCTTCTTTATATATCTGGTAGAATTCAGCTGTAAATCCACATGGTCCTGGGCATTTTCTGGTTGGCAGGTTTTTTATTACTGACTCAGTTTTAGAACTCATTTTTGGTCTGTTCAGGTATATAATTTCCTCCTGGTTCAATCTTGAGATCTTGTATCTTTTGAAGAATTTATCCATTTCTTCTAGGTTTTCTATTTGTGTGTATAGAAGTGTTTGTAGTAGTTTCTGAGGGTTTTCCATATTATTGTAGTGTTGGTGATAATGTCCCTTTTGTCATTTCTGATTATGTTTATTTAGATCTTCTCTCTTTATACTTTATTAATCTAACTAGTGTTCTGTAATCTAAAAATCTTAATTGTTTCAAGGAAGCAACCCCTGGATTCATTGATCTTTTAAATTTGTTTTTTGTTTTCATTTTAATTTCCTTCAGTTCAACTCTGATTTTGGTTATTTCTTGTCTTCTTCTAGCTTTGGGGTTGGTTTGCTCTTGCTATCTTGGTTCTTCTATGTGTGATGTTAGGTTGTTAATTTGAGATATTTCTAACTTTTTGATGTGAGCATTTAGTGCTATAAAGTTCCCTCTTACTGTTTTGTCTGTGTCACAGAGATTCTGATGTATTATGTATTTGTTCTCATTAATTTCAAAGAATGTCTTGATTTCTGTCTTAATTTCATTGTTTACCCAAAAATCATTCTGGAGTAGGTCGTTTAATTTTTATGTAATTGTATGGTTTTGAATAATTTTCTTATTATTGATTTCTATTTTTATTGCACTGTGGTACAAGAATGTGTTTGGTATGATTTTGTTTTGTTTTGTTTTGTTTTTTGAATTTGCTGAGGATTGTTTTATGGCCAATTGTGTGTTCAGTTTTAGAGTCAATGCCCTGTGCTGATGAAGAGAATGTATATTCTGTTGTTTTGAGGTAGAGAGTTCTGTAGAAGTCTACTTGGTCTGTTCTGTAGGTGTTCATTTGGTCAAATGTTGAGTTCAGATCTTTAATATCTTTGTTAGTTTTCTGCCTCAATGATCTAATACCATCAGTGGGGTGTTCACATCTCCCACAGTTATTGTATGGCTATCTAAGTGTCTTTGTTGGTCACTAAGAACTTGCTTAATGAATCTGGGTGCTCTCGTATTGGGTGCATATATATTTAAGAAAGTTGGGTGTTCTTATTCAATTGAAACCTTTATCATTATGTAATGCCCTTGTTTTTTTAGATCATTGTTGGTCTTAAGTATGACTTGTTTGAAGTTAGAATAGGAACTCCAGCTGTTTTCTGTTTTCAATTAGCTTGGTAGAATTTTCTCCATCCCTTTACTTTGAGGCTATGGATGTCACTGCACGTGAGATAGGTCTCTTGTAGATAACATACAGTTGGATCTTGCCTCTTTATTCAGCTTGCCACTCTGTGCCTTTTAATTGGGATATTTAGCCCATTTAAATTCAAGGTTAATATTTATATGTGTAGGTTTGATCCTGTTATTGTATTGTTAGCTGGTTATTAAACAGACTTGATTGTGTGGTTGCTTTATAGTGTCCATTGTCTTCATACTTAAGTATATTTTTGTGGTGGCAAGTAGCAGTGTTTCCTTTCCATATTTAGCACTCCTTGAAGGACTTCTTATAAGGCAGGTCTGATGATAATGGATGCATGTAGCATTTGCTTGTCTGAAAAGGATCTTACTTCTCCTTCACTTTTGATTCTTATTTTGGCTTGATAGAAAATTCTTGATTGGAATTTCTTTTCTTTAAGAATGCTGAATATAGGCCCCAAATCTCTTCTGGCTTATAGAGTTTCTGATGAGAAGTCCACTGTTAACCTGATAAGGTTCCCTTTGTAGGTAACCTGCTCATTCTCTCTAGCTGCTTTTAATATTTTTTCTTTCATATTGACCTTGGAGAATCTGATGACTTTGTCTTGGGAATGGTTATCTTGTATAGTATCTTGATGGGGTTCTCTGCATTTCCTAGATTTAAATGTTGGCCTCCCTAGTGAGGTTGGGGAAATTTTTGTGGATGGTATCCTTGGGTATATTTCCCAAGTTGCTTGGTTTCTCTCCCTCTCTTTCAGAGATGCCAGTGAGTCATAGATTTTTTCTCTCTACATAATCCCATGTTTCTTATATGTTCTCTTTATTATTCTTTTTGGTTTTTCTTTATTTCTGTCTGATTGAGTTTATTTGAAAAATTGTTCTCCAAGTTCTGAGATTGTTTCCTTGGCTTGATTGAGTCTCCTTGGCTTGATTGAGTCTCCTGTTAATACTTGCTATTATATCATAAAATTACTGAAGTGAGTGTTTCATCTCTATCATCTGTTTTTTTTTTTTTTCTTAAAATGATCATCTCAACTTTTATCTCTAGTGTTTGTTTTTATTTCTTAAGTTCTTTGGATTGGGTTTCAACTTTCTCCTGAATGTCAATTATATTTGTTCCTATCCATATTATGAATTATATTTCTGACATTTCAGCCATGTCAGCCTGGATAAGAACCATCGCTGGGAAACTAGTGCAGTTGCTTGGAGGTTAGAAGACACTGTAGCTTCTTGAGTTGCCAAAATTCTTGCATATTTTGTTTTCCTCATCTGTGTGGGCTTATATTCCTTGTTTTCAAAGTTTCTGCCTTTTGAGTTTTTTTCTTTTATCATTTTTGATTTCATTGGGGGTTTGATTGTTGGTTGATAAGGTGGGTTCAGTCACCTGGCTTTAATTTTAGTCCACACCGGGGTCTTAGAGGATAAGCTCTGATTATTGTCTCTGTGCTCGCATTTCTTTTGCTGGGTGTTCTAGTCTATGGGGCTTTATCTGGTAGGGGATACAATTGGTAGACAGATTATGTCCTTGCTGGGTCAGTTCTAGTCTGCTGTCTGAGTGCTTCCTGAGGGATCATGAGGTTGTGCCTGCCTGCAAAGTTCAGGCAGAAGCAGGACCATTGTGCTGAAGGCTCTAGTGGGTGTGATCCTTCTGGCTATGAGAGGAGGGTGGAGTTGCCTTCCCAGCTGTCTTGGTGTTTCCAGGGCAACAGGAGGCTGTGCCCACTGGCAACTTCAGGCAGAGGTAGAACCACTGGGGTGGAAGCTGTAGCAGGCATGGTTCAACTGCCTATTAGAGACAGGGGGTGGAGGGTGGAATTACCTGCCCTGTTTTCTGGGTGCTTCCTGGGACAAAAGGAGGAGGCTGTGCCCACTGGCTGAGTCCACACAGAAGTGGGACTGCTGGGTTAGAAGCTTTAGCAGGTATTGCCTGCCTGGCTATAAGTGGCAGGGGTAGGTGGAGTCACCCACCCTGTCATCTGCATGCTTTTCAGGACAACAGAAGGCTGTGCCCACTTGCTGAATTCAAACAGAAGTGGGATTCCTGGACTAGAAGTTCCAGCAGGCATTGCCTGACTGGCTACCAGTGGTGGATATAGGTGGTATTTCCCACTCTGCTGTCCAGGTCCTTCCCAGAACAACAGGAAGCTGTGACTGCTGGCTGAGTACATGCAGAAGTGGTACTGTTGGGCTGAAAGCAAGCACCGAGTCTTGTCTGGTGAGGGGTCTAGAGCTCCTACTGCTCCCACGTACCATGACTGTGGCCTCTACTGGCGCTATGGCACTGGTGCTGGTCTGCTCCAAACCCAGGGCTTGTAGAAGTCCCCGTGGACTCAAGGGTTGACTGCACAGAAAATCCAGGTGGCTCTTTTTCTCCGTCCAGAAGTACAATGGAAAGTGTGGGGTGTATGAAGGGGGCCATGGAGATTCTGTCATTCCCAGTCTTGCACAGGTTCTTGTGGCGAGTGTGAATGCCTTGGGAGGGGGGTCTCACTCACTCAACCTTTCCCATGTTGGGGAGGGTCTCCTGGCTCCTGGCTCTGCACTGAGCTCAAACAGGCTTTACTCCTCTCTCCTCTGTGTTTCCCACTGCTTTTTTGATGGATCTTGACTTGGTTTCTGAGATTATTGGCCTGCAAGGTCAGTGTTCACTAGCCCTTTTGTTTCCTCTCTGTGAGGGTGGTGTACATGAGCTGCTTCTAGTCCACTATCTTGGCTTCTGTTGTTTATTTTGTATATATAAGATCATGTCATCTGCAAAGAGAGACAATTTATCTTCTTTCTTTCCAATTTGGATGCCTTTTATTTCTCTTTCTTGCCTAATTGCTCTGGCTAGGACTTCCAACACTATGTTGAATAGAAGTGGCAAGAAAGGCATCCTTGTCTTGTTTCTGATCTTTTTTCACCATTGTGTATTATCTTAGTTGTGGGCTTGTCATATATGGCTTTTATTGTGTTGAGAGACATTCCTTCTATACCTATTTTATTAAGAGGTTTTATCATGAAAGGATGTTAAGTTTTGTCATTTTTTTGTATCTGTTGAAATTATTATATAATTTTTATCTTTCATTCTGTTAATGTGGTGTATCATACTTACTGATTTGCATGTGTTAAATCATCTTTACATCACAGGGAAAATCCCACTTGATCATGGTGTATAAATCTTTCAGAGCTGTTGAATTTGAAATGCTGGTATTTAATTGAAAATTTTTGCATCTATGTTAATCAGGGATATTGGCTTGTAATTTTCTCTTCTTGTGGCATTCTTTTTTTAATTTTCTTTATTATTATTATTATTAAACTTTAAGTTCTAGGGTACATGTGCATAACGTGCAGGTTTGTTACATATGTATACTTGTGCCATGTTGCTGTGCTGCACCCATCAACTCGTCAGCACCCATCAACTCGTCATTTACATCAGGTATAACTCCCAATGCAATCCCTCCCCCCTCCCCCTCCCCATGATAGGCCCCGGTGTGTGATGTTCCCCTTCCCGAGTCCAAGTGATCTCATTGTTCAGTTCCCACCTATGAGTGAGAACATGCGGTGTTTGGTTTTCTGTTCTTGTGATAGTTTGCTAAGAATGATGGTTTCCAGCTGCATCCATGTCCCTACAAAGGACACAAACTCATCCTTTTTTATGGCTGCATAGTATTCCATGGTGTATATGTGCCACATTTTCTTAATCCAATCTGTCACTGATGGACATTTGGGTTGATTCCAAGTCTTTGCTATTGTGAATAGTGCTGCAATAAACATACGTGTGCATGTGTCTTTATAGCAGCATGATTTATAATCCTTTGGGTATATCCCCAGTAATGGGATGGCTGGGTCATATGGTGCATCTAGTTCTAGATCCTTGAGGAATCGCCATACTGTTTTCCATAATGGTTGAACTAGTTTACAATCCCACCAACAGTGTAAAAGTGTTCCTATTTCTCCACATCCTCTCCAGCACCTGTTGTTTCCTGACTTTTTAATGATCGCCATTCTAACTGGTGTGAGATGGTATCTCATTGTGGTTTTGCTTTGCATTTCTCTGATGGCCAGTGATGATGAGCATTTTTTCATGTGTCTGTTGGCTGTATGAATGTCTTCTTTTGAGAAATGTCTGTTCATATCCTTTGCCCACTTTTTGATGGGGTTGTTTGTTTTTTTCTTGTAAATTTGTTTGAGTTCTTTGTAGGTTCTGGATATTAGCCCTTTGTCAGATGAGTAGATTGCAAAAATTTTCTCCCATTCTGTAGGTTGCCTGTTCACTCTGATGGTAGTTTCTTTTGCTGTGCAGAAGCTCTTTAGTTTAATGAGATCCCATTTGTCAACTTTGGCTTTTGCTGCCATTGCTTTTGGTGTTTTAGACATGAAGTCTTTGCCCATGCCTATGTCCTGAATGGTACTACCTAGGTTTTCCTCTAGGATTTTTATGGTATTAGGTCTAACATTTAAGTCTCTAATCCATCTTGAATTAATTTTCGTATAAGGAGTAAGGAAAGGATCCAGTTTCAGCTTTCTACTTATGGCTAGCCAATTTTCCCAGCACCATTTATTAAATAGGGAATCCTTTCCCCATTTCTTGTTTCTCTCAGGTTTGTCAAAGATCAGATGGCTGTAGATGTGTGATATTATTTCTGAGGACTCTGTTCTGTTCCATTGGTCTATATCTCTGTTTTGGTACCAGTACCATGCTGTTTTGGTTACTGTAGCCTTATAGTATAGTTTGAAGTCAGGTAGCGTGATGCCTCTAGCTTTGTTCTTTTGACTTAGGATTGTCTTGGAGATGCGGGCTCTTTTTTGGTTCCATATGAACTTTAAAGCAGTTTTTTCCAATTCTGTGAAGAAACTCATTGGTAGCTTGATGGGGATGGCATTGAATCTATAAATAACCTTGGGCAGTATGGCCATTTTCACGATATTGATTCTTCCTCTCCATGAGCATGGTATGTTCTTCCATTTGTTTGTGTCCTCTTTTATCTCACTGAGCAGTGGTTTGTAGTTCTCCTTGAAGAGGTCCTTTCCATCCCTTGTAAGTTGGATTCCTAGGTATTTTATTCTCTTTGAAGCAATTGTGAATGGAAGTTCATTCATGATTTGACTCTCTGTTTATCTGTTACTGGTGTATAAGAATGCTTGTGATTTTTGCACATTAATTTTGTATCCTGAGACTTTGCTGAAGTTGCTTATGAGCTTAAGGAGATTTTGGGCTGAGACAATGGGGTTTTCTAAATATACAATCATGTCATCTGCAAACAGGGACAATTTCACTTCTTCTTTTCCTCACTGAATACCCTTGATTTCTTTCTCTTGCCTGATTGCCCTAGCCAGAACTTCCAACACTATGGTGAATAGGGGTGGTGAGAGAGGGCATCCCTGTCTTGTGCCAGTTTTCAAAGAGAATTTTTCCAGTTTTTGCCCATTCAATATGATATTGGCTGTGGGTTTGTCATAAATAGCTCTTATTATTTTGAGGTACGTTCCATCAATACCGAATTTATTTAGCGTTTTTAGCATGAAGGGCTGTTGAATTTTGTCAAAAGCCTTTTCTGCATCTATTGAGATAATCATGTGGTTCTTGTCTTTGGTTCTCTTTATATGCTGGATTATGTTTATTGATTTGCGAATGTTGAACCAGCCTTGCATCCCAGGGATGAAGCCCACTTGATCATGGTGGATAAGCTTTTTGATGTGCTGTTGAATCTGGTTTGCCAGTATTTTATTGAGGATTTTTGCATCGATGTTCATCAGGGATATTGGTCTAAAATTCTCTTTTTTGTTGTGTCTCTACCAGGCTTTGGTATCAGAATGATGTTGGCCTCATCAAATGAGTTAGGGAGGATTCCCTCTTTTTCTGTTGATTGGAATAGTTTCAGAAGGAATGTTACCGGCTCCTCTTTGTACCTCTGGTAGAATTCAGCTGTGAATCCATCTGGTCCTGGACTTTTTTTGGTTGGTAGGCTATTAATTATTGCCTCAATTTCAGAGCCTGCTCTTGGTCTATTCAGGGATTCAACTTCTTCCTGGTTTAGTCTTGGAAGAGTGTAAGTGTCTAGGAAACTATCCATTTCTTCTAGATTTTCTAGTTTATTTGCGTAGAGGTGTTTATAGTATTCTCTGATGGTACTTTGTATTTCTGTGGGGTTGGTGGTGATATCCCCTTTATCATTTTTTATTGCATCTATTTGATTCTTCTCTCTTTTCTTCTTTATTAGTCTTGCTAGCAGTCTGTCAATTTTGTTGATCTTTTCAAAAAACCAACTCCTGGATTCATTGATTTTTTGTAGGGTTTTTTGTGTCTCTATCTCCTTCAGTTCTGCTCTGATCTTAGTTATTTCTTGCCTTCTGCTAGCTTTCGAATGTGTTTGCTCTTGCTTCTCTAGTTCTTTTAATTGTGATGTTAGAGTGTCAATCTTAGATCTTTGCTGCTTTCTCTTGCGGGCATTTAGTGCTATAAATTTCCCTCTACACACTGCTTTAAATGTGTCTCAGAGATTCTGGTATGTTGTATCTTTGTTCTCATTGGTTTCAAAGAACATCTTGATTTCTGCCTTCATTTCGTTATGTACCCAGTAGTCATTCAGGAGCAGGTTGTTCAGTTTCCATGTAGTTGAGCGGTTTTGATTGAGTTTCTTATTCCTCAGTTCTAGTTTGATTGCACTGTGGTGTGAGAGACAGGTTGTTATAATTTCTGTTCTTGTACATTTGCTGAGGAGTGCTTTACTTGCAATTATGTGGTCAATTTTGGAATAAGTGCGATGTGGTGCTGAGAAGAATGTATATTCTGTTGATTTGGGGTGGAGAGTTCTCTAGATGTCTATTAGGTCTGCTTGCTGCAGAGATGAGTTCAATTCCTGGATATCCTTGTTAACTTTCTGTCTCGTTGATCTGTCTAATGTTGACAGTGGAGTATTGAAGTCTCCCATTATTGTTGTATGGGAGTCTAAGTCTCTTTGTAAGTTTTTAAGGACTTGCTTTATGAATCTGGGTGCTCCTGTATTGGGTGCATATATATTTAGGATAGTTAGCTCTTCCTGTTGAATTGATCCTTTTACCATTATGTAATGACCTTCTTTGTCTCTTTTGATCTTTGATGGTTTAAAGTCTGTTTTATCAGAGACTAGGATTGCAACCCCTGCTTTTTTTTGTTCTCCATTTGCTTGGTAAATCTTCCTCCATCCCTTTATTTTGAGCCTATGTATGTCTCTGCATGTGGGATGGGTCTCCTGAATACAACAGACTGATTCGTCTTGACTCTTTATCCAGTTTGCCAGTCTGTGTCTTTTAATTGGACCATTTAGTCCATTTACATTTAAGGTTAATATTGTTATGTGTGAACTTGATCCTGCCATTATGATATTAACTGGTTATTTTGCTCGTTAGTTGATGCAGTTTCTTCCTAGCCTAAATGGTCTTTACCTTTTGGCATGTTTTTGCAATGGCTGGTACCGGTTGTTCCTTTGCGTGTTTAGTACTTCCTTCAGGGTCTCTTGTACGGCAGGCCTAGTGGTGACAAAATCTCTAAGCATTTGCTTATCTGTAAAGGATTTTATTTCTCCTTCACTTATGAAACTTAGTTTGGCTGGATATGAAATTCTGGGCTTAAAATTCTTTTCTTTAAGAATGTTGAATATTGGCCCCCACTCTCTTCTGGCTTGGAGAGTTTCTGCCGAGAGATCTGCTGTTAGTCTGATGGGCTTCCCTTTGTGTGTGACCTGACCTTTCTCTCTGGCTGCCCTTAAAATTTTTTTCCTTTATTTCAACTTTGGTGAATCTGGCAATTATGTGTCTTGGAGTTGCTCTTCTCGAGCAGTATCTTTGTGGCGTTCTCTGTATTTCCTGGATTTGAATGTTGGCCTGCCCTACTAGGTTGGGGAAGTTCTCCTGGATGATATCCTGAAGAGTGTTTTCCAACTTGATTCCATTTTCCCCCTCACTTTCAGGCACCCCAATCAGACGTAGATTTGGTCTTTTTACATAATCCCATACTTCTTGCAGGCTTTGTTCATTTCTTTTTCTTCTTTTCTCTTTTGGTTTCTCTTCTCGCTTCATTTCGTTCATTTGATCCTCAATCGCTGATACTCTTTCTTCCAGTTGATCAAGTCGGTTACTGAAGCTTGTGCATTTGTCACGTATTTCTCGTGTCATGGTTTTCATCTCTTTCATTTCGTTTATGACCTTCTCTGCATTAATTACTCTAGCCATCAATTCTTCCACTTTTTTTTCAAGATTTTTAGTTTCTTTGCGCTGGGTACGTAATTCCTCCTTTAGCTCTGAGAAGTTTGATGGACTGAAGCCTTCTTCTCTCAACTCGTCCAAATCATTCTCCGTCAAGCTTTGATCCGTTGCTGGCGATGAGCTGTGCTCCTTTGCTGGGGGAGATGCGTTCTTATTTTTTGAATTTCCAGCTTTTCTGCCCTGCTTTTTCCCCATCTTTGTGGTTTTATCTGCCTCTGGTCTTTGATGATGATGGTGGTGACGTACTGATTGGGTTTTGGTGTAGGTGTCCTTCCTGTTTGATAGTTTTCCTTCTAACAGTCAGGACCCTCAGCTGCAGGTCTGTTGGAGATTGCTTGAGGTCCACTCCAGACCCTGTTTGCCTGGGTGTCAGCAGCAGAGGCTACAGAAGATAGAATATTGCTGAACAGTGAGTGTACCTGTGTGATTCTTGCTTTGGAAGCTTCCTCTCAGGGGAGTACTCCTCCCTATGAGGTGTGGGGTATCAGACTTCCCCTAGTAGGGGATGTCTCCCAGTTAGGCTACTCAGGGGTCAGGGACCCACTTGAGCAGGCAGTCTGTCCCTTCTCAGATCTCAACCTCCGTGTTGGGAGATCCACTGCTCTCTTCAAAGCTGTCATAGTCATTTGCGTCTGCAGAGGTTTCTGCTGCTATTTTGGTTGTTTACTGTGCCCTGTCCCCAGAGGTGGAGTCTACAGAGACAGGCAGGTTTCCTTGAGCTGCTGTGAGCTCCACCCAGTTCGAGCTTCCCAGCAGCTTTGTTTACCTACTTAAGCCTCAGCAATGGTGGGCGCCCCTTCCCCAGCCTCGTTGCTGCCTTGCCGCCGAGATAGCAGACTGCTGTGCTAGCAATGAGGGAGGGTCCGTGGGCATGGGACCCTCCCGGCCAGGTGTGGGATATAATCTCCTGGTGTGCCTGTTTGCTTAAAGCGCAGTATTGGGGTGGGTGTTACCCGATTTTCCAGGTGTTGTGTGTCTCAGTTCCCCTGGCTAGGGAAACGGATTCCCTTTCCCCTTTCGCTTCCCAGGTGAGGCGATGCCTCTCCCTGCTTCATCTCTCGCTGGTCGGGCTGCAGCAGCTGACCAGCACCAATTGTCCGGCACTCCCTAGTGAGATGAACCCAGTACCTCAGTTGAAAATGCAGAAATCACCTGTCTTCTGTGTCGCTCGCGCTGGGAGTTGGAGACTGGAGCTGTTCCTATTCGGCCATCTTGCTCCTCTTTTACTGTTTTTGATGATTCACTCCCTGTTTTCCCAGAGAGCAACTGATTTCAACCCTGGCTCTTTGAATGGTATTTTCTCATTAGGCCAAGATTTTCTTGACTATGTCAGTCTGTGGACTTGGTCTGGACTCTAATTGGTATGGGAGGTTTTCCTTGTGCACATTCAATTATTCACCAGTCTGAGAAGAGCTCCTCTCCCCAATGTTTTTAATTCCTCCTCTCCCATCTGGATTGCTCATTCCTGTGTTCATCTACATTTTATTGCTACACATCTCCCCTTCTAACCAAAAGGTATCAAAAGGCAGTGAGGAAAATCTTGACATCATGACACGTGAAGGAAATCTTTACACTATCCATTACAACACCTACCACATTGTGTTTTAATGGCTAGTATTCATGTCTTTCTTCCCCATGGGATTGTGAACTTAAGGGAAGGTGCTGTGGTTTTGTCTTGTGTCCTCACTGCCTTACTCAGTGGTTGGCACATAGTAGGTTCTCAGTGTGTAACTTAAGGGAACAAAGCAACCAAAATGTTCAACATCAGGGTGGGTATACAAAGCTCAAGACAATAGAGTCTCTTATTTCATCAAAGACCGTTTGCCCAACATATGTCTGAACAGACAATGCCTTTTTTGAAAAAAGCAGGTTATATTTCACAAACTTACTTAGGTGCAGAGAGACTTTTTTATTTTTTAAACTTCAACTTCTATTTTAGATACAGGAGGTACATATGCAAATTTACATGGGAATGTTGCATGATGCTGAGGTTTGGGGTATGGATCCCATCACCCAGGTAGTGAGAATAGTACCCAATAGATTTTTTTAAAAACACACTCCTTCTCTCCACCTCCTGATGGTGCACAGCGTCTATCATTAAGAAGGATTTACAACAAATCATACTTAATGAGTTTGTACAAAACTTTGATAAGTCGTATTACGATGTTTTCTTGTGAAAGTCACTCACAAGGGTCAAGAGTTATGTAATTATTTATGATTGTAAAATACGTGCTTAAGTTAGTGTGGTAAAATTTAAACTTCTAAACAACTCTTCAATCGTCAAAAACAAGAATGTTTATTGGGCACCGTTTAGAGATAGATTAAAAGAGTTTAAGTAGACGTGAATGAAGTTTGGAGACACAAAGAGTCTCAAGAAATAAAATAGACACAGTAAGTTACATAAAGTTGTTATATTCATTTTTACTATTTATGATTTAAAAATATTTTTATAATAAAAATAGCATTGTGTTTTTGACTTTTTAAAAATGGCATTGTTTTATTATATAAGACGTATGTGTTCACACAGAAAAATCTAAACTTAAAAAGAAGAACAAAAATCAGTTGCAGAAATATCACACCAAAATAATTGCGATTAGGAACTTTAAATAAATCTACACTACTGTTCTGTTATATTCTCAACAAATTCTTAGCCTTTTCTTATGTATCCTTGTATATCCTGGAGGTGAGTGAATGTTGGCAGAATCAAATTTTGGCCACTCCTTGTGCAAGCCTTTCTGGAAGACCTAGCACTTCACTGGCCATTACATTGTTTTTGGCCTTGGGCCTTTTATGAAACTGACACAGCAGCAAAAGTCAGATTTAGCATCCTGTTACATTAGTTATTACTTAGTGGGTCTTACTAAATACCAAGAATTAATACTATGTGATTTACACATATGAACTCATTCAATCCCAAAAACAATCTAAACAGAGTACAATTTTTACCCTCATTTTATGTTGAGAAAACTGAAGGAAAGAGGTTAAGTAACTTGCCTAAGTTTGCTCAGTTAGTGATGTAGCTAGGAATTGAATCCAGGGGGTCTGCTTCCAAAATTTATAACAAATGTGCTATGTATTCCTACCATAGAATTATATGTTGGTTCTGTTAGGCCAAACAAAATGGCTTTATGTTGGTTACAAATTATTGGTATTAAAATTCAACCAGACTCTTGAAGCACTGTGGTCATTTTAAAGGCCTCTTCTCATCTTTGTATTCAAGCTGTCCTTTAGAAATTTCCTGCAAGGTCAAGAAGAATTACTAGTATTTACTGAGTAAATATGCTCACTTGTATTAAAAAATATATGTAAAATGTATTAATGTATAAAAGTAGTACATGGACATGTTAAAAAGTAATTCAAACTAAATTAAAGATGTTAGAAAGCAAGTCTCTTCCCTCCCTAGCCCCATTGTAAAGTTTCTTGTCTTTCCAGAAATAGTCTATGCATTCATAAGCATATATAAGAATGTGTGCAAGTATGTGCATGTGTGTGTGTTTAACAAGTGGCACTACACTTCACAGTCTCTACCTTGGTTTTTTTTTACATTTATTTTGACTATCTTTCCATATTTTATGTAAACAACTAAACTCTTTTTTGCATATCTTTATTTTTATTTTGTTTTATTTTTATTTCAGTAGGTTTTTGGGAAACAGGTAGTGTTTGGTTACATGAATAAGTTCTTCCATGGTGATTTCTGAGATTTAGGTACACCCATCACCCAAGCACATTTGTAGCCTGGGAGCAATAAACTATATCATAGTAGGCAATTCCATCCAAGTTTGTGTAAATATACTTTACAATGTTTGAACAATTATGAATTACCTAACAATGCATTTTTCAGAATGGCATCCCCATCATTAAGTGACGCATAATTGTATCTTTTAAATGATGAGATAATATGCTTTCTACATTTTTGGTGTTAAAATGCCCTATCTTTTATGAAATAATGGTAAATAGTAGAAGTAGTTGACTCTTTATTGTTCTTACTTAGTGAAATAAAAATCTGGCCATCAGTGGCCAATCCCTATCTCATCCAACTTTTTTTCTGAAAATTTTATTGGTTCATGAAATTGAAAATCTTGGAACCATTTGCCTTGTACAGACATTTTCAGGACTTGAACTAGTGAGGGATGGCAGGTGAGAGGGAGAAGGAGCATTTGTATGGGATGTTTCCACTATTACTCAAGTCACATTGCACATAGCCACCTATATATGGTGTATGTTGTTGACCTTGTTTGGAGGTGTCACTGAATTTAAATATTAAAAAATGACATTACTGATACCACAGTAATCCCATTTTGGCTAAATATAAAAACCAATTGAAGAAAACCAAATGGATTTTAGAGCTGCCAAAAGCCAGTTTTCTAGTTTTGTTTTTCTAAATTAGGGACTACTGGGCTGTACAAATACAATGTGTACTTTTCAAGGTTCAGTATTTAATACCTTTTTGCAAGTTAAACTTTTATTCATCTAGGTATTGCATAGTTTGTCCCCGTCCTCATGGAAATTATATATTCATGACAGAAAAAACTGTTCTTTGTGAGGGAAAGGCTGTGCTTGTTCACTAAGTGTGTGATTGCAGAAGACACACCATAGGAGAGGGAAAGAGACACTCACCAAGCCAACTAAACTATGGAATTTTAGAGCTGAAAATGACTGCATATTAAATTCTTTTATTTTTAGATAAAGAGGGAAAAAAGGCTCAGAAAAGAATGTAATTTCCACAAAGTAAGTCGGTTTGTCAAGAGTAGAGACAGGACTAGGACCTTATTTCAGGCCAGGCTTCCTTCTATTTTGTGTCCACTTTGACAGATTAATTCACATAAGCCATACAGTGATGTATTGAGGCAGAGTCATCATCAGGTCCTTAAGGGAATATAAATCCACAAATAAAAGATAGAGTCGGGGGCGGAGCAAGATGGCCGAATAGGAGCAGCTCCAGTCTCCAACTCCCAGCGCGAGCGACACAGAAGACCGGTGATTTCTGCATTTTCAACTGAGGTACTGGGTTCATCTCACTGGGGAGTGCCGGACGATCGGTGCTGGTCAGCTGCTGCAGCCCGACCAGCGAGAGCTGAAGCAGGGCGAGGCATTGCCTCACCTGGGAAGCGCAAGGGGGAAGGGAGTCCCTTTTCCCAGCCAGGGGAACTGAGACACACAACACCTGGAAAATCGGGTAACTCCCACCCCAATACTGCGCTTTAGGAAACAGGCACACCAGGAGATCATATCCCACACCTGGCCGGGAGGGTCCCACACCCACGGAGCCTCCCTCATTGCTAGCACAGCAGTCTGTGATCTACCGGCAAGGCAGCAGCGAGGCTGGGGGAGGGGCGCCCGCCATTGCTGAGGCTTAAGTAGGTAAACAAAGCTGCTGGGAAGCTCGAACTGGGTGGAGCTCACAGCAGCTCAAGGAAACCTGCCTGTCTCTGTAGACTCCACCTCTGGGGACAGGGCACAGTAAACTAAGACACACAGACACCTCTGCACAGACGCAAACGACTCTGTCTGACAGCTTTGAAGAGAGCAGTGGATCTCCCAACACGGAGGTTGAGATCTGAGAAGGGACAGACTCCCTGCTCAAGTGGGTCCCTGACCCCTGAGTAGCCTAACTGGGAGACATCCCCCACTAGGGGCAGTCTGACACCCCACACCTCACAGGGAGGAGTACACCCCTGAGAGGAAGCTTCCAAAGCAAGAATCAGACAGGTACACTCGCTGTTCAGAAATATTCTATCTTCTGCAGCCTCTGCTGCTGATACCCAGGCAAACAGGGTCTGGAGTGGACCTCAAGCAATCTCCAACAGACCTACAGCTGAGGGTCCTGACTGTTAGAAGGAAAACTATCAAACAGGAAGGACACCTACACCAAAACCCCATCAGTACATCACCATCATCAAAGACCAGAGGCAGATAAAACCACAAAGATGGGGAAAAAGCAGGGCAGAAAAGCTGGAAATTCCAAAAATAAGAGCGCATCTCCCCCGGCAAAGGAGCGCAGCTCATCGCCAGCAACGGATCAAAGCTGGACGGAGAATGACTTTGACGAGATGAGAGAAGAAGGCTTCAGTCCATCAAATTTCTCAGAGCTGAAGGAGGAATTACGTACCCAGCGCAAAGAAACTAAAAATCTTGAAAAAAAAGTGGAAGAATTGATGGCTAGAGTAATTAATGCAGAGAAGGTCCTAAACGAAATGAAAGAGATGAAAACCATGACACGAGAAATACGTGACAAATGCACAAGCTTCAGTAACCGACTCGATCAACTGGAAGAAAGAGTATCAGCGATTGAGGATCAAATGAATGAAATGAAGCGAGAAGAGAAACCAAAAGAAAAAAGAAGAAAAAGAAATGAACAAAGCCTGCAAGAAGTATGGGATTATGTAAAAAGACCAAATCTACGTCTGATTGGGGTGCCTGAAAGTGAGGGGGAAAATGGAACCAAGTTGGAAAACACTCTTCAGGATATCATCCAGGAGAACTTCCCCAACCTAGTAGGGCAGGCCAACATTCAAATCCAGGAAATACAGAGAACGCCACAAAGATACTCCTCGAGAAGAGCAACTCCAAGACACATA
This sequence comes from Macaca nemestrina, assembly GCF_043159975.1. Classification (NCBI taxonomy): domain Eukaryota; kingdom Metazoa; phylum Chordata; class Mammalia; order Primates; family Cercopithecidae; genus Macaca; species Macaca nemestrina. Next base: position 76,546,947 of record NC_092145.1, on the reverse strand, counting down.
ATTGCCAGATTCACCAAAGTTGAAATGAAGGAAAAAATCTTAAGGGCAGCCAGAGAGAAAGGTCGGGTTACCCACAAAGGGAAGCCCATCAGACTAACAGCAGATCTCTCAGCAGAAACTCTACAAGCCAGAAGAGAGTGGGGGCCAATATTCAACATTCTTAAAGAAAAGAATTTTAAACCCAGAATTTCATATCCAGCCAAACTAAGTTTCATAAGTGAAGGAGAAATAAAATCCTTTACAGATAAGCAAATGCTTAGAGATTTTGTCACCACTAGGCCTGCCTTACAAGAGACCCTGAAGGAAGCACTAAACATGGAAAGGAACAACCGGTACCAGCCATTGCAAAAACATGCCAAAATGTAAAGACCATTGAGGCTAGGAAGAAACTGCATCAACTAATGAGCAAAATAACCAGTTAATATCATAATGGCAGGATCAAGTTCACACATAACAATATTAACCTTAAATGTAAATGGACTAAATGCTCCAATTAAAAGACACAGACTGGCAAACTGGATAAAGAGTCAAGACCCATCAGTCTGCTGTATTCAGGAGACCCATCTGACACGCAGAGACATACATAGGCTCAAAATAAAGGGATGGAGGAAGATTTACCAAGCAAATGGAGAACAAAAAAAAGCAGGGGTTGCAATACTAGTCTCTGATAAATCAGACTTTAAACCATCAAAGATCAAAAGAGACAAAGAAGGCCATTACATAATGGTAAAGGGATCAATTCAACAGGAAGAGCTAACTATCCTAAATATATATGCACCCAATACAGGAGCACCCAGATTCATAAAGCAAGTCCTTAGAGACTTACAAACAGACTTAGACTCCCATACAATAATAATGGGAGACTTCAACACTCCACTGTCAACATTAGACAGATCAACGAGACAGAAAGTTAACAAGGATATCCAGGAATTGAACTCATCTCTGCAGCAAGCAGACCTAATAGACATCTATAGAACTCTCCACCCCAAATCAACAGAATATACATTCTTCTCAGCACCACATCATACTTACTCCAAAATTGACCACGTAATTGGAAGTAAAGCACTCCTCAGCAAATGTACAAGAACAGAAATTATAACAAACTGTCTCTCAGACCACAGTGCAATCAAACTAGAACTCAGGACTAAGAAACTCACTCAAAACCGCTCAACTACATGGAAACTGAACAACCTGCTCCTGAATGACTACTGGGTACATAACGAAATGAAGGCAGAAATAAAGATGTTCTTTGAAACCAATGAGAACAAAGATACAACATACCAGAATCTCTGGGACACATTTAAAGCAGTGTGTAGAGGGAAATTTATAGCACTAAATGCCCACAAGAGAAAGCAGGAAAGATGCAAAATTGACACTCTAACATCGCAATTAAAAGAACTAGAGAAGCAAGAGCAAACACATTCGAAAGCTAGCAGAAGGCAAGAAATAACTAAGATCAGAGCAGAACTGAAGGAGATAGAGACACAAAAAACCCTCCAAAAAATCAATGAATCCAGGAGTTGGTTTTTTGAAAAGATCAACAAAATTGACAGACCACTAGCCAGACTAATAAAGAAGAAAAGAGAGAAGAATCAAATCGACGCAATTAAAAATGATAAAGGGGATATCACCACCGACCCCACAGAAATACAAACTACCATCAGAGAATACTATAAACACCTCTACGCAAATAAACTGGAAAATCTAGAAGAAATGGATAATTTCCTGGACACTTACACTCTTCCAAGACTAAACCAGGAAGAAGTTGAATCCCTGAATAGACCAATAGCAGGCTCTGAAATTGAGGCAACAATTAATAGCCTACCAACCAAAAAAAGTCCAGGACCAGATGGATTCACAGCTGAATTCTACCAGAGGTACAAGGAGGAGTTGGTACCATTCCTTCTGAAACTATTCCAATCAATAGAAAAAGAGGGAATCCTCCCTAACTCTTTTTATGAGGCCAATATCATCCTGATACCAAAGCCTGGCAAGGACACAACAAAAAAAGAGAATTTTAGACCAATATCTCTGATGAACATCGATGCAAAAATCCTCAATAAAATACTGGCAAACCGGATTCAGCAACACATCAAAAAGCTTATCCACCATGATCAAGTGGGCTTCATCCCTGGGATGCAAGGCTGGTTCAACATTCGCAAATCAATAAACATAATCCAGCATATAAACAGAACCAAAGACAAGAACCACATGATTATCTCAATAGATGCAGAAAAGGCTTTTGACAAAATTCAACAGCCCTTCATGCTAAAAACGCTCAATAAATTCGGTATTGATGGAACGTACCTCAAAATCATAAGAGCTATTTATGACAAACCCACAGCCAATATCATACTGAATGGGCAAAAACTGGAAAAATTCCCTTTGAAAACTGGCACAAGACAGGGATGCCCTCTCTCACCACTCCTATTCAACATAGTGTTGGAAGTTCTGGCTAGGGCAATCAGGCAAGAGAAAGAAATCAAGGGTATTCAGTTAGGAAAAGAAGAAGTCAAATTGTCCCTGTTTGCAGATGACATGATTGTATATTTAGAAAACCCCATTGTCTCAGCCCAAAATCTCCTTAAGCTGATAAGCAACTTCAGCAAAGTCTCAGGATACAAAATTAATGTGCAAAAATCACAAGCATTCTTATACACCAGTAACAGACAAACAGAGAGCCAAATCAGGAATGAACTTCCATTCACAATTGCTACAAAGAGAATAAAATACCTAGGAATCCAACTTACAAGGGATGTAAAGGACCTCTTCAAGGAGAACTACAAACCACTGCTCAGTGAAATCAAAGAGGACACAAACAAATGGAAGAACATACCATGCTCATGGATAGGAAGAATCAATATCGTGAAAATGGCCATACTGCCCAAGGTAATTTATAGATTCAATGCCATCCCCATCAAGCTACCAATGAGTTTCTTCACAGAATTGGAAAAAACTGCTTTAAAGTTCATATGGAACCAAAAAAGAGCCCGCATCTCCAAGACAATTCTAAGTCAAAAGAACAAAGCTGGAGGCATCACGCTACCTGACTTCAAACTATACTACAAGGCTACAGTAACCAAAACAGCATGGTACTGGTACCAAAACAGAGATATAGACCAATGGAACAGAACAGAGTCCTCAGAAATAATACCACACATCTACAGCCATCTGATCTTTGACAAACCTGAGAGAAACAAGAAATGGGGAAAGGATTCCCTATTTAATAAATGGTGCTGGGAAAATTGGCTAGCCATAAGTAGAAAGCTGAAACTGGATCCTTTCCTTACTCCTTATACGAAAATTAATTCAAGATGGATTAGAGACTTAAATGTTAGACCTAATACCATAAAAATCCTGGAGGAAAACCTAGGTAGTACCATTCAGGACATAGGCATGGGCAAAGATTTCATGTCTAAAACACCAAAAGCAACGGCAGCAAAAGCCAAAATTGACAAATGGGATCTCATTAAACTAAAGAGCTTCTGCACAGCAAAAGACACTACCATCAGAGTGAACAGGCAACCTACAGAATGGGAGAAAATTTTTGCAATCTACTCATCTGACAAAGGGCTAATATCCAGAACCTACAAAGAACTCAAACAAATTTACAAGAAAAAAACAAACAACCCCATCAAAAAGTGGGCAAAGGACATGAACAGATATTTCTCAAAAGAAGACATTCATACAGCCAACAGACACATGAAAAAATGCTCATCATCACTGGCCATCAGAGAAATGCAAATCAAAACCACAATGAGATACCATCTCACACCAGTTAGAATGGCAGTCATTAAAAAGTCAGGAAACAACAGGTGCTGGAGAGGATGTGGAGAAATAGGAACACTTTTACACTGTTGGTGGGATTGTAAGCTAGTTCAACCATTATGGAAAACAGTATGGCGATTCCTCAAGGATCTAGAACTAGATGTACCATATGACCCAGCCATCCCATTACTGGGTATATACCCAAAGGATTATAAATTATGCTGCTATAAAGACACATGCACACGTATGTTTATTGCAGCACTATTCACAATAGCAAAGACTTGGAATCAACCCAAATGTCCATCAGTGACAGATTGGATTAAGAAAATGTGGCACATATACACCATGGAATACTATGCAGCCATAAAAAAGGATGAGTTTGACTCCTTTGTAGGGACTTGGATGCAGCTGGAATCCATCATTCTTAGCAAACTATCACAAGAACAGAAAACCAAACACCGCATGTTCTCACTCATAGGTGGGAACTGAACAATGAGATCACTCGGACTCAGGAAGGGGAACATCACACACCGGGGCCTATCATGGGGAGGGGGGAGGGGGGTGGGATTGCATTGGGAGTTATACCTGATGTAAATGACGAGTTGATGGGTGCAGCACAGCAACATGGCACAAGTATACATATGTAACAAAACTGCACGTTATGCACATGTACCCTACAACTTAAAGTATAATAATAATAAATAAATTAAAAAAAAAAAAAAAAAAAAAAAAAAAAAAAAAAAAAAAAAAAGATAGAGTCAAAAGAGGCCCAGTTTCTACTAGCACTGCAGACATTTTGGCATTTAATATTTACCTTAATCTACTGACATGCGACTGCTAGGGTGTCTGGGGTCTGATTCTACTAACCCTGAAGAAAGCATAGAACTTTCATCACCTCAAACCTAGTTGAAAATTGGTCCCAGAGATAAAATATTTCATGATTCAGAGTCACCAGTGTAGAACAGAAATTAATATAGGATCCTGACCAGCAGAGGACAAGAGCCAGTATACTTTTAGTAAAATAAAAGTGGTAACTCCTTTTTGTAGAGCAAATTAAAATGAGACTAATATAAATTAAGGAAAGAACTATAGATTGCCTAGAAAATAGGTATCTCTAAAGGGTATTCATTTTCTTTCTTTTTCCATTTACACTCATAATTTCAGAGTTTGATGATGTGAGAAAATATAAAAATATAAGATAATAATTATTATTCTTTTTTTCTTTCTTTTTTTTTTATTACACTTTAAGTTCTGGGATACATGTAGAGAACGTGTAGGTTTGTTACATAGGTATACATGTGCCATGGTGGTTTGCTGTCCCCATCAACCCATCATCTACATTAGGCATTTCTACTAATGCCATCCTCCCCTAGCTCCCCATCCCCCGAAAGGCCCTGATATGTGATGTTCCCCTCCCTGTACCCATAAGTTCTCATTGTTCAACTCCCACTTATGAGTGAGAACACGCGGTGTTGCTTTTCTGTTCCTGTGTTAGTTTGCTGAGAATGATGGTTTCCAGCTTCATCCATGTCCCTGCAAAGGACATGAACTCACTCTATTTTATGGCTGCATAGTATTCCATGGTGTGTATGTGCCATATATTTTTTTTATCCAGCGTATCACTGATGGGCATTTAGGTTGGTTCCAGGTTTTTGCTATTGTAAATGGTGCTGCAGTAAACATACGTGTGCATGTCTTTATAGCAGAAAGATTTATAATCCTTTGGATATATATCCAGTAATGAGATGGCTGGGTCAAATGGTGTTTCTGGTTCTAGCTCCTTGAGGAATCGCCACACTGTCTTCCACAATGGTTGAACTAATTTACACTCCCACCAACAGTGTAAAAGCATTGCTAGTTCTCCACATCCTCTCCAGCAACTGTTGTTTCCTGACTTTTTAATGACCGCCATTCTAATTGCCATGAGATGGTATCTCATTGTGGTTTTGATTTGCATTTCTCTAATGACCCATGATGATGAGCTTTTTTTATACATGTTTGTTGGCTGCACAAATATCTTCTTTTGAGAAGTGTCTGTTCATACCCTCTGCCCACTTTTTTTTTCTTTTTCTTTTTAACCTTTGCCCACTTTTTGATGGGTCTGCTTGTTTTTTTCTTGTAAATTTGTGTAAGTTCCTTGTAGATTCTGGATATTAGCCCTTTGACAGATAGATAGATTGCAAAATTTTTCTCCCATTCTATAAGTTGTCTGTTCACTCTGATGATAGTTCCTCTTGTTGTACAGAAGCTCTTTAGTTTAGTTAGGTCCTTTTTGTCAATTTTGGGTTTTGTTGCCATTGCTTTTGGTGTTTTAGTCATGAAGTCTTTGTCCATGCCTATGTTCTGAATGGTATTGCCTAGGCTTTCTTCCAGGGTTTTTATGGTTTTACATCTTACATTTAAATCATTGATCCATTTTGAGTTAATATTTGTATAAATTATAAGGAAGGGGTCCTGTTTTAGTTTTCTGCATATGGCTAACCAGTTTTCCAAACACCATTTATTAAATAGGGAATCCTTTCCCCATTTCTTATTTTTGTCAGGTTTCTCAAAAGATCGGATGGTTATAGATGTGTGGTGCTATTTCTTAGGCCCCTCTTCTGTTCCATTGGTCTATATATCTGTTTTGGTACAAGTACCATGTGGTTTTGGTTACTGTAGCCTTGTAGTATAGTTTGAAGTCAGATAGCATGATGCCTCCAGCTTTGTTCTTTTTACTTAGTATTGGCTATACGGGCTCTTTTTTTGTTTTGTATAAAATTTAAAGTTGTTTTTTCCAATTCTGTGAAGAAAGTCAATGGTAGCTTGATGAGAATAGTATTGAATCTATAAATTACTTTGGGCAGTATGTCCATTTTCATGATATTGATCTTTCCTATCCATGAGCATGGAATGTTATTACATTTGTTTGTGTCCTCTCTTATTTCCTTGAGCAGTGGTTTGTAGTTCTCCTTGAAGAAGTCCTTCACATCTCTTGTAAGTTGTATTCCTAGGTATTTTATTCTCTTTGTAGCAATTGTGAATGGGAATTTGCTCATGATTTGGCTCTCTGATGGTCTATTATTGGTGTATAAAAGTGCTTGTGATTTTTGCACATAGATTTTGTATACTGAGACTTTGCTGAAGTTGCTTATCAGCTTAAGTAGTTTTTGGGCTGAGACGATGGGATTTTCTAAATATACAATCATGTCATCTGCAAACAGATAATTTGACTTCCTCTCTTCCTATTTGAATACATTTTATTTCATTCTCTTGCCTGATTTCCCTCGCCAGAACTTCCAATACTATGTTAAATAGGAGTGGTAAGAGAGGTCATCCTTGCCTTGTGCGTTTTCAAATGAAATGTTTCCAGCTTTTGCCCATTCATTATGATATTGGCTGTGGGTTTGTCATAAATAGCTTTTATTATTTTGAAATGTGTTTCATCAATATGTCATTTATTGAGTGTTTTTAGCATGAAGGGTTTTGTCATTGGTTCTGTTTATGTGATGGATTACGTGTATAGATTTACATATGTTTAACCAGGCTTGCATCCCAGGGATGACTTGGTTGTGGTGGATAAGCTTTTTAATATGCTGCTAGATTTGGTTTGCCAGTGTTTTATTGAGGACTTTCACGTCGATGTTCATCAGGGATATTGGCCTGAAATTTTCTTTTTTTGGTTGTGTCTCCACCAGATTTTGGTATCAGGATGATTCTGGCCTCATAGAATGAGTTATGGAGGAGTACCTCTTTTTCTATTGTTTGGAATAGCTTCAGAAGGAATGGTGCCAGCACGTCTTTGTACCTCTGGTATAATTTGGCTGTAAATCCATCTTGTCCTGGGCTTTTCTTGGTTCATAGGCTATTAATTACTTCCTCAATTTCAGAACTTGTTATTGGTCTATTCAGGGATTCGACTTCTTTCTGGTTCAGTCTTGGGAGGGTCTATGTGTCCAGGAATTTATCCATTTCTTCTAGATTTTCTAGTTTATTTGTGTAGAGGTGTTTGTAGTATTCTCTAATGGTAGATTGTATTTCTGTGGGATCAGTGGTGGTATCCCCTTTATCATTTTTTATTGTGTCTATTTAATTCTTCTCTTTTTTCTTCTTTATTATTCTGACTAGTAGTCTATCTATTGTGTTAATCTTTTCAAAAAACCAGCTCTTGGATTTATTGATTTTTTGAAGGGTTTTTTTGTGTGTCTCTATCTCCTTCAGTTCTGCTCTGATCTTAGTTATTTCTAGTCTTCTGCTAGCTTTTGAATTTGCTTGCTCTTGCTTCTCTAGTTTTTTTAATTGTGATGTTAGGGTGCCAATTTTAGATCTTTCCCACTTTCTCCTGTGGGCATTTAGTGCTATAAATTTCCCTCTAAATACTGCTTTAGCTGTGTCCCAGAGATTCTGGTACATGGTGCCTTTGTTTTCATTGGTTTCAAAGAACGTACTTATTTCTCCCTTAATTTTTTATTTACCCAGTAGTCATTAAGGAGCAGGTGTTTCAGTTTCCATGTAGTTGTGTAGTTTTGAGTGAGTTTCTTAATCCTGAGTTCTAATTTGACTGCACGGTGGTCTGGTCTGAGAGACTGTTTGTTATAATTTCCTTTCTTTTTCATTTGCTGAGGAGTGTTTTACCTCCAGTTATGTGGTTGATTTTAGAATAAGTGCGATGTGGGGCTGAGAAGAATTTGGATTCTGTTGATTTGGGGTGGAGAGTTCTGTAGATGTCTATTAGGTACATTTGGTCCAGAGCTGAGTTTGAGTCCTGAATAGACTGATTAATTTTCTGTCTCGTTGATCTTTCTGATATTGACAGTAGGATGTTAAAGTCTCCCACTATCATTGTGTGCGATTCTAAATCTTTTTGTAGGTCTCTAAGAACTTGCTTTATGAATCTGGGTGCTCCTGTATTGGGTGCATATATGTTTAGGATAGTTAGTTTTTCTTGTTGCATTGATCCCTTTACCATTATGTAATGCCCTTCTTTGTCTTTTTTGAATTTTGTTTGTTTAAATTCTGTTTTATCAGAGACTAGGGTTGCAACCCCTGTTTTTTTTGCTTTCCATTAGGTTGGTAAATCTTTCTCCATCACTTTATTTTGGACCTATGTGTGTCTTTGCATGTGAGATGTGTCTCCTGAATACGGCACACTGGTGGGTCTTGACTCTTTTTTTTTCTTTTTTTAAAATTATTATTATACTTTAAGTTCTAGGGTACATGTGCATAACATGCAGGTTTTTTACATATGTATACTTGTGCCATGTTGGTGTGCTGCACCCATCAACTCGTCAGCACCCATCAACTCATCATTTACATCTTACATCTCTTCTCGCTTCATTTCATTCATTTGATCCTCAATCGCTGATACTGTTTCTTCCAGTTGATCGAGTCGGTTACTGAAGCTTGCGCATTTGTCATGTATTTCTCGTGTCATGGTTTTCATCTCTGTCAGTTCGTTTATGGCCTTCTCTGCATTAATTATTCTAGTTATCAATTCTTCCACTCTTTTTTCAGAAATTTTAGTTTCCTTGTGCTGGGTATGTAATTCCTCCTTTAGCTCTGAGAAGTTTGATGGACTGAAACCTTCTTCTCTCATCTCGTCAAAATCATTCTCCATCCAGCTTTGATCCGTTGCTGGTGATGAGCTGCGTTCCTTTGCAGGGGGTGATGCGCTCTTATTTTTTGAATTTCCAGCTTTTCTGCCCTGCTTTTTCCCCATCTTTGTGGTTTTATCTGCCTCTGGTCTTTGATGATGGTGACGTACTGATGGGGTTTTGGTGTAGGTGTCCTTCCTGTTTGTTAGTTTTCCTTTTAACAGTCAGGACCCTCAGCTGTAGGTCTGTTGGAGATTGCTTGAGGTTCACTCCAGACCCTGTTTGCCTGGGTATCAGCAGCAGAGGCTGCAGAAGATAGAATATTGCTGAACAGCTAGCGTACCTGTCTGATTCTTGCTTTGGAAGCTTCCTCTCAGGGGTGTACTCCACAGTGTGAGGTGTAGGGTGTCGGTCTGCCCCTAGTGGAGGATGTCTCCCAGTTAGGCTACTCAGGGGTCAGGGACCAACTTGAGCAGGCAGTCTGTCCATTCTCAGATCTCAGCCTCCGTGTTGGGAGGTGCACTGCTCTCTTCAAAGCTGTCAGACAGAGTCGTTTGTGTCTGCAGAGGTTTCAGCTGCTTTTGTTTTTTTTTGTTGTTGTTTAACTGTGCCCTGTCCCCACAGGTGGAGTCTACAGAGACAGGCAGGACTCCTTGAGCTGCTGTGAGCTCCACCCAGTTCAAACTTCCCAGCTGCTTTGTTTACCTACTTAAGCCTCAGCCATGGCGGGCGCCCCTTCCCCAGCCTCGCTGCTTCCTTGCTGGTAGATCACAGACTGCTGTGCTAGCAATGAGGGAGGCTCCGTGGGCATGGGACCCTCCCGGCCAGGTGTGGGATAGAATCTCCTGGTGTGCCCGTTTGCTAAGATCCTTGGTAAAGTGCAGTATTGGGGTGGGAGTTACCCGATTTTCCAGGTGTTGTGTGTCTCAGTTCCCCTGACTAGGAAAACGGATTCCCTTCCCCCTTGCCCTTCCCAGGTGAGGCGATGCCTCCCCCTGCTTCAGTTCTTGCTGGTCGGGCTGCAGCAGCTGACCAGCACCGATTGTCCGGCACTCCCTAGTGAGATGAACCCAGTACCTCAGTTGAAAATGCAGAAATCACCTGTCTTCTGTGTCGCTCGCGCTGGGAGTTGGAGACTGGAGCTGTTCCTATTCGGCCATCTTGCTCCACCCCCAGCTTTGCTTTCCGGTCTGGACTCTTAATCCAATTTGCCAGTCTGTGTCTTTTAATTGGGGCATTTAGCCCATTTACATTTAAGGTTATTATGGTCATGTGTGAATTTGATTCTGTCATTATAATGTCAGCTGTTTATTTTGTCCATGATTCTGTCATTATAATGTCAGCTGTTTATTTTGTCCATTAGTAGATGCAGTTTCTTCATAGTGTCGATAGTCTTTACATTTTGGATTGTTTTTGCAGTGGCTGGTACCAGTTTTTTCTTTCCATATTTAATGCTTCCTTCAGGAGCTCTTGTAAGGCAGGCCTAGTGGTGACAAAATCCCTCAGCATTTGCTTGTCTGTAGAGGATTTTATTTCTCTTTCACTTATAAATAATTTGGCTGGATATAAATTTCTGGCCTCAAAATTCTTTAAGAATGTTAAATATTGGCCCCCACTCTCTTCTGGCTTGTAGAGTTTCTGCAGAGAGATCTTCTGTTAGTCTGATGGGTTTCCTTTTGGGGGTAACCCGACCTTTCTCTCTGGCAGCACTTAACATTTTTTCCTACACCTCAACCTTGGCAAATCTGATGATTATTGTCTTGGGGTTGCTCTTCTTGAGGAGTATCTTTGTCATTGTCTCTGTATTTCCTCAATTTGAATATTTGCCTGTCTTGCTAGTTTGGGGAAGTTCTCCTGGATAATATCCTGATGTGTGTTTTCTAACTGGGTTCCGTTCTCCTTGTCACTTTCAGGTACACCAATCAAACATAGGTTTTGTGTTTTCACATAGTCCCATATTTCTTAGAGGCTTTGTTTGTTCCTTTTAATTCTTTTTTCTCTAATCTTGTCTTCATGCTTTATTTCCTTAAGTTGATCTTCAATCTTTGACATCCTTTCTTCTGCTTGATTGATTTGGCTATTAATACTTGTGTATACTTCTTGAACTTCCCATGCTGTGTTTTTCAGCTCCATCAGGTATACCCACAACTGCTATCTAGTTCACAGGAAGCCATGGAGGTATAATAAAACAAACAAAATAAAAACAAACAAACATTGACAACTAAACCTTTACCTAATTTGCTGTAGTAGGGGAAATACTTTCTTTTTTCTTTCATGTTTTCCTAGGCAATATTCTTATGCAGTTTCCTTGGATATATGCCAATTTGGAGTTTAGACATCTTCATGATGGGTAGTAAATATTTCGAGCAAAGTGGGAGGGGGTAAGAATATCTCCTGGTTTGGGGAGAAAGTAGAGAGAGGCAGTGTGTTTACAAACAAAAATAGGACCAGGAATAGTCAGAATGCATCACACTGTTCTGTAAGCAAGGTATAGAAAGTTTAGTGGGGCCTAGAATTAACCACCAAGAACATTTAATATCTACTGTGAGCAAGATGCTCTTCTATGTACTGAATCTGAAGCTCAGGGTGTGTGTGTGTGTGTGTGTGTGTGTGTGTGTGTGTATACCTGCATGTGTATGTGTTTATTTCTGTCTGGGTGGTCATGGAAATTCAGAGATAGCTCAATTTGAATGAAGGGAAAAGCAAGGGAGGACTGAACAAAAGATAAATACTTACGTGTAAGATTTGGCTTGACTTGAATAATAAAGCAAAGAAGTCAAAACCGACCTCTCTATTTAAGAAATCTTAAATTCTTAACACCTTGTTAACTTAGTTGTGGCATTCTTTTGTTTTTGTAACATTCAAACTCCAAACATCTAATTTTGGCATTTTGGTCACATGTTTTAAAGCTCTTTTACCTGAATTGTTTGTTCCCCATAACCATCAATGGTGGCCTATTGACCAGAGTGTCTTTCTGGATTTCCATGGGTTAAAGTACATTCTCCCCAGTATGTACTAAGGGAGTAGTCTCATTGCCAAAGTTGGCTTTTAGTGTAACCAAAATGCCAAAGTCAGATGTTTGGATTTTGAATATTTTAAAATTTTAATTTCATTTTAATATTTTAAAATTTTAATCTGAGGCATAATTTAAGGCTATATTTTATCACAAGTTCTGTGAGTGCTATGTTTTTAAAAATCATATAATTATGTAAATATCACCAAAATCAACATATAGAATAATCCCATCATCTGCTTCTCCTTGGCTTCCCTTGTGCTGCTCCTAGTCCCAGCTTTTGACAGTCACTGATATTTTCTGTCAATACAGTTCTTCCTTTTCCAGAATGGCAATAGAATCATAAAGTTTGTAGCCTTTTATTGTAGCTTTTTTACTCAATATAAATATTTCAAGATATATTCATGTTGCTGCATAGTTCAGTAGTGAATTCTTTTTATTGTTCTGTAGTACTTCATTGTGTGGATAGTTAGAGTTTGTTTAATCCATTTATCAGCTAAAATCGTCTGAGTTGTTTCCACTGTTTTTTTTATTTTGTCTCCTCTCACTGTGTATTTTCAAGTAGGCTATGTTAGAGCTCACTAATTCTTCGGCTTGATCAGTTCTGCTTGTTGAGAGGCTATGGTACATTCTTCAGCATGTCAATTACATTTTTCAGCTCTGGCGTTTCTACTTGATTTTAAAAAAATTGTTTTAATCTCTTAAAAATTTATCTGATAGGACTCTGAATTCCTTCTCTGTGTTATCTTAAATTTCATTGAGCTTCTTCAAAACAGCTATTTTGAATTCTCTGAGAATTCACATATTTCTCTTCACTCCACAACTGGTTACTGGTGCCTAATTAGTTTCTTTGGTGACGTCGTGTTTTCTTGGGTGGTCTTGATACATGTGGATGCTCATTCTGCAGTTATGGGAAAGACTTGACCTGATAAAGATTTACCAGGAGGATAAGGTGCTTGTGGACTACTGCATGAGTACAGGGCTGCCCCAAATACACCAGTGAATTTACAGTGATTTTTAACTGGCGTCCTCCAAATAAGAAGACTACTGCTTTAGTAGACACTAGGGAGAATGTACTTTAACCCATGGAAATCCAGAAAGACACTCTGGTCAATAAGCAGCCATTGATAGTTATAGGGAACAAACAATCCAGGTAAAAGAACTTCAAAACATCTAAGTATTGGGAAACCCCTACCCCATATATAATGTTTATTTCCCCCATTCCAGACAATATTTTAGGCATGAATATTCTGTTAGGAAAGACTTTGAAATCTTCAGTAGGAGAATTCAGATCAAAGGTGTGTGTAGTAGTAAAGGCTATTCTCAGGGGAGAGGTAAAATGGAAACCTGCACAATCTCCTTCCCCTAGGTGGGTTGTCAACCTTAAATGATACAAATTGCCTGAGGGGCATGTTGAAATAAGTGCAGCTATTGAGGATCTCCAGGAAATTCCTCCAGATCTTACCAAAGACCACCAAAGCAGTACCACTATGAGTCTGAAAAAGTAATGGCATTATTTTGCGGGTGCCCCCTAATGCAGATATGACTGCAATGATCAAAGACTTAGGTCAGAACATTCAATCTCTAAATTACAACACTCAACTCCCTTTGAATACTTGGAAAGGCTTTCCAAGAAGGACAGGTAAAAACAAGCCCAGATGGTGAAAATTACAATAAATACTGAACTCCTCAACGCTTAGACAGTTATGAACATTCATTTCACATAGAAATGGCTGGTTACCCGGGAATTTCTCTCACAGATGCTTCATACACTTTGTCCATTTCTTGGTCTCTCAGCTACTGGCTAGCTCACTTGTGGTGAGCAAGTACATGCAAGCTTACACCCAAGGTCTGAGGGAGCTGAAAGGTTAAAGAAAAAAGCTTTACAAATCCAGTTTCTCAGAAAGAAACATTTTAATAGGGACTCAGCAACAGAAGCATTGCCTCTGGGGGCCAAAAGAAAATTTATCTCTGCACCTGCCCTCTAGAAAGTATTTATAAAGCAAACTCTTTTTTCTTGGTAAAATGTGTGCAGCTGGTTATGTCTCAGACCCTTTTGTGAAACTTGTGAACAATGAGGAAGTTAGATAAGCATCTCTATGAGGGGTTATTTATGCTACAGCATTGTTTCTTGATCTTACTATGACAATGCCTTGGTATGTAGGAGTCAAACATTAGTCATTATGTTGGTTTCACTTCAAGATGGCATTACTCTTGCCATGCAACAGGCTGCTTTCCTATAATAATTTTTATTTAATATTTTGAATATAAAATAGAGTCACATAGTTAGAAATCAAATGACATAAAAAGGCTACTAGTGATATGTGTTTTTTTTCTCGTCACTGTTCCTTATTCACTCAGCTTCCAATCCTTTGCTCTTCCACAGATAAGTACCTTACTTAGATCTTTCGTGTATATTTTCAGTTTTAAAAATTTAAACAAAAGCAAGTATAAAATTATATTTTAGTTGTACATTCTCTTTTAAAACAAAATGTAGCATTCTAAATATGCTGTCTTGCACATTTTTTTCTTCATGCCACAATATATCTTATAGATCTTTTTAATAGTAATACCCACAGGGCTTTCACATCTATTTTTACACTTTGTTTATTCCATTGTATAAATGTATCATAATTTATTTAAATAGTCTTATAGTTGCAGACCATTATTTTCAATCTTTAGATATTGCAAATAATGCTTCAAAACAATGTAATGTTATAGTAAACTATTATTTTATTCTATAGATATAGCACCATTTATTTAAACAGTCCTATATTGTTGAACAGTTAGACTCCTTCCAATATTATACATAATGCTGAAATCAGCATCAGTGTACTGACATATTGTATGTATCTATTTTCCTGTAAGTAAATATGGATCAATTATGGGAACAAATTTTGGTCCAAGATTGTTGTTGTCTTGTGTTACTATGAGAACCAAAGAGAATTGCCATGCTCCTTAGCCCGTGGACATAGACAAAATTCCCACATATCTGGATGATGACAGTAGAATTAAGGAGCCTAGTAAGCCATACTGAGCAACTATTTAAATAAATCAAAGAGTACAGGGGAGCCAAGTGTACAGACAATCAGTAGAAAAAACTAAAATGGTACTCCTGTTATGTCTTTCTGGACCAAAATCACAACCAGGTTGGCATTCAAGAAGGGAAACCATGATGTATATGGGAATTCTAGATTAATATTCTACTCCCCATATACAAAGATGATATTTGTGACTGTTCATCAGTAGGTTACATTTTTAAGGTTGTTCTTCAGTTATTGGAATGACTTATACTATGAACTTTTTGTGATTTATGACTCATACTTGGAGGATAGTTGACTGAAGTTAGAGTGTCAATGGTTAGAGAAGCAACCATCCAGTTTCATTAAATTCTTGTATCTTTAACACCATGCTACAGCAATTGAAATGACCTAGGTCCCAAGGTAGTAGAGGCATGTAAATAACATGCTTAGAAATATAATATGTCAAAATATGCCTAGAAGAAGGTAAAGAGAATAAGTGTATCTTTGGCTTCTTTTTTTTTTTTTTTTTTTTTTTTTGAGATGGCTTCTTGCTCTGTCATCCAGGCTGGAGTGCAGTGGTGCAATCTCGGCTCACTGCAAGCTCTGCCTCCTGGGTTCACACCATTCTCCTGCCTCAGCCTCCTGAGTAGCTGGGACTACAGGCACCCGCCACCACGCCCGGCTAATTTTTTGTATTTTTAGTACAGACAGAGTTTCACTGTGTTAGCCAGGATGGACTTGATCTCCTGACCTCATGATCCTCCCACCTCGACCTCCCAAAGTGTTGGGATTACAGGCATGAGCCACTGTGCCCAGCCCATCTTTGGCCATGTTTTTAAGCTATTGGCCCAGATGCCTTGATGGGTGCATGATAATGTACATAAGGGCATCCTGGAAAAATCATCAGGGTGAAAAAAATTGGAGAGCAGTCTGTATGGTTAAACAGGTTGCTTACTGTAGACTTGTGTACCAAATACTCAACTTCTCTTGGCAATGCATTATCTATCCAAAATGCAGAATCTCCACGTAGCTGAGTGGCAGAGAAATCTGGATTGTATTTTACACCAGGGGCATATGACAAAATTTTATTTGGGAAATGTTTTATCAGCATTTTTCTGTTTCTGAAGATTAAGACATGTGGAGACTAGGTACAATTATTTAATAACTGTTTTAATCTCTGTGGTGCTTTTAGATCCTATGCCAAATGAATGCTCTTTTGATGTACTACTGGGTGAAAGGGTAGGCAGGCTCTTGAGAACCTGCAGCAGAGGTTTTTTTCATATTTGTTGAAAACTCCTTCAGATGCCTGGTGTTTAACTGTGTTCTAAGAACTTCACCAAGTTTAGAAGTGCTTTGGCTACCTGACAAATAGAGCTTCCCCCACCCCACACTGTGGTCTTTCAGACATCTTAGAAATAAGCAATCAAATCTGTTAAGGCTTTGCTATTGTCTTACAAGAAACAATTTATTAAGTGTTTCTGGTAAGCTGACATTTCTTGGAAATGGTGCTGAGAGGAAACTGGAACGCTGCCACTGGCCCTTTTACCTTAATCAAGATTATATAATATTTAAATACCGTAAGACTTGCAAAATTTCTTGGCTTTCTGTACCATGTTATTCTCTCATTTTTTTTCTGTCTCTGATTGCTCTTTACCTTCATTGCTGACTAACTGTGGGTATTCTCCTAAGGTTCAATATCCAGTTTTCTTTTGTCCCTCAAGGACCTATCAGCTTTCATAATTTCAGCTATCCCTTTATGTAGTTACCAAATCATTGCTTTCAATTATCACTACTCTATTAACCATATTTTAATCTCTTTCATTTTCAATTGGGAATATGATACAAGCTCTTTCCCATAAGCTTAAGTGTAATATCAGACAGAGTTTGATATGGATTCTAACTTGCCTAACTCAACTGCCTAGCAATGTTACCCCTCCAGTATACACACAAGACTCAGGAAATAAGTAAAAAAGTTTCCAGCAGATAATATCTTAATAGTTTTCTGATTCACCTCTCTTTTCATACCACTTCCACTGTATTATTCTATGTTTAGCTTCTGGCATAGTCCTGAAATAACTATAGACTTAGGACACAACATCAAGAAAAGATGGAGAGACAAATGCAATGTACTGAAACATATGCACCTCAAATGTAGAAATACTCTTAGGATCCTCTTGTTATTACATGTAGAACACTGCACCAGGTTCTTGTTATCTAGGAGCTCACAGTTCAGAGTGGGAAACAGTCATCTGAGTAGACAATTACAGTAATGTAGAGAATGTTAAAATATAGTGCTGTGGCTGCAGAGATGAGGCACTTAGCTCAGAATGATCAGGGACTAGTTCCTGAAGGAGGTGATGCTGCATCAGAGTCTTGAAAAAGGAAACATTAGTCAGGTAGAGGATAGGAAGTGTTCCAGGCCAAGTGGGTAACAATACATGGAGATATGTATATGGATTTTACATATATGAAATATATATTTGCATATGTATGTATATATGAATCTATTTGAAAATTTTACAAGAACACGGTGCCTTGTGGAGAAAGTAGAAGTAGATAAGATCTGAGAAATTTGCAGGAGCCATAATTATTTTGTTTTATTTCATCTATTTTATTTTACTTTATTCAATAACTTTTGGGGAACAGGTTGGTTTTGGTTACATGAATAAGTTCTTTAGTGGTAATTTCTGAGATTTTAGTACACCTGTTACACAAGCAGTGTACACTCTACCCAATGTGTAGTCTTTTATCCTTCATCCCCCTTCTTCCCCCAAAGTCCTCAAAGTCCATTATGTCATTCTTATGCCTTTGCATCCTCATAGCTTATCTCCCGCTTATAAGTGAGAACAAACAATATTTGGTTTTCCTTTCGTGAGTTACTTCACATAGAGTAATGGTTTCCAACTCCGTCCAGGTTCTTGTGAATGCCATTATTTCATTCCTTTTTTATGGCTGAGTAGTATTCCATGGTGTACATATAACACATGTTTTTTATACAATCGTTGGTTGATGGACATTTAGGATGGTTCCATATTTTTGCAATTGTGAATTGTGATGCTCTAAACATGTGTGTGTAAGTGTCTTTTTCATATAATGACTTATTTTTCTCTGGGTAAATACACAGCAGTGGGATTGCTGGATCAAATGGTAGTTCTACTTTTAGTTATTTAAGTAACCACCATATTGTTTTCCATAGTGATTGTACTAGTTTACCTTTCCACCAGTAGTGTAAAAGTGTTCCCTTTCCACCACATCTATGTTAACATCTATTATTTTTTGATTTTTTGATTATGGCCATTCTTGATGAAACAAGGTGGTAACTCATTGTGGTTTTAATTTGCATTTTCCTGATAATTAGTGATGTTGAGCATTTTTTCATATGTTTGTTGGTCATTTGTACATCTTCTTTTGAGAATTGTCTATTCATGTTTTTTGTCCTCATTGTGATGGAATTATTATTTATTTTTTCCTGCTGATTTGAGTTCCTTGTAGAGTCTGGATATTAGCCCTTTGTGTAATGTACAGTTTGCAAATTTTTTTCTCCCATTCTGTAGGCTTTCTGTTTACTCTTCTAATTATTTCTTTTGCTGTGTAGAAGCTTTTAGTTTAATTAGGTCCCATCTATTTACATTTGCTTTTGTTGCGTTTGCTTTTGGATTCTTGATCATGAAATCTTTGCCTAAGCTAATGTCTAGAAGTGCTTTTCAAATGTTATCTTCTAGAAAGTTTATGTTTTCATGTCTTAGATTTAAGTGTTAATTCATCTTGGGTTGATTTTTGTATAAGGTAAGAGATGAGGATCCATTTTCATTCTTCTACATGTGGCTTGCCAATTATCCCAGCACCATTTGTTGAACAGGGTATCCTTTTTCCACTTTATGTTATTGTTTACTTTGATAAAAATCAATTGGCTGTAAGCATTTGGCTTTATTTCTGGGTTTTATATTCTGTTCCTTTGGTTTACATGACTACTTTTATACCAGTACCATGCTGTTTTGGTAACTATAGCCTTGTAGTATAGTTTGAAGTCAGGTAATGTGATGCCTCCAGATTTGTTCTTTTCACTTAGTCTTGCTTGACTCTGCAGACTCTTTTTTGGTTCCATATGAATTTTTGGATTTTTTTCTAGTTCTGTGAAGAATGATAATGGTAGGTACTTTGGTGGGAATTGCATTAAATCTGTAGATTGTGTTTGGCAGTATGGTCATTTTCACAATATTGATTCTACCTATTAATGTGCGCGGGATATGTTTGTGTCATAAATGGTTTCTTTCAGTGGTGTTTTGCAGTTTTCCTTGTAGAAATCTTTCATCACCTCCTTGGTTAGGTATATTCCTAAGTATTTTATTATTATATTATTTTGTGGTGGTTGTAAAAGTGATTGAGTGCTTGATTTGATTCTCAGCTTGGTCGTTGTTGGTGTACAGCAGTGCTACTGATTTGTGTACATTGAATTTTTTGTCCTGAAACTTTACTAAATTTATTTATCAGATCTAGGAGCATTTTAAATGAGTCTTTAGGGTTTTCTAGGTATATAATCACGTCATTGGTGAACAGAGACAGTTTGTCTTCTTCTTTGCCAATTTGGATGCCCTTTATTTCATTCTGTTGTCTGATCGCTCTAAAAGCTGGTTCTTTGAAAGGATAAATAAAATTGAAAGACCATTAGCAAGATTAACCAAGAAAAAATAGAGAAGATCAAAATAAGCTCAATTAGATACAAAATGGAAGATATTACCACTAATACCACAGAAATACAAAAATTATTTAAGGCTACTAGGAACACCCATATGCACACAAACTGGAAAATCTAGAGGATATGGATAAATTCCTGGAAATATACAACCCTCCTAGATTAAATAATAAAGAAACAGAAACTCTGAACAGACAAATAACAAGTAGTGAGATTTAAAAATTAATTTTAAAAATGCCAACTAAAAAAGTTCAGAACCAGATGGATTCACAGTTGAATTCTATCAGACATTTAAAGGAGAATTGGTGCCAATCCTGCCAAAAGTATTCCAAAAGACAGAAAGAGGGAATTCTCTCTAAATCATTTTATGAAGCTAGTATCACCCTAATACCAAAACCAGGAAAGGACGTAACAACAACAACAACAACAACAACAACAACAACAACACTACAGATCAATATCTCTAATAAACATAGATGCAAAAATACTCAACAAAATACTAGCTAACAGTAGCATATCAAAAGGACAATCCACCATGATTAAGTGGGTTTCATACCAGGGGTGTAGGGATGGTTTAACATACACAAGTCAGTAAATGTGATACGTCACATAAACAGAATTAAAAACAAAAATTATATGATCATCTCGCTAGATGCAGAAAAAGCCCTTGACAAAATTTAGTATCTCTTCATCATTGAAACCCTCAGCAAATTTGGCATAGAAGAGACATACCTCAAGGTGATAAAAGCCATCTAAGAGAAAAACTCACAGCTAACATTATTCTGAATGGGAAAAGTTGAAAGCATTCCCCCTGAGAAATGGAAGAGACAAGGATGCCCACTTTCACCACTTCTGTTTAACATAGTAAGGGCCATAATTCTTGTCAAGCATGGGTATCTGGTTTATAGTCCTATAGCTAATTAATGACGCCAAATTAAAAGTTATGAGGGATGCTCAACATAAGCAATGAATGAGGTTTGAGAAATGAAAGCGAGAAAAAAGTAAAAAAAACCCCACAAAAAGCAGATGTAAATATTAAAAAATAAAGTCATCTGGGGAGACAAGGTGGAGAAAGATAGCAGAATAGGCTTTGTCTTGCCACCCACTAACCCGCCTGCAAGGACACCAAATTAACAACTTCTCCACACACAAAAAACCTTCAGAAAAAACACACCAAAAATCAGGCGAGCACTTATAGTACCTGGTTTTAACCTAATATCACTAAAAGAGGCACTGAAGAGATAGAAAAAAATAGTCCTGAATTACCAATGTCACTCTTAACCCAACCCACAGCTGCAGCTTCATGCAGAGAGTATCTGTATGCACTGGGGTAGGGAGAACACAGCAATTGTGAGGCACTGAACTCAGTGCTATCCTGTTAGAGCAGAAAGGAAAACTGGACCAAACTCAGCTGATGCCTGCCCATGGAGGAAGCACCTAAACAAGCCCTAGCCATATGGGAATCACCAATCTGACCCCAGAGGTCTGAAGTTGAGTGCCTGCAAACTTCTCCACCAAGGGCTATAGCACCCTGTGTCTCCAAGTACCCTTGAAAGGCAGTCTAGGCCATAAGGACTGCACCTCTTAGGCAAGTCCTAGTGCTGAAGTAGGCCCAGAGATAGTGAATTAGGATTGGGAGTGGGGGATGTTAAATACTGAGACACCAGCTGGGAAGCCAAGGGAATGCTAGCATCACTCCTCTCCTAACCTCAGGCTTCACAGTTCGTGGCTCCAAAATAGACCCCTTTCTTTCACTTGAGGAGAGGAGAGGAAATAGTGCAGAGAACACTGTTTTGCATCTTGGGTATCAGCTCAGCCACAGCAGAATAGGGCACTAGTCAGAATTTCAAGGCCCCTGTTGCAAGATCTAGCTCCCAGATATTTCTAGACACCCCTTGGGACAGAAGAAAACCCACTGCCTTGAACTAAAGTAGCCAGTCCTGGAAGCATTCATCACCTGCTAACTGAAGAGACCTTGTACACTGAATAATCAGCAGCAATACCCAGGTACTACATCGAGGGCCTTGGGTGAGCCTCTGAGACATGCTGGCTTAAGGTGAGACTCAGCACATTACTAGCTGTGGTGGCTATGGGGCAAAACTCCATCTGCTTGAGAAGAGCAGAGAGAAAAGTAAATGGGACTTTGTCTGACACCTTAGATACCAGCACGGCCACAGGGGATCAGAGCACCAAGTGGGCTCTTGGGGTCCTCAGTTCCAGGACTTGACTCTTGGATGGAATTCCTGGGCCTTCCTTGACCCAGAGGGGAACCCACTGCCCTGAAGGATGAGTCTCACGCCAGGCAGCATTCACCGTAAACTGATTTAAGAGACCTTAGGCCTTAAAGGAACATTGGTTGGTAGGCTAAAAATAATCATATGGCTTGTGGTGGCAGTGGCAATGGGGTGAGGCTCCTCTGCCTTTGGAAAGGGGATAAAAGAGTGGGAAAGAATGAATCTTGTGGTTTGAGTGTCAGCTCAGCTGCAATGTGATACAACTTGAGGGAAATGTCTGGGGCTTTTGACTCTAATCCCTGACTCCCAGATGGCATTACTGGACACACCCAGGAACTGGGGGAACTTGATGCCCTGAAGAAAAAACACAGACCTAGTTGGATTTGCCACCACTGATTGTAGAGCCCCAGGGTTTTAAGCAAACATAGGCAGCAGCTAGGGAATTGTTACAGCCTGCCTTGGGTGAGATCCAGCACTATGCTGGCTTCAGGTCTGACCCAGTGCAGTCATAGTGGTGATGGCCACAAAGGTGCTTCTGTCACTCCACCTCCAGCTTTAGGTGGCTCAGAACAGAGATAGAGATAGAGATAGATAGATAGAGAGAGAGACTGCTTCTGTATGCTTGAAAGAAAGTAACAGAAGAGAACAAAGGTCTCTGCCTGGTAATCCAGAAAATTCTCCCAGCTCTGGTCCAAGACCATTAAGGTGGTATCTCTATGACTCTGCAAGAACCACAGCATACTGAGCTTGGGTTGCCCCCTAAAGCAGATATAGCTTGGATCACAACACCCAAGTCCTTTCAAATATCTAAAAAGCTGACTCAAGAATGATGGGTACAAACAAGCCCAGACAGTGAAGACTGCAATAATGACTTCTCTTTAATGCCTAGACACTGAAGAAAACCTACTAGCATCAACACCATTCAGAAAAACATGATCTCACCAATTAAATTAAATAAATCAACAGGAACCAATCCTGGAGAAACAGAGATATGTTCAAAATGGCTGTGTTGAGGAAACTCAAAGTAATTCAAGATAACACGGAGAAAGAATTTAGAATTCTCTCAGATAAATTTAACTGAGAGATTGAAATAATGAAAAAGAATCAAGCAGAAATTATGAAGCTGAAAAATGAAATTGGCCTGTTCAAGAATATAACAGTCATTTAATAGCAGAATTGATCAAGCAGAAAAAAGAATTTATGAACTTGAAGACAAGCTGTTTAAAAATACATAATCTGAGGAGAAAAATAAAAAGAAAAGGAATAGAAAACAATGAAACATGCCTACAGGGTATAGAAAATAGCTTCAAAAGGTCAGATCTAAGATTTTTTAGCCTTAAAGAGAAGATAGAGAAAAAGATAAGGGTAGAAAGTTTATTCAAAAGGACAATAACAGAGAACTTCCCAAACCTAGAGAAAGATATTAGTATCTAAGTACAAGGTTATAGACCAGCAAGCAGTTTTAACCCAAAGAAGTCTACTGCAAGGCATTTAATAATCAAACTCCTAAAAGTCAGGAAGAAAGAAAGGATCTAAAAAGAAGCAAGTGAAAATAAAGAACTAACATACAATGGAGCTTGAATATGTCTGGCAGCAGATTTTCAGTGGAAGCTTTACAGGGCGGGAGAGACTTGCATGATTATTTAAAGAACTGAAGGAAAAAATCTTTTACTTAGATTAGTGTATCCAAAGAAAATAACTTTTTCTTTGAAACATGAAGGAGAAAAAGACTTCCCTAGAAAAACAAAAGCTGAGGGATTTCATCAGTATAAGAACTGTCCTACAAGAAATGCTAAAGTGAATAATTTAATCAGAAAGAAAATGTCATTAATGAGCAATAAATTATCACCTGAAGGTACAGGAGATAGAACCAGAGAATATTATAATACTGTAACTCTAATGTTTAAATATTCTTATCCTAAGTAGAAGACTAAATAAAAAACCAATCAAAATTAATAACTACAACAGCTTTTAAAGACATAGTCAGTACAATAAGATATAAATAGAAACAACAGAAAGTTAAAAAGTCGGGAGGATAAATATAAGGTGAAGAGTTTTGTTTTCTTCCTGCATCTTTATTTGTTTGTTTATGAAAATAGTGTTAAGGTTTTATCACGGTAAAATAACAGGTTATAAAATAGTATTTACAATTCTCGTGGTAACCTCAAACCAAACAACATGCAATGGATACGCAAAAAAATAAAGAAACTAAATTACATCACCAGAAAAAAGTTATTTTCACTAGAGGAAGACAAGAAGTAAAGAAAGAAGAAAAATGAGTAGATTACAAAAATTTTGACAAAAAAATTTTTGCAATCTACTCATCTGACAAAGAGCTAATATCCAGAACCTACAAAGAACTCAAACAAATTTACAAGTAAAAAAACAAACAACCCCATCAAAAAGTGGGCAAAGGATATGAACAGACATTTCTCAAAAGAAGACATTCGTACAGGCAACAGACAAAAAAAAAAATGCTCATCATCACTGGCCATCAGAGAAATGCAAATCAAAACCACAATGAGATACCATCTCACACCGGTTAGAATGGCAATCATTAAAAAGTCAGGAAACAACAGGTGCTGGAGAGGACGTGGAGAAATAGGAACACTTTTACACTGTTGGTGGGATTGTAAACTAGTTCAACCATTGTGGAAAACAGTATGGCGACTCCTCAAGGATCTAGAACTAGAAGTACCATATAACCCAGCCATCCCATTACTGGGTATATACCCAAAGGATTATAAATCATGCTGCTATAAAGACACATGCACACGTATGTTTATTGCAGCACTATTCACAATAGCAAAGACTTGGAATCAACCCAAATGTCTATCAGTGACAGACTGGATTAAGAAAATATGGCACATATACACCATGGAATACTATGCAGCCATCAAAAAGGATGAGTTTGTGTCCTTTGTAGGGACATGGATGCAGCTGGAAACCATCATTCTCAGCAAACTATGGCAAGAACAGAAAACCAAACACTGCATGTTCTCACTCATAGGTGGGAACTGAACAATGAGATCACTTGGACTTGGGAAGGGGAACATCAGACACCGGGGCCTATCATGGGGAGGGGGGAGGAGGGAGGGATTGCATTGGGAGTTATACCTGATGTAAATGACGAGTTGATGGGTGCTGATGAGTGGATGGATGCAGCACAGCAACATGGCACAAGTATGCATGTGTAACAAACTTGCACGTTATGCACATGTACCCTAGAACTTAAAGTATAATAATAATAGTAATAATAAAAATTTAAATTAAAAAAATAAAAAATAAAAAAAGAAAGAAGAAAAAAAATCAAACAATCAGAAAACAAATTATAAAATGGCAGGATTAAGTACTTAGTTAGTAATAACATTGAAAGAAATAACATTGAAAGAAAAAAACTCTCCAATCAAAAGACAGATTGACTGAATGAATAACAAAACAAGACTCATTGATCTGTTGGTTAAAAGAAACATGCTTCAGGCCGGGCGCGGTGGCTCACGCCTGTAATCCCAGCACTTTGGGAGGCCGAGGCGGGCGGATCACAAGGTCAGGAGATCGAGACCACGGTGAAACCCCATCTCTACTAAAAATACAAAAAATTAGCCAGGCGCGGTTGTGGGCACCTGTAGTCCCAGCTACTCGGGAGGCTGAGGCAGGAGAATGGCATGAACCCGGGAGGCAGAGCTTGCATTGAGCCGAGATCGCGCCACTGCACTCCAGCCTGGGCGACAGAGCGAGACTCCGTCTCAAAAAAAAAAAAAAAAAAAAAAAAAAAAAGAAAAAAAAAAGAAACATGCTTCACCTATAAAGACACACATAGATTGAAAATAAAGGAATGGAAAAAACATTCCATGCTAATGGAAACCACAAAATAGCAGGACTCACTAAACTTATATCAGACAAAATAGATTTCAAGACAAAAATTATAAGAAAGGAAAAAGGTCACTATATAATAATAAAGTTGTTGATTCAGCAAGAGGATATAACAATTTTTAACATATATGCACCCAACATTGGAGCACACAGATATATAAGAGAAATATTATTAGAGCTAAAGTGAGAGAAAGGCCTCAATAAAATAATAGCTTGAGAGTTCAACATTCCACTTTCAGCATTAGATAGATCTCTCACACAGAAAATCAACAAAGAAACATCAGTGTTAATCTGCACTATAGAACAAATAGATGTAATAGATATTCACAGAACACTCTATCCAACAGCTGCGGAATACATATTCTTTTCCTCAGCACATGCATCATTCTCTAGGATAGACCATATGTTAGGTACAAAATAAGTCTTAAAATTTTCAAAAAAATGAAAAAATATCAAGGACCTTTTCTGACCACAATGGAGTAAAACTAAAAATTAATAACGAGGAATTTTGGAAAACAGAGAGATATCCAGAAAATAAGCAATATGTTCCTAAATGACAATGTCAATGAACAAATTAAGAAGGAAATTGAAAATTTCTTAAAACAAATTATAATGAAAGTACAATATACCAAAACCATTACCTGACTTCAAATTATACTACAGAGCTATAGTAACCAAATAGCAACTGCTATAAAAACAGACACAGACTGTATTAGTCATTCTCACACTTTTTTAAAGACATTCCTGAGACTGGGTAATTTATAAAGAAAAGAGGTTTAATTAACTCACAGTTCCACAGGATGTACAGGAGGTATGGCTGGGGAGGTATCATGAAAATCACAGTCATGGTAGAATGCAAAGAGGAAGCAGGCACAATCTTCACATGGAAGAGTGGGAGAGAGAGAGAACAAATGGGGAAGTGCTACAAACTTTTAAACCAGATCTCGTGAAAACTCACTCACTATTATGAATACAGAAAGGGAGAAATCTACCTCCATGATCCAATCACCTCCCACTAGGTCCCTCCCCCAACACTGGGAATTACAATTTCACATTAGATTTTGGTAGGAACACAGAGCCAAACCATATCATTATGCCCCTGGCCTCTCCCATATCTCATGTCCTTATCACATTTCAAAACAAAATCATGTCTTCCCAATAGTCCACCAAAGCCTTAACTTATTCCAACATTAACTCTAAAGTCTAAGTCCAAAGTCTGATCTGAGATAAGGCAAGTCCTTCCACCTTTCAGCCTATAAAATAAAAAACAAATTAGTTACTTCCAGCATACAAAGGAGGTACAGGCATTGGGTAAATAGACCTATTCCAAGAGGGATAAATCAGCCAAAACAATGGGTCTACAGGCACCATGCAATTCCAAAACGCATAAAGGCTGTCATTAAATCTTAAATCTCCAAAATAATCTCCTTTGACTCCATGTATCACATCCAGGACACACTAATGTAAGGGATGGACTCCTAAGGCTTTGGGCAGGCCTGCCCCTTTGGCTCTGCAGGGTAGAGCCCCTGCAGCTGCCTTCACAGGCTGGCATTGAGTGCCTGTGGCTTTTCCAGGCATACATTGTAAGCTGTAGGTGGATCTACCATTCTGGGGTTGGGAGGATGGTAGTGTTATTCTCACAGATCCACTAGGCAGTGCCACAGTGGGGACTCTGTGTGGGGGTTCCAATCCTACATTTCTCCTCTGCACTGTCATAGTAGAGGTTCTCCATGAGGGCTCTGCCCCTGCAGAAGACTTCTTCTTGGACATCCAGGATCAGGCATTTCCATATATCCTTTAAAATCTAGGTGGAGGCTCCCAATCCTCATCCCTTGCCTTCCGTACACCCACAGGCCCAACACCACATGGAAGCCACCAAGGCTTGGGGCTTGCACCTTCTGAAGTAATGGTTCAAGCTGCACCTTGGCCCCTTTTAGCCATGGCTAAAGTTGAAGCAGCTGGAACACAGGGCGCCATGTCCCCAGGCTGCATAGAGCAGTGGAGCCCTGGGCCTGGCCAACAAAACCATTTTTCCCTCCTAGGCCTCCAGGCCTGTGATGAGAAGGGCTTCCATGAAGGTCTCTAAAATGCCCTGGAGACATTTTCCCCATTGTCTTGGCTCTTCTTCTGCAAATTTCTGTAACTGGCTTTAATTTCTCCACAGAAAATGGGTTTTTCTTTTCCACTACATGGTCAGTCTGCAATTTGTCCACTTTCATGCTCTGCTTATATATATATATATATATATATATATATATATATATATATATATATAAGCTTCAGTTTTAGGTCATTTCTTTATTTGCACAAATGAAAATAGGCTTTTAGAAGCAGCCAGGCCACATCTGGAATACTTTGCTGCTTATAAATTTCTTCCACCAGATACCCTAAATTATCTCTTTCAAGTTCAAAGTTTTACAGATCTCTAGAGCAGGGGCACAATGCAACCAGTCTCTTCGCTGAAACATAGCAAGAATGACCTTTACTCCAGTTCTTAATAAGTTCCTCAGCTCCATATGAGACCACCTCAGCCTGGACTTCATTGTCCATATCACTATTAGCATTTTGGTTACAACCATTCAACAAGTCTCTAGGAAGTTCCAAACTTGCCCACATTTCCCTGTCTTCTTCTGAGCCTTCCAAACTGTTCCAACCTCAGCCCATTAACCAGTTCCAAAGTTGCTTCCACATTTTCATGTATCTTTATAGTAATACCCCATTCTAAGTATTAATTTTCTGTATTTGTTCTTTCTCACAGTACTATAAAGACACACTTGAAAGTGGGTAATTTATGGAGAAAAGAAGTTTAATTGACTCACATTTTCACAGGCTGTACAGGAGGAATGGCTGGGGAGGTCTCAGGAAACGCCATCGTGGCAGAAGGCAAAAGGGAAGCAGGCAGAATCTTCACACGGCAGAGAAGGAGAAAGAGAGGAAAGGGAGAAGTGCTACACACTGTTAAACTACTAGATCTTGTGAGAACTCAGTGACTACTATCAGAACAGCAAGTGGGAAATCCACCCTCATGATCTAATTTCTTCCCACTAGGTCCCTCCCCCAACATTGGGAATTACAATTTGACATGAGATTTTGGTCAGGACATAGAACCAAACCATATCATAGACCAATGGAACAGAATAGAGAACCCAGAAACGAATCCACATCTTCCAGTAAACTTACTTTTGATAAAGGTGCCAAGAACCTACACTGGGGAGAAGACAGTTTCTTCAATAAATGGTGTTGGAACACTGGATATCCATATGCAAAAGAATGAAACTAGACCCCTATCTCTTGCCATATAAAAAATTATATCAAAATGGACTAAAGGTCTTAAATCTAAGACCTCAAACTATGAAACTACTATGAGTAAATAAAATAATATAGGACCCCTATCTCTCACCATATACAAAAACCATATCAAAATGAGTAAAGACTTAAATATAATACCTCAATATTTGAAACTCGTACAACAGAACATTGGGAGAAATCTGCAGGACATTGATCTGGGCAAGGATATCTTGAGCAATCCTCCACAAGCACAGGCAACCAAAGCAAACATGGGCAAATCAGATTATATCAAGTTAAAAAGCTTCTGCACTGCAAAAAATACAATCAACAGTGAAGACACAACCCACAGAATGGGAGAAAATATTTCCAAACTACCACTCTGATGAGTTCTCACCAGAATATATAAGAAGCTTAAACAACTTCACAGGAAAAAAATAGAATAACCCAATCAAAAAATGGGCAAAAGAGTTGAATAGACATTTCTCAAAAGGACACACACAAATAACAAACAGGCATATGAAAAGGTGCTTAACATCATTGATTATCAAAGAAGTGAAAATGGAATTATATCAAATTAAAAAGCTCCTGCACAGTAAAAAATACACTAAATAGTGAAGAGATAACACAGAGAATGGAAGAAAATATTTCCAAACTACCACTCTGACGAGGGATTAATCACCAGAATATATAATCAGCTTAAACAACTCCACAGGAAAAAATAGAATAACCCAATCAAAAAATGGGCAAAATATTTGAATAGACATTTCTCAAAAGAACACCTACAAATAACAAACAGGCATATGAAAAGTTGCTTAACATCATTGATCACCAGAGAAGTGCAAAACAAAATTACAGTGAGATATCATCTCACCCTAATTAAAAATGGCTTATATCCAAATGACAGGCAATAACCAATGCAGGCGAGGATGTGTAGAAAAGAAAATACTTGTACACTGTTGGCAGAAATGTAAATTAGTACAATCGCTGTAGAGAACAGTTTGGAGGTCTGCCATAAAGCTAAAAATAGAGCTACGATATGATTCAGCAATCCTACTGCTGGGTATATGCCCAAACAAAAGTAAATAAGTATATCAAAGAGATATCTGCACTCCTATGTTTGTTGCAACAATGTTTACAATAACTAAGATTTGGAAGCAACTTAAGTGTTCATCAATAGATGAATGGATAATGCAAATCAATTAAATTCAGAGACTTAGAGAGAGCAGAAGAATGGCTACCAGAGGCTGGGAAGTGTGGTGGGGGAGTTAGGGGTAGTTGGGGATGATTAATGGGTACAAAAAAAGAGAGTGAATAAGACCTACTATTTGATAGCAGAGTAGAGTGACTATAGTCTAAAATGATATATTTGTGTATTTAAAAATAATTTTTAAAATGTAATTGGATTGTAACTCAAAGGATAAATGCTTGAGGGGATAGATATCCCATTCTCTATTATGTGCTTATTTCACAATGCATATCTGTACCAAAAGATCTCATGTACGCCCAAAATATACACACCTACTATGTACCCACACAAAATAAAAAGTAAAAACGTTTTTAAATATAGCAAACTTTTGGGATACAGCAAAAACCATACCAAGAGGGAAATTTATAGCTATAAGTGCCTACATCAAAAATAAGAAAAAACTTTAAATGTACAATTAAAGATGCATGTCAAAGAACTATAAAAGCAAGAGCCAACCAAACTCAAAATTATAAGAAGAAAAACAATCATAAAGGTCAGAGCAAACATAAATGAAGTTGCAATAAAATAAAATACAAAAATCAATGAAACAAAAGATTTTTTTGAAATATTAAACAAAATTAACAAACTTTTAGCCAGACTAAGAGAAAAAGAGAGAAGATTCAAATAAATAAAATCAGAAATGAAAAATGAGACATTGTAACTGATTCAGTGGAAATTCAAAGGATCATTAGTGGCTACCAGGAGCAAGTATACGCCAATACATTGGAAAATTTAGAAGAAATGGACATATTCCTAGATACATATGACCTACCAAGATTGAACGAGGAAATGGTCCAAAACCTGAACAGATCAATAACAAGTAATGAGATTGAAGCCATAATTTTAAAAGAACCCAGGATCTGATGGCTTCACTGCTGAATTCTACCAAACATTTAAGGGAATTAATAACAATCCTACTCAAATAATTCCAAAAACCAAGGAGGAGAGAATACTTCTACACTCATTCTATAGGGCCAGTATTACTCTTACAGCACAGTCAGCCAAAGACACATCAAAAAATAAAAACTACAGGCCCATATCTCTGATGAACATTGGTACAAAAATTCTCAACAAAGTGCTAGCAAACCAAATTCAACAATACATTAGAAAGATCATTCATCATGAGCAAGTGTGATTTATCTCTGAGATGCAAGAATGGTTCAACATATGTAAGTCAATAAATGTGATACAGCAACAAATGAAGGACAAAGCAATATGATCATTTCAATTGATGCTGAAAAAGCATTTGATAAAATTCAAAATTCCTTCATGATAAAAATCCTCAAAAAGTGGAATAGAAGGTACATACCTCAACATAATAAAAGTTATATACAACAGATGCACAGCTAGTATCATAATGAATGGGGAAAAACTAAAAGTCATTTCTTTAAGATCTGGAACATGACAAGGATACCCACTGTTACCTGTGTTATGCAACATTGTACTGGAAGTCCTAGCTACAGCAATCAGAGAAGAGAAAGACAAGAAATGCATTCAACCTAGAAAGGAAGAACTCAAATTATCTTTGTTTGCAGATTATATAATTTTATACTTGGAAAAACCTAAAGACTCCACAAGAAAACTAGTAGAACTAATAAATTCAGTAAAGTTGCAGGATACAAAATCAAAATACAAAAATCAGTAGCATTTCTATATGCCAACAGTGAACAATATGAAAAAAAAAATAAAAACAGTAATCTCTTTTGCAATAACACACACAAAATTAAATACCTAAGAATTAACAACCAAAGAAGTGAAATACCTCTATAATAGAAACTATAAATCAATGATAAAAGACATTGAAGAGGACACAAAAAATGGAAAGACATTCCATGTTCATGGATTGGAGGAATCAATATTGTTAAAATGTTCATACTACCGAAAGAAATCTACATATTTAATGCAGTCCCTATCAAAATACCAATGACATTCCTCACAGGAGCAGAAAAAAATCCTAAAATTTATATGGAACTACAAAAGACCCAGAATAGTCAAAGCTATCCCAGGCAAAAAAATAAATAAATAAATAAATCTGAAGGAATTACATTACCTGACTTCAAATTATGCTACAGAGACGTAGTAAACAAAACAGCATGGTACTGGCATAAAACAGGCACATAAGCCAATAGAAAAGACTAGAGAACCCAGAAACAAACCCATACACTTACAGTAAATTCATTTTCGACAAAAGTGCCAAGAATACACATTGGAGAAAAGATATTCTCTACAATAAGTGTTGCTAGGTAAACTTGATATTTATGAGCAGAGGAATGAAACTAGACCCCTATCTCTCACCATATACAAAAATTAAATCAAAACCTTTAAATACTCAAATCTAAGACATCAAATTATGAAAGTGCTACAAGAAAACTTTG
The DNA here is from genome assembly GCF_043159975.1 of Macaca nemestrina. NCBI lineage: Eukaryota > Metazoa > Chordata > Mammalia > Primates > Cercopithecidae > Macaca > Macaca nemestrina. The sequence continues at coordinate 76,513,861 of NC_092145.1, read as the reverse complement.
TGGAAAATCTCCAGGACATTGACCTGTACAAAATTTTCTTGAGAAATATTCCAAAAGCACAGACAGCCAAGGCAAAAATGTACAAATGGGATCACATTAAGGTAAAAATAATCTTCACAGCAAAGAAAACAATGAACAAGGTAAAGAGACAACCCACAGAATGGGAGAAAATATTTTCAAACTACCTATTTGACAAGGGATTAATAACTAGAATATATAAGGAGATTAAGTAACTCTATAGGAGAAAATCTAATAATGTAATCATAAGCTGGTCAAAAGATTTAAAGAGACATTTTCCCAAAAGACAACATACAAATGAAAAACAGGCATATGAAAAGGTGCTCAACATCATCAATCATCAGAGAAATGCAAATCTAAACTAAAATGAGATATCATCTCACCCCAGTTAAAATAGCTTATATCCAAAAGAAACCAGCAACAAATGCTGGTGAGGATCTGGAGAAAAGGAAACCCTCGTACACTGTTGGTAGGAATGTAAATTAGTACAACCAGTATGGAAAGCAGTTTGGAGGTTCTTCAAAAAACTAAAAATAGAGCTACCATATGATCTAGCAGTCCCACTGCTAGATATATACATCAAAGAAAGAAAATCAGTATATTGAAGTGATAGTTGCACTACCATGTTTGTTGTAGCACTATTCACAACAGTCAGAATTTGGAAGCAACCTAAGTGTCTATCAACAGATAAAGGGAGAAAGAAAACATGATAAGTACACATAATGTAGTACTATTTGGCAACAAAAATAATAATATTCTGTCATTTCCAACAACATGAATGGTACTGGAGATTATTATGTTATGTGATATAATCCAGGCACAGAAAGATAAACGTCATATGTTCTCATATGTTTGTGGGACCTAAAACTCAAAACAATTAAACTAATGGATATAGAGAGTAGAAGAAAGGCTACGAGAGGCTGGGAAGTGTAGTGGGAGATGGGGAGAAGTGGTTATTGATAATGGGTGAAAAAAATAGTTCAAAAGAATAAATAAGGGGGGCGGAGCAAGATGGCCGAATAGGAACAGCTCCAGTCTCCAACTCCCAGTGCGAGCGACACAGAAGACAGGTGATTTCTGCATTTTCAACTGAGGTACTGGGTTCATCTCACTAGGGAGTGCCGGACAATCGGTGCTGGTCAGCTGCTGCAGCCCGACCAGCAAGAGCTGAAGCAGGGCGAGGCATCGCCTCACCTGGGAAGCGCAAGGGGGAAGGGAATCCCTTTTTCTAGCCAGGGGAACTGAGACACACAACACCTGGAAAATTGGGTAACTCCCACCCCAATACTGCGCTTTAAGCAAACAGGCACACCAGGAGATTCTATCCCACACCTGGCCGGGAGGGTCCCATGCCCATGGAGCCTCCCTCATTGCCAGCACAGCAGCCTGCGATCTCGCGGCAAGGCAGCAGTGAGGCTGGGGGAGGGGTGCCCGCCATTGCTGAGGCTTAAGTAGGTAAACAAAGCCTCTGGGAAGCTCGAACTGGGTGGAGCTCACAGCAGCTCAAGGAAACCTGCCTATCTCTGTAGACTCCACCTCTGGGGACAGGGCACAGCTAAACAACAACAAAAGCAGCAGAAACCTCTGCAGACGCAAACGACTCTGTCTGACAGCTTTGAAGAGAGCAGTGGATCTCCCAACAAGGAGGTTGAGATCTGAGAAGGGACAGACTGCCTGCTCAAGTAGGTCCCTGACCCCTGAGTAGCCTAACTGGGAGACATCCCCCACTAGGGGCAGTCTGACACCCCACACCTCACAGGGTGGAGTACACCCCTGAGAGGAAGCCTCCAAAGCAAGAATCAGACAGGGACACTCGCTGTTCAGAAATATTATATTTTCTGCAGCCTCTGCTGCTGATACCCAGGCAAACAGGGTCTGGAGTGGACCTCAAGCAATCTCCAACAGACCTACAGCTGAGGGTCCTGACTGGTAGAAGGAAAACTATCAAACAGGAAGGACACCTACACCAAAACCCCATCAGTACGTCACCATCATCATCAAAGACCAGAGGCAGATAAAACCACAAAGATGGGGCAGAAGCAGGGCAGAAAAGCTGGAAATTCAAAAAATAAGAGCGCATCTCCCCCAGAAAAGGAGAGCAGCTCATCACCAGCAACGGATCAAAGCTTGACGGAGAATGACTTTGACGAGATGAGAGAAGAAGGCTTCAGTCCATCAAATTTCTCAGAGCTAAAGGAGGAATTACATACCCAGTGCAAAGAAACTAAAAATCTAGAAAGAAAAGTGGAAGAATTGATGGCTAGAGTAATTAATGCAGAGGAGGTCTTAAACAAAATGAAAGAGATGAAAACCATGACATGAGAAATACGTGACAAATGTGCAAGCTTCAGTAACCAACTGAATCAACTGAAAGAAAGAGTATCAGCGATTGAGGATCAAATGAACGAAATGAAGTGAGAAGAGAAACCAAAAGAAAAAAGAAGAAAAAGAAATGAACAAAGCCTGCAAGAAGTATGGGATTATGTAAAAAGACCAAATCTATGTCTGATTGGGGTGCCTGAAAGTGAGGGGGAAAATGGAACCAAGTTGGAAAACACTCTTCAGGATATCATCCAGGAGAACTTTCCCAACCTAGTAGGGCAGGCCAACATTCAAATCCAGGAAATACAGAGAACGTGACAAAGATACTCCTCGAGAAGAGCAACTCCAAGACACATAATTGCCAGATTCACCAAAGTTGAAATGAAGAAAAAACTGTTAAGGGCAGCCAGAGAGAAAGGTCGGGTTACCCACAAAGGGAAGCCCATCAGACTAACAGCAGATCTCTCAGCAGAAACTCTACAAGGCAGAAGAGAGTGGGGGCCAATATTCAACATTCTTAAAGAAAAGAATTTTGAACCCAGAATTTCATATCCAGCCAAACTAAGTTTCATAAGTGAAGGAGAAATAAAATCCTTTACAGATAAGCAAATGCTTAGAGATTTTGTCACCACCAGGACTGCCTTACAAGAGACCCTGAAGGAAGCACTAAACATGGAAAGGAACAACCGGTACCAGCCATTGCAAAAACATGCCAAAATGTAAAGACCATCGTGGCTAGGAAGAAACTGCATCAACTAACGAGCAAACTAACCAGTTAATATCATAATGGCAGGATCAAGTTCACACATAACAATATTAACCTTAAATGTAAATGGACTACATGCTCCAATTAAAAGACATAGACTGGCAAACTGGATAAAGAGTCAAGACCCATCAGTCTGCTGTATTCAGGAGACCCATCTCACACGCAGAGACATACATAGGCTCAAAATAAAGGGATGGAGGAAGATCTACCAAGCAAATGGAGAACAAAAAAAAGCAGGGGTTGCAATCCTAGTCTCTGATAAAACAGACTTTAAACCATCAAAGATCAAAAGAGACAAAGAAGGCCATTACATAATGGTAAAGGGATCAATTCAACAGGAAGAGCTAACTATCCTGAATATATATGCACCCAATACAGGAGCACCCAGATTCATAAAGCAAGTTCTTAGAGACTTACAAAGAGACTTAGACTCGCATACAATAATAATGGGAGACTTCAACACTCCACTGTCAACATTAGACAGATCAACGAGACAGAAAGTTAACAAGGATATCCAGGAATTGAACTCATCTCTGCAGCAAGCCGACCTAATGGACATCTATGGAACTCTCCACCCCAAATCAACAGAATATACATTCTTCTCAGCACCACATCGCACTTATTCCAAAATTGACCACATAATTGCAAGTAAAGCACTCCTCAGCAAATGTACAAGAACAGAAATGATAACAAACTGTCTCTCAGACCACAGTGCAAACAAACTAGAACTCAGGACTAAGAAACTCAATCAAAACCGCCCAACTGCATGGAAACTGAACAACCTGCTCCTCAATGACTACTGGGTATATAACGAAATGAAGGCAGAAATCAAGATGTTCTTTGAAACCAATGAGAACAAAGATACAACATACCAGAATCTCTGGGACACATTTAAAGCAGTGTGTAGAGGGAAATTTATAGCACTAAATGCCCACAAGAGAAAGCAGGAAAGATCTAAAATTGACACTCTAACATCACAATTAAAAGAACTACAGAAGCAAGAGCAAATACATTCAAAAGCCAGCAGAAGGCAAGAAATCACTAAGATCAGAGCAGAACTGAAGGAGATAGAGACACAAAAAACCCTCCAAAAAATCAATGAATCCAGGAGTTGATTTTTTGAAAAGATCAACAAAATTGACAGACCGCTAGCAAGACTAATAAAGAAGAAAAGAGAGAAGAATCAAATAGACGCAATAAAAACTGATAAAGGGGATATCACCACCAACCCCACAGAAATACAAACTACCATAAGATAATAAATAACCACCTCTACACAAATAAACTAGAAAATCTAGAAGAAATGGGTAATTTCCTGGACACTTACACTCTTCCAAGACTAAACTAGGAAGAAGATGAATCCCTGAATAGACCAATAGCAGGCTCTGAAATTGAGGCAATAATTAATAGCCTACCAACGAAAAATAGTCCAGGACCAGCTGGATTCATAGCTGAATTCTACCAGAGGTACAAGGAGGAGCTGGTACCATTCCTTCTGAAACTATTCCAATCAATAGAAAAAGAGGGAATCCTCCCTAACTCATTTTATGAGGCCAACATCATCCTGATACCAAAGTCTGGCAGAGACACTACAATAAAAGAGAATTTTAGACCAATATCCCTGATGAACATTGATGCAAAAATCCTCAATAAAATAATGGCAAACCAAATCCAGCAGCACATCCAAAAACTTATCCACCATGATCAAGTGGGCTTCATCCCTGGGATGCAAGGCTGGTTCAACATTCGCAAATCAATAAACATAATCTGCATATAAACAGAACCAAAGACAAGAACCACATGATTATCTCAATAGATGCAGGAAAGGCTTTGGACAAAATTCAGCAGCCCTTCATGCTAAAAACACTCAATAAATTCGGTATAGATGGAACGTACCTCAAAATAATAAGAGCTATTTATGACAAACCCACAGCCAATATCATACTGAATGGGCAAAAACTGGAAAAATTCCCTTTGAAAACTGGCACAAGACATGGATGCCCTCTCTCACCACTCCTATTCAACATAGTGTTGGAAGTTCTGGCTAGGGCAATCAGGCAAGAGAAAGAAATCAAGGGTATTCAGTTAGGAAAAGAAGAAGTCAAATTGTGCCTGTTTGCAGATGACATGATAGTATATTTAGAAAACCCCATTGTCTCAGCCCAAAATCTCCTTAAGCTCATAAGCAACTTCAGCAAAGTCTCAGGATACAAAATTAATGTGCAAAAATCACAAGCATTCTTATACACCAGTAACAGACAAATACAGAGCCAAATCATGAAGGAACTTCCATTCACAATTGCTTCAAAGAGAATAAAATACCTAGGAATCCAACTTACAAGGGATGTAAAGGACCTCTTCATGGAGAACTACAAACCACTGCTCAGTGAAATAAAAGAGGACACAAACAAATGGAAGAACATACCATGCTCATGGATAGGAAGAATCAATATCGTGAAAATGGCCATATTGCCCAAGGTAATTTATAGATTCAATGCCATCCCCATGAAGCTACCAATGAGTTTCTTCACAGAATTGGAAAAAACTGCTTTAAAGTTCATATGGAACCAAAAAAGAGCCGGCATTGCCAAGACAATCCTAAGTCAAAAGAACAAAGCTGGAGGCATCACACTACCTGACTTCAAACTATACTACAAGGCTACAGTAACCAAAACAGCATGGTACTGGTACCAAAACAGAAATATAGACCAACGGAACAGAACAGAGTCCTCAGAAATAATACCACACATCTACAGCCATCTGATCTTTGACAAACCTGAAAGAAACAAGAAATGGGGAAAGGATTCCCTATTTAATAAATGGTGCTGGGAAAATTGGCTAGCCATAAATAGAAGGCTGAAACTGGATTCTTTCCTTACTCCTTATATGAAAATTAATTCAAGATGGATTAGAGACTTAAATGTTAGACCTAATACCATAAAAACCCTAGAGGAAAACCTAGGTAGTACCATTCAGGACATAGGCATGGGCAAAGACTTCATGTCTAAAACACCAAAAGTAATGGCAGCAAAAGCCAAAATTGACAAATGGGATCTCATTAAACTAAAGAGCTTCTGCACAGCAAAAGAAACTACCATCAGAGTGAACAGGGAACCTACAGAATGGGAGAAAATTTTTGCAATCTACTCATCTGACAAAGGGCTAATATCCAGAACCTACAAAGAACTCAAACAAATTTACAAGAAAAAAACAAACAACCCCATGAAAAAGTGGGCAAAGGATATGAACAGACATTTCTCAAAAGAAGACATTCATACAGCCAACAGACACATGAAAAAATGCTCATCATCACTGGCCATCAGAGAAACGCAAAGCAAAACCACCATGAGATACCATCTCACACCAGTTAGAATGGCAATCATTAAAAAGTCAGGAAACAACAGGTGCTGGAGAGGATGTGGAGAAATAGGAACACTTTTACACTGTTGGTGGGATTGTAAACTAGTTCAACCCTTATGGAAAACAGTATGGCGATTCTTCCAGGATCTAGGACTAGATGTACCATATGACCCAGCCATCCCATTACTGGGTATATACCCAAAGGATTATAAATCATGCTGCTATAAAGACACATGCACACGTATGTTTATTGCGGCACTATTCACAATAGCAAAGACTTGGAATCAACCCAAATGTCTATCAGTGACAGACTGGATTAAGAAAATGTGGCACATATACACCATGGAATACTATGCAGCCATCAAAAAGGATGAGTTTGTGTCCTTTGTAGGGACATGGATGCAGCTGGAAACCATCAATCTTAGCAAACTATCACAAGAACCCAAAACCAAACACCGCATGTTCTCACTCATAGGTGGGAACTGAATAATGAGATCACTTGGACTTGGGAAGGGGAACATCACACACCGGGGCCTATCATGGGGAGCGGGAGGGGGGAGGGATTGCATTGGGAGTTATACCTGATGTAAATGACGAGTGGATGGATGCTGTCGCGTTGATGGGTGCAGCACAGCAACATGGCACAAGTATACATATGTAACAAACCTGCACGTTATGCACATGTACCCTGGAACTTAAAGTATAATAATAATAAAAAATAAATTTAAAAAAGAAAAATAAATTACCTTATCATTATGTACATTATATATATAAATGCCTCATATGTCCAGGCAGATTTTGGCTCTGTAACAAGTATGCATATTATTAAATATGTGGCAAATTCATTTTAATTTTGACATTATACTATTTGGGTATACTCAATCCTATTTCTGTTTGTTTCTCTTACAGGATGAAAAACATTTAATCATTCTAAATTCAAATTGAACAAAACTAGTGAAGTTACAACAACTTGTCAATTGATACCTACATTTCTAGCCAAGCATTCAAGGTCCCTTAAGGGGTCACTATGTGCAGTTTTGTCTTCTGCCTTCTCCCCGAAGCATCTCTGTTTCAACTAAATTCAGTGCTGTGTGAACCTTCCGATATATTGGAACTCCCACACAAAACATCATAAAAATACAAGTGTCTTTGGGGGCTGAGAAGCAACAGACTTGTGCATGACAGTAGACTGAGATCGTTTCAGGGTAGCTGATTCCAAAAATGCTGAGCATTGGGCAGAAAAACATACTTGATTTTTTTCCCAGTTTTGGCTCTCTATGAAAAATATCAGAAAGCAAAGGAAATCCAAAGTGTTTTTACTTTGTATGAAATACTTTATCCATGCTAATGAATATCCTCATTTACATTATTTCATTTGGGAAAAAAACTAAAAATATTACGCGACCAGTTGGTCACATTCCCCTAGTTAAGTTACATGTGCAAATTAGAGTTCTAAAGAATTAGAACAAAAGTATTTGTGTCCTAGAAACCAAGAAAAATAACAGTTTGTTGCTAAGCTGAAAAAAACTGCTCCATTTTGGCCACTTGGCATGTAACAGAACACTTTGAATTGTTTCCCATCTCTTTTTTAAGATCAGACATTTAAAACAAATCTTTGTTTGTTATTATATATTTGGTCTGTGATTCCCTTATTTAGGCAACAATGGCTTCTGTGTATTTTCTGACAGCCATCAGACAGAAATAAAAATAGGGATTCTCATAGTTTGAGTGGAATGAAACACTGTGGGGAGGCTTTATAAACTCTCCAGTAATAAATGACCTGAGTGATAGTAACAGTCCTTTATATTTGTACCACACTTTTCAGTTTTCCAGAAACTGCAATGAACGTTATCTCACTTAATTTTCCCAACAACCTTATGACAGGTAAGGTCTATTAGCTCCAGATTACTTAGGAGGCAACAAGGCATAAAGTTGGTTCAGGATCACAATTGTTCAAAATGCTCTACTTTGTGTTAGAGCTGAGGGTCAAACCCGGTTCTCTAGCATTCGAGTCTAGCACTTTTTTTTTTTTTTTTTTTTTACTTTAAGTTCTAGGGTACATGTGCACAACGTGCAGGTTTGTTACATATGTATACATGTGCCATGTTGGTGTGTTGCACCCATTAACTCGTCATTTATATTAGGAATATCTCCTAATGCTATCCTTCCCCCCAACCCCTCCCCAAATAGGACCCGGTGTGTGATGTTCCCCTTCCTGTGTCTAAGTGATCTCATTGTTCAATTCCCACCTATGAGTGAGAACATGCAGTATTTGCACTTTTAACCTAATTTCTTCATTGCCACACTATAAAATGAGAGGTCATAAGATATTGCAGAGTCTATTTATTTTTTGTTTTGCCTTAGATTCCTTTATTTTCTTAAAACATTTTGTAACATTTACCTGCCTGAGAACTTTTAAAAATTGCTTAAACAGGTTCCATTTCTTCACATCTCATTCCCTTCAAAGATTACTCTAATCACTACTACCCAAAGCATATTTCGTAAAGTTTACTAATGTTTTTAAAATTTTTAACTTTCATTTTGTGTTTAATTTTAATTTTTAAATTTAATTTTTAAAATTTTAATTAAAAGCACATCGCATAAAATCTATCGTCTTAACTATTTCTTTTTTTAATCATTAATTGTTCTATTTCAATAAATGGAAGTTTTTTTGCAGTAAAGAAAGTGTTTAATTGATACAAGGCAAGCCACACGATGTGGGAGATAGAGTTATTGTTGAAATTAATCTCCCCAAATTCTTGAAAGTTAGGGGTTTTCAAGGATAGTTTGGTAAGTAAGGGACTAAGGAATGGGGACTGTAGTTTGTTTAGGAATGAAATCAAAGGGTTATGGAAAATGGTCCTTGTGCACTGAGTCAGCCTCTGGGTGAGACTACAGGATCAACTGAATCATGAGTCAGGAGTCCAGGTGGGGTCAGTCTGAAAGATATCTCAAAAAATAATCTTAGGCTTTATAATAGTGATGGTATCTGTGAAACTCTAATATCTGAGACAGGTCTCAGTTAATTTAGAAAGTTTATTTTGCCAAGGTTGAAGACATGCACCCATGAAACAGCCTTAAGAGGTCCTGACAACATGTGCCCAAGGTGATCATGGCACAGCTTGGTTTTATACATTTTAGGGAGACATGAGACATCAATCAATATATGCAAGATATACATTGGTTCTGTCCAGAAATGTGGTGGGACAACTTGAAGCAGGGAGGGGAATTCCAGGTCACAGGCAGGTGAGAGAAAAATGGTTGCATTCTTTTGAGTATCTGATTAGCCTTTCCAAATGAAGCAATCAGACATGCATCTATCTAAGTGAGCAGAGGGATAACGGAATAGAATAGGAGACAGGTTTACCCTAAGCAGTTCCCAGCTTGACTTTTCCCTTTAGCTGAGTGATTTTGGGGCCCTAAGATTTATTTTCCTTTCACATATCTATAGCAGTAATTGAGGAAGTCACAAATATTGTGACCTCTGGCGACATAACTCCTGAGCAGTAAGGGGATCATTGTATAATTCAAGCCCCTCTCATCATCCTAACCTTGTGGTCTTTCATTAGTTTTATAAAGGTGGTTTAGTTTTGGCAAGGGTATTATCGTCCTTGTTTTAAGGTTAAACAATAAATTAAATTTCACCCCAAATCAACTTGGTCCTACACCCAGGAATGACCAAAGATAGCTTGGAGGTAAGAAGCAAGATGGGGTCAAGTATGTCAAATTTCTTGCTGTCTTAATTTTGCAAGGCAGCTTCAACCATCCCCCACCTCGGGTTTTAGCACACCTCAATTCTGAGGTGTGAGCTACTAAGATGGGAAAAAGGACAATGACTACTCTAACTTCTTCCTGCTGATACGGGGCATATCTAGGGTAGGGGTTGCCCCTAGGGTAAAAGAAGTGGAACCATCTGACATTTGTCTGCATGTATTCACAGGTGCCTGGCTGAGGTCCCGGGGTCTGCATAATAAAAGTACTACTACTTTTATCCACAACTTTAATATAGCACTTAAGTGAACAGCAGATTATAAGAGAAATAATAAAACCTAAGATAAGGAATAAAAGTCTTTGCTTCAGTAGTTCCTGTAGAAATGACCAGAAGCCTTGAGGGATCCAGGTGAATGACCCTGATAACCAATTAAATATTGGATCATCAGCAGAGACTCAAAAACAATGAACAAGTTTGGAATCTAACAACAGGTATACTGTAGTTTTTCTGAAACAGTTTTTCTCTCCCCATTTTTCCATTTCTACCAAACACAAATCATAATTGGACCTTTTTTCGGAAAATAAATTTTAGTCTTATTATAAATGGCTTAATTATTTGCATAAAGTACAGCAAAAATAATTATTTGCCATGTAGCCTGTTTTTTCTTTTTAATGGCTTTGCTGGAATTTTTTTTTTTCTATAAAGAATATCAGGTTAGACCTTGTACAAGCCTCTTGAGAACAGCCAGGGATTTATCTGTGCCTTCATATACCTGTGTGAATTGAGTGAATACCTCTTTTCTCAAGGTCCCAAGATAACTTGGGGTTCCTGGGCCTATCAGAAAGTAACTTTCTTTGCTTACCAGAAGTTAGGAACCCTGTGAAGGACAAGGTATGAGGCAAGTTTTTCCAAAGGGCTGCTATCATCTCTATAGGTCAACCTCAATTTTTCAAAGCAATCTGAAACTATGTCATTTTATTCAAAGCCTTGGTAAAGTAACCAGTGACTCTATGTGTGCTCTCAGAAAATAAAACAGACTGTTATTGACCCTATGTAGATAACTATATTGCTACCAGCTAAGAATACTCACAAATAGTTTCCACATTTTGGAGAAATCAGGTAGAGAGAAAGAAACATGGTCCAAAGTTTGCTCACAGGAATAATACATTACTCAATTGTTAAAAGCTGTAAATAATCCAAAAGAGAAGTTTTTTTGACTCTAAAAAAAGAAACAAAAAGTAGCAGCAATGTTTCAAACAAAAGGTTATAAAAAGATTATTTTAGTCTTTCATTAGTTCAGTCCATGAAATTAACTTCTCTTCTGCTTGATATTCATGAATATATCAACTTTCTGTGTGTGTCCTGGAAAATTTCCCCTTTATTCCATTAGCATAATCTTCAGAGTTATTAGAAACCTTTATTCAAGAGCACTTTTCAAAGTCCTATAGCTGATTATAAAGCCACTTTTTGAAAAAATGAAAATAAATAAACAATTGTGGATGTCAGGAATCTTAAGATAGCTATAGTTCAAGTCACAATTGTTAAGGACATTTGGTTAATTTTGTGGCATACAACAATTTAATGTAACAATTATAATTACTGATAACTTATATTAAGTCATATCATAATTATAGCATCTCACACAATTCTGGAACACACACAAATAGCACATTTATACAAATAGAGTTTAAAGAAATCCAAACACCATCTTATGCTTGATAATGCCTCCTGTTTGATTTCAACATACCACATAAGCCAAACGTCTCTTTTGAACTTGAGGGAGCCTAATATCTAAACAAGTTAATGAGGTCGAAGCACTGAATGTAGAACTTAAAATTTTGATCTTGCAAAGTTTGTTAACTATCAAAAGTTTACAACATTTGATATCACAAAATATGATCACAGGGTTTTCACTTAGCTGAAGCATTAACTCAAAAATTTCAAAACGACAAAAATCTGTACAAGCTGATAGAGAGAAGACTCAGTTTTCTAAGCAACAAGACTCAATAAAAACAGCATGAGGCCACCTGAATCTGTCTCTTCTCTCTGACGTCTTTTTCCTTTTTTGCAGTTTACTTAAGAGCAAACAAAAATATGTTATTGTCTCTCAACATTACACAAAAGTTTTGTTCAAAAGAGAAAGCCAAATTTTACTTCTATGTTAGTGTACTATTTATGTTAAACCCAGTTTTTAATAAAACTTTGTAAACAAATCTACACAATTTAATCAGTTGGACCATGAGGTAAGATTTTAATAAACTCTCTGTATCTTTTTTTCATAATTTATTAAGGAGCTGATCATTTTTCTAAGGAAACTCTGTTATTCTGACACATGGATCCAGATTCTGGCCCTGCATCCGTGTGCTTTTTATTTTAATGTTTAATTTACAGAAAAATTAATCCTTAAAAGTTTGGCAAAGTTCCTTACACCCACAGAACTTCCATTACAAGATCTATATTTTTATAAATGTTTTACAACTTGCTAAAACCTTCAGTATTGCCCTATCATTCACTTAACTTAGAACAAGCCTTAAAAACTCCTAAATTAGATAATTACTTTCCCATTAAATGTAAGATTTTCATACAAAAAGGAGTTTGTAAGCCAATATTTAGATGAAATAATAAGAACATAATTTCTCCCTTACGTACCTATATGCCTATGGAGAAATCTAGGTCTGAAACATGAATTAAAACTTGGTTTCTAGAGGGTCATTATTTACTGTTTTCTTTAAGTGAATGGAAGAGTTTAACAAAAAAAGGAGTTTTAAAGCCAATGTATACATAAAATTATTAGAAGTTTATTTATTCTATATTCACCTCTAGGCCCATAAAGTGGTATAGTTATTTTGTTTTTAATAATTTCAACTTTTAGTTTAGATTGAGGGTTACAACATGTGCAGGTTTGTTACATGGGTATATTGTGTGATGCTGAGGTTTGGGGTACAATTGATCCCATCACTCTGGTACTCAGCATATATGCACAATAGTTTTTCAACCGTTGGTACCCAATCCTCACTGTAGTAGCTCCAGTGTCTATTACAGTCATCTGTATGTCCATGAGTACCCTGTTTTTTAGCTTCCACATATAAATAAAAACATGCAGTATTTGGTTGTCTGTTTCTGCATTAACTTGCTTAGAATAATGGTCTCCAGCTGCATCCATGTTGCTGCAAATGACCCTACTTTTTTACTTTTTATGGCTGTGTAGTATTCCCTGGTGTGGGTAACTCCATTTCCTTTCCCTATCCACCATTAATGGACACCTTGGTTGATTCCATGTCTTTGGTATTGTGAACAGTGCTGTGATGAATATATGAGTGCATATGTTTAAAATTTATTTTCTTTTGGACATATATCCAGAAATGGGGTTGCTGGCTCAAATGGTCATTCTGTTTTAAGTGTTTTGAGAAATCTCCAAACTGTTTTTCACTGTGGCTGAACTAATCTACATTCCAAACAACAGTGTACGTATTCTCTTTTCTCTGCAGCCTTACCAGTACCTGTCATTTTTTGAATTATTAATATTAGCCATTCTGACTGGTGTGAGATGGTATCTCATTATGATTTTGATTTACAGTTCTCTGATGATTAGTGATGTGGAGCCTTCTTTCATATGTTTGTTAGCTACAAGCTTGTATTTTTTTTTTTTTTTTGAGAAGTGTCTGTTCGTGTCTTTTGCCCATATTTAATGGGGTTGTTTTTTGCTTGTTGAATTGTTTGAGTTCCTTATAGATTCTGGATATTATACTTTTGTTGGATGCATAGTTTCTGAATATTTTATCCCATTCTGTAGATTGTCTGTTTACTCCATTGACAGCTTATTTTGCTGTGAAGAAACTCTTTAGTTTACTTAGGTCCCACTTGTCAATTTCTGTTTTTGTTGCAAATATTTTTGAGGACTTAGTCATAAATTATTTCCCAAGGCTTATGTCCAGAATGGTTTTTCCTAGGTTTAGTTCTAGGATTTCTGTAGTGTGAAATCTTATATTTTAATCTTTAATCTATATTGAGATAATTCTTGTATAAGATGAAATATAGGGGTTCATTTTCATTCTTCTGCATGTGGCTAGCCCAGTATCCCATCACCATTTATTGAATAGGTAGTCCCTTCACCATTGTTTACTTTTGTTGACTTTGTTTAAGATCAAATGATTGTAGATGTGAGGTCTTATTTCTGGGTTCTCTATTATGTTTCATTGGTCTATGTGTCTTTTTTTTGTACCAGTAGCATGTTGTTTTGCTTACTGTAGCCTTATAGTATAGTTTGAAGTTGGGTAGTGCAATGTCTCCAACTTTGTTCTTTTTGCTTAAAATTGCTTTGTCTATTTAGGATCTTTCTTGGTTTCATGTGAAACTTAGAATAGCTTTTGCTAGTTATTTGAAAACTGATGTTGGTATGTTGACAGGAATATATTGAATCTAGATTGCTCTGGGCAGTATGTCCATTTTAACAGTATTGATTCATCCAATCCATGAGGATGAAAGGTTCTTCTTTTAGTTTGTATCATCTATGATTTATTTCACAGTGTTTTGTAATAATCCTTGTAGAGATCTTTCACCTCCACAGTTAGATGTATTCCTAGGTACTTTTTGTGTGCCACTATTCTAAATGAGTTTGTGTTCTTGATTTGAGTCTCAGCTTGAATATTACTGTTGTATAGAAATTTCACTGATTTTTGTACCTTGATTTTGTATTCTAAAACTTTACTGGAGTAGTTTCTTAGTTCCACAAGCCTTTTGGAGAAGTCTTTAGGGTTTTATAGGTATAGAATTATATCATCAGCAAAGAGATAATTTGACTTCTTCTTTTCCTACTTGGATGTCTTTTATTTATTTTTCTTGCCTGATTGCTCTGGAAAGGACTTCCTGATACCATGTTGAAGAGGAGTGGTGACAGTGGGCATCTTTGCCTTGTTTTAGTTCTCAAGGAAAATGCTTCTAGTATTTGCCCTTTCAGTTTAATGTTGGTTGTGGGTTTCTCATATATGGCTTTTATTATTTATACATATATTCTTTGTTACATAGTCTCTTGAGGATTTTTATCATGAATGAATTTCAGATTTCATCAAAATTTTTTCCTGTGTCTATTGAGACGATTATATGATTTTTAAAAATTCTGTTTATGTGGTGAATTATATTGATTGCATAAATTGAATCAGCCTTGCATTCTAGGAATGAAACCTTCTTGATCATAATGAATTAACTTTTTGATATGCTGCTGAATTTGGTTTGCTAATATTTCATTAATGATTTTTGCATCTATGATCATCAGAGATATTGGCCTATAGTTTTCTTTTTTCATTGTGTCCTTTGCCAAGTTTGGATATCAAGGTGATGTTGGCTTCATAGAATGTGTTATGTAGAAATTCCACCTCCTTGATTTTTTTTGGAATAGCTTTAGTAGAATTGGTAGTAGCTGTTCTTTTTATGTCTAATAGGATTTGGCTGCAAATTCATCTGGTCCTGGGCTCTTTTTGGTTAGTATATATTTTTATTACTGATTCAATTTTGGAATAAGATATTGATCTGTTTAGGATTTCCATCTCTTCCCGATTGAACTTTGGGAGATTGTTTTTCCAGGAATTTATCTATTTTCTCTAGATTTTCCATTTTGTGTTCATGAAGGTATTCATAATAGTCTCTGAGGACTTTTTGTGTTTCTGTGGGATCAGATGTAATGTCACCTTTGTCATATTAACCACTTCTAAATGTACAGTTCAGTAGTGTTCACATTGTTATGCAACCATTCTCAAGAAATTTTCATCTTGAACAACTTAAATTCTATACCCATTAGACAAAAAAATCTTAATTGTCCGTGCTCCCCAGCCCTGGCATCTGCCATTCTACTTTCTGTTTCTATAAATTTGATTACTCTAGATACCTCTTATAAGTGGAAAATACAGTATTTGTCTTTTTTTTATGGATTTATTTTACTTAGCGTAATGTCCTTAAGGTTCATTCATGCTAACATTTGTCAGAATTTCCATCCTTTTTAAGGCTGAATATTATTCCAGTATATGTATGTATCACATTTTCTTTATCCATTTATCTGTCAAAGGATATTTGGGTTGCTTCCACATCTTAGCAACTGTGCATGGTGCTGCTATGAACATGGGTGTGAAAATATTTTTCCAAGAGCACACTTTCAACCCTTTTGTATATATACCCAGAAGTAGAATTTCTGGGTCATGTGGTAATTTAATTTAATTTTGTAAGCAACCATCATACTGTTTTTCATAGCAAGTAAACCATTTTAGGTTCTTCTCTTCAATGCATAAGGATTCTAATTTTTCCACATCCTTCCAAAAACTTGTTGTTTTCTGTTTTTTAAATAGATATCTATATTAATGGGCATGAGATGATATTTCATCTTTTCTTGATTTGCATTTCCCTAATGATAAGTGATGTTAAGTATTTTCATATGCTTGTTGCAATTATTATATAATCTTTCAAAAAATGTATATTCAAACGTTTTGCCTGTTTAAAAAATCAAGTGATTTGATTTCTTGTTGTTGAGTTGTAAAAATTTAAAATTTTTCTGAATATTAACCCTTTATTCAAATATATGGTGTGCAAATATTTTATCCCATTCCATAAGTTTTCTTTTTACTCTGTAAATTGTTTCTTTTGATATACAGAAGCTTTTTATTTTAATGTAGTCCAGTTTGTCTATTTTTGCTTTTGTTACCTGTACTTTTGGTGTTGTATTCAAGAAATCCTTACCACATCCAATGTTATGAGGCTTTTCCCTATATTTTCTTCTAGGATTTTTATAATTTTAAATATTAAATCTATCTTTTTTTGTGTATGTTGTGAGGTGAGGGTCCAACTTCATTATTTTGCATTTGGATTCAGTGCTTCCCAGCAATATTTGTTGAAGGCACCATCCTTTTTCTATTGAATGGTCTTGACACCCTTGTCAAAAATCTTTTGATCATATATGTGAAGGTCTATTTTTGGACTTTCTATCCTACTACATTGGGCTATATGTATGACATTATGCAAATACCACACTATTTTGATTATGGTAGTTTTATAATTTGGAATCAAGAAGTGTGAGACCTCCAACTTCGTTCTTCTTTTTCAAGATATTTTTGGTAGTTCAGAGTCCCTTGAGATTCTATATAGATTTTTGGATGAGTTAGTGATTTTTCAAAACAGCTTTATTGAGATATAATTTGCATACCATACAAATAACCCCTTTAAAATATATAATTTGATATTTCTGGTATATTACAGGTATGTGCAAACATCACCACAGTAAATTTTAAAGCATTTCATCACCTCAAAAAGAAACCATGTATTCTTTAGGTATCACCCCAGCAACAACCCATTTGCCCTCCTCCAACCCTAAACAACCACTACTGTACTTTTTGTATATATAAATTTCTCTGTTTTGAACTTTCATACGAATGGAATAATATAATATATGACCTTTTGTGACAGGCTTTATTCACATAGCATAATATTTTCAAGGTTCATTCATATTGCATTTCAAGGTTAATTCATGTAACATGTATTAGTACTTCAATTATTTTTATGGTCAAACAATTTTCCATTGTATGAATGTGCCACATTTTGTCCATCCATTCATCTATTGATGAAGAATTTGAGTTGTTTTCACCTTTCAACTGTTATAAAAAAATACTGTTATAAACACACATTATAAGTTTCTGTGTTGATATATGTTTTCATTTCTCAGGGTTTGGTATGTTTGAGTAGAATTGATAGGTCATATGGTAATTCTATGTTTACCTCTTTGGGGAGTCTCCAAACTGTTTTCCACAGTGATTACATGGTTATATTTCCACCAGAAAAGGAAAGGAATACCAATTTTTGCACCTACTCACCAACAATTAATTTTTCTTAATAGTAGCCATCTGTCTTAGTCCTTTCAGGCTACTTGAAGAAAATATCTTACCCTGGGTAATTTATAAACAATAAAATTTTATTTCTTACAGTGTTGTAGACTGGGAAGTCCAAGGTCAAGTCATCTGCAGATTTGGTGTCTGACGAGAGCCCTCTCACAGATTATGCCTTTTATGTGTCCTCATATAGTACAAGGGGAAAATAAGCTCTGTCTGGACTCTTTTATAATGACACTAATCCCTTTCATAGGGGACTGCAATTGCTTTTTAAAGACCACACTTCTTAATACTATTGCATTGGGGAGTTAGACTTCAACATGTGAATCTTGGGTGGAAACAAACACTCAGAATATAGCACCATTCTAGTAGATATGAAGCAATAAATTGTGGTTTTGAGTTGCATTTTCCTAACAGCTAATGATTTTGAACATCTTTTCATGTGCTTATTGGCAAATTGTATATCTTCTTTGTAGAAATGTCTGTTCAAATGTCTTTTGACTATTTTTGAATTGTGTTTTTTTTGGTTGTTGTTGAGTTGCAAGAACACTTTGTCTCTGGATATTAATCCCTTATTAGATATATTATTCATATATATATATATTCTTCCATTCTCTGTGTTATCTTTTTACTTTGTAAAAAAATTATTTCCATGCATTTTTGGGGAACAGGTGATATTTGGTTCCATAAGTAAGTTCTTTAGTGGTGATTTTTGAGATTTTGGTGCACCCGTCACCTGAGCAGTACACACTGAACCCAGTTTATAGTCTTTTATCCTTCACCCCCCTCATCCTTTCCCCCAATTCTCCCAAGTCCACTGTATTATCCTTATGTCTTTGCATCCTCATAGCTTAGCTCCCATTAAGAATGAGAATATACAATGTTTGATTTTTCATTCGTGAGTTACTTTACTTAGAATATTAGTCTCTAGTCCCATCCAGGTTATCGTGAATGCCATTATTTCATTGCTTTTTATTGCTGAGTAGTATTCCATTATATACATACATATATAAATTTCTTTATCTACTCATTGATTGAAGGGCATATGGGCTGGTTCCATATTTTTGCAATTGCAAATTGTGCTGCTATAAATCTGTGGTGCAAGTATCCTTTTCGTATAACTTCTTTTTTTCTGTATAGATACCCAGTAGTGGGATTGGTGAATCAAATGGTAGTTCTACTTTTAGTTCTTTAAGGAATTTTCACACTGTTTTCATAGTGGTCGTACCTGTTTACATTCCCACCAGCAGTGTAGAAGTGTTCCTTTTTCACCACATCCACGACAAGATCTATTATTTTTTGATTTTTTGATTATGGCCATTCTTGCAGAAGTAAGGCGACATTGCAATGTAGTTTTGATTTGCATTTCCCTGATCATTCGTGATGTTGAGCATTTTTTCATATATTCGTTGGCTATTTGCATATATTCTTTTGAGAACTGTTTATTGATGTCCTTAGCCCACATTTTATGGGATTGTTTGCTTTTTTGTTGTTAATTTGTTTGAGTTTCTTGAAGATTCTGAATATCAGTCCTTTGTTGCATGTATAGATTGTGAAGGTTTTCTCACACTCTGTGGTTTGTCTATTTACTCTGTTGACTTTTTTTTTTCTGTGCAAAAACTCTTTAGTTTAATTAAGTTCCAGCTATTTATTTTTGTTTTTGTTGCATTTGTTTTTGGGTTCTTGGTCTTAAAATTTTTGCCTAACTCAATATCTAGAAGGTTTTTTTTTCCCCCCAATGTTATTTTCTAAAATTTTTGCAGTTTCAGTTCTTAGATTTAAGTTCTTGATCCATCCTGGGTTGATATTTGTATAAGGTTGGAGATGAGGATCCAGTTTCATTCTCCTCCATGGGGCTTGCCAATTATCTCAGCACCATTTATTGAAAAGGGTGTCCTTTCCCCACTTTGTGTTTCATTTGCTTTGTCGAAGATCAGTTGTCTATAAACATTTGGCTTTATTTCTGGGTTCTCTCTTTGGTTCCATTGGTCTATGTGCCTATATTTATGCAAGTACCATGCTTTTTTTTTTTTTAAATGAATATGGCCTTATAGTATAGTTTGAAGTCAGGTATTGTGATACTTCCAGTTTTGTTCTTTTTGCTTAGTCTTGCTTTGGCTATGCAAGCTCTTTTTTGGTTCCAAATAAATTTTAAGATTGCTTTTTTCTAGTTCTGTGAAGAAATGATGGTGGTATTTTAACGGGAATTGCATTGAGTTTGTAAATTGCTTTTGGCAGTATGATCATTTTCACAATATTGATTCTACCAATCTGTGAACATGGAATGTGTTTTCATTTGTTTGTGTTATCTATGATTTCCTTTGGTAGTGTTTTGTAGTTTTTCTTGTAGAGGTCTTTCACCTCCTTGGTAAGGTATATTCCTAAGTATTTGATTTTATTTTATTTGCAGTTATTGTAAAAGAGGTTAAGTTCTCGATTTGATTATCAGCTTGGTCACTGTTGCAGTATAGCAGAGCTACCGATTTGTGTACATTAATTTTGTATCCTAAAATTTTGCTGAATTTATTTATGAGTGCTAGGAGCTTTTTGGATGAGTCTTTAGGGTTTTCTGTGTACACAATCAGATAATTAACAAACAAAAACTGTTTGATTTTCTCTTTAGTTATTTGGATTCCCTTTATGTATTTCTTCCTCTTGTCCGATTGCTCTGGCTAGGAGTTCCAGTACTATGTTGAATAGAAGTGGTGAGAGTGAGAAGTATTGTCTTGTTTCACTTCTCAGAGGGAATGCTTTCAACCTTTCACCATTCAATATTATGTTGACTGTGCGTTTGTCATAGATAATTTTTATTACATTGAGATATGTCCCTTGTTTGCTGATTTTCCTGAGGATTGTAATCATAAAATGATGCTGGTTTTTGTCAAATGTGTTTTCTCCATATATTAAGATGATCATGTGATTTTTACTTATATTTCTGTTTATGTCGTGTATCACATTTATTGAGTTGTGTATGTTAAAATATCCCTGCATCCCTGGTATAAAACCCACTTGGTCATGGTGGATTATCCTTTCCATATGCTGTCGGATTTTGTTAGCTAGTATTTCATTAAGGCTTTTTGCATCTATGTTTATCAGAGATATTGGTCTGTAGTTTTCTTTTTTTGTTATATCCTTTTCTGTTTTTGGTATTAGGGTAATACTGGCTCTATAGAATGATTTAGGGAGGACTCCTTCTTGTTCTATCTTGTGGAATAGTGTCAATAGGATTGGTACCAATTCTTCTTTGAATGTTTGATAGAATTCAGTTGTGAATCCATCTGGAAACTTTTTTGTTGGTAATTTTTTATTACCATTTCAATCTCACTGCTTGTTATTTGTCTCTTTAGGGTTTCTAATTCCTCCTGCTTTAAGCTAGGAGGGTTGTATATTTCCAGAAATTTATAAAACTCTTCCAGGTTATTTAGTTTGTGTGCATACAGGTGTGTTCATAGTAGCCTTGAGTAAACTTTTCTATTTCTGTGGCATCACTTGTAATATCTCCCATTTCATTTCTTTTCTTATGTATACTTTAAGTTCTAGGGTACATGTGCACAATGTGCAGGTTTGTTACATATGTATACATGTGCCATGTTGGTGTGCTGCACCCATTAACTCATCATTCACATTAGGTATATCTCCTAATGCTATCCCTCCCCCCTCCCCCCAGTCCATTTCATTTCTAATTGAGCTTATTTGGATCTTCTCTCTTCTTGTTATAGTTAATCTTGCTAATGGTCTATAAATGTTATTTATCTTTTCAAAGAGCCAGCTTTATGATTCATGTATCTTTTGTATCTTCGTTTTCAATTTCATGTAATTCTGCTCTGATCTTGGTTATTTCTTTTTTTCTGCTGGGTTTGGATTTTGTTTGCTCCTGTTTTTACCAGTTCATTGAGGTGTGACCTTAGATTGTCTATTTGTGCTCCTTCAGACTTTTTGATGTAGGCATTGAACGCTATGAACTTTCCTCTTAGAACTGCCTTTGCTGTATCCCAGAGGTTTTGATAGGCTGTGCCACTATTATTGTTAAGTTTGAAAAATTTTTAAATTTTCATCTTGATTTCACTGTTGACTAAATGATTATCCAGAAGCAGGTTATTTAATTTCCATGTAGTTGCATGGTTTTGAAGGTTTCTTTTAGAATTGGTTTTCAATTTTATTCCACTGTGTTTTGAGAAAGTGCTTAATATAATTTAACTTTTCTTAAATTTATTAAAACTTGTTTTGTGGCATATCATATGGTCGATCTTAGAGAAAGTTCCATGCACTGATGAATAGAATGTATATTCTGCAGTTGTTGGGTAGAATGTTCTGTAAATAACTGTTAAGTTCATTTGTTCTAGTGTATAGTTTAAATCCGTTGTTTCTTTGCTAACTTTTTGTCTTGGTGACTGATCTGGTGCTGTCAGTGGAGTATTGAAGTCTCCCATTATTATTCTGTTGCTGTCTATCTCATTCCTTATGTCTAGTAGTAATTGTTTTATAAATCTAGGAGCTCCAGTGTTAGGTGCATATATATTTAGGATTGTGATATTTTCCTCTTGGAAAAAGCCTTTTATAAATATATAATGTCCCCCTTTTTCTTTTTAGACTGCTGTTGCTTTGATGTTTGTTTTGTTTAATATAAGAATAGCTACTCCTGCTCACTTTTGGTTACCGTTTACATGGAATATCTTTTTACAGCTTTTTACCTTAAGTTTATGTGAGTCCATATGTGTTAGGTGAGTCTCTTGAAAACAGCGGATACTTGATTGGTTCATTCTTATCCATTCTGCCATTTTTTATTTTTCAAGTGGAACATTTAGGTCATTTACATTCAATGTTACTATTGAGATGTGAGATACTATTCATTTTGCTAATTGTTGCCTGAATACCTTGTTTTTTTTTGCCATTATTATTATTATTATACTTTAAGTTCTAGGGTACATGTGCATAACGTGCAGGTTTGTTACATACGTATACTTGTGCCATGTTGGTGTGCTGCACCCATCAACTCGTCAGCACCCATCAACTCGTCATTTACATCAGGTATAACTCCCAATGCAATCCCTCCCCCGTCCTCCCTCCTCATGATAGGCCCCGGTGTGTGATGTTCCCCTTCCCGAGTCCAAGTGATCTCATTGTTCAGTTCCCACCTATGAGTGAGAACATGCGGTGTTTGGTTTTCTGTTCTTGTGATAGTTTGCTAAGCATGATGGTTTCCAGCTGCATCCATGTCCCTACAAAGGACACAAACTCATCCTTTTTGATGGCTGCATAGTATTCCATGGTGTATATGTGCCACATTTTCTTAATCCAGTCTGTCACTGATGGACATTGGGGTTGATTCCAAGTCTTTGCTATTGTGAATAGTGCTGCAATAAACATACGTGTGCATGTGTCTTTATAGCAGCATGATTTATAATCCTTTGGGTATATCCCCAGTAATGGGATGGCTGGGTCATATGGTACATCTAGTTCTAGATCCTTGAGGAATCGCCACACTATGTTCCATAATGGTTGAACTACTTTACAATCCTACCAACAGTGTAAAAGTGTTCCTATTTCTCCACATCCTCTCCAGCACCTGTTGTTTCCTGACTTTTTAATGTTCGCCATTCTAACTGGTGTGAGATGGTATCTCACTGTGGTTTTGATTTGCGTTTCTCTGATGGCCAGTGATGATGAGCATTTTTTCATGTGTCTGTTGGCTGTATGAATGTCTTCTTTTGAGAAATGTCTGTTCATATCCTTTGCCCACTTTTTGATGGGGTTGTTTGTTTTTTTCTTGTAAATGTGTTTGAGTTCTTTGTAGGTTCTGGATATTAGCCCTTTGTCAGATGAGTAGATTGCAAAAATTTCCTCCCATTCTGTAGGTTGCCTGTTCACTCTGATGGTAGTTTCTTTTGCTGTGCAGAAGCTCTTTAGTTTAATGAGATCCCATTTGCCAATTTTGGCTTTTGCTGCTGTTGCTTTTGGTGTTTTAGACATGAAGTCTTTGCCCATGCCTATGTCCTGAATGGTACTACCTAGGTTTCCCTCTAGGGTTTTTATGGTATTAGGTCTAACATTTAAGTCTCTAATCCATCTTGAATTAATTTTCATATAAGGAGTAAGGAAAGGATCCAGTTTCAGCTTTCTACTTATGGCTAGCCAATTTTCCCAGCACCATTTATTAAATAGGGAATCCTTTCCCCATTTCTTGTTTCTCTCAGGTTTGTCAAAGATCAGATGGCTATAGATGTGTGGTATTATTTCTGAGGACTCTGTTCTGTTCCATTGGTCTATATCTCTGTTTTGGTACCAGTACCATGCTGTTTTGGTTACTGTAGCCTTGTAGTATAATTTGAAGTCAGGTAGCGTGATGCCTCCAGCTTTGTTCTTTTGACTTAGGATTATCTTGGCAATGCCGGCTCTTTTTTGGTTCCATATGAACTTTAAAGCAGTTTTTTCCAATTCTGTGAAGAAACTCATTGGTAGCTTCATGGGGATGGCATTGAATCTATAAATTACCTTGGGCGGTATAGCCATTTTCACGATATTGATTCTTCCTATCCATGAGCCTGGTATGTTCTTCCATTTGTTTGTGTCCTCTTTTATTTCACTGAGCAGTGGTTTGTAGTTCTCCTTGAAGAGGTCCTTTACATCCCTTGTAAGGTGGATTCCTAGGTATTTTATTCTCTTTGAAGCAATTGTGAATGGAAGTTCATTCTTGATTTGGCTCTCTGTTTGTCTGTTACTGGTGTAGAAGAATGCTTGTGATTTTTGCACATTAATTTTGTATCCTGAGACTTTGTTGAAGTTGCTTATCAGCTTAAGGAGATTTTGGGCTGAGACAATGGGGTTTTCTAAATATACAATCATGTCATCTGCAAACAGGCACAATTTGACTTCTTCTTTTCCTAACTGAATACCCTTGATTTCTTTCTCTTGCCTGATTGCCCTAGCCAGAACTTCCAACACTATGTTGAATAGGAGTGGTGAGAGAGGGAATCCCTGTCTTATGCCAGTTTTCAAAGGGAATTTTTCCAGTTTTTGCCCATTCAGTATGATATTGGCTGTGGGTTTGTCATAAGTAGCTATTATTTTGAGGTACGTTCCATCAATACCGAATTTATTGAGCGTTTTTAGCATGAAGGGCTGTTGAATTTTGTCAAAAGCTTTTTCTGCATCTATTGAGATAATCATGTGGTTCTTGTCTTTGGTTCTGTTTATATGCTGGATTACGTTTATTGATTTCCGAATGTTGAACCAGCTTTGCATCCCAGGGATGAAGCCCACTTGATCATGGTGGATAAGCTTTTTGATGTGTTGCTGAATCTGGTTTGCCAGTATTTTATTGAGGATTTTTGCATCGATGTTCATCAGGGATATTGGTCTAAAATTCTCCTTTTTTGTTGTGTCTCTGCCAGGCTTTGGTATCAGGATGATGTTGGCCTCATAAAATGAGTTAGGGAGGATTCCCTCTTCTTCTATTGATTGGAATAGTTTCAGAAGGAATGGTACCAGCTCCTCCTTGTACCTCTGGTAGAATTCAGCTGTGAATCCATCTGGTCCTGGACTTTTTTTGCTTGGTAGGCTATTAATTATTGCCTCAATTTTAGAGCCTGCTATTGGTCTATTCAGGGATTCATCTTCTTCCTGGTTTGGTCTTGGAACAGTGTAAATGTCCAGGAAATTATCCATTTCTTCCAGATTTTCTAGTTTATTTGCGTAGAGGTGTTTATAGTATTCTCTGATCGTAGTTTGTATTTCTGTTGGGTTGGTGGTGATATCCCTTTTATCATTTTTTATTGCATCTATTTGATTCTTCTCTCTTTTCTTCTTTATTAGTCTTGCTAGCAGTCTGTCAATTTTGTTGATCTTTTCAAAAAACCAACTCCTGGATTCATTGATTTTTTGGAGGGTTTTTTGTGTCTCTATCTCCTTCAGTTCTGCTCTGATCTGAGTGATTTCTTGCCTTCTGCTGGCTTTTGAATGTATTTACTCTTGCTTCTGTAGTTCTTTTAATTGTGATGTTAGAGTGTCAATTTTAGATCTTTCCTGCTTTCTCTTGTGGGCATTTAGTGCTATAAATTTCCCTCTACACACTGCTTTAAATGTGTCCCAGAGATTCTGGTATGTTGTATCTTTGTTCTCATTGGTTTCAAAGAACATCTTTATTTCTGCCTTCATTTCGTTATGTACCCAGTAGTCATTCAGGAGCAGGTTGTTCAGTTTCCATGTAGTTGAGCGGTTTTGATTGAGTTTCTTATTCCTGAGTTCTTGTTTGATTGCACTGTGGTCTGAGAGACAGTATGTTATCATTTCTGTTCTTGTACATTTGCTGAGGAGTGCTTTACTTCCAATTATGTGGTCAATTTTGGAATAAGTGCGATGTGGTGATGAGAAGAATGTATATTCTGTTGATTTGGGGTGGAGAGTTCTATAGATGTCCATTAGGTCAGCTTGCTGCAGAGATGAGTTCAATTCCTGGATATCCTTGTTAACTTTCTGTCTCATTGATCTGTCTAATGTTGACAGTGGAGTGTTGAAAACTCCCATTATTATTGTATGGGAGTCTAAGTCTCTTTGTAAGTTTTTAAGGACTTGCTTTATGAATCTGGGTGCTCCTGTATTGGGTGCATATATATTTAGGATAGTTAGCTCTTCCTGTTGAATTGATCCCTTCACCATTATGTAAAGGCCTTCTTTGTCTCTTTTGATCTTTGATGGTTTAAAGTCTGTTTTATCAGAGACTGGTATTGCAACCCCTGCTTTTTTTTGTTCTCCATTTGCTTGGTAAATCTTTCTCCATCCCTTTATTTTGAGCCTATGTATGTCTCTGCATGTGAGATGGGTCTCCTGAATACAGCAGACTGATGGGTCTTGACTCTTTATCCAGTTTGCCAGTCTGTGTCTTTTAATTGGAGCATGTAGTCTATTTACATTTAAGGTTAATATTGTTATGTGTGAGCTTGATCCTGCCATTATGATATTAACTGGTTAGTTTGCTCGTTAGTTGATGCAGTTTCTTCCTAGCCTCGATGGTCTTTACATTTTGGCATGTTTTTGCAATGGCTGGTACCGGTTGTTCCTTTCCATGTTTAGTGCTTCCTTCAGGGTCTCTTGTAAGGCAGGCCTAGTGGTGACAAAGTCTCTAAGTATTTGCTTATCTGTAAAGGATTTTATTTCTCCTTCACTTATGAAACTTAGTTTGGCTGGATATGAAATTCAGGGTTCAAAATTCTTTTCTTTAAGAATGTTGAATATTGGCTCCCACTCTCTTCTGCCTTGTAGAGTTTCTGCCAAGAGATCTGCTGTTAGTTTGATGGGCTTCCCTTTGTGGGTAACCCGACCTTTCTCTCTAGCTGCCCTTAACAGTTTTTCCTTCATTTCAACTTTGGTGAATCTGGCAATCATGTGTCTTGGCGTTCCTCTTCTCAAGGAGTATCTTTGTGGCGTTCTCTGTATTTCCTGGATTTGAATGTTGGCCTGCCCTACTAGGTTGGGGAAGTTCTCCTGGATGATATCCTGAAGAGTGTTTTCCAACTTGGTTCCATTTTCCCCCTCACTTTCAGGGCCCCCAATCAGACATAGATTTGGTCATTTTACATAATCCCATACTTCTTGCAGGCTTTGTTCATTTCTTTTTCTTCTTTTTTCTTTCGGTTTCTCTTCTCGCTTCATGTCATTCATTTGATCCTCAATCACTGACACTCTTTCTTCCAGTTGATCGAGTCAGTTACTGAAGCTTGCACATTTGTCACGTATTTCTCATGTCATGGTCTTCATCTCTTACATTTCATTTATGACCTTCTCTGCATTAATTACTCTAGCTATCTATTCTTCTACCTTTTTTTCAAGATTTTTAGATTCTTTGCGCTGGGTACGTAATTACTCCTTTAGCTCTGAGAAGTTTGATGGACTGACGCCTTCTTCTCTCATCTTGTCAAAGTCATTCTCCGTCCAGCTTTGATCCGTTACTGGCGATGAGCTGTGCTCCTTTGCCGGGGTAGATGCGCTCTTATTTTTTGAATTTCCAGCTTTTCTGCCCTGCTTTTTCCCCATCTTTGTGGTTTCATCTGCCTCTGGTCTTTGATGATGGTGATGTACTGATGGGCTTTTGGTGTAGGTGTCCTTCCTGTTTGATAGTTTTCCTTCTACCAGTCAGGACCCTCAGCTGTAGGTCTGTTGGAGATTGCTCGAGGCCCACTCCAGACCCTGTTTGCCTGGGTATTAGCAGCAGAGGCTGCAGAAGATAGAATATTGCTGAACCGCGAGTGTACCTGTCTGATTCTTTCTTTGGAAGCTTCCTCTCAGGGGTGTACTCCACCCTGTGAGGTGTGGGGTGTCAGACTGCCCCTAGTGGTGGATGTCTCCCAGTTAGGCTACTCAGGGGTCAGCGACCCACTTAAGCAGGGAGTCTGTCCCTTCTCAGATCTCAACCTCCGTGTTGGGAGATCCACTGCTCTCTTCAAAGCTGTCAGACAGAGTCGTTTGCATCTGCAGAGGTTTCAGCTGCTTTTGTTGTTGTTTACTGTGCCCTGTCCCCAGAGGTGGAGTCTACAGAGACAGGAAGGTTTCCTTGAGCTGCTGTGAGCTCCTCCCAGTTTGAGCTTCCCAGCAGCTTTGTTTACCTACTTAAGCCTCAGCAATGGCAGGCGCCCCTCCCCCAGTCTCGCTGCTGCCTGGCCGCGAGATCGCAGACTGCTGTGCTAGCAATGAGGGAGGCTCCGTGGGTCTGGGACCCTCCCGGCCAGGTGTGGGATATAATCTCCTGGTGTGCCCCTTTGCTTAAAGCCCAGTATTGGGGTGGGAGTTACCCGATTTTCCAGGTGTTGTGTGTCTCAGTTCCCCTGGTTAGGAAAAGGGATTCCCTTCCCCCTTGCGCTTCCCAGGTGAGGCGATGCCTCGCCCTGCTTCAGCTCTCTCTGGTCGGGCTGCAGCAGCTGACCAGCACTGATTCTCTGGCACTCCCTAGTGAGATGAACCCATTACCTCTGTTGACAATGCAGAAATCACTGGTCTTCTGTGTTGCTCGCACTGCAGTTGGAGACTGGAGCTGTTCTTATTTGGCCATCTTGCTCCATCCCAGATCACCTTGGTTTTTTATTCATTTTGTTTTTTTTCATAGGTCCTGTGTGATTTATGCTTTAAAGACGTTCTATTTTGGTGTATTTCAAGGATTTGTTTCAAGACTTAGAGCTGCTTTCAGCAGTTCTTGTAGTGCTGGCTTGTTAGTGGCAAATTCTCTGGGAATTTGTTTGTCTGAAAAAGTCTTTATCTTTTCTTCATTTATGAAGCTTAGTTTCACTGGATAGAAATTTCCTGGCTGATAATTGTTTTGTTTAAGAAGACTAAAGATAGAATCTGAATCCCTTCCAGCTTGTAGGATTTCTGCTGAGAAATCTGCAGTTAATCTGATAGATTTTTCTTTATAGATTACCCGATGCTTTTGGCTCACAGATCTCAAAATTCATTCCTTTATCTTGACTTTAGATAACCTGATGACTATGTGGCTAGGTGATGTTCTTTTTGTAATGAATTTTCCAGGTGTTCTTTGAGCTTCTTGTATTAGAATGTCTAGATCTCTAGCAAGCCCAAAGAAGTTTTCGTCAATTATTTTCCCAAATATGATTGTTGTCTGATGAGCCGTATCTGTCTCTTAAGAAACAGCTGTGGTCAGTGGCCTCTTTTTACTTTCTTGATGGTGCCTTTCGATGCACAAAAGCTTCTGATTTTGATAAAGCTCACTTTTTATTGTTCGTGTTTTTGATATCATGTCTAAGAGTCTTTTACCAAATCCTGTATCATAAAGATGTGTCCTTTTTTTTTTTTCCTAATAATTTAATATTAGTTTTAGATTTAGGTAATTGAACCATCTTGGTTTAGTAGTGTGAGGTAAGAGTCCAATTTCTCTTTTTTACATATGTCTGTTTAGTTGTCTCAGCACCATTTGTTGATAAGACTATTCCCCATTGAATGGTATATTAATTTCCTAGGTCTGCTGTTACAAATTACCACACACTAGATGGCTTAAACAATTTATTGTCTTACAGTTCTGGAGGCCAGATGTTTCACATTAAAGTGCTGCCAGGGCCATACTCCTTTTGAAGGGACTAGGAGAGGATTTGTTCCAGGCTTCCCCTAGCTTCTGGTAGGAGGATTTTTCCTCGCTTTCTCATAGTTTCTGGTAGTTTTTTTTTTTTTTTTTTTGGCTTGTGGCCACATAACTCAATGTTCACATGGCATTCTCCTTGTATGTGTGCTTGTGTCCAAATTTATTTATAAGTACACCTGTCATTTTGCAATAGAGGTCCACCCTACTCCATTATAACCTAATCTTAACTAAATATATTGGAAACAACCATATTTCCAAATAAGGCCACATTCTGATGCACTAGGGGGTTTGACTTCAACATATGAATTTCTGGGGCACACAATTCATACCATAACGAAGTGTCTTGGTACGCTTTTCTGAAATTAGCTGATCATAGATATATGGGTTTATTTCTGGACTCTCAAATCTATTTCACTGATCTATCTGTCCGTAGTTCTGCGAGAACCACACTGTGATGATTATGTTTGCTTTGTAGTAAGGTTTGAAGTCATTAAGTATAAATCCTCTATTTTATTCTTTCTTTAAGAATTGTTTTAGCCATTCTGTGTTTCTTGTTATTCCATATGAATTTCAGAATCAGCTTGTCAATTATTACAAAAAAGTCAGCTCAGATTTTGTTCTTATTTTGGTTACAGATGTTTTACTACTTGCAAATCCAATGGAAAATTTTCAGTTCTCTTATATCCCACAAATAAATCTTTTCCATTGTAGAAAAACAGAAATACAAAAAGAAGAAAATTACAAAAGCATTTATAATTTCACCATGAGGCATTTACAAAAGCATTTACAATTTTACCCTTTTTTAAAAATTATACTTTTCATTCTGGGATACATGTGCATAATGTGCAGGTTTGTTACACAGGTATACACATGCCATGATGGTTTGCTGCACCCATCAACCTGTTACTTACATTAGGTATTTCTCCTAATGCTATCCCTCTGCTAGCCCCCCACCCCCTGATACGCTCCGGTGTGTGATATTCCCCTCTCTGTGTCCATGTGTTCTCATTGTTCAGCTCCCACTTATGAGAGAACATGTGGTGTTTGGTTTTCTGTTCCTGTGTTAGTTTGCTGAGAATGATGGTTTCCAGCTTCACTCATGTCCCTTAAAAGGACATGAACTCATCATTTTTATGGCTGCATAGTATTCCATGGTGTATATGTGCTGCATTTTCTTTATCTAGTCTATCATTGATAGGCATTTGGGTTGGCTGCAAGTCTTTGCTATTGTGAATGGTGCTGCAATAAACATACATGTGCAAGTGTCTTTATAGTAGAATGATTTATAATCCTTCGGGAAGATACCCAGTAGTGGGATTGCTGGGTCAAATGGTATTTCTGGTTCTAGATCCTTGAGGAATTGCCACACTATCTTCCACAATGGTTGAACTAGTTTACACTCCCACCAACAATGTAAAAGCGTTGCTATTTCTCCACGTCCTCTCCAGCATCTGTTGTTTTCTGACTTTTCAATGATTGCCATTCTAACTGGCATGAGATGGTATCTCATTGTGGTTTTGATTTGCATTTCTCTAATGAATAGTGGTGATGAGCTTTTTTCACATGTTTGTTAGCTACATAAATGTCGTCTCTTGAGAAGTGTCTTTTCATATCCTTCACCAACTTTTGGATGGGGTTGTTTTGTTCTTGTAAATTTGTTTAAGCTCCTTGTAGATTCTTGATTAGCCCTTTGTCAAATGAATACATTGCTAAAATTTTCTCCCATTCTGTAGGTTTCCTTTTCACTCTGATGATAGTTTCTTTTGCTTTGAGAAACTCTTTGTTGACTTAGATCCCATTTGTCAATTTTGGCTTTTGCCCATGCCTATGTCCTGAATGGTATTGCCTAGGTTTTCTTCAAGGGTTTTTATTGTTTTAGGTCTTATGCTTAAGTTCTTAATCCATCTTTAGTTAATTTTTGTATAAGATGTAAGGAAGGAGTCCAATTTCAGTTTTCTGCATATGCTATGGTCAGCTAGTTTTCCCAACACCTTGTATTAAATAGGGAATCCTCTTCCTATTGCTTGTTTTTGTCAGGTTTGTCGAAGATCAGATGGTCATAGATGCGTGACATTATTTCTGAGGCCTCTGTTCTGTTCCATTGGTCTATATATTCGTTTTGGTACCAGTACCATGCTGTTTTGCTTATTTGTAGCCTTGTAGTAGAGTTTGAGGTCAGGTAGTGTGATGCCTCCAGCTTTGTTCTTTTTTCTTAGGATTCTCTGGGCTATGTGGGCTCTTTATGGTTCCATATAAAATTTAAAGTAGACTTTTTCTAATTCTGTGAAGAAAGTCAATGGTGGCTTGTTGGGGATAGCATTGAATCTATAAATTAGTTTGGGCAGTGTGGCCATTTTTACAACATTGGTTCTTCCTATCCATGAGCATGGAATGCTTTTCCATTTGTTTGTGTCCTCTTTTATTTCCTTGAACAGTGGTTTGTTGTTCTCTTTGAAGGGGTCCTTCACATCCCTTGTAAGTTGTATTCCTAGGTATTTTATTCTCTTTGTAACTATTGTGAATGGGAGTTCACTCATGATTTGGCTCTCTCTCTATTAATGGTGTACAGGAATACTTGTGATTTTTGCACATTGATTTTATATCCTGAGACTTTGCTGAAGTTGCTTATCAGCTTAAGGAGATTTTGGGCTGAGACGATGGGATTTTCTAAATAAGAAAACTACTCTTATAATTTTTGATATATATCTTGTTGCAAGGGAGCAATGACTATCAGGGCCAGTGGCACATGGGGAAAATGAATTAAAAGACAGTTTTAGGTAAAGAAAGGAGGATTTATTAGAGAAGGTAACAAAATGCATTTCGAAAAGACAACAGGCAGGATCAGCAGAAGAGAAGCTAACTGTAAAGAAACAAAGGATTCCTGGGAATTTTATAGAATAGTGTTTATGCTGTATACTGCATGTTTTGTTGAATACTGAATATGCCAAAGTTGCAGTGACCCCTGCAACTTGCAGTTGCAGACCCCTGCAAGTTGCAGTGAGCTAACTTGCAGAGGTCTGGTGATAGTTGGGTACAGAAAGATTGCGAGTTATTTGCACAGGAGGGCTATGTGTTCTGGACCATGAAGAAAGGCAGACTTATAGCTTGTCTCTTTTCTCTTTATTCTTCCCTGGTCCCACCAGCCTGTCTCCTTTCCCTTATTAGCCCTCCATATATATTTTCATGCTTTTTAAACCTATACAGACATAAAAACACAATTTTTCTTCCCTCACATTGAGAAGTCTACAAATATTGCTACTGTTATCAATATTATTGAGACTCTTTCCTAATATGTTAATGAAAACGAGAAACCTTCAGAAGGACTTCACCCATTGCTTTTTAATTTTTAAAATTTTATCATTAAAAATGCATACCCCTGAAGGAACTGGAACCTTCATACATTGCTGGTGGGAACATAAAATGATGCAGCCACTGTAGAAACAATCTGGCAATTCCTCAAAATATTAAACATAGAATTAGCATATGACCCAGAAATTCCACTCGTAAGTATATATCCAAATGAAATAAAAAGCAGGGATTCAGACAGATACAAGTGTACCAGTGTTCATAGCAGCATTATTCACAATAGCCAAAGAGTGAAAACAACACGTGTCCATCAACAGATGAATGGATAAACAAAGTGTGATATATACATACAATAAAGTATTTTTCAGCCATGAAAGTGAGTAAAGTTCTGAAACATGCTACAACATGGATGACTTTTTTTTTTTTTGAGACAAAGTCTTGCTCTGTCACCCAGGCTGGAGTGCAGTGGTGCTCAGCTCACTGCAGCCTCCATTCCTGGGTTCAAACGATTCTCCTGCCTCAGTCTCCCAAGTAGCTGGGATTACAGGTGCCTGCCATACCTGGCTAATTTTTGTATTTTTAGTAGAGATAGGGTTTCAACCTGTTGGCCAGGCTGGTCTCAGTCTCCTGACCTCAAATGACCCACCCACCTCAGCCTCCCAAAGTGCTGGGATTACAGGCATGAGCCACTGCACCCAGTTGGATGAATTTTTAAAACATTATCTTAAGTGAAACAAGCCAGACATAAAAGCACAAATACTGTATGATTTTACTTATCTGAAATATATAGAATAGGCAAATACTTGGAGATGGATGTAGATTACAGGTTACCAGTAGAGCGGGGAAAGGAGAATAGGGAGCTATGGTTTAGTGAATACAGAGTTTCTGTTTGGGTTGATGAAAATTTTAGAAATAGTGGTTATGGTTGCACAACAATGTGAATGTAATTAATGCCACTGAATCATACACTTGGAAATGGTTTAAATGGCCAATTTTATTTCTCATATATATATATATACACACACACACATATATATTATATATATATAAACACAATTAGAGAATAGTAATATAAAATGCATTCCTATTTATCTTCCAATAAACTGCAATTTGCTTTGGAAGAGATTAAAATATTCAATCAGGTCAGGTGTGCTGTCTCACATCTGTAATCCCAATGCTTTGGGAGGCTGAGGTGGGTGTATCACTTGAGGTCTGGAGTTTGAGACCAGCCTGGGCGACATGGTGAAACCCTGTCTCTACAAAAGTACAAAAATTAGCCAGGCGTGGTGACATGCACCTGTAATCCTAGCCTCTTGGGAGGCTGAGGCACGAGAATAATTTGAACCCGGGAGGCAGAGGTTACAGTGAGCTGAGATTGTGCCACTGCACTCCAGCCTGGGCCACAGAGTGAACTGTGTCTCAAAAAACTAAATAAGTAAAAATAAAAATAAAAATAAAATATTCAATCAATGAAGATTGAATAGAATATAAAGGACTTATAACAGTTCCTGGAACATAGTTAAATTCTCAAGAAATACTTAGGTATCACTGTTATTATTTAATATAATCCCATATTTATGACTTTTTTCACTTGGTTATATTGTGTTTTCCCACATCAATAAATATAGAAGTATGTCATAATTTCTAATAATTATATAATAACATCACTTTTACCTTGTTGTTTAACAAATCTCTTAAATTTTAGTATTTATGTTACTGTGATATTATATCAGTCTTTATCTTATGTGACATCCCTGGGACATTCGAAGCTTAACTTCTCTCTTCCTGAAATTCTCCATTCCTTGGTTTTCCATCACACCAGACTTTCTTCTTATCCTTCTGACTTATCTTTCTCTTTGCTGATTTCTCTTCCTCTGACTACCCCATAAATGAAGGAGTTCTCTAGGATTCTTTTCTCATCCTTATTTCTTCTCATTCTTGACCTTTTCTGTGAAGAAATGATTTACTTCCATGGATTGAACTAATACTTGTGTGGTGATGACTCCCCATATTCTTGCCTCTAGCTCAGATCCCTCTCCTGAGAATTAAAGCTTTATTTGTAACTGCCTCCTGGATACTTGTTCCTAGATGTTTTACAGGCATCTTAAACTCAATTTATTTTTATCTTCTGCCTACCCCACTACCTATATTCTCTCTCTCAAATAAAGCCACTGCCATTCACAATTTTCCAAGTTAGAAGCCTGGGGGAATCATCCTTTATTCTGTTCTCTCCTTCTCACCTTACTTCTAGTGTTTTGTTAGTTAGTTAGTTTGTTTTTTGCCACTGAATATCTCTCAAATCTACTTGCTCCTATCTAAGCTTAATTGTCCAAGTGAAGTCTCCTTAAATTTCTTACTTGATATAATATAATAGCCTTAAGGTTTATACATGATCTTGTTAACTTCTTATTTTGCCCCACTTTACATTTACCCTTGAATCAACTGAAAATCTGCATAATATCCTTAGTGAGTCACCACTGCCTATAAAACACACTTTGAGTGAGATTTGGGTGGGTACACAGAGCCAAACCATATCATTTTACCCCGGTCCCCCTCAAATCTCGTGGCCTCACATTTCAAAACTAATCATGTTTTCCCAATAGTTCCCCGAAGTCTTAACTTATTTTACCATTAACTCAAAAGTCCACAGTCCAAAGTCTCATCTGAGACAAGGCAAGTCCCTTCCACCTAAGAGCCTGTAAAATCACAAGCAAGTTAGTTACTTATTAGATACAATGGGGGTACAGGCATTGGGTAAATATACCCATTCCAGCTGGGAGAAATAGGCCGAAAAGAAGGGGCTACAGGCCCCATGCAAGTCCAAAATCCAACAGGGCAGTCAAATCTTAAAGCTCCAAAATGATCTCCTTTGACTCCATGTCTCACATCCACATCATGCTAATGTAAGAGGTAGGCTCCTACAGCCTTGGGAAGCTCCACCCCTGTGGCTTTGCAGGATATAGCCCTCCCTCCTGCCTGCTTTCATGGGCTGGTGTTGAGTGTCTATGGCTTTTCCAAATGCATGGTGCAAGCTGTTGGTGGATCTATTTTTCTGGGTTCTGGAGGACATTTGCCCTCTTCTCACAGCTTCAGTAGGCAGTGCCCCAGTGGGGACTCTGTGAGGGCTTACACTCTACATTTCCCTTTCACATTGCTCTAGCAGAAGTTTTCCATGAGGGCTCTTCCCCTGCAACACATCTCTGCCTATACATCCAGGCATTTCCATACATCCTCTAAAATCTAGGTGGAGGTTCCCAAACCTTAATTATTGATGTCTGTGCACCCATAGGCTCAATACAACATGGAAGCTGCCAAGGCTTGGGGTTTACATCCTCTAAAGCCATGGCCCAAACTGTACCTTGGCCCCTTTTAGCCTCTGCTGGAGTGGCTGGAATGCAGGGCACCAAGTCCCTAGACTGCACAGAGCAGGGGGTCCCTGGGCCCAGCCAATGAAACCATTTTTTCTTCCTAGGCTTGTGGGCCTGTGATGGGAGGGGCCACTGTAAAGGTCTCTGACATTCCCTGGAGAAATTTTTCCCATTGTCTTGGTGATTAATATTTGGCTCCTCATTACTTATGCAAATTTCTGCAGCCAACTTGAATTTCTTATCAGAAAATGGGTTTTTCTTTTCTATTGCATCATCAGACTGCAAATTTTCTAAAATTTTATGCTGTTTCCCTTTTAAAACTGAATGCTTTTAACAGCACCCAAGTCACCTCTTGAATGCTTTGCTGCTTAGAAATTTCTTCTGCCAGATACCTTAAATCATCTCCCTCAAGTTCAACGTTTCACAGATCTCTAGAGCAGGGGAAAAACGCTGCAAGTCTCTTTGCTAAAGCATAGCTAGAGTCACCTTTATTCTAGTTCCCAACAAGTTTCTCATCTCCATCTGAGATGAGAAGCATTTGGTCAAAGCAATTCAACAAGTCTCTAGGAAGTTCCAAATTTTTCACATCATCCATTCTTCCGAGTCTTTTCCAACCTCTGCCTCTTACCCAGTTTCAAAGTCATTTTCACATTTTTGGTTATCTTTACAGCAGCATCCCACTCTACTGGTACCAATTATCTCTATTAGCTTTTTCTTATGCTGTTAATAAACACATACCCGAGACTGGGTAATATATAAAGAAAAAGAGGTTTAATGGACTCACAGTTCCATGTGACTGGGGAGGCCTCGCAATCATGGTGGGAGGCAAAGGAGGAGCAAAGTCATGTCTTACATGGCAGCAGGCAAGAGGGAACATGTGCAGGGGAACTCCACTTTATAAAACCATCAGATCTCCTGAGACTTATTTACTATCACAAGAACAGCACAGGAAAAACCCACCCCAATAATTCCATTAACTCCCACTGGGTCCCTCCCATGACACATGTGGATTATTACAATTCAAGGTGATATTTGTGTGGGGACACAAAGCCAAACCATATCAGGTGTCTATTATCATTCTTTTTATACTGTATCTTCATTGTTTACTTATGTGTCTATCTCTCCACTAGGGCTCCTTAAGATGTTATCTCCTATTCATTTGTTAATTCTCTAAATCTAATCTTACATCATGCATAATTGAGACACATTACATTAGATATTATTGAGATTTTTTTCTCATATATTAATGGAAATGAGAAGCATAATATCTTTTATATGTATTTGAATATTAATAAATATTTGTCAAGCCAATGAACAAATAAACTTAAAGCTGTTTATTTCTTTTGAGCCTCAGAGGACATGATTAACTTTTGGGGTGTCATGTGTTTATTGGCTAGAGCTTCCACCCAGAAATTGAAAAACTCATGTCCTTGATCAACCAGCCAACCAAGATCAATTTCTCTCCAAGTTTACTACCCTTTACAGAACAGTTGGAAGCTTTTATTAGATCAAATATCAATCACTGCTGTGTCCATTGTGTAACAGTCAAATCAGTTTAGCCGATTACTAGCCAACTTTCCTACCAGATATGGCCCCGTTTAGAGCCCTTTCTCCATGCAGATGGCCTATACTACCTCCTGCTAATAACAACAAAAAAACCCTCTATCTCCGTATGAGGGCCAGGTACAATACTATACTATGTCTGTAAAGTCACTGGCCCTCTTAGCTTGGCATATACCTACTGGCTACAAGTCCAGACTCTGGTTAGTCTGACAACCACAGGGCTTTCTTTCTCTGGGCTTTCTTCAAAGGGTCAGATTTTGGAATTACTGGAGTCTTGGTTTCTGTTGAGCTAATAGCACTTAGAGGCTGGTTAAGATGTTAATGATCAAGGTAAATAATAAAATATTCATACAATGTATCTCCGGTTGAGCCCAATACTTTCAAGATGAAGAGTGGAAATAAATATTGATAGAAAACTCAGATGTAACTCATTTCTCCAACTATTCCGTGGTAACAGGTAACAGAATGAGGTTTTTTTTTTTTTTTTTTTTTTTTTTTTTTCCTGAATTGATCCAGACTCCACCTACTAGAAATTTGTGAAATTTGCTGAATTTCTTTATTAGATCATGTAGATTGTCTGGAGATGCAGAAATGGAGCACATACACCATAGCATAGCAAGAATTAAGGAATACTGTAGTATATAGACAAAGGAGACTGGGAAATTCTATAAAGTAAGAGTCTTCCAAGTCTGGATATTGAATAAGTTTTCTGTTTTATCCATTTAAAAAGAAAAAATTCTATTTAACACACATTAGGTACATGGTTTCTCCATATTTTCCAAATATCATATTTTCATACCATGAACATTAAAATGATTGATATTTATAATTAAAATAAAGACCCAAGAAGAATATTTATTTCTATATACAGTTCAGAAAATGTAAGCTAATGCTGCAATCTACTGTCTATTTTATTTTTAATATACACAGAGAAAAGCATCCTGTTGACATGTAGAAAACCAAAAGGACTTCATTTAAGTTACAGTCTCACATTTTTGATTTGAGGGCCATTGAGCAAGTTAATGCACCTCTATGATTAAGTTTACTGCTTTTGTAAAATAGCAATGATTATATCACCTATCTCTACATAACAGAGCTGGTGCTTCAAGGATCAAATGAGATTATGTATGTGAAATCACCTTGAAAATGACCATGAATGTAAGACACAATTGCAGCTGCTGTGAAGCAAATTTTGGAACAATGGATTGATTCGTTGTATAAAAGGTAAGGGACTATTAATTTGAGATTGGTATTGGGATAACTTTTTATGCTCATTCAGTTTTCAGATATATCAGACTCTACATATTTGATGGAAAAATTATTAGTGAAATGGGAAAAGTTCCCTTGTTCTCCTCGCAGGATGTGTGACAGGAGGAGTGGCTCGCTTCTTTAGTGCCCTGCTGCTCAAACCTCTAGGGGAACATACAGATGGACAGTTTGTGGGGCTCTGACCCCACAGCAGCATCTAGGGGTGGATGTTTACAGCTCCTGAAGTCCCAGTGGGTTCGTGTTACAGGGTGCTCTTTAATTTTGCTATCTATAGGTGGCTTGTGTTAACCAGCTCAATTAGACCCTCTACTTTGTCACAAGAACAGAGGGCTTTCTGTATCCTGGGTCCTTGCCTTGGTGTACTGGAAGAATTGGATCACACTTGGGCTTGGAGAATCAGTACAAGGTTTTATTGAGTGGAAGTAGTTCTCAGCAGATGGGGGAGCCAGAAGAAAGATGGTTTTTCCCTGGAGTCAGGCCGCTTGGTGGCCCGAGCTCTGCTCCGGTTGCCCCAGCCAAACTCCACATCATTCTGCCAGTCAGTGGCCTGCTGGCATGCTGGTGCCTGTTGGTGAATTTCTCTTGACATCTAGCCCCTTGTGTGTTCCTCCACCAACGTGCTCCTCTCAACATCCAACCACTTCTATCTCTGCCTTGCTAGGGTCTCCCTCTTTTATAGGCACAGGTTGGAGGTGTGGCAGGCGAGGGTGGTCATGGGAAATGCAACATTTGGGCAATAAAATGAAAATGCCTGTCCTCACTTAGGTCCATGGAGGTGGAGCCCTAACAGGGACCAACCCTCCTCTACCCAGCCTTTCCCTTCCCCATTTCCATATCATTTAAAGGGACCATGTTCTTCCCTTCCCAGCACTTCCGTATCATTACTAAGTAAAATTTGTAAAGGCAGTGATTATGCAGTTGTTGTAACTTATCCTGAGGTTTAAAAACTGCAGCAACCAAATTTGTAGCTTTGCTGTCTCTTGCTCTTGACAGCAAATGCATGGAGAACTTCTGAATTGTTGGGAGGGTGAAATGAGAAAAAGTATAGAAATTATCTCACATTATACCTCTCATTAAAAAATATTTTATATTCATTTATTAATTGAACAGACATGTCTTTAGTTCTTTAGTACAAAATTAGCCAGATACACATTCTCCTACATGTTGCGGAAACCAAAAAATATCTGGAAGATGAAATAATCTGTACAACAAATCCTCATGACTTGAGTTTACCTATATAACAAGCCTGCACATGTACCCCTGAACATAAAATAAAAATTCTAAAAAAAGAAATCAGATCCAGCAATCCCACTAAAGGTGAATTATCTAAAGGAAAGAAAATCATGATATTGAAGAGATATCTGTACCTCCATGTTCACTGCCACCCTATTCACAATAGCCAAGATATGGAATTAACCTAAGTGTTCATCAATGGATAAATGAAGAATGTAGCATATATATTCACAATGGAATACTGTTAATCCATTAAAACAAATGAAACCTTGTCATTTGTGGCAACATGGATGGAATTGGAGGACATTATGTTGAGTGAAATAAGCCAGGAACAAATAGTCGACTATGGCATATTTCCACTCATATGTGGAAGTTAAAAAATGTTTATCTCATACAAATGAAAAGTAGAACAGGAGATACTAGAGGCTGGGAAGGGGAAAAGGAAAGGGAGAGATTTATTAAAGGATATGAAATTACAGCTAGATAGGGGGAATAACTTCTAGTGTTCTACAGCACTGTAGGATGACTATAGTTAACAATAATATATAGTTTTGAACTGCCAGAATGAGGAAAAGAGGATATTGAATGTTCCCAACCCAAAGAAATGACAAATATTTGAGATTATAGATATGTTAAGTACCTTGAGCTGATCACTATACATTATATGTGTTTAAACATCATTGTGTACTCCATGAATATGTACAATTATTATGTGTTCATTTAAATAAATAAATAAAAGTCAGATATGCCATCCCTAAAAAATTTTTTTTTAAAAGTCCCTGTGCTTTCAAGAATCCCACAGTCTGGTGGAGATTTGTTTGTTAGCTCTCTGAAAGCAAAGACTTTGGGGAATGGGACATAAAATAGGAGCTTATCGTGAGGTTTTACCAAAGATAGACTTCACTAATTTTAAGTATCGAAATGTTATGTCTCTTATTCATCTTTGTATAATACAAGGTCTTAGCTCAGTAAATGTTTGTCAAACAAATAAACAAATGAAGGTTTGGAAAGTGGGAAAAGGCGAGGACAGTAGTGGTGTTTGGCCTTTTAAGATGAAAATACAGCCTATTAGTGGGCTATCTTTTCTGCTTCCATTTTCTTGTTGGCTTCTTGGTAGAGTGACAAGCCAAATCAAACCCACAATGAGGAAGCTGTTTTGAATGATACTTTTTGATTTTTTTTCTATTTCGCTTGTAGCTACTGTTTCCAGAAGCTACCAGTGGCCCAGGTAAAGAACACCAGCAAGGGATTTACCTGAATGGGTCCCTTGGGGTACCCAGAGTCAGGGGTCTGATTCTGGGTATGGCTTTAATGTCATAATCACAATGTGAGAATACAAAAGTTTTTAGTACTTCCAAGAATTTAGTACTTTCAAATTCTTAAGCTAGGCCAGGCAACCACAGAGGGGAAGACAGTAGTCCCTTGTCCTAGGCCTCCTGAAACTGAAAGGACACAAAGATAGATATGTACCCGCCCCCCACCCGCTACACCCTTGTTCTGCTCTCTAATCTTTGCACATACCAGAGATTTCATAAGTTCTGTGAATACCTGGTTTTCTGCACGTACCAGAGATTTTGTTTTGCACATACCAGAGATTTTGTAAGTTCTGAGGCAAGGTCACAAGACGTGTTTAAGTAAGATAAACTCTTGCTGCCATAAACCTGCTCTCCCGCCTCAAAGTTTGAACCAAAATATCAGAAATGGTGGGAACCAATCATAGTTAGCCAAATCGCCTTGTTCAAACACTAGCCAATCATATATCTGATTTGTATAATAACTCTATGCCCACTTTTCTTAGACTATATAACACTGCTCGGAGCTCAGTGGGGGAGCTCTCCTGCCTGTCTCGTTTCACGAGCGAGGGAGAGTTCCAGGTTCGAACCTGTAATAAAGATCCTTGCTGCTTAGCTTTGACTCTGGACTCTGGTGGTCTTCTTCGGGGAATAAACGGTCTGGGCATAACAAATGGGGGCTCGTCCGGGATTTCCCCCAAGCCCACCAGACCCCCAAGTCAATGGATCTTAATCTGTAGGTAAGCCGGCTTTATCACTGTCTCTGTCTTTGTCTTTGTCTGTCTCCCTGAAATTTCGCGAAATCCGTAATCTGTAATCTGTATTGGTCTGTTTTATAAATGGCATGGTCTTGGCAGATGCGCTGAAAGACAGCCACTCGGGACTGGTGGGAGACGTCCCCCAGTGCCCATCTGGGGGCCTCCATCCTTGGTTGCCCCGTCTGACTCAGGTCGGAAGTCCGACACGCGCTTGCGAAGGCTCATCGTTTCTCACTGTCTGTCCATTATTGTTAAGTGTTAAGTGTAAGTCCAAAACGAAACATAAAACCTTTTCTTCCCCTTCCAGGACCGGACCTGTCGGATACTCCCCTCTGCTTCACACTCATTTTCATCCCTCCTTCTCTTTGTAGGAGCAGTCCAAAGATGGGCAACAACCAGAGCACGCCGCTCTCACTCCTTGTTACCAATTTTAAGGATGTGAAGGCTCGGGGGCGTAACTTAAGCGTAGAACTAAAGAAAGGAAAGCTAGTTACTTTCTGCCGTTCGGAGTGGCCCTCTTTCAGCGTAGGGTAGCCCTCCGAAGGAACTTTCTGTCTCTCTATTATTACTAAAGTAAAAACTAAGATTTTCCTGCCAGGGCAGTCAGGACATCCTGATCCAATTCCTTATATTCTAGTGTGGCAAAATCTTGTGGAAGACCCACTGCCCTGGATAACTCCATTCATCCTTGAGCCTTGCAAGGTCCTAGTAATGCGACCTACAAAACAAAGGACTCCCTCTGCTCCCTCGGCCCCTGTGCTGCCAGACAGCCAGGACCCCCTAACGTTAGAACCCACACTTCCCCCACCATATCCGCACCTTATCCCGCAGGACCCAGTCCCCCAGGGTGGTGCTTCCGTAGAGGGAAACCGAGAAGCGGAAGCAGCCAAGAGCGAAAGTAACCCGGGGGGGCCGGCCGGCTGAACGTGAGGCCGCGTACTGCAGGACCAAGCTTCCCGACTCCCTGACTCCACCGTAGCCCTGCCTCTCAGAGAAATAGGATCGCTCGATGATACCCGGCTCTCCCGTCTCATGTATTGGCCTTTTTCCACTAGTGATTTATACAATTGGAAGTCCCAAAATGCTCGGTTCTCCGATAATCCCAAAGATCTAACCTCGTTATTAGACAGTGTCATGTTTACTCACCAGCCAACCTAGGATGACTGTCAACAGCTCCTCCGAATCCTGTTCACAACGGAGGAGCGGGAAAGAATCCAAGTTAAGGCCAGAAAGCTGGTTCCAGGAGATGACGGCCAGCCAACTGCAAATCCTGACCTCATTAACGTGGCTTTTCCTTTGACCCGGCCCAGATAGGACTACAACATGGCAGAAGCCTTACAGAAAATTCACCAGGAAATTTGGCCCAGACTACGAGAACTGTACGAGGCAGGACCTCCGCCGATGCCTCATCCGTTCCAGCCGGGAGACTAGGTCCTAGTCAAGCGCCACCGGCAAGAAACTCTTCAACCCAGGTGGAAAGGA
This sequence comes from Macaca nemestrina, assembly GCF_043159975.1. Taxonomy (NCBI): domain Eukaryota; kingdom Metazoa; phylum Chordata; class Mammalia; order Primates; family Cercopithecidae; genus Macaca; species Macaca nemestrina. The sequence goes on along the minus strand of NC_092145.1, from coordinate 76,469,465 downwards.
CCACTGCAAGTACTCCTGACTACTCCCACCGCTCTCAAAGTAGAAGGCATCGCTTCGTGGATCCACTACACACACGTCAAACCAGTGGACCCAACATCCGACCTTCTCGAGCCGTCTGGAGCACCGGTTACATGGACTGTAGACAAAGCTAAGAACAATCCCTTAAAGCTAACCCTGCGCCGTCACCCACATAGCCATAACCATGTCTAGCTTGCCTATGCTTTTATGCCTTATACATCTGACTCTCCTCACTGCTGCACCGTCTAATCCCTATGTCTGGAGGTTCTGGCTCTATGAGAACAAAACTCACCCCAGGGAAACCCCCCAAGCGGGTAAACTGCTAGCTAGTGCAGACTGCCCCTCCTCCGGGTGCAATACTCCAATTTACCTCATTTTCACTAATTTCCAAATTGCCCAACCGGGGATACCCATGATTTGTTTTGAATATGATCAGACTGAATATAATTGTAAGAATTATTGGTGGCACCAGAATGCAGGTTGCCCATACCACTATTGTAAAATGCACTCAGCCAAGGTATAGGACGAATACCCGAGAAAGTCTAACATCCTCAGGACTCGCTACCCGACAAGGACTCCCAACATATTCACTTGGATAATAACAGATCCAGGGCACTCCCGGTAGACATCGCCCCAACATGGGGCAGTCTACTACGATGCCAGTAGTAGCTGGCCTAGTAGCCACCTGTACTTGTGGCGGAGTCTAGTCCAGATTCGACCCTTAATCCATACACAAATCCACAGAGAGGAAACCAAGCTATCACAAGACTTGCAGCCCTTCTCCTGGCTAACTCTATTACAAGAAGGGCTAGCATTCGCCAACCTCACCGGTTTAGGCGACCTGTCCTCTTGCTTTATGTGTGCAACCTTAGGAAGACCACCATTAACCGCTGTTCCCCTTTCCTCCCCACCCACAAACTATATGCCAGATTCTAATTCATCAACAGTTGCAATACCTGATGTAGCCCTGTACCGTGACCCATACCAAGAGAAATACCCCTACTGTTATTCAGCATTTAGTAGCAGCCTCTGCAACCAGACGGCTACATACCCTAATAGCCCCATACGTGCTCCCCCTGGTGTGTTCTTCTGGTGTAATATGACTCTGTTAAAAACTCTGTCCAAAAGCATCTCTGACGGACAGTTGTGCATCCCTGTTACACTAGTTCCCCGACTGACCCTGCTGACCCCGGCAGAGTTCATAGGCTGGGCAGAGACTGCCCCAACTGAAACTGCGCGACATAGACGAGCAGTTTTTCTACCACTAATTGCCGGAATATCCTTAACCACCTCTGTCGTCGCAGCGGGGTTAGCAGGAGGGGCCCTACAACACTCCATGATAGAAAACGACAAGCTGTTACAACAGTTCTCTGTTGCTATGGAAGACTCCGCCTATTCCCTAGCCTCCCTTCAGCGGCAGCTCACCTCCCTAGCACAGGTCACCCTTCAAAACCGCAGAGCCTTAGACTTACTCACGGCTGAGAAAGAAGGTACCTGTATGTTCCTCAAAGAAGAATGCTGTTTCTATATAAATGAGTCAAGGTTAGTTGAGGAAAGAGTCCAACGCCTACACGAACTAAGCTTAGAAATGAAAAAGCAACAATTCACTACAGCCGCTAACAATTGGTGGAGCTCTTCAATGTTTTCCCTTCTGGCACCCCTTTTAGGCCCCCTAATGTCTTTACTACTTCTATTCACTATAGGCCCCTGTGTGGTAAATAAAATTTTACAATTTGTCAGAGAAAGGTTTGATACCATCCAACTAATGGTCCTCCGTAGCCATCACCAGCCTCTCCTGCACCCAGAAAGTGAGGCTATATTATAAGACTCTGGAAATCCAAGATTAGACATCCAGTTACTTATGAGAAGGGGGAAATGAAAAGACACAAAGATAGATATGTACCCGCCCCCCACCCGCTACACCCTTGTTCTGCTCTCTAATCTTTGCACATACCAGAGATTTCGTAAGTTCTGTGAGTACCTGGTTTTCTGCACGTACCAGAGATTTTGTTTTGCACATACCAGAGATTTTGTAAGTTCTGAGGCAAGGTCACAAGACGTGTTTAAGTAAGATAAACTCTTGCTGCCATAAACCTGCTCTCCCGCCTCAAAGTTTGAACCAAAATATCAGAAATGGCGGGAACCAATCATAGTTAGCCAAATCGCCTTGTTCAAACACTAGCCAATCATATATCTGATTTGTATAATAACTCTATGCCCACTTTTCTTAGACTATATAACACTGCTCGGAGCTCAGTGGGGGAGCTCTCCTGCCCGTCTCGTTTCACGAGCGAGGGAGAGTTCCAGGTTCGAACCTGTAATAAAGATCCTTGCTGCTTAGCTTTGACTCTGGACTCTGGTGGTCTTCTTCGGGGAATAAACGGTCTGGGCATAACAAAACAATCAGCAACTACATCCAGCAACTACATCCATGCAGGAGAAGGCTTTCAGTATTTAAGGGTCATTTGGGGTGAGGTGTCCCAATTTTGTGAGGATACTATTTTTTGGGTACTTTAAAGAATTCTGGCAGAAGGGCAGGGGAACAGTTTGGCATGAAGCTAGGGTTATAACAGGGCTCTGAAGACAAACTAATCTGTTTTGGTGAGCCTGGATCAAGCTTAGGCAACTAGCTACCATTTCTCCTTTACTTCTCAGACAGAGATACCCCAATACAACACTGACTTCCTGCTCCTATTGTAATTGAAGCAGTCACTCACTTTTAGAAGCAAACAGTCATTCTTTCTATTGCAATGCTTGTTTACTTGCTTAAAACTTTCAGGAATTAGCCTTGAGATAAAACCAAGATTGTAAAAAACTCTCCTGAAGAAAATGCTGAGCAGCTACTTGTAAGTAGAACCAAATCCTTCCAAGGAAGATTTGGGAGATAGTCATAAGCTGGTAAATACCTGGAGATAGTCATAAGCTGGTAAGTACCTGGTTTTCCTACTTTATGGGACTGTTATAGAAAGCAACCAAGAACTTACATGAAACAGCTTTGGGAACCCTAAACTGGAACCAAATGGAGTATTTTATTATTATTATTTCACAAACCTTTCCATTTTTTCTAAGTTAAAAATTTAACTTGTTTCTTATCAGAGCAAGCCCTTCTATTGGCAGAGTAAGTCTGAGAGTAAATGGCAGGATCTTAACTACATTTTGTCCCTCACCATCCTTGAGCATTTATCAGTACTTTCAAACTTCCTGTGAAGATTAACCTTTTGTTTTCTTTTCTGGTGTTTTTCATCTCAGACCCACAGATGCGAATGATTTATTGATTCCCCACTTCCTTTAGAGGAGAGCCTGTGACCACACCAAGATTTTTGGTTGTTCTATAATCTGATACTGAGAAAGATGCAAAGTTTGTTTCTGTGTCTCAATGTGTATTTTGGTTGTTGCTGTTTTCTCTTTACTGCATTCTACTTTTATCTCTAAAGCATTTGATTTTCTGAAACTATCATTTGGTTCCCTGTCTTGCCCAAATGATGTTTTGGAATGATAATTCCAGGCTTTGCAGAGCCGTGGTTTACCTGCACTCTACTCAGCAGCTGTTATGGGTTGAACTGTATCCCCCCAAAAAAGATATGTTAAAGTACTAACACCCAGAACTTCAAAATGTGACTTTATTTGGAAGTGGAGTTGTTAGAAATATAATTAGTTAAGATAACTTTATAGTAGAGTAAGGTGGGCCCTTATTCCAATATGACCAGTATTTTTATAACAAGAGAGACATTTGGACACAGAGAGAAGATGACTATGTGAAGATGGAGGCAGAGATTGGAGTAATGTAGCTAAAAGCCCAGAAATGGCTGGGGCTACCAGAAGCTAGAAAAGGCAAGAGAGAACCCTTCCCTAGAGCTTTTATAGAAACCATGGCCATTCCAAAATCTTGATTTCAAACTTTTAGTCCTAGAACTGTGAGACAATAAATTTCTGTTGTTTTAAGTGACCTTGTTTGTGGTATTTATTACTGCAGCCCTAGGAAACTAATTCAGTAATCAAGAGGATTTTTTGAATTTATACCATTATTTTCTTTCTTCCACCTCCTTTCCCTTACAACCTTCTGTAGATTCCTGAAAGAAAAAGCACATTCAGATTCACTTCAACAAAGCAAATACTTCTGGCCCACAAACTCTCACTGTCCATGCATCTTGCTAGCCCCTTACTTTCTCACTGCTGCCCTACAAATATCTCATAAGCCTCCATGTTGTCATTGATTCTGTTTCCAATACCAAGAGTGTTCTTCCTTTCTCTACTGAATCTTACTACCTGACTACTTCTCATTTTTGAGAGATTAATTGAGGTACTCCCACTACTTCAGTGAGGCTGTTCTTGATTCCTCTAGTTTGAATTACTTTTTTCTGCTTCACCACAGATATTAGTTTGTACCACTATTATGCAGCTGATTTTGTTTTGTCTTTCATTATAATTAATTGTTTCTATGCTTTTCTTCCTGCATTCCAAAGCTTTGCACTTGATTGAAAGCTTTTTAATAGCAGAAAATGGTTCTAATTTTTCTCTTTCCTCCCCAGTATGAATTGTTTGGGCTCATCCACACCAGGTCCTAGGCTAGTGTTTATTAAGTTAGTCAATGTCTGTTTCTCTCCATTGTTTATCAAAGACATGATTTTTGTTTAAAATATTTCAAAACTTAACAAAACCAACCACACATATTTGTTTCTTCTCTTAAAATAAGCTTTTAAGCTTACTGTTATACATTAACAACCATTAGTGGAAGAGAAGGAGGGCCTCATAGAAATTTGACCAAAGTTCTTCAGCTTGTTTGCAAATGGTCACATATAAGAAATGGTCACACGTTAAAAAAGGGTTTTATCGGTGGGGCATGGTGGCTCACGCCTGTAATTTCAGCACTTTGGGAGGCCAAGGCAGGTGGATCACGAGGTTAAGAGATCGAGACCATCATGGCTAACATGGTGAAGCCTCGTCTCTACTAAAAATACAAAAATTAACTGGGAGTGGTGGTGCATGCCTGTAGTCCCAGCTACTCAGGAGACTGAGACAGGAGAATCGCTTGAACCCAGGAGACGGAGGTTGTGGCGAGCCGAGATTGCGCCACTGCACTCCAGCCTGACGACACAGCAAGACTCCATTTCAAAAAAAAAAAAAAAAAAGGTTTTCTCTAAGACTATTTTTTAAATTTCCTCCTGGGTAAAAACTACCATGCAGTTACGATTGAATGATGATGATGGTGACAAGATATTGTGTATAGTATCAGTAATCTCGTGACAAAAACATCTAGGAAAACTATTTCTAAGCCATTGAGAAGTTAAGGTGAAACTTAGAAAATGATTTTCACTTTGAAAAAATTGCAAGCAAAAAATAAAATCAAAGTGTTAGCAGGTCTGAGCTAATGGCATGTAGCAATTGTCTAGGGCATGACTACTGGGAGATAATCTTTTAGCTCCTCCATTCCTACTAGCTCTGCTCTTTGTCACTCCTAAGTACAGCTGTGTATATGCCTACCTCATAGGATTTATCAGATAGAGAATTCACCTCTCCCAATTGTTTATCTCCATTCATCGTCAATGACTGAAGCTTTTCTTCTTTTTTTCAGGGGTCATGATCTTTCCTTCCATAAAGAAGGATCAGGCCAAGATGCAGAGACAAGGGACCTATGCTGTGAACTATTTCACAAGAAAGGGTCAGTTACTATAACAAGAGCTAGTGAAGGTGGGAAGGGGCAGTGGAATGATTATATTTAGTAGACACTGGAAAAGGGAAAAGGAGAAAAGAGGTTGATTATCAGGTAAAGGCTGAAGAAGACAATAATCAGAGATGCCTTGAGCGCTCGTCTCCCTTTGTTCTGAGGAAGATTAAGCAATGTACTAATTGATTTTTCCCCCACTGTGTCTGTTTTTGTCTTTGCAGAATGGAGGCATTGTATGGGCCACTCCTTGAGGGAAACAAGCATGAGGCAGGTCAGGAAAAGAAGGAAAGAGGCAGAACTTCCAAAGAACAGGTAAAGGCATCACACAAAAAGATAATACAGGACCCACAGAGAAGGGAAATAAAAGTGAGGGGAGCAAAAAAGGAACTGATGCATTGATGGGGAGGGAGAAAAAGCAAATGCAGAATATAAAATTAGAAGCAATAGGAGAATATCAACTGGAGGTCATTGTTTTTAGTGAAATGACAGAAAGAGAAATTAAAAAAACCACATGTTCTCATTTATAAGTGGGAGCCAAATAATGAATACAAATGGGCATATAGAATGGAATAATTGGCATTGGAGACTCCAAACGGTGGGAATGTGGGAGGGGAGTGAAGGGAAAAAAAGCTACCTATTGGAGACAATGTATACTACTCTGTTTACTGGTGCACTAAAATCCTAGGTTTCATCACTATACAATATATCCATGTAATGAAGCTGCACTTGTACCCCTAAATCTGTAAAATAAAAACTTAAAACAAACAGACAAATAAAAAAATAAACAGAGGAAAATATCATAGACCAAGAAGAGGAAAAGGAGGATAAAAGCAGGAAAAAAGCTAAAAAGTAAGGAGGGATATTTTAAATGGTAAGCTTGTCTGTAAGAAAGAAGGAATAGACGGATTAGACAGGCTGAACAATCATGACTAAGAATATTAGTCATTTACAAGAAAATACAAGTGAAAGACGAAGAAATGCCAAAAGGTGGGAAGACTCAGAAATATGTGAATATATAGAGTTCAATTAACAGAGGAGTGGGAGATAGAAGTCCTGGAGTTCTCCTAGCAATGCATTTCAAGGAGTTGGCACTAATCTGCCTTTATCCTGTATTTTCATTGCTCCATTGCTTAAAATATGTGGGATCATTGACTGCAAATTTTTCATTGCACAGATATTATTTATTTGTATTAGTTTTAAGTCTTGTCACAACAATATTAAAGAAATTTGCCTTAGATCCAAAATTCAGGACCTTATATTAAAAAAATTCATCAGTTAATAAATATTAGAACTTTTCAATGCTGACACTGTTATGAAGGATGCAGAGTAGCAGTATCAAATACAGCCTTTATCCCAAAAGAGCACGTCTAGTGACTAGAGCTCTAACTCCTTGGCATATCAATTATTGGCTGTTTATGATGTGCCAATGCCTTACTTCCTGCATTGGTGTATAGGCAGAATTTTGACAGGCAGAGATGGGGTAGGGTGAAGAAACATTCGAGTGGACAAACACAATAATCTAAAGGTAGGAAAATGGCAGTCGATAAAGCAGATAGGTAGGTCATGGCAAATTCATGGAAGGCCCCAAATGTCAGGCTAAGGCATTACCAAATGAAACAATTTCTTGCTTCAGTCAGAGTTGACATCAACTTTGGGCAATGGCTAAGCATCTTGATTGCTATTGTCCAATAAAACTGAGGGCATAGGACATAAGGCTGAAAAGTTTGGGTAGGGGTAAAATCTGAGTAGTTTTTATACTTGAACCAATGCCTGGGTAGAGGTATTGTAGAATAGATCCTGAGTTGCCCAAAGAAATGCTAATAACTATCATTACTGATTTCTTACAGTGTGATGAGCCCGGGGCTAAACATGTTATATGCTTTCATGTAGTTATATTATCTCATGTAGTTTTCATTCTTACCTTATGTGGAAACAGAGACTCAGAGCATCTATGCCACTTGTCCAAGGTCACACAGATACAAAATGACAGAGCCAGGCAGTCTGACACAACAGCTTGCATTCTTAATGACTACACCGTGAGTGTCATAGAGCAGGTACTACTAAATGAGGGCCCCTCATGAATTCTTTCTTTTAGATTTGTCAAGAAGAGGTAGGCACCTCAAATAAAACTGCTCAGCAATGGAATGCTACCGTGTAATAAAAAAGAATGAACCACTGATACACTCAACGACATGAATAACTCTCAAACTATGCTGAATGAAAAAAGCTGGACACAAATGAATACATTCTGTATGATTCCATTGGCAGAAAACTAGAAAATGAAAACTAACCTGTAGTGACAAAAAACAGGTCAGTGGTTTTCCTTATTACAAAGGTCCATGAGGAAACTTTGGGAGGAAGATGAATATGTTCATTATCTTGGTTGTAGTGATAGTTTCATGGGTGTGTACGTATGTCTTGTAAGATTGTGCACTTTAAATATGGGAAGTTTATTGTAGGTCAGTTGTATTGCTCTATGTATGTTATATTCCTCTATATACATATTATTTCCAGAAAAACATAATTTCCAGAAAAAACTGCTGAGCAACATAGCACATAAAAAGGCAATGGGCAGAGCTCTCAAGTGACTCTTCAATTGGTGACTATCTGACTCTCAGAGACATTTTTGGGGACTAAGTTTCTTACTTGCTGCAAATGTCAGCTCTGAAGAGCAAGATTGTGTTTTCACTGAGTTGTGAATACAGAAATCATATATTTGAAATCATATGGCTATGACCCAGTGAATATAGTTCCTTTTTTAAAATTTTAATTTCATAACCTTTGGTCTGGTTACTAGACATAGGCTGCACAGTAAATCAAAACAAGAACTTGTTCTGACTAGGTAATTTTGTTGTGGAGCTTTCAGTGCTGCTTCTGAAATTAAGATTGTATTCCATGTGAAAAGAAAGACTTTTGTTTTTTACACCTTCTAAAGTGTTAATCCTATAATAGCTATAGGCAATTTGGCTTAGCATATCAACCTCAAGGGAGCTTGGATATGACTGTGGATTAAAATTGGAAATTCTTTTATACACCTATAAAGCTATAAAGAAGACAGATATTTGTCATGGGGAATGTAAGGTATTGTCAGTGTGATAGATGAATAGGTTAAGATGGTCTGCTTCACACTAATATTTCCATAATATCTGATATTTCATCATTTGGAGTATAGGCTCTGTGTTAAGCAGTATCTTCCTTTGTCCTCTTTTAAAAGGAAACTTGACCTGAGAGCATTAAAACTCTAGCAATTCAATTTGAATAAATATAATTTTCACTATTATTAGAAAATTGGTATTTTCACAGGTTTCTCCCTGTCATCCTACTTTTAGGTAATAATAGAGCGTTTATCTGTCTTAGATTGAATAGAAAAACAATTCCCACCAACCCCTGGTAGTATCTTTGTGCTCTTTTCCTGGGATCCTTATCAGTCCTCCTTAATCCTCCAACTTCAGGTCACTTGCTTTCTTCCTAACTCCATGCTCTTCATTACTCAGCAACTGTTAGTCTCTGCTTTGGAGAACTCCACTGAGTTCTAGAGGATAGCCAATAATATATGGTTGATCTGACCTTGCTCTGAAAAAAAATGCCAGAGCCCAACCAGAGGCCAATTTGAAAAACAAGATATTTTAGGGTCACTTTCATGGCCTCCTTTACAATGACTGGGCCAGCACCTCTGCTGTGCCTCACCTGGGACTGTGGCCCTGCTACCTCTGTTCCTGGCATCAGCTGCTACTTGTCCACAGTACTATGTGCCAAGTACTGTGCTAAACATTTTACATGCCTTCAATTTACTTTCACAATGAATCTGTGAGGTGTTATCTCTACTCTACAGATGAGGAAACTGAGGCTCAAAGGGTTTTAATAACTTGCCTAAGGTCATTTAATAAGCAGTACACTGGATATTCAACAAGTTTATGTGGCTCCTCATTGGAACTTCTCCTTCCCTCTTCTAAATTCCCCCTTCAAAAATTACCTGCTCTCCACTATCGCATTCCTTCAGGGTTTAGATTCTTCTGTTCAGGGACAGCCATGATTATTGTCCTTTCTTTTATACATGAAACAGCTCTATCCACTTACCCTTGGCCCCCATGTCTGCTTTAGTTGAATCTCCAAAACAGCTGGGGATTATTCTGAAGTCTTGGCTTTCTGTTTAGTCTTAACTATACCTTTCACACACTTTCATTTAATGTCCATTCAAAATCTGACTGTATGTTGTCCAGTTCTTTAGTTCACATCAAGCCTCCAAGCAAAGGAGAAAACATATAGGACTTTGAAAAAAAGGAATGAGGAAATGGACATTTGCAAATTTGCAAAGTAACTGTTATGTACTGAGGCTATGAGGAAAACACTTTCACAAAGGAGATTTCATTTAATCCTCCTAACCTTTGAGTTAGGTCTTATTATTACAATATTATGGCAAAAACCGCAATTACTTTTGCGCCAACCAAATATTATCCAAATTTGAGGCTCAAGAAATAGGAAATGTTCTGAGAAGTTAGGAATTTTCTGAAATAACTTGCCCAAGACCACAAACTAAAGTACTGGAACCAGGATTCAAATTGCTCTGTCAGGCTCCAAAGCCTAGATTATTTTTTTCTAAGGGTTGATAAAATATTGTCTCTTTATATACTCAAACTTGATTAATTGAGATGCTTTGGTAAGGGGAGGGTTTTGCAATGAAGGATACAAGCAGAAAAGCTTCATTTAAAAAGCCTTAATTCCTGCCTTAAGCAGACTCTTGTGGTTGGATCACTGTTGTGAGTTAGTGTCTCTGGAGTACTAAAGAGCAATTATCTTGTAGTCTGATGGAGATGAAAGAGAGCTAGCCAGTTTTTGGATCAGTGTGCAGTTGACAATGTATCCTATGAAGTCTCTAATTCACTTATTTTTACTAAATTGATGAAGTGAGATTTCTGTACTAACAAACTAAAAGCTACCATTTACTGTACACTTACTATGGGGTAGGCATTGTGGTAATCAAACACCCAATTTTTTTTAGTATTACTATTATCCCATTTTACATATACAGAAACTGAGGTTCAAGGAAGTTAAGTAACTTGACTAAGGTTCACATAGTAGAGCTTGGACTGAAACCCTGCTGTGCCTGATTCCAGAGCTTATGCTCTTCTCCAAAATGCAATGTTTCTTCTTCTATAAAAGAAAATATAGAGGGGCTTAGGAAATACCTGGTTAATTGAGATATGCATTTTCTTTTGCATCAGTGAGGCTCAGGCCCCATAGGAATGGCAAAATGCTTAAGAGTCAATGAATAAAAATCATTTATTGGAAGGTACAGAATGAATGTGGGCTTAGATTATCTGAAAGAAATCAATATTCTGTATTTTTGAGAACAAAAGATGGAGGAAACATTTTAATCCTTGTATTCAAATACATGAAAATTTATTTGCCAGAGTATTTGACAATTAGAGGCCACCTCAAGATTCAACCCACCTTGTTGTACAGATAACTTTCTGTGTTTACATCTTGTCTCTCTAATTGAAGTGTAAAATTCCTAGAAAACAAGTACTGGGTTTTATATTTCCCTAAATTCATCCTTCTCATCCTATTTGCCTTATACAGGGTTCTACCCAGAGCAAAGGCCGTTATGGGCCTTTCTGCTCTAAGGTTTGATTTTCAGTGTTTAAGTTTCACAACCCTGATTTTATTAGTATCTGTTGTGGAGTTAGTATCCCGTTCAATGAATTCTTTTTCACTGAACTTTCTTACTACTAAATTGCAACTCAGAATAGTAATCTACGCATTTTCTCAGGGAGGCTATCCAGTGCCAATAAAACTGAGGGCCCTTATCCAAGCTTGCCTTTTTTCCCTCCACACCAACATTTCACAAACTCTAGCAGGCAAACAATAATTGCCCAAGAATTTACTACCTTCTGGTGGCAAACCACTTTTTTGTCAGCTAGTGTTTAGACACAGAAAAGCAGAACTCTGACCTGGAAGAACTTGTAGTTTTCTTGAGTAGTGGGGACATATACACAAAAGAAAACAGAAATAGCTGTTAAAGTAAGACATTGTTAGGTGTCTGGGCCAGAGGGCCAGGTCTGGAGAAGGTATTACTGGAAGCTTGTGTGGCCCCAGAAGATTTCATGGAGGAGGAATGACTTGAGATGGGCCCTGAAGAGTGAAAGAAGAAATCTTTTGTTTTGGTTTTGAGTATTTTTGAGATGGGTTTCTTGAAGGCAGCATACAGTAGAGTCTTGCTTCTTTATCTAACTTGCCTTTCTGTGTCTTTTAATTGGGGCATTTGGCCAATTTACATTCAAGGTAAATATTGATATGTGCAGATTCAATCTTGTCATCTTGTTGTTATCTGGTTATTATGCAGACTTGTTTATGTGGTTGCTTTATAGTGTCCATGATCTATGAACTTAAGTGTGTTTTAGTGGTGGTCTATTTATGGTCCTTCCTTTCCATATTTAGCACTCTCTTAAGGACCTCTTGTAATGCTGATCTGGTGGTAATGTATTCCCAAGGCATTTTATTTTCCAAAACAGATCTTAATTCTCCGTTGCTTATGAAGCATATTTTGACTGGAGATGAAATTGTTGGTGGAATTTACTTTCTTTGATAATGCTGAATATAAGCTGCCAAATTATTCTGGCTTGTGGGGATTCTGCTGAAACATCTGCTGTTAGCCTGATGAAGTTCCCTTTGTAGGTAACCTGTGCCTTCTCTCTAGCTGTCTTTAAAGTTTTCATTTTATTTCACCTCTGCCAAATCTGATGACTAAACTGTTGGAATGATTTTCTTGGATAATATCTCACAAAGTTTCTCTGCATTTTCTGAATTTGAATGTTGGCCTCTCTAGCAGGGTTTTAGGTAGTTTCATGCATGGTATCCTGAAATATGTTTTCCAAGTTGCTTGCTTTCTCTCCCTCTCTTTCAGGGATGCCTCTGAGATGTCTGTTTGATCTCCTTATGAAATCCCATATTTATTCAAGAGTTTTTATTCCTTATTCTTTATTTGTGGCTGACTGAGTTATTTCAGAAAACCAGTCTTCAAGCTCTGAGAGTCTTTCTTTAGTTTGGTTGATGCTGCTGTTAATACTTGTGATTGTCTTCTGAAATTCTTGTGGTGAATTTTTCAACTCTATCTGATCAGTCTGATTCTTTCTTAAAGTGCCCATTTTGTCTTTCCTCTTCTGTATCATTTTATTGTATTCCTTAGAATCTTTGAATTGGGGTTTGAATTTCTTCTTAATTCCAATGATCTTTGTTCCAATCCATATTCTGAATTCTATTTCTGTCACTTCAGCCATTGCAGTCTGAGGGAACTAGTTGCTGGCGAAATAGTATGGTCATATGGAGGTAAGAGCACACACTGACTCCTTGATTAGCCAGAGTCCTTGAGCTATTACTCTTCATGTGTGTGGGCTGATGTGTCTTCAATCTTTTAAGTTGCTGTCTTTTGGATGAACTTTTTGTTTTTATCTTATTTGAAGTCCTTGGAGATTTGATTGTGATATAAGATGGGTTCAGTTGACTACCTTTGCCTCTGGAAGATTTTACGGCATCAAGTCTCAGCTCAGCACTCTTGGGTTGCATGCTCTTACACTGGTGGGGTGGTATTGAGCTTATGGGTTTGTCCTGTTGCCCCTCAAGATTCAGAATCTGTTGTGCTAGAGAAGCCAAAGTGTTCCTGAACTGCTGGCCACAGCCCTTCACTGAGTGATGCCTATGAAAGCACAGCATCAGGAGGTGGGATGGAACAAGAAGTTTCCACCAATCTTCCCCCTTGCAAGAACGCAAATTTAACAACTATGTACACCAGAAAAACACCTTTTTAAGAAACAAAAATTAGGTGAGTATTCACAGTACCTGGTTTTAACTTCACATTGCAAAAAGAGGTAGAAAAAACATTCTTAAGTTGCTAATGGCACCCCTCTCTCATCCACCAGCAGTGGCAGTGTGTGCCTTGAAGAGAGGAAGAGACAACAATTGTGAGGCATTAAACTCAGTTCTGCCTTTGCTGCAACAGAAAGCAAAATTGGATCACACTCATTTGACATCCACCTATGGAGTATGTATTTGAACCAGCCTTAGCCAGATAGGAATTGCTAATCTCAGTGGCTTGAACTTCAGTTATTTCAAGCCTCACCACTGTGACTATAGTTCTCTGGGTCCCCAAAGGAACTTGAGAGGCAGTCTAGGTCACAAACACTGCAACACCAGGTGGGTCCTAGGGCTGAAATAGGCACATAGACAGTGGGCTGGGGAGGGTATGTGACCCACTGAGGGATCAACTGGAGTGGCTGAAGAAGTACTATCATCATCCCTCTCCTAACTTCAGGCTGCACAGTCACAGCTCCAAAAGGGAACCCTTTCTTCTTTTTGGGGAGAGGAGATGAAAGAATAGGGATGATGTTGTCTTACATCTAGGTTAGTCGGTTCAGTCACAGCAAGACAGTGTAATGGTCAGAGTCATCAGACCCCCTTTCCAGACCCTAGTTCCCGGATATATCTAGACACATCCTGAGACAGAAGATAATCCACTGCCTTGAAGGAATGAACCTAGCCCTGGAAGAACTCATAACCTGCTAGCTGAAGAGCCTTGGCCCCTGAAAAACAAGTAGCAGTACCCAGATAATACATTGAGGGCCTTGGGTGGGACACTGAGACATGCTGGCCTCAGGTGAGATTCCGCACATTCCCAGCTGTAGCAGCTATAAGGTGAAACTCCTTCTGTGTGAGAAAAATAGAGGGAAAAGTAAAGGGAACTTTGACTTCACTTTAGATAGCAGCTTAGCCACAGGGTGTAGAGCACTAAGCAGACTGTTGGGGTTGCGGCTCTTTTTTTTTTTTTTTTTTTTTTTTTTTTTTTTTTTTTTTTTTTTTGAGACGGAGTCTCGCTCTCTCGCCCAGGCTGGAGTGCAGTGGCCGGATCTCAGCTCACTGCAAGCTCCGCCTCCCGGGTTCACGCCATTCTCCGGCCTCAGCCTCCCGAGTAGCTGGGACTACAGGCGCCCGCCACCTCGCCCGGCTAGTTTTTTGTATTTCTTAATAGAGACGGGGTTTCACCGTGTTAGCCCAGGATGGTCTCGATCTCCTGACCTCGTGATCCGCCCGTCTCGGCCTCCCAAAGTGCTGGGATTACAGGCTTGAGCCACCGCGCCCAGCCGGGGTTGCGGCTCTTAAATGGCATCTCTGGACCTGCCCAGGGAGAGAGTGTTGCCCACTGCACTGAAGTGTGAGTCCCTGACCAGGTGGCATTCACCACAAGCTGTTTGAAGGGCCCTTTGGCCTTAAGACAATATCAACAGTAGGCTGGGAGTGGTGGCTAACTCCAGTAGTCCTAGCACTTTGGGAGGCTGAGGTGGGTGAATCAGTTGAGGTCAGGAGTTTGAAACCAGCCTGGCCATCATGGTGAAACTCCGTCTCTACTAAAAGTACAAAAAATTAGCTGGGCATGGTGGTGCATGCCTGTAATACTAGCTACTTGGAAGGCTGAGGCAGGAGAATCGCTTGAACCCAGGAGGCAGAGGTTGCAGTGAGCCAAGATCATGCCACTGCACTCCAGCCTGGGCAACAGAGCAAGACTCTGTCTCAAAAAAAAAAAAAAAAAAGGGGGGCAAAGCAAGATGGCTGAATAGGAACAGCTCCAATCTCCAACTCCCAGTGCAAGCGACACAGAACACAGGTTATTTCTGCATTTTCAACTGAGGTACTGGGTTCATCTCACTAGGGAGTGCGGGACAATCGGTGCTGGTCAGCTGCTACAGCCCATCCAGCAAGAGCTGAAGCAGGGCGAGGCATCGCCTCACCTGGGAAGTGCAAGGGGGAAGGGAATCATTTTTCCCAGCCAGGGGAACTGAGACACACAACATCTGTAAAATCCGGTAACTCCCACCCCAATACTGTGCTTTACCAAGGATCTCAGCAAATGGGCACACCAGGAGATTATATCCCACACCTGGCCAGAAGGGTCCCACGCCCATGGAGCCTCCTTCATTGCTAGCACAGGAGTCTGCGATCTACTGGCAAGGCAGCAGCGAGGCTGGGGGAGGGGAGCCTGCCATGACTGAGGCTTAAGTAGGTAAACAAAGCAGCTGGGAAGCTCGAACTGGGTGGAGCTCACAGCAGCTCAAGGAGTCCTGCCTGTCTCTATAGACTCTACCTCTGGGGACAGAGCACAGCTAAACAACAACAACAACAACAACAACAACAACAAAGCAGCTGAAACCTCTGGAGACAAAAACAACTCTATCTGACAGCTTTGAAGAGAGCAGTGGATCTCCCAACACAGAGGTTGAGATCTGAGAATGGACAGACTGTCTGCTCAAGTGGGTCCCTGACCCCTGAGTAGCCTAACTGGGAGACATCCCCCACTAGGGGCAGACCGACACCCCACACCTACACAGTGGAGTACACCCCTGACAGGAAGATTCCAAAGCAAGAATCAGACAGGTACATTCACTGTTCCGCAATATTCTATCTTCTGCAGCCTCTGCTGCTGATACCCAGGCAAACAGGGTCTGGAGTGGACCTCAAGCAATCTCCAACAGACCTACAGCTGAGGGTCCAGACTGTAAGAAGGAAAACTAACAAACAGAAGGACATCCACACCAAAACCCCAGCAGTATGTCACCATCATCAAAGACCAGAAGCAGATAAAACCACAAAGATGGGGAAAAAGCAGGGCAGAAAAGCTGGAAATTCAAAAAATAAGAGCGCATCTCCCCCTGCAAAGGAACACAGCTCATCGCCAGCAATGGATCAAAGCTGGATGGAGAATGACTTTGACGAGATGAGAGAAGAAGCCTCCAGTCCATGAAACTTCTCAGAACTAAAGGAGGAATTACATACCCAGCGCGAAGAAACTAAAAATCTTGAAAAAAGAGTGGAAGAATTGATAACTAGAATAATTAATGCAGAGAAGGCCATAAACGAACTGACAGAGATGAAAACCATGACACAAGAAATACGTGACAAATGCACAAGCTTCAGTAACCGACACAATCAACTGGAAGAAAGAGTATCAGCAATTGAGGATCAAATGAATGAAATAAAGCAAGAAGAGAAATCTAAAGAAAAAAGAAGAAAAAGAAATGAACAAAGCCTGAAAGAAGTATGGGATTATGTAAAAATACCAAATCTACATCTGATTGGGGTGCCTGAAAATGAGGGGGAAAATGGAACCAAGTTGGAAAACACTCTTCAGGATATCATCCAGGAGAACTTCCCCAACCTAGTAGGGCAGACCAACATTCAAATTCTGGAAACAAAAAGAACGCCACAAAGATACTCCTCGAGAAGAGCAACTCCAAGACACATAATTGCCAGATTCACCAAAGTTGAAATGAAGGAAAAAATCTTAAGGGCAGCCAGAGAGAAAGGTCGGGTTACCCACAAAGGGAAGCCCAGCAGACTAACAGCAGATCTCTCAGCAGAAACTCTCCAAGCCAGAAGAGAGTGGGGGCCAATATTCAACATTCTTAAAGAAAAGAATTTTAAGCCCAGAATTTCATATCCAGCCAAACTAAGTTTCATAAGTGAAGGAGAAATAAAATCCTTTACAGATAAGCAAATGCTTAGAGATTTTGTCACCACCAGGCCTGCCTTACAAGAGACCCTGAAGGAAGCACTAACATGGAAAGGAACAACCGGTACCAGCCATTGCAAAAACATGCCAAAATGTAAAGACCATCGAGGCTAGGAAGAAACTGCATCAACTAGCGAGTAAAATAACCAGTTAATATCATAATGGCAGGATCAAGTTCACACATAACAATATTAACCTTAAATGTAAATGGACTAAATGCTCCAATTAAAAGACACAGACTGGCAAACTGGATAAAGAGTCAAGACCCATCAGTCTGCTGTATTCAGGACACCCATCTCACATGCAGAGACATACGTAGGCTCAAAATAAAGGGATGGAGGAAGATCTACCAAGCAAAAGGAGAACAACAACAACAACAAAAAACCCAGCAGGGGTTGCAATCCTAGTCTCTGATAAAACAGACTTTAAACCATCAAAGATCAAAAGAGACAAAGAAGGCCATTACATAATGGTAAAGGGATCAATTCAACAGGAAGAGCTAACTATCCTAAATATATATGCACCCAATACAGGAGCACCCAGATTCACAAAGCAAGTCCTTAGAGACTTACAAAAAGACTTAGACTCCCATACAATAATAATGGGAGACTTCAACACCCCACTGTCAACATTAGACAGATCGACGAGACAGAAAGTTAACAAGGATATCCAGGAATTAAACTAACCTCTGCAGCAAGCAGTCCTCATAGACATCTATAGAACTCTCCACCCCAAATCAACAGGATATACATTCTACGCAGCACCACTTCACACTTATTCCAAAATTGACCACATAATTGGAAGTAAAGCACTCCTCAGCAAATGCACAAGAACAGAAATTATAACAAACTGTCTCTCAGACCACAGTGCAATCAAACTAGAACTCAGGACTAAGAAACTCAATCAAAATCGCTCAACTACATGGAAACTGAATAACCTGCTCCTGAATGACTACTGGGTACATAACGAAATGAAGGCAGAAATAAAGATGCTCTTTGAAACCAATGAGAACAAAGATACAACATACCAGAATCTCTGGGACACATTTAAAGCAGTGTGCAGAGGGAAATTTATAGCACTAAATGCCCACAAGAGAAAGCTGGAAAGATCTAAAATTGACACTCTAACATCACAATTAAAAGAACTAGAGAAGCAAGAGCAAACACATTCGAAAGCTAGCAGTAGGCAAGAAATAACTAAGATCAGAGCAGAACTGAAGGAGATAGAGACACAAAAAACCCTCCAAAAATTCAATGAATCCAGGAGTTGGTTTTTTGAAAAGATCAACAAAATTGATAGACTGCTAGCAAGACTAATAAAGAAGAAGAGAGAGAAGAATCAAATAGACGCAATAAAAAACGATAAAGGGGATATCACCACCAACCCCACAGAAATACAAACTACCATCAGAGAATACTATAAACACCTCTATGCAAATAAACTAGACAATCTAGAAGAAATGGATAATTTCCTGAACACTTACACTCTCCCAAGACTAAACAAGGAAGAAGCTGAATGCCTGAATAGACCAATAGCAGGCTCTGAAATTGAGGCAATAATTAATAGCCTACCAACCAAAAAAAGTCCAGGACCAGATGGATTCACAGCTGAATTCTACCAGAGGTACAAGGAGGAGCTGGCACCATTCCTTCTGAAACTATTCCAATCAATAGAAAAAGAGGGAATTCTCCCTAACTCATTTGATGAGGCCAACATCATCCTGATACCAAAGCCTGGCAGAGACACAACAAAAAAAGAGAATTTTAGACCAATATCCCTGATGAACATCGATGCAAAAATCCTCAATGAAATACTGGCAAACCGGATTCAGCAGCACATCAAAAAGCTTATCCACCATGATCAAGTGGGCTTCATCCCTGGGACGCAAGGCTGGTTCAACATATGAAAATCAATAAATGTAATCCAGCATATAAAGAGAACCAAAGACATAAGCCACATGATTATCTCAATAGATGCAGAAAAGGCCTTTGACAAAATTGAACAGCCCTTCATGCTAAAGATTCTCAACAAATTCGGTATTGATGGAACGTATCTCAAGACAATAAGAGCTATTTATGACAAACCCACAGCCAATATCACACTGAATGGGCAGAAACTGGAAGCATTCTCTTTGAAAACTGGCAGAAGACAGGGATGCTCTCTCTCACCACTCTTATTCAAGGTAGTGTTGGAAGTTCTGGCTAGGGCAATCAGGCAAGAGAAAGAAATCAAGGGCATTCAGTTAGGAAAAGAAGAAGTCAAATTGTCCCTGTTTGAAGATGACATGATTATATATTTAGAAAATCCCATTGTCTCAGCCCAAAATCTCCTTAAGCTGATAAGCAACTTCAGCAAAGTCTCAGGATACAAAATCAATGTGCAAAAATCAGAAGCATTCTTATACACCAGGAACAGACAAACAGAGAGCCAAATCAGGAATGAACTTCCATTCACAATTGCTTCAAAGAGAATAAAATACCTAGGAATCCAACTGACAAGGGATGTAAAGGACCTCTTCAAGGAGAACTACAAACCACTGCTCAGTGAAATAAAAGAGGACACAAACAAATGGAAGAACATACCATGCTCATGGATAGGAAGAATCAATATCGTGAAAATGGCCATACTGCCAAAGGTAATTTATAGATTCAGTGCCATCCCCATGAAGCTACCAATGAGTTTCTTCACAGAATTGGAAAAAAACTGCTTTAAAGTTCATATGGAACCAAAAAAGAGCCCGCATTGCCAAGACAATCCTAAGTCGAAAGAACAAAGCTGGAGGCATCACACTCCCTGACTTCAAACTATACTATAAGGCTACAGTAACCGAAACAGCATGGTACTGGTACCAAAACAGAGATATAGACCAATGGAGCAGAACAGAGTCCTCAGAAATAATACCACACATCTACAGCCATCTGATCTTTGACAAACCTGAGAAAAACAAGAAATGGGAAAGGATTCCCTATTTAATAAATGGTGCTGCAAAAATTGGCTAGCCATAAATAGAAAGCTGAAACTGAATCCTTTCCTTACTCCTTATACAAAAATTAATTCAAGATGGATTAGAGACTTAAATGTTAGACCTAATTCCAGAAAAACTCTAGAAGAAAACCTAGGTAATACCATTCAGGACATAGGCATGGGCAAGGACTTCATGTCTAAAACACCAAAAGCAACGGCAACAAAAGCCAAAATTGACAAATGGTATCTCATTAAACTAAAGAGTTTCTGCACAGCAAAAGAAACTACCATCAGAGTGAACAGGCAACCTACAGAATGGGAGAAAATTTTTGCAATCTACTCATCTGACAAAGGGCTAATATCCAGAACCTACAAAAAACTCAAACAAATTTTCAAGAAAAAAACAAACAACCCCATGAAAAAGTGGGCAAAGGATATGAACAGACATTTCTCAAAAGAAGACATTCATACAGCCAACAGACACATAAAAAATGCTCATCATCACTGGCCATCAGAGAAATGCAAATCAAAACCACAATGAGATACCATCTCACCCCAGTTAGAATGGCGATCATTAAAAAGTCAGGAAACAACAGGTGCTGGAGAGGTAGTGGAGAAATAGGAACATTTTTACACTGTTGGTGGGATTGTAAACTAGTTCAACCATTATGGAAAACAATATGGCGATTCCTCAAGGATCTGGAGCTACAAGTACCATATGACCCAGCCATCCCATTACTGGGTATATACCCAAAGGATTATAAATCATGCTGCTATAAAGACACATGCACACGTATGTTTATTGCGGCGCTATTCACAATAGCAAAGACTTGGAATCAACCCAAATGTCCATCAGTGACAGACTGGATTAAGAAAATGTGGCATGTATACACCTTGGAATACTATGCAGCCATAAAAAAGGATGAGTTTGTGTCCTTTGTAGGGACATGGATGCAGCTGGATACCATCATTCTCAGTAAACTATCGCAAGAACAGAAAACCAAACATCGCATGTTCTCACTCATAGGTGGGAACTGAGCAATGAGATCACTTGGACTCGGGAAGGGGGACATCACACACTGGGGCCTATCATGGGGAGGGGGCAGGGGGAGGGATTGCATTGGGAGTGGTGCCTGATCTAAATAACGAGTTGATTGGTGCTGACGAGTTGATGGGTGCCGCACACCAACATGGCACAAGTATACATATGTAACAAAACTGCACATTATGCACATGTACCCTAGAACTTAAAGTATAATAATAATAATAATAATAAAAAGAAAAGAAAAGAAAGAAAACATCAAAAGTAGTCTGACAGCACTATCCATTGGCCTGTAATAATGGGGGCCATGGGATAAGGCTCCTTTGCATTTAGTAAGTGAAGAGGTGTGGCAAAGACTGCATCTTGTGGTATGAGTGCCAGCTCAGCTTCAGTACAATAGAACAGCAGCTGTACTTCCAAGGTTTTTGACTCTTGAATCCCAGATGGCACCTCTGAAACCCTATGGGACATGGGGCAAGTCTCCATCCTGACAGGAAGGACACAGGCCTGGTTGTCTTTGCCACTTGCTGATTGTAGAGACCAAGAGCTTTCAGCAAGCATATGCAGTAGCCTGGAAGTAGTTAGAGCAGGCCTTGGGCAACACCGAGTGTTGTGCTACCTTCAGGTGTGACCCAGCACAGTCATAGTGGTGGTGGCCACAGGAGTGTTTGTGTCACTCCACCCCCAGCTTTAGGTGGTTCACAAAAGGAAGATAGACTCCATTTGTTTTGGAGAAAGTAAGGGAAGAGAACGAGAGTCTCTACTTGCTAATCCAGAGAACTCTTTTGTATAGTTTCCAAGACCATCAAGGCAGTACCTCTACAAGTCTTCAGGAAACAAAACATTACTAGGCTTGAGGTACCCCCAAAATCAGAATCAGCTTAGATCACAACACCCAAGTCCTCTTGAATATTTGGAACATCTTCCCAAGAAGAATGGGTACAAACAAGCCCAGACTGTGAAGACTACAATAAATACCTAACTATTCAGCACCCAGGCACAATTGAACATCTAAAAGTATGAAGATAATCCAGGAAAACATGACCTCACCACATGAACTAACTATGCACCAGGGAACACTCCAGGGGTAGCAGAGATATGTGAACTTTCAGGCAGATAATTCAAAATAGCTATTTTAAGGAAACCCAAAGAAATTCAAGATAATGCATAGAAGGGAGTAAAAATTCTATTGGAGAAATTTAGCAAAGAGATTCAAATATTAAAAAGAATCATGCAGAAATTCTGGAGTTGAAAGCTGCAGTTGGCAGAAGTCTTTTAATAGCTGAATTCATCTAGTAGAAGAAAGAAGTAGTGAGCATGAAAACAGGATATTTGAAAATACACAATAAGAGGAGAACAAGGAAAAAAGAACAACAACAAAAACCAAAACCAATGAAGCATGACTAGAGGATATAAATAATAGTCACAAAAGTGCAAATCTAGGAGTTATTGGCTTCAAAGAGGAGGTGCCAAAAACCATAGAGGTAGAAATTTTATTCAAAGGGATAATAACTGAGAACTTCCCAAACACAAACAAAAATAGCAGTATTTAAGTACAAGAAGGTCATGGAACACCAAGCAGATTTAACATAAAGAGGACTACTTCAAGTGATTTAATAATCAAACTCCAAAAGATCCAGGATAAAGAAAAATTCCTAAAAGCAGCAAGAAAAAAGAAAAACATAACGTATAAGTGAGCTCCTATATATCTGGCAACAAACTGCTTAGTGGAAACCTTACATGCCAAAAGAGAGTGGCATGACATATTTAAAGTGCTAAAGGGATAAAAAAAAAATTAGAATAGTATATCTGGGGAAAATATCCTTCAAACATGAGAGAGAAATAAAGATTTTCCCAAACAATAGCTGAGGGATTTTATCACTAGACCTGTCCTACAAGAAACCGTAAAGGGAGTACTTCAATCAGAAAGAAAGGGGTGTTAATGAGCAATAAGAAATCATCTGAAGATACAAACCTTCAGGTATTGGTAAGGACATCTAAAACCTCTGAATATTATTATACTGTAATTGTAGTATGTAACCTACTCTTATCTTAAGTAGAAAGGCTAAATGATGAAGCAATAAAAAATAATAACTACAACAACTTTTCAAGACATAGATGGTACAATGAGATATAAATAGTAACAACAGGCTGTAGTGGCTTTGTCCTCCGCTTTTCTCTTCCTCCGCTGACGTCTCTTAGCTCTCCTCAGCCTCCCGCCGGCAGTCTCCTTAACACCGAACACCATGCCTTCAATTAAGTTGCAGAGTTCTGATGGAGAAATATTTGAAGTTGATGTGGAAATTGCCAAACAATCTGTGACTATTAAAACCATGTTGGAAGATTTGGGAATGGATGATGAAGGAGATGATGACCCAGTTCCTCTACCAAATGTGAATGCAGCAATATTAAAAAAGGTCATTCAGTGGTGCACCCACCACAAGGATGACCCTCCTCCTCCTGAAGATGATGAGAACAAAGAAAAGTGAACAGACGATATCCCTGTTTGGGACCAAGAATTCCTGAAAGTTGACCAAGGAACACTTTTTGAACTCATTCTGGCTGCAAACTACTTAAACATCAAAGGTTTGCTTGATGTTACATGCAAGACTGTTGCCAATATGATCAAGGGGAAGACTCCTGAGGAGATTCGCAAGACCTTCAATATAAAAAATGACTTTACTGAAGAGGAGGAAGCCCAGGTACGCAAAGAGAACCAGTGGTGTGAAGAGAAGTGAAATGTTGTGCCTGACACTGTAACACTGTAAGGACTGTTCCAAATACTAGTTTCACTGCTCTTTTTATAATTGTTAATTTTAGACAAACAGTAGACAAACGCAGCAGCAAGTCAATTGTATTAGCAGAATATTGTCCTCATTGCATGTGTAGTTTGAGTATAGATTCCAAACCTATGGCTGAGTTTCTTCTAGTATGATCGAAAGTTTCTTTTTTCTTTGCTCTGAATAAAACTGAACTGTGGGTTCTCTATAAGTGGCATTTTGGGCTTTCCCTCTTTTTTGTAAAGCAATTTCTGCCTAGTTTATTGTCCAGTTAACTTTAGTGACCTTTTGAAAGTTGGCATTGTAAATAAAACAAGTTGCAAAAAAGTTTTTTGGAATAGAATTAACAAAATATTCTCTTTATTCATGAGTTGGAAACTGGAAAAAGGCTTCTTGAGGTAAATGTTCTGAGTGGAGTTACCATGATGTCTTCCAGCCTCCTGCAGTCAAGGAGTACCACTGTATTGATTAGCCTGTATGTAGCAGGGCTCCCTTCGTTGCATCTGAGGACTTGTTTTCTTTTTCTTTAATTTTATTTTTAATCCTCTTAGTTTTAAATATATTGCCTAGAGACTCAGTTACTACCCAGTTTGTGGGTATTTGGGAGTAATGTAACTGGATAGTTTGTTAGCTTTTCAATTAAAAATGACACTTAACCCATGTGGGATGTCATCTTTTTATAATCAGTGTTCCCATGTGGGGAAAATTATTCACACTACTTGCATGTAAAAAATAATTTAACTTTTATCATTAAAATATGTGGTAAAACCCAGAAAGCATCCATCATGAATGCAAGATACTTTCAATAAAAAGTAAGTTATATAAAAATAAATAAATAAATAAATAAATAGTAACAACAAAAAGTTAAAAAGTGGAAGGAAGATGTTAAGTCATAGTCTTTACTAGTTTTCTTTTTGCTTGTTTGTTTGTGCAAATAGTATTAAGTTGTTATTAGCTTAAAATAATGGGTAATAAGATAGTATCTACAAGCATCATTGTAACCTCAAGCCAAAAAAATACAATAGATCCAAAAAAATTAAAAAGCAAGAAATTAAATAATATCAACAGAGAAAATCACCTTCACTAAAATAAAGACAGGAAGGAAAGAAAGAAAGAGAAGATGAGCAAATGACCGACAAACAAATAAAAAATGACCTGAGTAAGTCTTTACTTATCAATATAATATTGAATGTAAATGTACTAAACTCTCCACTCAAAAGACATAGGATGGCTGAATGCATTAAAAAAAAAAAAAAAAAAAACCAATGATCTATACCCTACGCAAAACACATTCACCTATAAAGACACACATAGGCTGAAAATAAAGGGATGGAAAAACATATTTCATGCCAATTGAACCCCCAAAAGAGCAGGAATCACTATACTTATATCAGACAAAATAGATTTCAAGACAAAACTTATAAGAAGAGACAAAGAAGGTCACAATATAATGATAAAGGGGTCAATTCAGCAAGAGGATATAACAATATTAAATTGTTATTTTAAATATTTTAAATATATATGCACTAAACACTCAAGCACCAAGATATATAAGGAAAATATTAGTATAGCTAAAGAGAGAGATAGGCTCCAATACAATAATAGCTGGAGACTTTGCCATCCCACTTTCAGCATTGGACAAATCTCCAGACAGAAAATAAACAAATAAACATTAGCCATAATCTTCACTGTAGAACAAATGAATCTAATATATAAGCATCCTCTCTAACCACAATGAAATAAAACTAAAAATCAATAACAAGAGGTATTTCAGAAACTATAAAATTACATGAAAATTAAACAACATGCTCCTGAATGACCAGTAGATCAATGAAGAAATTAGAAAGGGGATTGAAAAATTTCTTGAAACAAATAATAAAGGAAACACAACATAACAAAAACTATAAAATACAAGGAAAGTAGTACTAGCAGGGAAGTTCATAGCTGTAAGTGCCTACTTCAAAAAAGAAGAAAAACTGCAAAATAACAACCTAACAATGCATGTTAAAGCAGTAAAAAAGCGAGGGCCAACCAAACTCAAAATTAGTCAAAGAAAAGAAATAATAAAGATCAGAGCAGAAATAAATGAAATTGAATTTTTTTATAAAAAGATCAATAAAACAAAAAGTTGCTATTTTTGAAAATTTAAACAATATTGACAAACTTTTAGCCTTACTAAAGAAAGAAGAGAGAAGACCCAAATAGTCAGAGATGAAAAAGGTGACATTACAAGTGATACTGCAGAAATTTAAAGTATCGTTTGTGGCTAATATGAGTCACTATGTGCCAATAAATTGGAACATCTAGAAAAAAATGGACAAATTCCTAGACACATAAAACCTACCAAGATTGGACCACGAAGAAATGAAACAGCAGAACAGACCAATACAAAGTAATGAGATAAAGTTCATAACACAATATCTCTCAGTAAGGAAAAGCCTGGGACCTGACAGTTTCACTGCTGAATTCAACCAAGCATTTAAAGAATACCGATCTTCCTCAAATTGTTCTGAAAAATATAAGAAGAGGGAATACTTTCAAACACATCCTTTAAGGCCATTATTACCCTGATACCAAAACCAGACAAAGACACATCCAAAAATTAAACTATGGGCCAATACCCCTAATGATTATTGATTCAAAACTCCTCAATAAAATACTAATACATTTTACATTCAACAATACATTATTCAACAATACATTAAACAATACATTAAAAAGATCATTCATTATGATCAAGTGGAATTTATCCCTGGATTGCAAAGATGGTAGGACATACACAAATCAAAGTGGTACATCATATCAACAGAATGAAAGGCAAAAATAATATGATCAGTTTAAATGATGATGAAAAAGTATTTGATAAAATTCTACATCCCTTCATAATTAAAACCTTAAAAATCTAGTGTAGAAGGAACATACCTCAACATAATAAAATTTGTCTATGAAAAACCTGCAGCTAGTATCCTGCTGAATGGGAAAACCTGAAAGCCTTTCCCCTAAGATCTGAAATACAACAAGTATGCCCACTTTCACCACTGTTATTCAAAATAGTACTGGAAGTGCTAGCTAGAGCAATTATACAAGAGAAAGAAATGAATGAGATCTAATTTGGAAAGGAAAGGAAGAAGTCAAATTATTTTTGTTTGCAGATGATGTGCTCTTATATTTAGTGAAACTTAAAGACTCCAACAAAAAACTATTAGAACTGATAAGCAAACTCAGTAAAGTTGCAGGATGCAAAATCAACATACAAAAATTAGTAGCATTTCGATATGCCAACAGTGAACAATCTGATAAATAAATGAAAAGTAGTCTAATATACAACAGCCACAAATAAAATTGAATACCTAGGAACTAACTTAAGCAAAGTGAAAGATCTCTATAATAAAAACTATAAAACACTGATGAAAGTAATTGAAGAGGACTCTAAGAAATGGAGAAATATTTCATGTTTATGGGTTGAAAGAATCCATATTTTTAAAATGTCCATACATCCCAAAGCAATCTGCAGATTCACAGCAATTCCTATCAAATAGCTAGATCTTTCTTTTTAAAAGGACACATGGGAGAGGGGAAAAAAATGTCAGATAGGAGGCAGGATGGACTTGCAGCTCCCACTTGGATGTTTGTTTGTTAATGCATGTGGAGACTCACACTGTAAATTTTGCTTCAAGAACTGTTGCAAGAGCATAACAGGAAAGCCAAAATAATTCACAGACTCTTTGAAATAAATGACTTGCTGCAGCAAACTCCATGAGATAGCTGAAAAACTGTGAGTGCCCAAAGTGTGAAAGGGGAAAGTCTGCCTCTGAATACACATCCTCACTGGGGAACCTGAAAATCCAGATCCAAGCAAAATATAAAAGCAGAAAAAGCAGTGGGAAGAGACCTGTAGGCACTCCTTGTCCCCAGGGAAACCCAGGGAAGCCATTTCTGACTTTATTTAACAGGTGCTTTAGGGAGGACTGCCAGTGAAATTTAGAAAGGACCACAGGGAGAATGAAACTTCCAGCTGAATTTTGTAATGATTTTGACCAAGCATGAAATTTCCTGGGCAGAATGGGGGAGGGGTGGTGGTGACGGTGAACAGGAAGTGCAGATGTAAAAACAGAAGCCTTGGCAGGTGTGGAGGAGTGAGACCTGAAAGCAGTGCTTGCTTTCTCAGCAGGGAGGCTTGTAGCCTGGGGCAAGATCCCAGCACTGTTCACTGGCTGCCTGGATATAAACTTCCTGCTCTTAGTGGGACATGGTGTGAGTGAGACTGGCCTTGCTGGCTGCACATGAACTGGGTGAGGCTGGTCACTGCAGTTTTCCCCCACCTCCCTGGTGGCCTGTATGAGGCAGCAGAAGCAGCCATAACCCCCTTGGGAACCTAACTTCATTGGCATGAGAAGTATACCCTTATATCCCACAGTGGCCACCACAATCCCTGCCCAAGGAGAGTCTGAGCTCAGACAGGCCTAACCCCTCTCCCACCTGATGATCTTTCTCTACTCATTCTAGTAGCTGAAGACAAAAAACATAATCTCTTGGGAGATCTATAGCCCTGCCCATCATCTGAGAAACTTGAATACTTATCCAGGAGAACTTAGGGCAAGCTTGTATCCCCCCTATACTATAGCAGCTGATGCTCTCTTGAAAGTGCCACTTCCTGACTTGACACTAGCCAACCCAAGCCATTACAACAACTCTTAAAATAACAACCTTGCTCTAAGAAAGGATAAACAACAACAACAACAACTAATTCCACTTCCTGTAACATCCTGACTAACCAGAGGTCTTGAGTCTGTCCACGTGACATCTTCACTGTTAGCAAAACCAGCATTTGAGCAAACCAGCACACTAAACAAAACTACAACCAAGGACCCTCAGATAGTTTACTTCATTCCCCTGCTACCTCCCCCCAGAGCAGGTGCTGGTATTCACAGCTGAGAGACCTGAAGACAGATCACATCAGAGGAATCTTTGCAGAGACACCCCAATACCAGCCCAGAGCCTGTTAGTTCTGCTGGGTGGCTAGACTCAGAAGAGCAATAACAATCACTGCAGTCTGGCTCTTAGGAAGCCCCATACCTAGAAGAAGGGGAAGAGCTTCACATCAAGGGATCACCCCACGGGAGAAAAGAATCTGAACAGCAGCTCTTGAGTTCCAGATCTTTCCTCTGACATAGTCTACCCAAATGAAAAGGGACAAGAAAATATTCTGGTAATATGAAAAAGCTGTGTTCTTTAACACTCCAAAAAGATCACACTAACTAACCTGCAATGGATCCGAACCAAGAAAAAATCTGCGAATGCCAGAAATAATTCAGAAGGTCAATTATTAAGCTACTTAGGGAGGTACCAGAGAAAGGTGGAAACCAACTTAAATAAACTTAAAAAAGATACAGGGTATGGACAAAAAATATATAGATAAATTTATTTTTATTGTAAATCAAAACAATCACAACTTCTGAAAATGAAAGACACACTTACAGGAATGCCAAATACACTGGAAAGTTTCAACAATATAATCAAACAAGTAGAAGAGAGAACTTCAGAGCTCAAAGACAAAGCTTTCAAATTAACCCAGTTTGGCAAAGCCGAAAAAAAAGAATCACACAAATGAACAAAGCCACCAAGATTTTTGGGATTTGTTAAATGACATAAAATAAGAATAATTCGTATTCCTGAGAAAGAAGAGAAATCTAAAAGTTCCAAAAACTTATTTGAGGGAATAATCCAGGAAAACTTCCTTGGCTTTGCTGGAGATCTAGACATTCAAATACAAGAAGCTCAAAGAACATGCGGAAAATTCATGGCAAAATGATCATCACTTAGGCACACAGTCATTAGGTTATCAAAAGTCAAAATAAAGGAAAGATTTTTGAGATCTGTAAGGCAAAAGCTTCAGGTAACCTATAAAGGAAAACCTATCAGATTAATGGTAGATTTGTCAGCAGAAACTCTACAAGCTAGAAGGGACTGGGATCCTATCTTCAGCCTCCTTAAACAAAACAATTATCAGCCAAGAATGAAGGAAAGATAGTGACTTTTTCAGACAGATGCCCAGAGAATTTGCCACTACCAAACCAGCACTATAAGAACTGCTAAAAAGAATTAAATAATGACATTTGCAGCAACCTGGATGAAGTTGGAGACCATTTCTCTAAGTGAACTAACTTATGAATTGAAAACCAGACATCGCATGTTCTCACTCATAAGTGGGACCTAAGCTGTGTGGATGGAAAGGCATAAGGAAGGCATATTTTTAAAAGTTACAAGAGATTAGAGAGTGACTCAGTCTTCCAATGTAAAACTTCTGCTGCTTGAGTTATGCCAATATGGATAGCAGAGAATTGTGGCACATTTCTAAACTCTACTTCTCTGAACTTCTTCTGTTACCCAACTCCACAGTCAGTCAGTGCCCACTCATTTCTGGATTTTTTTTAAAGGAGGCTGCCTTTGTATATAGTAAGAGTAGAAAAATAGGGCAGATCCTATATGGAGTTTGGAGGGATATCTGATAAACTATTTCATGTTAGTTTTGTGGGATGAACTGGTGAAATTTGTACTACAAGAAAGTGCAGATATGGGGAGGGATTCATGACTAATTAAATGGTTGGATTAAAAGAGTTGATTTTAATGGATG
This sequence comes from Macaca nemestrina, assembly GCF_043159975.1. NCBI lineage: Eukaryota > Metazoa > Chordata > Mammalia > Primates > Cercopithecidae > Macaca > Macaca nemestrina. The sequence continues at coordinate 76,438,805 of NC_092145.1, read as the reverse complement.
CATGTCCACTGAGATAGACCTCTAATGTGGCATGTCAGAGAAATCTGTCTTAGGCTGTGTTCTAATTCAACATTTTCATTATTGACTTAAGTAAGGGCACAGATAACAAGGTGATCAAACACACAGATGGTGCAAATCTGGGAGAGACAGTTAGATAATGTATTTACTGACAGAAGTCATGTGTTATTTCACCAAATGGGAATTAATCTCCTAAATTAGAGTTGTGTAGTTAGAGTTTACATAAGGCATTAGATGTTTTCCTTTGGATTTCTGGCCAGGAATTACTCATTGCTTAACAATTTTGGGGGAAAAATTTGCAGTGCCAGATAATAGCCTTGTCTCATTAACAACAGCAAAATCCTTATCATCAGTGTTTCTATTTCTTTAATTCCTCAAGGTAACAGCTGAGCTCATGTCTAAGGCACTGTGCTGAGAGCTCTGAAAAAGCAAAATTCTTCCCTCTAGGACCTTCAAGCATTTACACAAATTACTTCCATGCTACATGGTGATCTGTGAAAAGGGCCAAATGAGAGGCACTGAAAATATAACAGGAACCCTGGGAAGGGAGAGAGGGAGTGACGATATATGTTCTGGGAAGGCCTTTTGAGGGAGGTGAGAACTTAATCTTAATTCCAGTTAAACTACTGAAGACTTTTGCTATATCCTTTCTTTTTGGGGAAATTTAGGGCCTTGTGGAACCTGGTAATCATGCAACCTTGTAATCCCTATAAAAGATAAACAAGGAAATTGAGAAAGGAAAAGTCACAGTCTGGAAATATTTTGCCAGCCTCTCTATGAGGCCTAATGCAAAGGTTAATTCTAGAGCATTTATTTCTTTGCTTTTCAGTTTGTTACCTTTCCATAGAAATGAGAGCCCCCTGCTGTTCTCTGCCATCAGCTGCTCTGTTCTGCTAATCAGGGAATGAAGCTGAGAATGCCCCTTGGCTCTGGGAGAGGGATAAAAGAACAGGTGCCAGAGCTCATGTATTGAAATACATCAAGAGTCTGTTCATCACTCAATTGTTCTCCAGTGTAAGATACTCAAGAACAAACAAGTCCACTGTGAGTCAGAATCTGCCAACAGTCTTTTTCCTAGTAGTCTGAGGATACTAAGTAGTTTGGCTAAGTATGAGTTGCTGTACCCTAGGTATTATACTGTCAGGGAAATTCCCCACTGTCTGCCAAACATTTCAACTCAGCAAAATTAGATCTGAAAAATGTTGATGAGCCATAAAATAAGTCATACATAGTTAGTGCCTTTAAAGAAATGAACTACTAAATATATTCTAAGCAAAGAAGCATTTCTGGAAGGATAATGGCTGAACTTCAAATTTTAGGGTTCTCACATGCTTGTTGCCTCAGGCCTAGCCCCTTTTCCTCAACTCCTTGCAAATTCATACTTAACCTTCTCTTCTGCCCTAGTGAAAATAGATTTTAACCAGGAGTCCATAAATGTGGGTGCTAGGTCTGGCTTTATCACTGGTCATCAGTTTTCCCATCTGAAAAGTGAATGCCTTGCTCATAGTGTGCAGTTGTTGTGGATGTTGCATTTTTGGAGAAAATTGCATGTGAAGGTTAATGGGCTGCACAGACACAAGGTAGATATATTATTACTTAAACTCCATTGTGGAAACTAGGAACATTCAGAAATTACCTTTACTTGAATGTTCAGGCTGAATAAAGTTTGCCTCCAGATTAAAAGTCCTCAGCCTCAGGGAAAGACCTACTCTAGTTTAGTGTCTATCTGTTTTTGTGTGTTCTTTCCCTGTTCCAGTCCCTCTCCTTCTCCCTCTCTGTCTCCCTCTTCTTCCTTCTCTCCTTCCCTCCCATCCTGCCCACTTCTCTCTCTCATATGCGTGCATGCAGGCATGAACACATGTATGTGCACCCATATGCGTGTGCACATACACACAGTAAAAAAAAAAAAAAAAAAAAAAAAAAAAAAAAAAAAAGGACAATAAAAAAGGGCATGCCTTTTGTCACAGATGCTTATGGAAACACATAGAACTTTCAAATTTTATGGTATAATAGCCTTAAAACTTTTACTCTACCTTGAAGTTCAACTTTAATTGATTTTAATTATTTATATACAATTATTTACTTATATTCTGTCTTCTTTTACAAAGAATTTGAGACATTCAAGCTTCAACTTGTTCAAAACTGTAGGTGGTATTCAAACCAATAAAGACTGCTTGTCTCAAATTTTCAAAGGGAAATAAGAAGTTGCTGAGTTATGCAGCAAAATACAAGTGTTATATTTTTCAGATTACACAAAAAGTTATTAAAAGTGGTAATTCATGTATTTCCTGTGAAATCTGCTGTGAACAAATTCATTGTAGATTGTAATGCTTACTCATGGTTTACTAGCTAAAAGTGTCATGGGGCAGAAAAGATATAAACAGAATTTTGCCCTGGTGCCATTCACCTGTAGACCATTCAGTTACATACACCACTGAGGGAGAGTCTTTGGTTGGAGTCTTCACCATCATGTAAGTATAACAGGTATTTTTTGCAAATTTCTAATTAGAAGCATTGAGCACTTCTGTAATGAATTTCTATAACCACGTGTACAGGACTAGATGGGAAGAAATAATGTAACCAAATTTACAACAGATGGGAACATAACTTTTGCCTTAAATTGTTGCACCCCAATGTACTAATTGAACACTTACCTTTTGTTATTGCTTATTGGCAGATTTGTGTGTGTGCATACATGCATGTTTGTATTCTTTCTGACTGGACCCTAAACTGATTGAAAGCGGGATTCCATATCTTTATACTTCATATCGTTATCTTTATCCTTCATATCGTTATCCTTTTGTGCTGTAATTAATGTTTGCCAGAGGCTGAATTTTCCTATTTGGAAACTCTAAATTGTATAAGCAACCCTACCATCTCTGGTGTTACAGTTTCCATTTTCAATTTGAATAGTCTTGCTTAAAAAATATATTAACTTGACCTTCACATAAGACACTAAATAAGCATTTCCTTTTTTGTGTGTAAGGATGCCCACAATTCAGCTTAATGACTGTAAACAGCATAAATGCACAATCTTTAATTCAGCTGATCACATTTCACTTTGCTTTCTTATAAAAAAAGATTATTTGTATCTTTTTAACAGTTTTATTGAGGTGTAATTGTTGCACAAAAATTTGAATGTATTTTATGTGTACAATCTGATGGGTTTGAACACGTGCATACACCCATGAAACCATTACCACATGCAAGATAATAAACATATTAAGGTTGTTTTTGATAAAAGTTAAAGATACTTATTTTTACTTTGGTGCGGTTTGGAGTTGCTGGATTCCACGTCATTCTGAGTTGACGTGTGACTCATTTGCACGCATTCACTCTTGCAGGGGTCTTTGAAGTGGTATTTCTAGCCCGGAGAAGGGAAAATGACTGTCCACAGAATTCTACACAGCAGTTGTCTTACTCAGTTTCCTGCTTGACCCAGTTCCTTCTGGGTATTGTTAGTAAAGGAATCCCCTTTCTGTTGTGCAAAGACATAAAATGTCGTGACTTGACCAAGGTTATCATTGTTGACTTTTTGTGCTAGGGACAAATTTCCAGTTTTTTTTTTTTTTTTCTGAGATGGAAACAAGGAATCTATCCTTGTCTCAAACAAGAACAAGAGCTATGTACTCACAAAAACTAAAAATTAAAAGAATTATCAAGGGAAGACACAGGGTAAAAGGATTATCAGTAGGGTCAATGGAAAGTATTAATATTTCATACATGACCTGCACATAGTAGTCTTTTGTGATCTGAGTCTTTTTGAAAACGATAGTCATTAAGGGATATTTTTTCTTGGGCATTTGTTTTTCCTTTCTCTATTTTTATTTTTAACCTTCCTGCCTTTCACTATTTTATATTGCATCCAGTGTCCTCAACTTTATTTCACTTGTAAACTCCTTGAAGGCAGAATGTGAGAGGTGGCTCAAGAGACTCCTATGACTTCACAAACTGGTCAGAGTTCCTGAAATTAGTAGCATTAATCTTATAGGCTATGTATTAGGGCATTACCGCTCTAGAAGGCTATCCTAAAATGCAGATTTAACTAGAGAAGAGAACCCATGAGCAGATTACCATAAGTCAGGTAATTAGATTAGCTGTCTGCCTGCCCATGCCTTCACTGGAGATGTTTCGATGCCGTGAATGAAATTCCGGTGTCTAGATATTACTCATGAAAACACAGGGATGCTGATTGTCTAATGGGAGTCATGGGTAAATTTTTAATGGTTTTCAATCTGACATAATCAACACTCATTAACAAAGGTGGGAATGGGGATATTGAGTAAAACACACTTATTCAATGGTATTACGATTTTGACTCCTCAATTGACTATTTCCATTGCTTGCCTGTAAGTTTGGTGATAGCCTGCTGTATTTGTCTTGTACACTATTCTATCCTCAGTGTCAACAACAGAGTAAGCCTTTATGAAATGTTAGTCAAATGAATGAGTTTAAGTGATTGAACACAAAATGAAAAGTATATATCATTCAGAATTGGCAGCTTTTGAAGGAGTAATATTTTGGACATGGCATAGGAATAGGGATTTTATGGTGTTTACTAAAAATATGCAATCTTGGTGATGGAAAACTTCCATTGAAGTTACTAAAATTATCTTTCCTTATATTTTCTCTGCAGTTTCAGTGGCTGATGGTCACAAGAATGATGTAATTTCTCAGTGCTTTTCCTGCTTTGTATATTTCCAGCAACTTTTATCTAAAATACTTCAGATGGTGTGCTAACTCCTTAGAATGCACACCAATGATGTACTTTTTTTTTTTTCACAATTGAGATTTTGTTGGTTGTGTTGAGTACTGGTACACAAACATTTCAACTTGTACACAGTTCTTAACATACATGTGAAAAACCTAAAAAGCTGTGTATTGTAATTCTTTTCAAAACAGTTATTCCAGTGATATTCTAGCTTAAAAATTGGAGGCAAATTTTTCTTAAGAGTATATCAAGTACCAGTATCTTCAAATGTTGTTAACTTGTTACATACATCCTACTGATTCAAAATGTAATAGCATATATACTCCATATACAAATTTTTAACCTTTCATAGCACATTAGCAAAGTTATTAGGAAAGTAAGGCTACCACGACAAAAGATAATATAGAGTGCACAATTATGACTGGAAGAGCCATTATCAAGGGTAATTTTCTTTAGGAAACAATTCTACTGAACACAACATGGGAATATAAGTAATTAAAAATGTTCAAGATATTGAATACAGGACTGTGACTCCTGTATTCACATTGCCATGTATAGTATGCTTTTTATTATAGGATATAAAAACTAACCCCCTTAAATGGAATGTTAAGCTGACACCCAAGACAGTCAAAGCACCACCAAATTCAATATCCCACATTATTTTCTGATTGCACCAAAAAACAAACAATGAGTGAATGATTTTGCCTCTTAAAGAAAAGCATTTACACTTAAAAAATAGGATGAGATGAAATTCATCTCATCCATTTTATGAAGGGATGTTCATAAAATATTTCTAGAACTATTAAAAGGCTACCATTTACAAAATAGTTGATAAAAATATTCCTCTGGATTGTACAAGAAGGGAGGCATGGAGCACTGATAAGACATGATATATGATACTAATCAGATGTGGCTTCTTTCTCTCTGGCTTCATCAGCAGCTAGACTCTTCTTGGTTTTCTGCAGGTAAATCTTTTTTTAGTTTCTTGGTTCACCACTTTGGACTGTTTTCCCTTTTGTCCCCTTTTTTCTTTTGTTTGCACTATTTTGTCTGAAAATGTATCCTTTCCTGCTTCCTTTTTTGGTTTCATTTCCTTTTTTTTTTTTTTTTTTTTTTTGAGATGGAGTCTTGCTCTGTCACCCAGGCTGGAGTGCAGTGGCACAATCTTGGCTCACTACAACCTCTGCCTCCTGGGTTCAAGCGATTCTCCTGCCTCAGCCTCCTGAGTAGCTGGGACTAGAGGCACATGCCACCATGCCCAGATATTTTTTTTTATTTTTAGCATTTTTAAAAATTTTAGTAGAGGTGGGGTTTCACCATGTTGGCCAGGATGGTCTTGATCTCCAGACCCCGTGATCCACCCACCTCAGCATCCCAAAGTTCTGGGATTACAGGCATGAGCCACCGTGCCTGGCCCTTTTCCACTTTTACAGATGCAGATGTAACTGAGAACTGCGCTGATCTCCTCATCAGCTCTTCCTTCACTGCCTCTAAGGCTAAGCTGACCTTTCTCTTGGGCATTTTAGTGGCCAGGAAGGGCATGCTGAGAGGCTTCAAGAAGCTGGGATGTCTGGCTGCTGCCACTCCTTCCACCACCTGAACTACCAATGATGTATTTGATAAAAATAAGGCAAGAGAGGTACATCAGGAAGAGCCCAGAATGAAAGGTCAGAAGAACAAGGAGAAGTGGGCAGTGGCAATGTTGAAGTCACTACTACTATGGGTTTATGGTGCTTATCACCCTGTACTGTAATTATCTATGTACAAAGTCTTACAGAGTGACTTTTTGCCACTGTGGCTTACCAGTGGCTCTCTGTGGGACTTTGAGTCCCTAGTAACCCAGACAATGTCTCATTTATTTTTATATCTTTACTGCTTAGCAAAGATTTTCTGCCAGCCACATAAAAAATACCTGGTAAAGGTGTGTTGAATGAATGATAGAGGAACCTAAAGAGATGCTTTTCAATATTTATTAATTCATCACAATTTAGTGAGCATCAGTTATATGCCAGGCATTTTGATAGTCATCCAGTATAAGACTCTTTCCTGTCCACAAGGCATTCATAATTTTAGAGGGGTACAAGTAAGTGAATAATTATAAAATTATTAGTAAATGCAGCAGATAAATATACATGGTATATTACAGGAGCACAGAGTAGTCACACATATGCTAGCTGAAAAGAGGTGATGACAGAATCTGATTTATTCATTAGAAAAAAATTACTATTAGCACTATTATTAAACATGAGATTAACCATTTGTTGCCAACTGATATACTATTATCAATATGAGGGAGATTCTAGGACATGTGTGACCAGTGGAATCCATTGAATTTTTTTTCTAAAATCTATTGCCTTAATTGTTGTGGGAAGTCAGGGACCCCGAACAGGGGACCTGCTGAAGCCGTGACAGAAGAACATAAATTGTGAAGATTTCATGGACCTTTATCACTTTCCCAATCAATATTCTTATAATTTCCTATGCCTATCATTACTTTAATTTCTTAATCCGGTCATCTTCGTATGTCGAGGATGTATATCACCTCAGGACCCTGCAATGATTGTGTTAACTTCACAAATTGTTCATAAAGCATGTGTGTTTTATGAACTACCTGGGAGCCAGGCAGGACAGAGCCATATTTCTCTTATTACCGAAAATGGGTAAGAGAAATATCACTGAATTCTTTCCCCAGTAAGGAGTATTAATAATTAACAGCCTTGTGAAAAGAATGCATTCCTGTGGGGGGGCCTCTAAAATGGCCACTCTGGGGGTGTCTGCCTTATGCAGTTGCAGATAAAGGTTGAAACATGCCCTGGCCTCCTGCAGCACCCCCAGGCTTACTAGGATTAGGAAATTCCAGCCTGGCGAATTCTAATCAGACTGGTTCTCTGCTCTTGAACCCTGTTAATATGTTTATTAATGACAATGGGTGCACAGCAGGACATGGAACTTCATTAGTAATTCTAGTTTCACTCTGAACTTGTGATCTTGCCCTGACCTTCTGCCTTGTGATATTTTATTGCCTTTAAAGCATGTGATCTCTGTGACCCACACCCTATTTGTACACTCCCTCCCATTTGAAAATTGCTAATAAAAACTTGCTGATTTTACAGCTCAGGGGACATGATGGAACCTGCTGATATGTGATGTCTCCCCCGGACACCCAATTTTAAAATTTCTCTCTTTTGTAGTCTTTCCCTTTATCTCTCACACCGGCCGATACTTAGGGAAAATAGAAAAGAACCTACATTGAAATATCGGGAGCTGGTTCCTCCGATACTTAATAATTACATAATCACCATCCCCTAAAATTAGCCAACCATAACTACAATGTTGTTACTAATGACAGTCACCTTACAAGATAAGCAGGGTTTTAAAGGATAAGTAGTAGCTATTCAGGTGAAGCCAAGAGGAAAGGAATTTCCAGGGGAGGGAATAGTGTAAATACATTTGTGTAAGAAACAGAGAATTGGCAAAGTATGGCCTATATTATGTATTTTAGGTAATGGAACTCAGTGAGAGATTTTTAGCAGTAGAGTCATCTGATGATGTTTGACTATAACAACAGTCACACGTATGAAGTTCTCACTATGCCAGGGATAGCTCCAATGGCTTTATTTCTATATTAACACAATTAACTCTCACAACATCCCTATGAGTTAGGTACTATTCCTATCTCCTCTTCATTGGTGGGAGAAGGTTAAGTAAAGTGTCTCACATCATTAATAAGTGATAGAGTCAAGAATTGAACCATGGCAGTCTGACTAAAGAGTACCTGTATTTAACCACTTCACCGTAAATATTATGGGGCAAGTTTGGATTTCAAGAGTCCATACAGGGAATTCTTGCAAGATCCACGTATGAGTTGATGAAGTCCTGAACAAAGTCAGTGGAAGTAAAGATAGAACAGAAGAAGAGATAAAGAGAAAGATTTTAAAAGTCCATATAAGGTAAAATTGTCAGGATTTCTATTGAATGTGAATTTCGAGAGGGTGGTAAAAAAGAAGGTAGAGTCAGAGGAGACTTCCATGTTTCTCTAAGACATATAAGTAGAGAGATCTAGCAGGAAGATAGATATTTGGTTCTGAAACTGAAAAGGGAGATCTAGGCTGATGATAGAAAGTTTATACAATCACAGAGATAGAAAAGGTAAATGGACTGATGATAGAATGCTAGGAAATGCCAATGTTTTTAGGAGTAAGTGAATATGAGGAGTCATTGCAGGAGGCAGAGAGCAAGAGGTCAGGGAAGCATGAGAATGTGGCATGGTGGAATCTGAGGAGATACAATATATTAACAAGGAAAGCATAATCATGAGTATCAAACACAGCAAAGAAGTCCATTAACTGAAGGATTGAAAAGATACATTGAATTTGACAGGTGATTAGTGAAAGCAGTGTCTTGAAATATTGGGAGTGGATGTCAGACTGCATAAATTAAGACAATGTAAGATGAAAACATGACGACAGTGAAGGTAGACAAACTTCAAGAAGTTTGGTGGCTTCAAAGAGGAAAGAGTTAGGGAGGTAGCAAGTAGGGACTATGGAAACACTGTAAGTATTCTTTTAGGTTATAGATTGAAAGAGAGTTGAGCATTCTTACAGGTTGAAGAAATGGATGGGATGTCTGATGAAGTAAGGACTTGCTGGAGGTTAGAGGGGGTGGCACTAAGGGTTTGGTCAAGGGAGAATTTGGAAGGAAACATCTCCACAGTTGAGACAAGGGAAAAAGAGATAAGGACGAGTATGGATGCAGCTAATTTTGTAAATAGAGGTGAATGGGTAAAAAAGAGTTAAGGAGATAAGAGGGACTTAATTTTTAGATTAATTTTACCACTTTCCTTAAGCCCACTGTAAACTTTTTGCCTCCTTATTTAGTAGCTATCTTTGTTTTTGCTTTCATTGGGAAAATGAGTCTAGGGTGGAAGATAGGAGACAGTAAATATAGTTATACAAAGGTAAAGGATTTATAGTTCCAACCCTCAAAGGTTCCAAGCAGGGAGAGATCAAAACCAGTGAAGGAAAATACAGCCCCAGGCAAGTGTGGGTATTGAGGTTTTATTCATTTACGTGTAAGTAGCATTTGTAATAAACATTGAAAGATAGGTAGTGTTGCCACATGTAGCAAGTAAGCCAAAGTTAACATTCACTATCTTCTCATCTCCTCATCAATATTTCTAACTCTTTTAATGAGAGAAAAAATAAGAGAGAGATGGGGAGCGAGAAAGATAGAATTATTGAACATGCAATATTTGAGTTGTACCACCAATGTTTTATATTTTCCTCACAAAGAGGCTCAATATATCAATGATGCTTTGAATACTGTATTAGTCCATTCTCACATTACTATAAAGGACTACCTGAGACTGGGCAATTTATAAAGAAAAGAGGTTTAGTTGACTCAGTTCTGTAGGAGGCTGTACAGGAAGCATGGACCGGGAGTCCTCAGGAAACTTACAATTGTGTCAGAAAGTGAAGGGAAAGCAAGCACTTCTTATGTGGCTGGAGCAGGAGGGAAAGAGTGATGGGGGAAGTGCTACACACTTTTAAACATGAGAACTCACTCACTATAATGCGAGCAGCAAGGGGGAAGTTCACCTCCATGATTTAATCACCTCTTGCCAGGCACCTTCTTTAACATTGAGCAAAAACAAATTTCTCAGGAGAAGAAGAAATTCTGCCTCAGGACAGTAACATAGAAATCCTGCTTGAATTTTCAGACTCAAGACTATAACATTAATTCTTGACTGAGATTCTAGCCTTCTGATCTGCCTGCAGATTTGGAATTTCAAGTCCACACAATTATATAAGTCAATTACTTAAAATAAAAGCTGGAAGCATTCCCTTTGAAAACCAGCACAAGACAAGGATGCCCTCTCTCACCATGCCTATTCAACATAATACTAGAGGTCCTAGCCAGAAAAATCAGGCAAGAGAAAGAAGTGAAGCACATCCAAATAGAAAGAGAGGAAGTCAAACTATCTCTGTTTGCAGATAAAAAGATTCCATACATAAAAAACCCCATAGCCTCTGACCACAAGCTCCTTGGTCTGATAAATCACTTTAGCAAAGTTTCATGATATCAAGTTAATGTACAAAAATCAGTAGCATTTTTGTACACCAGCAACATCCACACTATGAACCAAATCAAAACTGCAATCCCATTCACAATAGCTACAAAAACAATAAAACACCTAGGGATATAACTAGCCAAAGAGGTAAATGATTTCTACAATAAAAATTGCAAAACACTGTTCAAAGAAATCAGAGAAGACACAAACAAATGAAAAAATCTTCCATACTCATGGATAGGAAAAATCAATATCATTAAAATGGTCATACTGCCCAAAGTGATTGACAGATTCAATGCTCTTCCTATCAAACTACCAATAACATTCTTCTCAGAACTAGAGAAACTACTTTAAAACTCATATGAAACAAAAAAAGAGTCTGAATAGCCAAGGAAATCCTAAGCGAAAATAACAAAGCTGGAAGTTTCACATTACCTGACTTCAAACTATACTAAAGGGCTAGAGTAAACAAAATAGCATAGTACTGATAGAAAAAAAACCCAGGAACATAGACCATTGGAACAGAATAAAGAGGTCAGAAATAGGGCCTCACACGTATGACCACCTGATCTTTGGCAAAGCTGATAAAAACAGCAATGGGAAAAAGACTTCCTACTCAATAAATGGTGTTAGGATAACTGGCTAACCATATGCAGAAGACTAAAGCTGGACCCCTTCTTTATGCCACACACAAAAATCAATTCAAGATTGATTAAAGACTTAAGTGTAAAACTCAAATATATAAAAATCCTAGAAGACAACCTATGCAATACCATCCTGGATGTGGGAACAGGCAAAGGTTTCATTATGAAGACACCGATGAAATCACAACAAAAGCAAAAATTGACAAGTGGGATCTAATTAAACTAAGAGCTTCTTGCAAAGCAAAAGAAACTATCAATAGAGTAAACAGACAATGTACAGAATGGCAGAAAATATTTGCAAACTATGCATCTGACAAAGGCCTAATATCCAGCATCTATAAAGAACTCAAACAAATTTACAAGAGAAAACAAACAATCTCATTAAAAAGTGGGCAAAGGACTGGAACAGACACATCTCAAAAGAAGACATACATGTGACCAACAAGCATATGAATAAAAGCTCAATATCACTGATCATTAAAGAAATGCAAATCAAAACCACAATGAGATACCATCTAACACCAGTTAGAATGACCATTATTAAAAAGTCACAAAATGACATATGCTGGCAAGGTTGTAGAGAAAAGGGAACACATATGCACTGTTGGTGGGAGTATAAATTAGTTCAACCATTGTGGAAAGCAGTGTGGTGATTCCTCAAAGAGCTAAAAGCAGAACTGCCATTCAACCCAGCAAATCCATTACTGGGTATATACTCAGAGGAATATAAATCACTTTACCATAAAGACACATACATGCGAATGTTCACTGCAGCACTATTCACAATAGCAAAGGAATGGAATCAACCTAAATGCCCATCAGTGACAGATTGGATAAAAAAAATGCGCTACATATACACCATGAAATACTATGCAGACATAAAAACACAAGATCATGTCTTTCGTGGAAACATGGATGGAACTAGAGGCTACCATTCTCAGCAAACTAACGTAGGAGCAGAAAACCAAATACCACATGTTCTCACTTATAAGTGGGAGCTAAATGATGAGAACTTATGAACACAAAGTAGAAAATGACACACACTGGGGTCTACTTGAGGGTGGAGAGTAGAAGGAGGGAGAAGAGCAGAATAGATAACTATTGGGCACTGCGCTTAATTCCTGGTGATGAAATAATCTGTACAACAAGCCCCTATGACATGAGTTTACCTATGTAACAAACATTCACATGTACCTTGGAACCTAAAATAAAAGTTAAAAAGAAATAAATATTAAAAAGTATATTCTCTTGGTTCTACTTCTTATTTTATTTTATTTTATTTTTTAAAATTTATTTATTATTATTATACTATAAGTGGTAGGGTACATGTGCCTAACGTGCAGGTTTGTTACATATGTATACTTGTGCCATATTGGTGTGCCGCACCCATCAGCTCGTCATTTACATCAGGTATAACTCCCAATGCAATCCCTCCCCCCCTCCCCCCTCCCCATGATAGGCCCCGGTGTGTGATGTTCCCCTCCCTGAGTCCAAGTGATCTCATTGTTCAGTTCCCACCTATAAGTGAGAACATGCGGTGTTTGGTTTTCTGTTCTTGTGATAGTTTGCTAAGAATGATGGTTTCCAGCTGCATCCATGTCCCTACAAAGGACACAAACTCATCCTTTTTTATGGCTGCATAGTATTCCATGGTGTATATGTGCCACATTTTCTTAATCCAATCTGTCACTGATGGACATTTGGGTTGATTCCAAGTCTTTGCTATTGTGAATAGTGCTGCAATAAACATACGTGTGCATGTGTCTTTATAGCAGCATGATTTATAATCCTTTGGGTATATACCCAGTAATGGGATGGCTGGGTCATATGGTACATATAGTTCTAGATCCTTGAGGAATCGCCATACTGTTTTCCATAATGGTTGAACTAGTTTACAATCCCACCAACAGTGTAAAAGTGTTCCTATTTCTCCACATCCTCTCCAGCACCTGTTGTTTCCTGACTTTTTAATGATCGCCATTCTAACTGGTGTGAGATGGTATCTCATTGTGGTTTTGCTTTGCATTTCTCTGATGGCCAGTGATGATGAGCATTTTTTCATGTGTCTGTTGGCTGTATGAATGTCTTCTTTTGAGAAATGTCTGTTCATATCCTTTGCCCACTTTTTCATGGGGTTGTTTGTTTTTTTCTTGTAAATTTGTTTGAGTTCTTTGTAGGTTCTGGATATGAGCCCTTTGTCAGATGAGTAGATTGCAAAAATTTTCTCCCATTCTGTAGGTTGCCTGTTCACTCTGATGGTAGTTTCTTTTGCTGTGCAGAAGCTTTTTAGTTTAATGAGATCCCATTTATCAATTTTGGCTTTTGCTGCCGTTGCTTTTGGTGTTTTAGACATGAAGTCTTTGCCCATGCCTATGTCCTGAATGGTACTACCTAGGTTTTCCTCTAGGGTTTTTATGGTATTAGGTCTAACATTTAAGTCTCTAATCCATCTTGAATTAATTTTCGTATAAGGAGTAAGGAAAGCATCCAGTTTCAGCTTTCTACTTATGGCTAGCCAATTTTCCCAGCACCATTTATTAAATAGGGAATCCTTTCCCCATTTCTTGTTTCTCTCAGGTTTGTCAAAGATCAGATGGCTGTAGATGTGTGGTATTATTTCTGAGGACTCTGTTCTGTTCCATTGGTCTATATCTCTGTTTTGGCACCAGTACCATGCTGTTTTGGTTACTGTAGCCTTGTAGTATAGTTTGAAGTCAGGTAGCGTGATGCCTCCAGCTTTGTTCTTTTGACTTAGCATTGTCTTGGAGATGCGGGCTCTTTTTTGGTTCCATATGAACTTTAAAGCAGTTTTTTCCAATTCTGTGAAGAAACTCATTGGTAGCTTGATGGGGATGGCATTGAATCTATAAATTACCTTGGGCAGTATGGCCATTTTCACGATATTGATTCTTCCTATCCATGAGCATGGTGTGTTCTTCCATTTGTTTGTGTCCTCTTTGATTTCACTGAGCAGTGGTTTGTAGTTCTCCTTGAAGAGGTCCTTTCCATCCCTTGTCAGTTGGAGTCCTAGGTATTTTATTCTCTTTGAAGCAATTGTGAATGGAAGTTCATTCCTGATTTGGCTCTCTGTTTGTCTGTTGCTGGTGTATAAGAATGCTTGTGATTTTTGCACATTAATTTTGTATCCTGAGACTTTGCTGAAGTTGCTTATGAGCTTAAGGAGATTTTGGGCTGAGACAATGGGGTTTTCTAAATATACAACCATGTCATCTGCAAACAGGGACAGTTTGACTTCTTCTTTTCCTAACTGAATACCCTTGATTTCTTTCTCTTGTCTGATTGCCCTAGCCAGAACTTCCAACACTATGTTGAATAGGAGTGGTGAGAGAGGGCATCCCTGTCTTGTGCCAGTTTTCAAAGGGAATTTTTCCAGTTTTTGCCCATTCAGTATGATATTGGCTGTGGGTTTGTCATAAATAGCTCTTATTATTTTGAGGTACGTTCCATCAATACCGAATTTATTGAGCGTTTTTAGCATGAAGGGCTGTTGAATTTTGTCCAAAGCCTTTTCTGCAACTATTGAAACAATCATGTGGTTCTTGTCTTTGGTTCTGTTGATATGCTGGATTATGTTTATTGATTTGCGAATGTTGAACCAGCCTTGCATCCCAGGGGTGAAGCCCACTTGATCATGGTGGATAAGCTTTTTGATGTGTTGCTGAATCCGGTTTGCCAGTATTTTATTGAGGATTTTTGCATCGATGTTCATCAGGGATATTGGTCTAAAATTCTCTTTTTTTGTTGTGTCTCTGCCAGGCTTTGGTATCAGGATGATGTTGGCCTCATAAAATGAGTTAGGGAGGATTCCTTCTTTTTCTATTGATTGGAATAGTTTCAGAAGGAATGGTACCAAGTCCTCCTTGTACCTCTGGTAGAATTCAGCTGTGAATCCATCTGGTCCTGGACTTTTTTTGGTTGGTAGGCTATTAATTATTGCCTCAATTTCAGAGCCTGCTATTGGTCTATTCAGGGATTCAACTTCTTCCTGGTTTAGTCTTGGAAGAGTGTAAGTGTCCAGGAAATTATCCATTTCTTCTAGATTTTCCAGTTTATTTGCGTAGAGGTGTTTATAGTATTCTCTGATGGTAGTTTGTATTTCTGTGGGGTCGGGGGTGATATCCCCTTTATCATTTTTAATTGCATCTATTTGATTCTTATCTCTTTTCTTCTTTATTAGTCTTGCTAGTGGTCTGTCAATTTTGTTGATCTTTTCAAAAAACCAACTCCTGGATTCATTGATTTTTTGGAGAGTTTTTTGTGTCTCTATCTCCTTCAGTTCTGCTCTGATCTTAGTTATTTCTAGCCTTCTGCTAGCTTTCGAATGTGTTTGCTCTTGCTTCTCTAGTTCTTTTAATTGCAATGTTAGAGTGTCAATTTTAGATCTTTCCAGCTTTCTCTTGTGGGCATTTAGTGCTATAAATTTCCCTCTACACACTGCTTTTAATGTGTCCCAGAGATTCTGGTATGTTGTATCTTTGTTCTCATTGGTTTCAAAGAACATCTTTATTTCTGCCTTCATTTCGTTATGTACCCAGTAGTCATTCAGGAGCAGGTTGTTCAGTTTCCATGTAGTTGAGTGGTTTTGATTGAGTTTCTTAGTCCTGAGTTCTAGTTTGATTGCACTGTGGTCTGAGAGACAGTTTGTTATAATTTCTGTTCTTGTACATTTGCTGAGGAATGCTTTACTTCCAATTATGTGGTCGATTTTGCAGTAAGTACGATGTGGTGCTGAGAAGAGTGTATATTCTGTTGATTTGGGGTGGAGCGTTCTATAGATGTCTATTAGGTCTGCTTGCTGCAGAGATGAGTTCAATTCCTGGATATCCTTGTTAACTTTCTGTCTCGTTGATCTGTCTCATGTTGACAGTGGAGTGTTGAAGTCTCCCATTATTATTGTATGGGAGTCTAAGTCTCTTTGTAAGTCTCTAAGGACGTGCTTTATGAATCTGGGTGCTCCTGTATTGGGTGCATATATATTTAGGATAGTTAGCTCTTCCTGTTGAATTGATCCCTTTACCATTATGTAATGGCCTTCTTTGTCTCTTTTGATCTTTGATGGTTTAAAGTCTGTTTTATCAGAGACTAGTATTGCAACCCCGGTTCTACTTCTTTGAAGAACCCTAACTGATATTGATTTTGGAATTGGGGATTATTATAGAGAAATAGAAGGAATCCTCAGGATAAGTTTTTTGAATTGACTGTGGGATTTCTGTAATTGGTTCTCTATTCTGATTTGATTTAAGGGCATAATGACTTTATTGCCAATAGGAAAAAGGGCACAGATAGTCCATGGTGTGATGTGACAAAAGAGATATGCAAAAAATCACTATTGAATATTCCCAATGAAATATTTAAAAGAGGCAAGATTTAGTATGAACACATACTTTGACACCTTAGAACATACTTGTAAAACTAATGAGTGTAATGAAAGTGGTCAGTTCTTAATTGCATTGGACATTGTGGAGAAAGAAAAGGATTAGCTAGCTTAGGAATTTAAATTCCCAGCCAAACACTGCAGAAATGACCTAAAAAATTCTATGCCTGCTCTGAAAGAAACGCTTATTTGCAGCTGCAGGGCTGAGATAGCAGAAAACCAAACCCTGAGTCTCATTCTGTGAGTGATTAAATTACAACACAAATAGAATTCCTAACCTTGCAGGATGTCTGCTATTAAAATAAGGACATCGATTGGGAAGAAATAGGTTCCGCAAAACTGACATGGGGACATATGCACGGGTCCTGATGAAGCTGGGAACATTGAGCCTCTAAATTCAGTCAAGTCTCCTTTGCCAGTAGAACCAACTTTCCATGCTCACTTGAGAAAGTTAAATCTACTATTCCTGAGGAAACTGCAATAGCTTCCCCTATAGTAGCTGCCTTGCAACACTGCTATTTATCCTCTGGATCTACCCCCATTACCCCTTTTTGCTTCTAGATCTACCCAGACTCAAGTCCCAGCAGGTCCCAAAGGATGAGGTAAAAAGTGTGACACATAAAGAGTTGTGTTACGCTCAGAAAGAACTGCATGATTTTCCAATTGATAGAGACAGAAATCTGAGAAAATATGTAGTAATTGATATTAAGAGTGTCAGATAAACATGAAAGGAACACAATTTATATTAGGGCTGAATCAGGCTTAGAGAGGTTGGAATATTAGAGTGAATCTTTTAATGTAAGTGCTGCTCAGCCACATAGGAAGGGTCAGAAGGCACCTCTGTCACCATGACTGTGAGAAATAAATTCATGAGAGAAGCCACAGAATCCTTGAAGGGCTCTGTGGTCACTCTTTGTAGGTCAAGAATTACAGTGGGAACTGTTGCCACTGAACTGAGATCCTTAGATACAATCGGGTACTGGAGCCTGGGGTGGCAAGGGCTAAATGGTGGCACTTCATTACCAAAGACAAGGTGGCCATGGCTACCATAATGTACAGCTGAGTCAAAGAAGTACTCAGAATAGTCTGACTCACAGTCAGTCATTAGCTAGTTGATCATGGAGTCCCCAGATGAGAAATATATGGTAGGTCTACCAAATTCTTACTTGATCTGTATAAGCAGAAGAGTTCTAAGTCACGTACACAGAAGTTTAATAAAAATTATCAAAAGATAGAATTGTGGCCCTTTGATCAATTCCCTGGATGAATCCAGTTTTCAGACTTAGAATTACTTACATAAAGGGGAGAATATGTGCCCTTAAAAGAAGTGGAAACTCCCAGAATATTATTCTATTAATCTTCCTCCCAGCCTTCCCCAAAGGGACTTACGGCCTTTTATTAAGGTGATTGTGCCTGGAAGAAAAGGAAATAACCAAACTCTTTGGGGATTAAGAGACACTGGGTCTGAACTGACACCAATTTGAGGAGATCAAAAATGCCACTGTGATCCACTAGTCGCAGTAGAGGCTTATGGAGGTCAGGTGATCAATGGAGTTTTAGCTCATGTATATCTTAGTGGGTCCAGTGTGTCACCAAACCCATCCTGTCATTATTTTTCAGTCCTAGAATGCATAATTGTAAAAGACATACTCAGTGACTGGCAGAATTTACACATTGGTTTCATAACTTGCAGAGTAAGGGCTACTGTGGTAGGAAAGGTTAATCAGAAGCCACAAGAACTGCTTCTACTTAGGAAGATAGTAAATACAAAGTAGTATTGCATTCCTGGAGGGATTGCAGAGATTAATGCTATCATTAAGGACTGAAGGATGCAGGGGTGGTGATTCCTAACATATTCCAATTCAGATCACCTATTTTGTTATTTCAGAAAACAGATCTTTGAATACAGTAGTGAATTATTGTAAAATGAACGAGGTGATGACTCTAATTGCAGCTGCAATTCCAGATGTGGTTTCATTCTTTGAGCAAATTAAGTCATCCTTTGGTACTGATATGCAGCTACTCATCTGCATTCTTTCTCCATATCTCTCAGTAAAAAACACCAGAAGTATTTTGTTTCCAGCTGGTGAGGTTGGCAATACACCTTCCTTGTCTTACCTTAGGGGTATTTTGACTCTCCAGTTCTATGCCATAATTTAGTCAACAGGGCATTGATTGCCTTTCCCTTCCACGAGACATCACACTGGTACATCACATAGAAGACATTGTGCTCCTTGGATCCAGTGAGCCAGAATTGCAGCTACTATAGACTAATTGTTAAGACGTTTGCATGTTCAGAAGGTGGGGACTAAATCTAGTTAAAATTCAGGGGTCTTTCACCTCAGTGAAATTTCTAAGGGTCTAGTGATGTGGTACATGTCAAGATATCCTTTCTAGAGTGAAGAAAATATTGCACCTGGCCCCTTCTACAAACAAAAATTGGTACAATGCCTACCGGGTCTCTTTGGATTTTAGAGACAATATATGCATCATTTGGATGTGATACTTGAAATATTTACTGAGGGACTTGAAAACCTAGTTTTGAGTGAGACCCAAAGCAAGAGAAAGCTCTGCAACAGGTTCAAGCTGTTCTGCCTTTTGGGTCATATGATTCAGCAGATCCAATGATGCTATCCAGTGGCAGATAGCCATGCTGTTTGGAGCCTTGGGCAGGCCTGTAGAAGTGAACTGCAGCACAGACCCTTCAGATTTTGAAACAAAATTTGGCCATCTTTGTCAGATAACTATTCTTTTTTGAGAAACAACTTTTGGGTTGTTATTGGACCTCAGAAGAAATTGAATGCTTAATTGTCAGCTACCAAGTTACATGAAATTTTAGCTGCCCACCATAAACTGAGTATTGCCTGGCCCATCAAGCCAGAAAATTGGGCATTCATAGCCATACTCCATTATCAAATGTATGTGATATGTATGATATTAGGTTTCAACAAGCCCTTAAGGCAGAGATAATTTACATGAAAAAGTGGCCTAAATGCCCATGGCCCCTACTCCTGCTACACTGCCTTTTCTTCTACACAGCCTGCACCTATGGCCACATGGAAAGTTCTATATGATCACTTGACATGAAAGTAGAAGACTTGGTCCTGGTTTACAAATGTTTCTGTACAATATGAGGACACCATCTGAAAGTGGACAGCTGCAGCACTACAGCCCCTTTCTGGGATGTCCCTGAAGGACACTGGTGAAGGGAAAATCCTCTCAGTGGGCAAAACTTTGAGCAGTGCATTTGGTTGTTCACTTTTTTTTGGAAAGAGAAATCACCAGATACATGATTATATACCAAATCATGGGATGTGACCAAAGGTTTGGCTGGATGGTCAAGGATTTGGAAAGGGCATAATTAGAAAATTAGTGAAAAGGGGATCTGGGGAAAAGGTCCTTGAATAGACATTTTTTTATTTTATTTTATTTTTATTTTTTCCCCATTATTAACTATTACTTTATTATCTACATTTAGATAATTTCTAGCTATTGAAAACAGCCCATAATGATTTTTTTTTTTTTTAGATGGAGTCTTGCTCTGTCACCCAGGTTGGAGTACAATGGCACAATCTTGGCTCACTGCAACCTCCGCCTCCTGGGTTCAAGCAATCCTACTGGCTCAGCCTGTGGAGTAGCTGGGGTTATAGGTGTGTACCATCAAACCTGGCTAATATTTTTTATTTTTTATTTTTATTTTATTTTTATTTATTTTATTTTTATTTTTTTAATATATTTATTATGTTAGACCTAATACCATAAAAACCCTAGAAGAAAACCTAGGTAGTACCATTCAGGACATAGGCATGGGCAAAGACTTCATGTCTAAAACACCAAAAGCAATGGCAGCAAAAGCCAAAATTGACAAATGGGATCTCATTAAACTAAAGAGCTTCTGCACAGCAAAAGAAACTACCATGAGAGTGAACAGGCAACCTACAGAATGGGAGAAAATTTTTGCAATCTACTCATCTAACAAAGGGCTCACATCCAGAACCTACAAAGAACTCAAACAAATTTACAAGAAAAAAACAAACAACCCCATCAAAAAGTGGGCAAAGGATATGAACAGACATTTCTCAAAAGAAGACATTCATACAGCCAACAGACACATGAAAAAATGTTCATCATCACTGGCCATCAGAGAAATGCAAATCAAAACCACAATGAGATACCATCTCACACCAGTTAGAATGGCAATCATTCAAAAGTCAGGAAACAACAGGTACTGGAGAGGATGTGGAGAAATAGGAACACTTTTACACTGTTGGTGGGATTGTAAACTAGTTCAACCATTATGGAAAACAGTATTGCGATTCCTCAAGGATCTAGAACTAGATGTACCATATGACCCAGCCATCCCATTACTGGGTATATACCCAAAGAATTATAAATCATGCTGCTATAAAGACACATGCACACGTATGTTTATTGTGGCACTATTTGCAATAGCAAAGACTTGGAATCAACCCAAATGTCCATCAATGACAGACTGGATTAAGAAAATGTGGCACATATACACCATGGAATACTATGCAGCCATCAAAAAGGATGAGTTTGTGTCCTTTGTAGGGACATGGATGCAGCTGGAAACCATCATTCTTAGCAAACTATCACAAGAACAGAAAACCAAACACCGCATGTTCTCACTCATAGGTGGGAACTGAGCAATGAGATCACTTGGACTCGGGAAGGGGAACATCAGACACCGGGGCCTATCATGGGGAGGGGGGAGGGGGGAGGGATTGCATTGGGAGTTATACCTGATGTAAATGACGAGTTGATGGGTGCTGACGAGTTGATGGGTGCAGCACAGCAACATGGCACAAGTATACATATGTAACAAACCTGCACGTTATGCACATGTACCCTAGAACTTAAAGTATAATAATAATAAATAAATTAAAAAAAAAAAAGAAAATGTGGCACATATACACCATGGAATACTATGCAGCCATAAAAAAGGATGAGTTTGTGTCCTTTGTAGAGACATGGATGCAGCTGGAAACCATCATTCTTAGCAAACTATAACAGGAACAGAAAACCAAACATCGCATGTTCTCACTCATAGGTGGGAACTGAACAATGAGATCACTTGGACTCGGGAAGGGGAACATCACACACCGGGGCCTATCATGGGGAGGGGGGAGGGGGGAGGGGTTGCATTGGGAGTTATACCTGATGTAAATGATGAGTTGATGGGTGCTGACGAGTTGATGGGTGCAGCACAGCAACATGGCACAAGTATACATATGTAACAAACCTGCACGTTATGCACATGTACCCTAGAACTTAAAGTATAATAATAATAATGAATAAACATTTTTTTAAATCGTTGGAAAACATGAAATTATTGTTATCCCATGTGAGTGCTCACCAAAGGGTGACCTGAGCAGACCTGGATTTTAATAAGGTAGATAGGATGACCCAATCTGTGGCTAAGAGTCAACTTCTTTCCCCAGCCACTGCTCTCATTTTCCAATGGACTTATGAAGAAAATGACTAAGGTGGAAAGGATGGAGGTTATGCATGGGGTCAGCAACATGAACTTTCACTCACCAAGGCTAACATGGCTACAGTGACTGCAGAGTGCTTCATCTGTCAGCAGCAGAGAACAACACTGAATTCCCAATATGGCACCATTTACTGGATTGATTAGCCAACTACCCAGTGGTAGGTTGGTTACAGTGGACCACTTTCATTATGGAAAGGGTAGTGTTTTGTTTTGTTCTTACTGGAATAAACACATTGTTTTTGTTTTTATTATTTTTTGTTTCAATAGCTTTTGTGGTACAAGTGGATTTTTGTTACATGGATGGATTATGTAGTGGTAAATTCTGAGTGTACCTGTCACCTGAGTAGTGTTCATTGTACCTAATGTGTACTTTTTTTTTTTATCCCTAAGTGCCTTCCAACCCTCCCCCTTTATATCACTCTGTATGCCTTTGTGTACTCATAGCTTAACTCCCACTTATAAGTGAGAACATACAGATTTTGGTTTTTCATTCCTATGTTACTTCACTTAGAATCATCATCACTGGCCATCAGAGAAATGCAAAGCAAAACCACAATGAGATACCATCTCACACCAGTTAGAATGGCGATCATTAAAAAGTCAGGAATCAACAGGTGCTGGAGAGGATGTGGAGAAATAGGAACACTTTTACACTGTTGGTGGGATTGTAAACTAGTTCAACCATTATGGAAAACAGTATGGCGATTCCTCAAGGATCTAGAACTAGATGTACCATATGACCCAGCCATCCCATTACTGGGTATATACCCAAAGGATTATAAATTATGCTGCTATAAAGACACATGCACACGTATGTTTATTGCAGCACTATTCACAATAGCAAAGACTTGGAATCAACCCAAATGTCCATCAGTGACAGATTGGATTAAGAAAATGTGGCACATATACACCATGGAATACTATGCAGCCATCAAAAAGGATGAGTTTGTGTCCTTTGTAGGGACATGGATGCAGCTGGAAACCATCATTCTTAGCAAACTATCACAAGAACAGAAAACCAAACACCGCATGTTCTCACTTATAGGTGGGAACTGAACAATGAGATCACTTGGATTTGGGAAGGGGAACATCACACACTGGGGCCTATCATAGGGAGGGGGGAGGGGGGAGGGGGGAGGGATTGCATTGGGAGTTATACTTGATGTAAGTTACGAGTTGATGGGTGCTGACGAGTTGATGGGTGCAGCACAGCAATATGGCACAAGTATACATATGTAACAAACCTGCATGTTATGCACATGTACCCTAAAACTTAAAGTATAATAATAATAATAATACATATATTAAAAAAAAAAGAATAATGGCCTCCAGCTCCATCCAACTTGCTGCAAAAGATATTATTTCATTCCTTTGTAATGGATAAATTGTATTCCATGCTGTATATATGCTACATTGGAATAAACAATTTGGATATGGATTTGTTTTCCCTGCATGCACTGCTTCTACCAAAACTACCATTCATGACTTACAGACTTACAGAATGCCTTTCTACTATCATGCAATTCCACACAGTATTGCTTCCGATGAAGAAATCACTTAACAACAAACGAAGGGTAACAATGAGCCCACACCCACAGAATTCACTGGTGTTTTTATTTCCGCACCCTCCTAAAGTTGATGGCTTGATAGAATAGTGGGACAGCCTTTTGAAGACTCAGTTATTGTGCCACCAAAATCGCAATACCATGCAGGGCTGGGAGCAGTGTTCTCCAGAAGGCTGGTTATGCTGTAAATGAACATTCAATTTATGGTGCTGTTTCTTCCATAGCTTAGATGTGTGGGTTCAGGAATCAAGGAGTGAAAATGAGAGTGGCAAAACTCACTGTTACCTTTTGGTGATTCGCTAGAAAAATTTGTACATTCTGTGCCTGTGACCTTATGCTCTGCTGAAAGTTAAGATGGCTACCTGGCCACTTTGGACTCTGTACACCTGTGAGTCAATAGGCAAAGCAGTAGTTGTAGTTTGAGAAGAACTTTCCAGGCATTATGGTGGCAGAGATCAAGATGAACTGTGCACAGGGCATCTCTTAAATATGTATGAGTAGATAAGACATGTAAACAAAATGAGCATTGTATAAAAAGTGACCCATAGTCAAGTAAATGTTTACAAGAGGAAAAGTACATTTTGTGCTGGGTTCGTTAGCAAAAGTCTTGCTAATTGTGTGATGCTTAAGCTGTGTCACAAATATTGAGCTTATTACCACGTCCCCAAACTCTGAATTCCAAACTAATGGACACTTGCAATTTGGCCTAGATATGAGTGTATGGACACTTGTTTTTTCATATATCTCTTTCATGGTTCAAGGGAATCTGGTTTTCCCAAATAACAACTCTAATTACTTTGTTGACTAAAGCTTGAGGTGTCTTAAGCAGATACACTAAGTAGAATCTATATGCAGGCATATCTTTTTGTGTGGATGTACTTCTTTTTAACCAATTATTTACATATCACATAGTGAATCAGAGCAGGAGAATTAGTCCATGTTTTGTGCCAAGTGACCTATCTTAATAAGTAAATAACTGGGACCAAGTTCTTGAACAGGAACCTCTTTTTAATTGTCATATTTGTCTCACTAGTGTTGAAATGGAGCACAATAACTTTTGGGGGTTGAAAAGGAGGAAAAAGGATACAAGGGGGTATAGATATTTCTAGGCAGAATGTGTACTGTAGGACTTGGTTTTGAAAAGTTCTAGGGGAGGAATAAGACAGGACTTGAGCTGGAAATGGAGGGGGCATAAAACAGGTATCTTGGAAACTGATTCATGTTTGGTGGAATTTTCCCAATACTTTATTTCCTTCCTTGCTTCTCTTTCTTATATGACTTTGTTGGTTGCAAAATCCAAAATATACCTTTCCTTGCTCCTCCTTTCCTTCCTTTCTAGGTACTGTGGAGGATGAGAATGAAGTAACAGAACTGGTCTCAGCCCACAGACTCCAGAAGTTTCTTCCTAAATGATGTTTTCATTCTTTAAAGATCAAAGAAAGGACCTGGAAACATCCCTCCAGCACCTCTAAAGGAGCTCTGCTCAATTCAGGCAAGTGATTTCTTAAAATGGCTAAATGGCAAAAGCAGTCTCTAATTTTGTTTATTACTTTCTAAAATGGGGATGTAAATTTAAAAGTCTTACCCTCTGAATACAGGGAAGTAAAATTAGGGGTTAGTGGTGATACTTTCCACCATTTTGGGCACCAGAAAAATCTACTTTGCCAGGAATACTGTCCCAGTGCTTGTCAATACCACAGCTACTGCCAAAAGGGCAGAAAGATTTTAAACATAGAGCTTAACTAAGAGATTAAAAAGAACCAGGAGGAGAGCCAGGAAATAGACAGTGCTAAGTGGTTCTCTTTTTTTTAATGTAAAGGAAGATTACCAGGAAGAATGATTTATGAGATGGAGATGTAGAAAAGAAAAATGAAATACAAAAGGTATATGATTTTCAGTACTTAACACTAAGTATTTGGCTAATGCTGGGAAAGATAAACTTATGTTGTGATCGTTTGAGACAGACTGAAGGCACGGTTGCCCTGGTCTCTATAGAAAACCAACTCCACATAAACTCATTTTCTGGGAATTGGTAAAAAGAAAAGGTTTAGTATGGGTTTAGCTTTATTATAACTACTCAATTATAGAAAATAAACATTATATATGTTCAGTATGCTTTTTAAAAGAAGGGGCAAACTAAGCAAGATATTTTAAAATGTCTTATAAAATATTTTATGGGCAAATTTTGATTCTTAAGGAGCTGAAATTTCTAGACAATTTACATATTTGGAATACCCTTTTTCTGAAGACATTGGATATCTGAGCTGTTACATAATTTGCCCATAAACTTTCCAATCACCATTGGTAGGACTGTCTCTTATTCTTATTTGTATTCTTAAGAAAATATGCTCTTACTGTATATTCCCCTTGAGCTGTGTATTTATTACTCCTTTCTCTTTCAATAGCTCCCCTTGTTAACTTGGGTATAGATTTGCTACTAAGACTTTGTATTTTCATTCACATTATTTTAATTTTCTACTACCTGGTTCTTAAAACTTGACATTAGAGTTACTGTTGGAAAATGTTTTCTTAAAAGTGTGAAATAGAGGCATGAAGCATCACTTTTCTGAACTCTGTTTCAAGGAGTTGATTTAAAAATAGATGCATATATAGTGACACACTGTAATTATACTTGAATAAATAAAAATTTGATTATATGCTGAATTCTGGCCAGAAACTTCTATAGTTAAAAAAAGTTTAATTCTGAAGAATGTCAAATTGGTAGGTTTCTATAGGCAAAAACCAGCAGTCTTTACTTTTTGCCAGCATCTGTCCCTGGATACTAAATATAAAGCAGTATGTGGTAAAATTTTTCTCATTGACATTATGTTACACTTGAGGATTGAATTTATGACCAAAACATTGACACTGAAAAAAGCTTATACTTGACAATCAATACGTTAGGAAAGAAAGATACTAGAAACTTTTCTGCTTTTCAAAATAGAAATAGTATAAAAGAGTATATAGTGTGCACATTGACTATAAAAGGTCAAAGTGTGCCAAGACATATATACTTAGTACTAAAATTTGTATTCAATATCAGAAACGTGAACTACAAGAAGCTTTCACAATTTCAGATATACAATTATATTTAAAATAGAACCATTCATTCTTTCACTCAACAAATATGTATTACTTACTATATGAAAGAGAGCATTCTAGGCTCATGTCATGGAACAAAACAAAAATTTCTGCTCTTGTGAAGCTCAT
This sequence comes from Macaca nemestrina, assembly GCF_043159975.1. NCBI lineage: Eukaryota > Metazoa > Chordata > Mammalia > Primates > Cercopithecidae > Macaca > Macaca nemestrina. The sequence continues at coordinate 76,411,677 of NC_092145.1, read as the reverse complement.
ATCCCAATGAATGGAATGGAAAATAATTATACAAGTGAAATATATAGTGTGTAAGGTGGTGATAAGTTCTATAAAGAAACAAAGCGTGAAAAGGGAGTATATAATATTGAGAGGAGGTGTACATTTAAATTTTATATGAAGTGGATTAATTGAGAAGGGGAGTTTTGATTTGAGTGAATTTCTGAAGAAGGTAAGAAAACAAGACATGAAGAAAAAAGAATATTTCAGATTAGAAGAGCATTAGTGATTACTTAGGCCTTATTTTACAGATTAGAAATCTGAGGCCCAAATGACTCACTCAGGCTGGATTCCTAATTCTGTCTTTTGCGTGAGGCGTTGTTTCATGTGAAAAGCATAATTTGAGCAGAAGCCAGAAATAACAGAAGTTAGTTTTAAATAGCAACATTTTCCTAGTCTGAAGCAACACTGAACAGGAGGTTTTACCCTGGAATTTTGGCTCTGCTTTTTGTAGTTGAGTTAAATACGATGCTTCTGTAACTCCAAAATGAAGACTGAGTTGCTGCAGAGAAGTATCATTGGTCTGCACTTATTTATGGCAGGTCAAAATGACTTACAAACAATTTGGAGTGTGATCTCTAGTGCTAAGAAAAACAACAGCAAGAAAAGGCAACCATATCCTATGTCAAACAATACTTCTGCAGTATAGGATCAGGCTCTTAGATGGAAATTCTGGTTGACCAAATTGCCTGTCTTGGTTTTTCAAGATTCAGATCTGAGACCAAGACTCTCCAGTGATTTCTGAATGTTTAAGACGTTTTCTAATTTAGACAGAAAACCTAGATTATTAAGCATAGTTTTTGCTTTTGGTGCCCTACAATATGTTTGGCATCTTGTAAACCTGGGAATAGCTACAAAGAGTTCATTCTTGAGACGAGTCCATTCTACTGTTTGGATCTCAGATTCATCATCTGTACCATCAATGGGGTTGGGCTATAATTTCTAAGAGGACTTACAATACTGAAATTACAGGATTCTAGTTTTATTCAAACTAGAGATATTCTTTTTAAGAAGATTAATAAAACATACTTTATAATTCCCTGGAAATTAAAAAAAATACCATACACAGAAACATCCTTCTACCAATATTGTTTACCCAATTTAGACCTTTATGTATATTTTATTCTGAATAGTTATAATGATTTGCCATTCTAGAACAGTTATCCTTTTTTTTTAAGACAGAGTCTCACCCTGTCACCCAGGCTGGAGTGCAGTGGCCTGATCTGGGCTCACTGAAACCTCTGCCTCCTGGGTTTAAGTGATTCTCCTGCCTCAGCCTTCCGAGTAGCTGGGATTACAGGCACATGCCACCACATCCAGCTAATTTTTTTGTATTTTTCGTAGAGATGGGTTTTCACTGTGTTAGCCAGGCTGGTCTCGAACTCCTGACTTCAAGTGATCCACCCACCTCGGCCTCTCAAAGTTTTCAGATTACAGGCATGAGCCACCGCAGCTGGTCTATATCAGTTATTCTTAATAAAAACTTTTCTTATATCATTCTCTTGCTTAAATTGGCAATGGCTACACATTGCCAGTAGGACAAAACTAAAAACTCATCTTTTAATTCGAGGCCATCTTCAATTATCTTTCCTGCCTTATCTCTTACCATATCTATCACTCTCTAGATACACCAGAATACTTGACTTTGTTTAACTTTACTATATACTTCTATCACTTTGCTCTACCTTTCACCTGCTAAATTCTTCAGGATCTGCTTAAATGTTAGCCAGTCCCAGGAGCCTTGCCAAATCTCCCCTAGGCCAAATGCAGAATCCTTCCTTTATGCCACTTCTGGTCATTACATGTAATCTCGTTTTGCCAGCTTTTCTCACCATCTTCCTTGAACTAGTTACTTGTTTCCATGCTTCTCTCCATGACTACAGCACAGAGTTTGTACCTTTGTCATTTGCAACACCGTCCCTGACCTCAGCCTCTAGTTCATGTCTTGTATAAAATAATTCATTAATAGCACATTTTTGAATTCAAATAAATTATTCTCTACATAAGCTTGGCACATAGAGTACTTCCAGTGAACACGAAAACTTCATTGATCTGGTGGTATCGAGGATCATGGAATTTTCCCCTTTAACTACTAAAACATTGGAACATTTAACTATTTTTGGTGGCACTCTAAGATGTATTACCTTTGTTTTGCTGCTTCAATAAACAGATAAATGGATTTTAACAAAAAAAGTAATCCTTTTGTTGTTTGATGCAGGGTCCTTAATAGCCTCATAAGTGGTGCAGTGCTGTATGCTGTGATCTCCTCTTAGATTGCTTTGTGGTTTGCCTAACTGTGACTCTGGGTTAAATTGATCCACAATTTCAGTTCTCAATTTAATGACACTACTATGTTATTTTACATACTGTCAGATATTGATTTTCGTTGGGTTTATCCATGATCATATCTGTAGTCTTCTGTAACAGGTCAAACTGAGAGATTTTAGGAGAAATCAGATAAAGAAGAAATTTATTTAACTAGAGACATTATGTTTTTGACAGAATGCTAAGTCAATTGTCTTTGAGAAAAATTGGCAGACTTGACCATGTCTTTATCTTTGGACAGAGAGGATTCCACCTGAATTCCTGAATTCTAGTTTTGTGGCTGCCTTTCAGATGAGTGAGGTTGTTAGAAGCCTGACCCCCACTCCAGGATGAGCATCATCCTGCTTAACTGATGAGTGATTCTGAACTACCCAGATATTTCCCATGAATAAATAACATTGTGGAGGTCTAGCTTTTAATTTTCTAAATGAAACAAATGTCACCTTTGTCATCTCTCCAAAGCAAGTCGATAAAATGAAAGGATAATGTTCGTTACATTTTCCAAAGTAGCTTCACAATATTTTTCTAAGCTATATTTCTTGTCTTCTGTTTTGATATTTCTATTATTTCTCGTTCAACTTTAATTTAGGTTCAGGGGCTACATGTGCAGGCTTCTTAATGGGTAAATTGCATGTCTCTGGGATTTTTTACACAAATAATTTCATCACACAGGTAGTGAGAATAGTGCCTGATAGTTAATTTTTCAACTCTCACCCTCCTCCTACCCCCACCATCAAGTAGGCCCTGGTGTCTATGTTCCTCTCTTTGCGTACATGTGTACTCAATGTTTAGCTCCCACTTATAAGTGGGAGCATGCAGTATATGGTTTTCTGTTCTTCCATTAATTTGCTTAGGTTAATGGCCTCCAGGTGCATTTATGTTGCTTCAAAGGACATAATTTCATTTTTCTATGGCCACATTTTTGTTTGCTGATTTAAATTCCTTCTGGATTTTGCATATTAGAACTTGGTCACCATTCCATGGATCATCTGGTCACCATTCCATGGTGTATATGTACCACATTTTCTTTATCTAGTCCACCGTTGATGGGCATCTAGATTGATATCATGTCTTGGCTATTGTGAATGATGCTGCGATTAACATACAAGTGCAAGTGTCTTTTTGATAGAATGATTTATATTCCTTTGGGTGTATACCCAACAATGGGATTGCTGCGTCAAAAGATAGTTCTGCTTTGAGTTCTCTGATGAATCTTCCAATTGGTTTCCACAGTGACGGAAATAATTTACATTCCCAGTGGTAGTGCATAATAAGCATTCCTTTTTTTCTGCAACCTTGCCACAATCTGTTATTTTCTGACTTTGTAATAATAGCCATTCTGACTAGTGCAAATGAGAAGGTGTATTAGTCTGTTTTCATGCTCCTCACAATCATGACAAAGGGCAATGAGGAGCAAGTCACATCTTACATGGATGGAGGTAGGCAATAGAGGGCTTGTGTGGAGAATCTCCCATTTTTTAAAAACATCAGATCTCATGAGAACTATTCACTCTCATGAGAAAAGCATGGAAAAGACTCACCTCCATGATTCATTCATTCACTCCCTTGTGGACCCTCTCACAGTATGTGGGAATTATGGCAGCTAGAAGATGAGATTTGGGTGGGAACACAGAACCAAACCATTTTATTCCACCCCTGGCCCTTCCCAAATCTTTTATCTTTACATTTCAAAACCAATCATGCTTTCCCAACAGTCCCTCAAACTTTTAGCTCATTACAGTATCAACTTAAAAGTCCACAGTCCAGGGTGGAGCAAGATGGACGAATAGGAACAGCTCCAGTCTCCAACTCCCAGCGCGAGTGACACAGAAGACAGGTGATTTCTGCATTTTCAACTGAGGTACTGGGTTCATCTCACTAGGGAGTGCGGGACAGTTGGTGCTGGTCAGCTGCTGCAGCCTGACCAGCGAGAGCTGAAGCAGGGCGAGGCATCGCCTCACCTGGGAAGCACAAGGGGGAAGGGAATCCCTTTTCCTAGCCAGGGGAAATGAGACACACAACACCTGGAAAATCAGGTAGCTCCCACCCCAATACTGCGCTCTACCAAGGATCTTAGCAAACGGGCACACCAGGAGATTATATACCACACCAGTCTGGGAGGGTCTCACGCCCACGGAGCCTCCCTCATTGCTAGCACAGCAGTGTGCGATCTCGAGGCAAGGCAGCTGTGAGGCTGGGGGAGGGGCACCAACCATTGCTGAGGCTTAAGTGGATAAACAAAGCAGCTGGGAAGCTCGAACTGGGAGGAGCTCACAGCAGCTCAAGGAGTCCTGCCTGTCTCTGTAGACTCCACCTCGGGGGATAGGGCACAGCTAAACAGCAACAATAACAAAAAAAAGCAGCTGAAACCTCTGCAGATGCAAACGACTCTGTCTGACAGCTTTGAAGAGAGCAGTGGATCTCCCAACACGGAGGTTGAGATCTGAGAACGGACAGACTGCCTGCTTAAGTGGGTCCTTGACCCCTGAGTGGCCTAACTGGGAGATATCCCCCACTAGGGGCAGACCAACACCCCAAACCTCACAAGGTGGAGTACACCCCTGAGAGGAAGCTTCCAAAGCAAGAATCAGACAGGTACACTTGCTGTTCAGCAATATTCTATCTTCTGCAGCCTCTGCTGCTGATACCCAGGCAAACAGGGTCTGGAGTGGACCTCAAGAAATCTCCAACAGACCTACAGCTGAGGATCCTGACTGTTAGAAGGAAAACTAACAAACAAGAAGGACACTCACACCAAAACCCCATCAGTACGTCACCATCATCAAAGACCAGAGGCAGATAAAACCACAAAGATGGGGAAAAAGCAAGGCAGAAAACCTGGAAATTCAAAAAATAAGAGCGAATCTCCCCTTCCAAAGGAACGCAGCTCATCGCCAGCAACGGATCAAAGCTGGACGGAGAATGACTTTGACGAGATGAGAGAAGAAGCCTCCAGTCCATCAAACTTCTCAGAGCTAAAGGAGGAATTACGTACCCAGCGCAAAGAAACTAAAAATCTTGAAAAAAAAGTGGAAGAATTGATGGCTAGAGTAATTAATGCAGAGAAGGTCATAAACGAAATGAAAGAGATGAAAACCATGACACGAGAAATACGTGACAAATGCACAAGCTTCAGTAACCGACTCGATCAACTGGAAGAAAGAGTATCAGCGATTGAGGATCAAATGAATGAAATGAAGCGAGAAGAGAAACCAAAAGAAAAAAAAAAGAAAAAGAAATGAACAAAGCCTGCAAGAAGTATGGGATTATGTAAAAAGACCAAATCTATGTCTGATTGGGGTGCCTGAAAGTGAGAGGGAAAATGGAACCAAGTTGGAAAACACTCTTCAGGATATCATCCAGGAGAACTTCCACAACCTAGTAGGGCAGACCAACATTCAAATTCAGGAAATACAGAGAACGCCACAAAGATACTGCTTGAGAAGAGCAACTCCAAGACACATAATTGCCAGATTCACCAAAGTTGAAATGAAGGAAAAAAATCTTAAGGGCAGCCAGAGAGAAAGGTCGGGTTACTCACAAAGGGAAGCCCATCAGACTAACAGCAGATCTCTCGGCAGAAACTCTACAAGCCAGAAGAGAGTGGGAGCCAATATTCAACATTCTTAAAGAAAAGAATTTTAAACCCAGAATTTCATTTGCAGCCAAACTAAGTTTCATAAGTGAAGGAGAAATAAAATCCTTTACAGATAAGCAAATGCTTAGAGATTTTGTCACCACCAGGCCTGCCCTCCAAGAGATCCTGAAGGAAGCACTAAACATGGAAAGGAACAACCACTACCAGCCATTGCAAAAACATGCCAAAATGTAAAGACCATCGAGGCTAGGAAGAAAATGCATCAACTAACGAGCAAAATAACCAGTTAATATCACAATAGCAGGATCAGGTTCACACATAACAATATTAACCTTAAATGTAAATGGACTAAATGCTCCAATTAAAAGACACAGACTGTCAAACTGGATAAAGAGTCAAGACGAATCAGTCTGCTGTATTCAGGAGACCCATCTCACATGCAGAGACATACATAGGCTCAAATAAAGGGATGGAGGAAGATCTACCAAGCAAATGAAGAAAAAAAAAAAAACAGGGGTTGCAATACTACTCTCTGATAAAACAGACTTTAAACCATCAAAGATCAAAAGAGACAAAGAAGGCCATTACATAATGGTAAAGGGATCCATTCAACAGGAAGAGCTAACTATCCTAAATATATATGCACCCAATACAGGAACATTACAAAGAGACTTAGACCCCCATACAATAATAATGGGAGGCTTCAACACCCCACTGTCAACATTAGACAGATCAAAGAGACAGAAAGTTAATAAGGATATCCAGGAATTGAACTCATCTTTGCAGCAAGCAGACCTAATAGACATCTACAGAACTCTCCACCCCAAGTCAACAGAATATACATTCTACTCAGCACCACATCACACTTACTCTAAAATTGACCACATAATTGGAAGTAAAGCACTCCTCAGCCAATGTACAAGAATAGAAATTATAACAAACTGTCTCTCAGACCCGGTGTAATCAAACTAGAACTCAGGACTAAGAAACTCAATAAAAACTGCTCAACTACATGGAAACTGAATAACCTGCTCCTGAATGACTACTGGGTACATAACGAAATGAAGGCAGAAATAAAGATGTTCTTTGAAACCAATGAGAACAAAGATACAACATACCAGAATCTCTGGGACACATTTAAAGAAGTGTGTAAAGGGAAATTTATAGCACTAAATGCCCACAAGAGAAAGCAGGAAAGATCTAAAATTGACACTCTAACCTCACAATTAAAAGAACTAGAGAAGCAAGAGTAAACACATTCAAAAGCTAGCAGAAGGCAAGAAATAACTAAGATCAGAGCAGAACTGAAGGATAGAGACACAAAAAACCCTCCAAAAAATCAATGAATCCAGGAGTTGGTTTTTTGAAAGGATCAACAAAATTGATAGACCACTAGCAAGACTAATAAAGAAGAAAAGAGATAAGAATCAAATAGATGCAATAAAAAATGATAAAGGGGATATCACCACCGACCCCACAGAAATACAAACTACCATCAGCGAATACTATAAACACCTCTACGCAAATAAACTAGACAATCTAGAAGAAATGGATAATTTCCTGGACACTTACACCCTCCCAAGACTAAGCCAGGAAGAAGCTGAATTCCTGAATAGACTAATAGCAGACTCTGAAATTGAGACAATAATTAATAGCCTACCAACGAAAAAAAGTCCAGGATCAGATGGATTCACAGCTGAATTTTACCAGAGGTACAAGGAGGAGCTGGTACCATTCCTTCTGAAACTATTCCAATCAATAGAAAAAGAGGGAATCCTCCCTAACTCATTTTATGAGGCCAACATCATCCTGATACCAAAGCCTGGCAGAGACACAACAAAAAAAGAGAATTTTAGACCAATATCCCTGATGAACATCGATGCAAAAATCCTCAATAAAATACTGGCAAACCAGATCCAGCAGCACATTAAAAAGCTTATCCACCATGATCAAGTTGGCTTCATCCCTGGGATGCAAGGCTGGTTCAACATATGCAAATCAATAAACATAATCTAGCACATAAACAGAACCAAGGACAAAAACCACATGATTATCTCAATAGATGCAGAAAAGGCCTTTGAAAAAATTCAGCAGCCCTTCATGCTAAAAACTCAATAAATTCAGTATAGATGGAATGTATCTCAAAATCATAAGAGCTATTTATGACAAACCCACAGCCAATATCATACTGAATTGGCAAAAACTGGAAAAATTCCCTTTGAAAACTGGCACAAGACATGGATGCCCTCTCTCACCACTCCTATTCAACATAGTGTTGGAAGCTCTGGCTAGGGCAATCAGGCAAGAGAAAGAAATCAAGGGTATTCAGTTAGGAAAAGAAGAAGTCAAATTGTCCCTGTTTGCAGATGACATGATTGTATATTTAGAAAACCCCATTGTCTCAGCCCAAAATCTCCTTAAGCTGATAAGCAACTTCAGCAAAGTCTCAGGATACAATATTAATGTGTGAAAATCACAAGCATTCTTATACACCAGTAACAGACAAACAGAGAGCTAAGTCATGAATGAACTTCCATTCACAATTGCTTCAAAGAGAATAAATTACCTAGGAATCCAACTTAAAAGGATGTAAAGAACTTCTTCAAGGAGAACTACAAACCACTGCTCAGTGAAATCAAAGAGGACACAAACAAATGGAAGAACATACCATGCTCATGGATAGGAACAATCAATATTGTGAAAATGGCCATACTGCCCCAGGTTATTTATAGATTCAATGCCATCCCCATCAAGATACCAATGAATTTCTTCACAGAATTGGAAAAAACTGCTTTAAAGTTCATATGGAATCAAAAAAGAGCCTGCATCTCCAAGACAATCCTAAGTCAAAAGAACAAAGCTGGAGGCATCACGCTACCTGACTTCAAACTATACTACAAGGCTACAGTAACCAAAACAGCATGGTACTGGTACCAAAACAGAGATATAGACCAATGGAACAGAACAGAGTCCTCAGAAATAATACCACACATCTACAGCCATCTGATCTTTGACAAACCTGAGAGAAACAAGAAATGGGGAAAGGATTTCCTATTTAATAAATGATGCTGGGAAAATTGGCTAGCCATAAATAAAAAGCTGAAACTGGATCCTTTCCTTACTCCTTATATGAAAATTAATTCAAGATGGATTAGAGACTTAAATGTTAGACCTAATATCATAAAAACCCTAGAGGAAAACCTAGGTAGTACCATTCAGGACATAGGCATGGGCAAAGACTTCATGTGTAAAACACCAAAAGCAATGGCAGCAAAAGCCAAAATTGACAAATGGGATCTAGTTAAACTAAAGAGCTTCTGCACAGCAAAAGAAACTACCACCAGAGTGAACAGGCAACCTACAGAATGGGAGAAAATTTTTGCAATCTACTCATCTAACAAAGGGCTCACATCCAGAACCTACAAAGAACTCAAACAAATTTACAAGAAAAAAACAAACAACCCCATGAAAAAGTGGGCAAAGGATATGAACAGACATTTCTCAAAAGAAGACATTCATACAGCCAACAGACACATGAAAAAATGCTCATCATCACTGGTCATCAGAGAAATGCAAAGCAAAACCACAATGAGATACCATCACATACCAGTTAGAAGGGCAATCATTCAAAAGTCAGGAAACAACAGGTGCTGGAGAGGATGTGGAGAAATAGGAACATTTTTACACTGTTGGTGGGATTGTAAACTAGTTCAACCATGGAAAACAGTATGGCGATTCCTCAAGGATCTAGAACTAGATGTACCATATGACCCAGCCATCCCATTACTGGGGATATACCCGAAGGATTATAAATCATGCTGCTATAAAGACACATGCACACTTATGTTTATTCCGGCACTATTCACAATAGCAAAGACTTGGAATCAACCCAAATGTCCATCAATGACAGACTGGATTAAGAATATGTGGCACATATACACCATGGAATACTATGCAGCCATAAAAAAGGATGAGTTTGTGTCCTTTGTAGGGACATGGATGCAGCTGGAAACCATCATTCTTAGCAAACTATCACAAGAACAGAAAACCAAACACCACATGTTCTCACTCATAGGTGGGAACTGAACAATGAGATCACTTGGACTGGGGAAGGGGAACATCACACACCGGGGCCTATCATGGGGAGGGGGGAGGGGGGAAGGATTGCATTGGGAGTTATACCTGATGCAAATGACGAGTTGATGGGTGCTGACGAGTTGATGGGTGCAGCACAGCAACATGGCACAAGTATACATATGTAACAAACCTGCACGTTATGCACATGTACCCTAGAACTTAAAGTATAATAATAATAAAAAAAACACCAAAAACACAGGGAATGCCTTTGTTTCTTGGTTTCTGTGAAAGTACTGTGTTGATTATTCACCTTAAGTCATCTTAAATGTCACCTCTTTGGAAAGGCATTTCCTTGACACCCAATTATTCAATTTTCATCTCAACCAATTATTTATCACTACTTGATGTTTTTGTTCATTTACTTATTTATTTGCTTACTGTCTATCCACCATGACTAGAATGCAAACTTGACAAAAACAGGGACTTTTGTCTGTCTTTATTGATGTCATATCCCTATTTCATGAATCAGCAGTTGGCATCTAGTTAAGAACTTAAGGAGTAAAGGCAATGTATTATAAAGAAATGGAGGCAACTCAAAAAACCCAAAGGCAGGACATACAGTCTCGTGAGTTAATGGAATTAGAATTAGGAAATCATTAGGGTCACTGGCACAAATTCTCATCTCTACTTTTTCCTGCACATCTAATTGTCTGCCCCTCTCTTCCCTCTCCCTCTCGCCTCTCTTTCTCTCCTTCTCCTTCTGCTCTTGCCCTTCCTCCTCCTGTGCCTTCTTTTTCTTTTCCTCTATTTCCATTTTTCTTCCTCTCCCTCTTTCTAGATAACTTTAATTTTGTTGGTGTGTATAAATCCAAACATGGCCATTTCATAGCTCCCAGGCTTACATTTTCCTAAGTCATCTCCTACTTAGAGAACACAGATCAGAAATGAGTCCTGACTTTTTCTCTCAATCATTACTTTCACATTCCTGGGATAAAAAACCTAAGTGGATCACATCGGTCAGATGTTTACCTCTTGCCAAGGGAAGAGGGGAACCTATCCCTAAGTGTGGGTAGGGGCCAGTTCTGGGAGGAGAGAAATATGGATTGGCAGTCAGTATAAAACATGTCTGCAACAGTCACACAAACAGGCTTTAGCAGAAAATGACTGAACAGTTGGAAAGTGTCTGGGAGTGAATTACACATGATAAATTAGTTTATGTGGTGCTAAGAAATATTTCATAAATCTTGATAACTTGAAACAAAAATACATTTTCACTATTTGTTCCATAAAGGTCCACAGGGTACTCAATGTAGTCACTCAGGTACCCAGACTTACAGACTCTCCAACATCTCGGTAGGTACATGCAAGGTTGCTAAAGCAGGAAAAGAGAAGTCTAGAGAGTCAATCAATGACACTCAAATGCTGGCCTTGCCTGTGATGCACTTAACTTCTGCTCAAATTTCACCAGCCGAAGTTAGGTCAAATAGACATGCCTAACTTCAAGGGAGTGAGTGAATAACTGTATTCTTTCATGTACCTTAAAATGCAGAAGAACCAGATGTTGGTGAACATTAGATATTCATTAGAATCCACCATGTGTACTGTGTGGATTAATGGAAAAACCCCTTGCCCAGGTGCAAGGAGGCCTAGGCTTTTCTGGGAATATATGGTGTAATCTTAAATAATTCATATGCCTTCTCTGGATCTCTATTTCACCATATGTAAAACGTGTAAGTTAGATGACATGATGTCTTATGGTCTTCCCACTTCTAATATTCTCCAGAACTTGCTATTAGGTTGGTGCAAAAGTAATTGTGGTTTTACCATTATTTTTGTACCAACCTAATATTAAGTTATTGTGCTACTCTGAAAAAGGAACTTCGTAATTAGTTTCTTTACTTGTTCGATGAAGCAAATGCTGATTTTGCCTATTTCTCACATCTCAGGGTTCTTGTGAACATTAAATTAGCTAGTCTTATGAGAGTGTTTTGAAAGTTAATTTAAAAAACATGTGAATGTGTGAACGCAAGGTTTTATTACTACTGCTGTTGCAACCGTTACTACTTCTATTGCTATCCCTATTTCTACTATTACTTCTATTATTACTATTTACTGCTGTTGTTTTTGTCAATGCTGCTGTTGCTACTTCTACAAAACTTTATTCCAGATGGCTCTGGAATAAATATAACAGCAAGGCATTCACTGACCAAGTATGGGATGAAAATCTGCCTTAGGATGGAAATCACTTGGTTATATGACAAGAGGTTTGAAAATATTACCATCTGGATTAATGCCTGAACTGACTAGAACCTCTGCCTCATGCTCACAGTTTAGCTCCCTAGGGCACATCAACTTGCTGTTCACACCACACAGAAAGAAAAATCTCCAGTGGCCACCTGGGCCTATTAGAGCATGGAGGAAGTTATGCATATAGCAGATTCTTGAGAAATACATGGGAAATTCCTCAATCCTATGTAAACTTTCAAAGGAATTTTATTTTGGGGGGCCAAGGCTCATATATGTGAGTCAAAGAAATAAAGTGTTTTCCTTCCGAAGTATGCAGAAAAATCCATTCTCTGCCTTCATCATTTATGACAGATAATACATACTAGAGATAATGTAGTAATTTTGGCTAGTAAAAGGGATTCTCCAAGGCTACCTACCTATAATTTTAGGCCTGCAAAAATTTAATATAAATGGTAATCATGCTTATCTTTTGAAAGCATTAGTTACCCCATTAAATTTGTTCCCAATCTCCTTGCCTCTCACGAGCAATGAATCAGGAATGTCAAATGCATTTATTTTGCATAACTCTCTAAACAGTTCACTCCAAAAACTATCAGTGTTCTCCATACTATTATAAGTAGAGTCCTTAGCATTTTTAGGTCTGATTATATTAAGCAGCCAACTCTAGAAACCCCAAAGCCAACAAAAGAACTACATCCTTAATATTCTGTTCCTCTAGAACCACTCCTTGTACCAAAATCTGCATTAGGGTTCTCTAGAGAGAAAGAACTAATGGTGAGTGTGTGTGTGTGTGTGTGTGTGTGTGTGTGTGTATACACATATGTGTGTATTTATATACGTATATGTGTATATATGTGTGTGTGTGTATATATATATGAATTTATTAAATATTAGCTCACACGATCACAAGAGTCCACAATAGGCTGTCTGCAGGCTAAGGAGCAAGGGCAGCCAGTCCGAGTTTGAAAACTGAAGAACCTGGAGTCCAATGTTCAAAGGCAAAAAGCATCTAGCATGGGAGAAAGATGTAGGCTGGGAGGCTAAGCGAGTCTCTTTTTCACATTTTTCTGCCTTCTTATAGTCTAGCTGCAGTGGCAGTTGATTAGATTGTTCCTACCCAGATTAAGAATGTGTCTTCCCTGGGAGGTGGAGGTTGCAGTGAGCTGAGACTGTGCCATTGCACTCCAGCCTGGGTAACAATAATGAAACTGTCAAAAAGAAGAAAAAAAAAAAAAAAAAAAAAGAAAAAGAAAAAGAAAAGGAAGAAAAAGGGGTTGCCTTTCCCAGCCCACTTACTCAAATGTTAATCTCTTTTGACAACATTCTCACAGACACACACAGGATCAATGCTTTGTATCCTTCAATCCAATCAAGTTGACACTCAGTATTAACCATCACACACATGGACCTTCCAAGTGTCTTGTATCCCTAAACACCCCAGAACCAGCTGTCTTCTTGGCCATCAAGGGTGGCCAGGCTCTCTCACACATCCAAAGAATAAGGGCTGAATCCATGATGTTGACGAATGGATGTACTGCAGGCCTCGTCACCTGTACACCTCACCAGGAAATGCCCACTGACTTGGGAACCCAGCAGAGCCACTTCACCCCTGCCTCAGCACTTGGGTTGGTCACAACTCTGCATTTCTCAGGGATGGATTTCCCAGTGGTGACCAATAAACATGTAGCTTTTTCTGCTGCTGCAGCCACTTCCCCTATTGCCCTCAGGTGGTAGATGGAGTGAGGAGCTGAAGAACTTTTGCAGGTTTTAACACACCACAGCTGCTATAAAGAAATATGGCCAGAATATTTCCCACATGGGTCTTTACCCTTGCTACTCCTCATTGGGTAGGACTCCCTAACCTGGGGCCCCAGTGCAGCCACCCTACACCTACCTGATCTCTTCAGTTAGTGGCAGTTTTGTGTTCCTCTGGGGTGGAATTCCAAGAGACAACCAACAGGCTCTGCCATTGCTACTATAGCAATACTCGCTTTTGCTGCCCTAGGGCTGGGGAATGAACAAAAATTGGTCACTTTGCTCATGCTGCCAACATGCTGCAGTCAACATATAGAGAACAGCCCTATCTCTCTCCCCTGTATGGTGCTGACACCCTGCTCTTCATCAGGCAGGGTCCCTGGTTTGTGCCCACAGTGGAACTGCACAACCCCTAGCTGAACATTTCCGTTGTAAGTGACTCTGTGTCCTTCTGGGGTGGAGTTTTGAGAGGCAACTGACAGACTTTTTGCCATAGCACCAGTACCCACCCTTGCTGCCATTAGAAATGGGGAACAAAGGGCCTGAATGCTTTACTCACACCTCTAGCACACCATAGCCACCACATGGAAATGAGGCCAGAGTGTTTTTTTAATGTGAACCCCTCCCCTGCTTCCCCCAGGCTGGGGAAGGAATAAACATCCCGAGTTCGACTCAGAGCTGTGTTGTGCAGCCTCAGATCTGTGGCCAGCACTCAAGTAGAAACTTGAGGAGCCCAATCTCTCAAGGCACTGAGAGAAAACATGGTTGCACACACAGTTTAAAACTGAGGAGCCATATGTCAGAATAAGAGCCGTCTACAAGCCATTACACTTAAAGTGCCATCTACTGCATCACAGTCCAGTCTACAACACCAAAAATACATTGCTAATATACCCCCCATGAAACCAAAGACAAGAATTCAGCCACAAATAAAGACAGTACACAAAGCCTCTGCCTTCTGAAAACATCCAGAAATAAAGCCAATTTACTATTCTTAAATTACACCAGAGTTAAGGGCATATCAGGCCACACAAATGATAAATAGCTAGTATAAGAACTCTGCCAAGTGTAAAATCCAAAGTGTCTTCTTACCTTCAAATGACTGCACTAGTTTCCCAGCAATGGTTCTTGACCAGAATGAAACAGATAAAATGAGAGACATAGAATTTAAAATTGAAATGGCAATGCAGATTATTGAGATTCAGGAGAAAGTTAAAACCCACTTCAAGGAATCTGTGGAATCCAGTACAACAATTCAAGAGATAAAAGATGAAATAGACATTTTAAAAATAAGTGAACTGACCTAATAGAACTGAAAAATTCAGCACAAGAATTTCATTACACAATCAAAAGCATTAACAGCAGGATAGACCAAACTGAAAAAAAGCATCTTAGAGCCCAAAGACTTGTTCTTCAAATTAACTCAATCAGACAAAACTAAAAAAAAGGAACTTAAAATATAAATAAAAATATCTGAGCATATGGAATTATGTAAAGAGACCAAACTAAGGACTCATTGCAATCCCTGAAAGAGGAAGAGATTGCAAGCAACTTAGAAAATGTATTTGAATATATTGCCCATGAAAATTCCCCTAACTTCACTAAGGAAGTCAAAATTCAAATTCAGGAAATTCAGAGAATGCCTACAAAATACTATAAAATACTATAAAAGATTATCATCCCCAAGACGCACTGTCATCATATTCTCCAAGGTCAGCATGAAAGAAGAAATATGAAAGGCAGCTAGAGAAAAGAGATAGATAACTCAGAAAGAAAATCCCATCAGGTCAACAATGACCTTTTCAGCAGAAATCTTACAAGCTTGAAGCAAGTAGGGGCATATATTCAACATCTTTCAAGAAAAGAAATTCCAGCCAAATTTTATTTTCATACAAATTAAACTTCATAATTGAAGGAGAAATAAAATATTTTTCCAAAAAGCAAATGCTAAAGAATTTATTATCAACACAACTACCTTAAAAGAGGTCCTTAAGAGAGTACTAAACATGGAAATGAAGGACCATTACTGGTCACCACAATAACACACGTAAGTACATAGACTGTTGACACTATAAAGTGGATACACAATCAAATCTACATAACAAACAGCTAACAACATGACAGGATCAAATTCTCACATATCAATATTAATCTTGAACATAAAGAGGCTAAATGTTCCACTTAAAAGGCACAGAGTGGTGAAGTTGGATAAAGAACTAAGACCAAACCTTATGCTGAAGCAAATGGAAAACAAAAAAGAACAAAGGGTTGTTATTCTTATTTCAGACAAAACAGACACTAAACCAAAAATGATGGAAAAAAAAAAAAAACGAAGAAGGACATTATGTAATGATAGAGTTTTCAGTTCAACAGGAAGGCTTAAATATCCTAAATATGTATACACTCAACACAGGAACACTGAAATTTGTAAAGCAAGTTCCTAGTGACCTATGAAGAGACTTAGATAACCCACAATAAGGGTGGAAAACTTTAGCACCTCACTGACAATATTACACAGATCATTGAGGTAGGAAACTTAGAAAGATATTTAGAACCTAAACTCAGCATTTGCCCATATGGACATAACAGACAATGACATGGTTTGGCTCTGTGCTCCCATGTAAATCTTATGTCAAATTGTTATCCTCTTGTGTCAGGGAGCAACATGGTGGGAGGTGATTGCATCATGGGTGCAGATTTTTCCCATGCTGTTGTTATGACAGTGAGTGAGTTCTCATGAGATCTGATGGTTTAAAAGTATGACACTTCCCCCCTTGCTCTCATTCTCCTACTGCCATGTAAAATGTGCCTTGCTTTCCCTTCACAGTTTGCCATAATTACAAGTTTCATGAGGCTTCCTTAAACATGCAAAACTATGATTCAATTAAACGTCTTTTATTAACAGATTACTCAGTCTCAGGCAGGTCTTTTTAGCAGTGTGGAAATGGACCACTACTGATATCTGTAAAAAAATTCAACCACCAAAAACAGCATATACACCCTTCTCATCTCCATATGATATGGCACAAACTCTAAGACTGACCACACTCTGCCATGAAGCAATTCTCACCAAATTCCAAAAAAAGGGAATTATACCATTTTCAATCTTGAACCACAGTACAATAAACATAGAAATAAATACCAAGATCTTGCAAAACCATACAATTACATAAAATTTAAGCAACTCACTCCTGAATGACTTTTGGACAAACAATGACATTAAGGCAAGAGTCAGTAATTTCTCTGAAATTAATTCAAGCAAAGGCACAACATACCAAAATCTCTGAGACAGAGCTAAAGCAATGTTAAAAGTTTAAAGTGTTATAAACTTGAAACAAAAAATTAGAAAGATATCCAATTAACAACCTAACATTCAAGATGGTCGAATAGGAACAGCTCCAGCCTCAAGCTCCCAGCATGAGTGACACAGAAGACAGGTGATTTCTGCATTTCCAACCAGGTTCATCTCACTGGGGTGTGTTGGACAGTCAGTGCAGGACAGTGGGTACAGCCCAATGAGTGAGAGCCAAATCAGGGTGAGGCATCGCCTCACCTGGGAAGCACAAGGGGGAAGGGAACTCCTTTTCCTAGCCAAGGGAAACCGTGCCACACAACACGAGGAAAATCAGGTCACTCCCACCCTAATACTGTGCTTTACCAATGGTCTTAGCAAATGACACACCAGGAGATTATATCCAGTGCCTGACTCGGAGGGCCCCAAGCCCATGGAGCCTCCCTCATTGCTAGCACAGCAGTCTGAGATCTAACTGCAAGGTGGCAGCGAGGCTGGGGGAGGGAGGCCCACCATTGCTAAGGCTTAAGTAGGTAAACAAAGCCACCAGGAAGTTCGAACTGGCAGGAGGCCACTGCAGCTCAAGGAGGCCTGCCTGCCTGTGTAGACTCCACCTATGGGGACAGGGCATAGCTAAATAAAAAGCAGCAGAAACCTCTGCAGATGTAAATGTCCCTGTCTGACAGCTTTGAAGAGAGCAGTGGTTCTCCCAGCATGGAGGTTGAGATCTGAGAACGGACAGACTGCCTGCTAAAGTGGGTCCCTGATCCCTGAGTAGCCTAACTGGGAGCATCCCCACTAGGTGCAGACTGACACCTCACACCTCACATGGCCAGGTACACCTCTAAGCCAAAGTTTCCAGAGCAACAATCAGACAGCAACACTCGCTGTTCAGGAATATTCTCTTTTCTGCAGCCTCTGCTGCTGATACCCAGGCAAACAGGGTCTGGAGTGAACCTCAAGCAAACTCCAACAGATCTGCAGCTGAGTCCTGACTGTTAGAAGGAAAACTAACAAACAGAAAGGACACCCACACCAAAACCCCATCAGCACATCATCATCATCAAAGACCAAAGGTAGATAAAACCACAAAGATAGGGAAAAAGCAGTAAAGAAAAGCTGCAAATTCAAACAATCAGACCGCATCTCCCCCTCCAAAGGAATGCAGCTCCTCACCAGCAATGGAACAAAGCTGGACGGAGAATGACTTTGTCGAGTCGAGAGAAGAAGGCTTCAGTCAATCAAACTTGTCAGAGCTAAAGGAGGAACTATAAACCCAGAGCAAAGAAACTAAAAACCTTGAAAAAAGATTTGACAAATGGATAACTAGAATAATCATTGCAGAGAAGTCCATAAACGACCTGACAGAGATGAAAACCATGACATGAGAACTACGTGACAAATGCACAAGATTCAGTAACTGACTGGATCAACTGGAAGAAAGAGTATCAGTGATTGAAGATAAAATGAATGAAATGAAGTGAGAAGAGAAGTTTAGAGAAAAAAGAGTAAAAAGAAATGAACAAAGCCTCCAAGAAATATGGGATTAGGTGAAAAGATCAAATCTACGTCTGATTGGTGTACTGGAAAGTGACAGGGAAAATGGAACCAAGTTGGAAAACACTCTGCAGGATATTATCCTGGAGAACTTCCCCAACCTAGGAAGGCAGACCAGAATTCAAATTCAGGAAATACACAGAATGCCACAAAGATACTCCTTGAGAAGACCAACTCCAGGACACATAATTGTCAGATTCACCAATGTTGAAATGAAGGAAAAAATGTTAAGGGCAGCCAGAGAGAAAGGTCGGGTTACCCACAAAGGGAAGCCCATCAGACTAACAGCAGATGTCTCGGCAGAAACTCTCCAAGCCAGAAGAGAGTGGGGGCCAATATTCAATATTCTTAAAGAAAAGAATTTTCAACCCAGAATTTCATATCCAGCCAAAATAAGTTTCATAAGTGAAGGAGAAGTAATCCTTTACAGACAAGCAAATGCTGAGAGATTTTGTCACCACCAGGCCTGCCCTACAAGAGATCCTGAAGGAAGCACTAAACATGGAAAGGAACAACCAGTACCAGCCATTGCAAAAACATGCCAAAATGTAGAGACCATCGATGCTCAGAAGAAACTGCATCAAATAATGAGCAAAATAACCAGCTAACATCATAATGACAGGATCAAGTTCACACATAACAATATTAACCTTAAATGTAAATGGGTTAACTGGTCCAATTAAAAGACACAGCCTGGCAAATTGGATAAAGATTCAAGACACTGGCCGGGCGCAGTGGCTCACACCTGTAATCCCAGCACTTTGGGAGGCCGAGACAGATGGATCACGAGGTCAGGAGATTGAGATCATCCTGACTAACACGGTGAAACCCCGTCTCTACTAAAAATACAAAAAATTAGTCGGGCACGGTGGCAGGTACCTGTAGTCCCAGCTACATGGGAGGTTGAGGCAGTAGAATGGCACGAACCCAGGAGGCAGAGCTTGCAGTGAGCTGAGATCCGGCCATTGCACTCCAGCCTGGGCGACAGAGCGAGACTTCATCTCAAAAAAAAAAAAAAAAAAAAAAAAAAAGAGTCAAGATCCATCAGTTTGCAGTATTCAGGAGACCCATCTTATGTGTAGAGACACACATAGGCTCAAAATAAAGGGGCGGAGGAAGATCTACCAAGCAAATGGAAAACAAAAAAAGGCAGGGGTTGCAATCCTAGTCTCTGATTCAACAGACTTTAAACCATCAAAGATCAAAAGAGACAAAGAAGGCCATTACATAATGGTAAAGAGATCAATGAAGTAAGAAGCGCTAACTATCCTAAATACATGTGCACTCAAAACAGGAGCACCCAAATTCATAAAGCAAGTCCTTGGAGACTTACAAAGAGACTTAGACTCCCACACAATAATAATGGGAGACTTTAACACCCCACTGGCAACATTAGACAGATCAACAAGACAGAAAGTTAACTAGAATATCCAGGAATTGAACTGAACTCTGCACCAAGCAGACCTAATAGACAACTACAGAACTCTCCACCCCAAATCAACAGAATATACATTCTTTTCAGCACCACATTGCACTTATTCCAAAACTGACCACACAGTGGAAGTAAAGCACTCCTCAGCAAATGTACAAGAACAGAAATGATAACAAACTGTCTCTCAGACCACAGTGCAATCAAACTAGAACTCAGGACTAAGAAACTCAATCAAAACCACTCAGCTACATGGAAACTGAACAACCTGCTCCTGAATGACTACTGGGTACATAACAAAATGAAGGCAGAAATAAAGATGTTCTTTGAAACCAATAAGAACAAAGACACAACATACTAGAATCTCTGGGACACATTTAAAGCAGTGTGTAGAGGGAAATTTATAGCACTAAATGACCACAAGAGAAAGCTGGAAAGATCTAAAATTGACACCTTAACATCACAATTAAAAGAACTAGAGAAGCAAGAGCAAACACATTCAAAAGCTAGCAGAAGGCAAGAAATAACTCAGATCAGAGCAGAACTGAAAGAGATAGAGACACAAAAAACCCTTTAAAAAAATCAATGAATCCAGGAGCTGTTTTTTGAAAAGATCAACAAAATTGATAGACCACTAGCAAGACTAATAAAGAAGAAAAGAGAGGAGAATCAAGTAGACACAATAAAAAATGATAAAGGGGTTATCACCACCACCCCACAGAAATACAAACTACCATCAGAGAATACTATAAACACCTCTACACAAATAAACTAGAAATCCTAGAAGAAATGGACAAATTCCTGGAAACATACACTCTCCCAAGACTAAACCAGGAAGAAGGTGAATCCCTGAATAGACCAATAGCAGGCT
Source organism: Macaca nemestrina (assembly GCF_043159975.1). NCBI lineage: Eukaryota > Metazoa > Chordata > Mammalia > Primates > Cercopithecidae > Macaca > Macaca nemestrina. The sequence goes on along the minus strand of NC_092145.1, from coordinate 76,390,508 downwards.
CTGAAATTGAGGCAATAATTAATAGCCTACAAAAAAACAAAACAAACAAACAAACAAAAAAAACAAAACAAACAAACAAAAAAAAACTGGGACCAGACAGATTCACAGCTAAATTCTACCAGAGGTACAAGGAGGAGCTGGTACCATTGCTTCTGAAACTATTCCAATCAATAGAAAAAGACGGAATCCTCCCTAACTCATTTTATGAGGCCAACATCATCCTGATGCCAATGCCTGGCAAAGACACAATAACAAAAAAAGAGAATTTTAGACCAATATCCCTGATGAACATCGATGCAAAAATCCTCAATAAAATACTGGCAAACTGAATCCAGCAGCACATCAAAAAGCTTATCCACCATGATTAAGTGGGCTTCATCCCTGGGATGCAAGGCTGGTTGAACATACACAAATCAATAAACGTAATCCAGCATATAAACAGAACAAAAGACAAAAACCACATGATTATCTCAACAGATGCAGAAAAGGCCTTTGACAAAATTCAAGAGTCCCTCATGCTAAAAACTCTCAATAAATTCGGTATTGATTGAACATATCTCAAAATGATAAGAGCTATTCATGACAAATCCACAGCCAATATCATACTGAATGGGCAATAACTGGAAGCATTCCCTTTGAAAACTGGAACAAGACAGGGATACCCTCTCTCACCACTCTTATTCAACATAGCATTGGAAGTTCTGGCTAGGGCAATCAGGCAAGAGAAAGAAATAAAGGGTATTCAATTAGGAAAAGAGGAAGTCAAATTGTCCTTGTTTGCAGATGGCAAGATTGTATATTTAGAAAACCCCATTGTCTCAGCCCAAAATCCGCTTAAGGTGATAAGCAACTTCAGCAATGTCTCAGGATACAAAATCAATGTGCAAAATTCACAAGCATTCTTATACACCGGTAACAGACAAACAGAGAACTATATCATGAATGAACTCCCATTCACAATTGCTTCAAAAAGAACAAAATACCTAGAAATCCAACTTTCAAGGGATGTGAAAGAGCTCCTTAAGGAAAACTACAAACCACTGCTTAATGAAATGAAAGAGGACACAAACAAGTGGAGGTACATTCCATGTTCATGGATAGGAAGAATCAATATCATGAAAATGGCCATACAGCCCAAGGTAATTTATAGATTCAATGCCATCCCCATTAAGCTACTAAGGACTTTCTTCACAGAATTGGAAAAAACTACTTTAAAGTTCATATGGAACCAAAAAAGAGCCCACAGTGCCAAGGCAATCCTAAATCAAAAGAATAAAGTTGGAGACATCATGCTACCTGACTTCAAACTATACTACAAGGCTACAATAACCAAAACAGTGTGGCACTGGTACCAAAACAGAGATGTAGACCAATGGAACAGAACAGAGTCCTCAGAAATTATACCACACATCTACAACCATCTGATCTTTGACAAACCTGACAAAAACAAGAAATGGGGAAAGGATTTCCTATTTAATAAATGGTGCTGGGAAAACTGGTTAGCCATAAGTAGAAAGCTGAAACTGGATCCTTTCCTTACTCCTTATACAAAAATTAATTCAAGATGGAATAGAGACTTAAATGTTAGACCTAAAACCATGAAAACCCTAGAAGAAAACCTAGGCCATATCATTCAGGACTTAGGCATGGGCAAGGACTTCATGTCTAAAACACCAAAAGCAATGGCAACAAAAGCCAAAATTGACAAATGGGATCTCATTAAACTAAAGAGCTACTACACAGCCAAAGAAACTACCATCAGAGTGAATAGGCAACTTACAAAATGGGAGAAAATTTTTGCAATCTACTCATCTGACAAAGGGCTTATATCCAGAACCTACAAAGAACTCAAACACATTTACAAGAAAAAATAAAACAACCCCATCAGAAAGTGGGCCAAGGATATGAACAGTCATTTCTCAAAAGAAGACATTTATGCAGCCAATAGACACATGAAAAAATGCTCATCATCACTGGCCATCAGAGAAATGCAAATCAAAACCACAATGAGATACCATCTCACACCAGTTAGAATGGCAATCATTCAAAAGTCAGGAAACAACAAGTGCTGGAGAGGATGTGGAGAAGTAGGAACACTTTTACACTGTTGGTGGGACTGTAAACTAGTTCAACCAATGTGGAAAACAGTATGGCGATTCCTCAAGGATCTAGAACTAGAAATACCATTTGACCCAGCCATCCCATTACTGGGGATATACCCAAAGGATTATAAATCATGCTGCTATAAAGAGACATGCACACTTATGTTTATTGTGGCACTATTCATAATAGCAAAGACCTGGAACCAACCCAAATGTCCATCAGTGACAGACTGGATTTAGAAAATGTGGCACATATACACCATGGAATACTATGCATCAATAAAAAAGGATGAGTTTGTGTCCTTTTTAGGGACATGGATGCCACTGGAAACCATCATTCTCAGCAAACTATCACAAGAACAGAATACCAAACACCGCATGTTGTCATTCATAAGTGGGAATTGAACAATGAGATCACTTGGACACAGGAAGGGGAACATCACACAGGGCCTATTGTGGGGTGGAGGGAGTGGGGAGGGATAGCATTAGGAGATATACCTAATGTAAATGATGAGTTAATGGGTGCAGCACACCAACACGTCATATGTATACATATGTAACAAATCTGCACGTTGTGCACATGTACCCTAGAACATAAAGTATAATTTAAAAAAAGAAAAAAAACCACAACCTAACATTGCACGTAGAAGAGCTAGAAAAACAAGAGCAAACTAACTCCAAAGCTGGCAGAAGAAAAGAAATAACGAAAATAAGAGCTGAACTGAATAAGATGGAGATTTAAAAAGTCATACAAAAGATCAAGGAAACAAAAAATTGGTTTTTTGAAAGAATGAATAAGATTGACAGACTGTTCACTGGATTAATGAAGAAGAAAGAGAGAAGATTCATAGAAACACAAACAGAAAAGATAAAGGGGACATTAACACTGATCTCAAATTAATACATAAGCCTTTAGGGACTAAGGACTCTTGAAAACTATGCACACCACCTAGAAAACTTTGAAGAAATGGATAAATTCTTGATATCATACAACCTCTCAAGAGTGAACCAGGAAGAAATTGAAACCATGAACAGACCAATAATGAGTAGCAAAATTTAATCAGTAATTAAAAAAAAAAAAAAGCCTGCCAACCTGTGGAAGCCCTGAATCAGATGAATTCACAGCTGAGTTCGAACTGATGTATAAAGAATAGCTGGTACAATTCTGCTGAAACTATTCCAAATAATTGAGGAAGAGGAACTGTTCTCCAATTCATTATATGAGGCCAGCATCATTCTAAAACCAAAACCTGGCAGAGACACAACAAAAAAATTCAGGCCAATATATTTAATTAACATAAATGCAGAAATCCCCAACAAAATTTTAGCAAATGGAATCCAGCAGTACATCAAGAGGCTAATTCACCATGCTCAAGCAGATTTTGTTCTTGGTATGCAAGATTGATTCAACATATACAAATCAATACATGTGAATTACCACACACATAACTAAAAGCAGAAGACATATGGTCATCTTAATGGATCTAGTAAAGGCTTTTGATAAAATTCAACATACCTTCACGTTGAAAACCCTCAACCAACTAGGCATTAAAAGATGCATGAAAATAATAAGCACTATGTATGGCAAACCCACAGCCAACTTCCTACTCATCTGGAAAAATGTGGAAGTGTTCCCCTTCAAAACTGGATAAACACAAGGGTGCCCATTCTCACCACTCTCACCACTCTTAATCAGTATCATACTATAAGTCCCACCCATAGCAATCAGGTGAGAGAAAGAAAGAAAAGGCATTCAAGTAGGAAGAGAGGTAGTCAAACTCTGTCTTCGGATGATATGATTATTTACCTAGGAAACCTTATAGCCTCTGCCCAAAGGCTCTAAGAGCCTGATAACCTGAACGTGTACTACTGAACTTAAACAACTTCAGTAAGTTTCAGAATAAAAAATCAATGTATAAAAATTAGTAGCATTTCCGTACACCAATAATATCCAAGCAGAGAGCAAAATCAAGAATACATTTTCATTCACAATAGCAACAAAAAATAATAAAATGCCTAGGAATTCAGTTTACTGGGAAAGTGAAAGACCTATATAATGAGAATTACAAAACACTACTGAAATAAATCAGAGATGACATAAACAAATAGAGAAACATTAAACATTCTGTGTTCACGGACAGGAATTATCAATATCGTTAAAACAGCCATACTTCCCAAAGCAATTTACAGATTTGACGTTACTCCTATCAGACTACCAACAACATTATTTACACAATTAGAATAAAAACCAGTCTATAATTCATTTGGAAGCAAAAAGAGCCTGAATAGCTAAAGTAATCTTAAGCAAAAAAGAAATTAAGCCAGAGGCATCACACTACCCAACTACAAACTCTGCTGCAAGGCTGCAGTACCCCAAACAGTATAATACTGGCACAAAAACAGACACATAGACTAATGGAACACGTTAGATAACCCCAAAATAAAGCCACACACCTACAACCATCTGATCTTTGACAAAGCTGACAAGAAATGGGGAAACGACTTCCTATTCAATAAATGATGTTGGGATAACTGGCTAGTCATATGCAGAAGATTGAAAGCAAACATCTTACTTTCACCATATAAAAAATCAATTCAAGTTGGATTAAAGACTTAAATGTTAAACCCAAAACTATAAAAACCACAGAAGAAAACCTGGAAAATATCACTGTGGACATTGGCACCAGATAAGAATTCATGATGAAGACTCCAAAAGCAATTGCAATGACAACAAAAATTGACAAGTGGGACCTAATTAAAGAGCTTCTGTACAGCCCAATGCATGTGGTGGAAAATGTAGGTAAATGCATTGGCCATGTGTTATGGTGATAACAAAAACTTCAGTTTAAAAATGCACCTTTTGTCTGCATTGGCCTTTTTTTTTTTTCCTTCAGCTGATGGGATTCCAGGAACTTTTAATAACTTAAAGCACATTTACCTGAGAAAGCAAGCAAAGTTACTGACTGGTTTGAAAATAATTGTGTGCATGGTAGGACACAAAGGTAAAGAGTGATCATGCTATTCAGTCACCAGTATGGTTTTCATTAAATTTGTAATTTGTGTATATGAGCACATGGAGAATAGATTTTTGCACACACAAAACAAAATAGTAGCATGGCACAGAAGGTGTAAATATTTAATAGGGAATGCTCGTGTTGATGTATATTGAATCATAGAAGAATTTCAAAAAGAAAAAGCACCATGTATAATATGAATATAAATGTATTCTCTGAGTAGATCAACGTTCTGAAAGAAAGAGCTATTCATTTTGATGCAAGATTTCAAAATATAGTTAGTGATCATGAAAGTTGGCCAAATCTTGTGAACTGTCTTCATGCAATTGTCCATAGTCCATCCCTGTAAGAAATTTTTTCGCATGTTGAATTTTCTTCTCTTTTAGTTTTTTTTCACCATTTAAAATTGTTGGTATTATTTTTTACAATTTGCTATACTATGCACTTTGTCTTATCATTTTCCTGTATTAGTCTGGTTTTCAGGCTGCTGATAAAGACATACCTGAGACTGGGCAATTTACAAATAAAAAAAGGTTCATTGGATAACTCACAGTTCTACATGTTGGGGGAAGTCTCACAATAATGACGGAAGGCAAGACGGGACAAGCCACTTCTTATGTGGATGGCAGCAGGCAAAAAGAGAGCTTGTGCAGGAAAACTCCACCTTATAAAGTCGTCAGCTCTTGTGAGGTTTATTCACTTTCCTGAGAAGAGCACAAGAAGACCTGCCCCCATTATTCAATTACCTCCCACCGGATACCTTCCAAAACATGTGGAAATTCAAGATGAGATTTGAGTGGGGACAGAACCAAGCCATATTATTTCACCCCAGCCCCTCCCAAATATCACGTCCTCAAATTTCGAAACCAATCATGCCTTCCCAGCAGTCCCCCAAAGTATTGACTTATTTCAGCATTAACTTAAAAGTCCACAGTCCAAAGTCTCATCCAAGACAAGGCAAGTCCCTTCTGTCTATAAGCCATAGCCCACTTTTTGATGGGATTATCATTATTATTAGTTTTTTCTCGCTGACTTATTTGAGTTCCTTTTAGTTTCTGGATATTAGTACTTTGTTGAATGTGTAGATTGTGAAGACTTTGTCCCACTCTGTAGGTTGTATGTTTACTCTGCTGATTGTTACTTTTGCTGTGCAGAAGCTTTTTGGTGTAATTAAGTCCCATCTCTTAATGTTTATCTTTGTTTTTCTTGCATTTGCTTTTTGTACTTTGCCATGAAGTCTTTGCCTAAGTCTATGTCTAAAGGGTTTTTCCAGTGTTATCTCCTAGAATCCTTGTGGTGGTTTTCCGGTCTTAGATTCAAGACTTTGATTAGTCTTGAGTTGATTTTTGTATAAGGTGAGAGATGAGGATCCAGTTTTATTCTTCTACATATGGCTTGCCAGCTATTCCAGCACCATTTGTTGAATAAGATGCCCTTTCCCCAGTTTATGTTTTTGTTTGCTTTGTCAAAGATCAGTTGGCTGTAAGTAGTTGACTTTGTATCTGGGTTCTCTATTCTGTTCCATTGATTTCTATGCCTAGTTTTAAACCAGTACTATCCTGTTTTGGTGACTATGTCTCTATAACATAGTTTGAAGTCGGGTACTGTAATGCGTCCATATTTATTCCTTTTGCTTATCTTGCTTTGGCCATATTGGCCCTTTTTTGATTCTTTGTGAATTTTAGCATTTTTAAAATAATTCTTTGAAGAATGATGGTGGTGTTTTGATGGGAATTGCATTAAATTTGTAGACTGCTTTCGGCAGCATGGTCATTTTCACAATATTGATTTTACCCATTCATGAGCATTGGATGTGTTTCCATTTGTTTGTGTCATCTATTTCTTTCAGTAGTGTACTGTAGTATTACTTGTAGTGGTCTTTCACCTCCTTGTTTTGGTATATTCCCAAGTATTTTATTATATGTACATTAATTTTCTGTCCTGAAACTTTTTTTTTTTTTTTGAGATGGAGACTCGTTTTGTAGCCTAGGCTGGAGTGCAGTGGCACAATCTTGGCTAACTGCAACTTCCATCTCCTGGGTTCACATGATTCTCCTGCCTGAGCCTCCTGAGTATCTGGCATTCCAAGTGTGTGCCACCATGCCCAGCTAATTTTTGTATTTTTAGTAGAGATGGGGTTTTGCCATGTTGGCCAGCCTGGTCTTGAACTCCTGACCTCAGGTGATCCACCTGCCTCAGCCTCCCAAAGTGCTTGGATTACAGATGTAAGGCACCACACCCAGCCTGGAGGAGTCTTTATTCTTTTCTAGGTATACATTCATATCACCAGCAAACAGTGACATGTTGACTTCCTATTTACTGATTTGGATGCCCTTTATTTCTTTTTCTTGTCTGATTGCTCTGGTTAGGACTTCCAGTATTATTTTGAATAGAAGTGGCAAAAGTGGTATCCTTGTCTTGTTCCAGTTCTTCAGGGGGAGTGCTTTCAACTTCTCTCCATTCAGTATAATGTTGGCTGGGGGTTTATGATAGACGACTTTTATTACATTGGGTATGTCCCTTCTACACTGAGTTTGCTGAGGGTTTTAATTACAAAGCAATGCTAAATTTTGTTAAATGCTTTTTTCTGCATCTATTGAGATAATGTTGTGATTTTTGTTTTTAATTCTGTTTATGTGGTGTACCACATTTATTGACTTATGGATGTTAAACCGCCCCTGCATCCCTGGTATTAAACCCACTTGATCATGGTGGATTATCATTTTGATATGCTGTTAGATTTGGTTAGCTAGTATTTTGTTGAGGATTTTTGCATCTATGTTCGTTGAGACTATTGGTCTGTAATTTTCTTTTTTGGTTAAGTTCTTCCCTGGTAGTAGAATTAGGGTGATACTGGCTTCATAGAATAATTTAGGTAGGATTCTCTCATTCTGAATCATCTGAACTAGTTCTAATAGGATTGGCAACAATTTTCCTTTGAATGTCTGATAGAATTCACCTTGTCCTGGAGTTTTTTAAAAAATTACCTTTTCAATTTTTCTTCTTGTTATTGGTCTGTTCAGTGTTTTTATTCCTTGTTTAAGCTAGAAGGGTTGTATATTTCCAAGAATTTACTCACCCTCTGTAGATTTTCTGGTTTGTGTGCATAAAGGTATTTGTAGTAGCCTTGAATGATCTTTTGTATTTCTATGGTATTGGTTGTAATGTCTCTCGTTTCATCACTAGTTGAACTTATTGACATCTTCTCTCTTCTTTTATTGGTTGATCTAGCTAATGGTCTATCAGTTTTATTTATCTTTTCAAAGAACCAGGTTTTTGCTTCATTTATTTTTTGTTCAATTTCATTTAGTTCTGCTTTGATCTTTGTTATTTCTTCTGTGGGGTTTGGGGTTAGGTTTTTTGTTTGCTAGTTTCTCTAGTTTCTTGGGTTATGACCTTATATTGTCTATATGTGCTCTTTCAGAAATTTTGATGTAGACATTTAATGCTATGAACTCTCCTCTTCACAACGCCTTTGTTGTATCCCAGAGGTTTTGATAGGTTATGTCACTATTACCCTTCAGTTCAAATAATTTTTTAATTCCCATTGTGATTTCATTGTTGACCCAATGATCATTCAGGAGCAGGTTATTTAATTTTCATGTATTTGCATGGTTTTAAGGGTTACTTTTGTAGTTGATTTCCATTTTTATTCCACTGTGGTCTGAGGAAATACTTGATACAATTTAGATTTTGTTAAATTTATTGAGACTTGTTTTTTGACCTATCATGTGGTCTATCTTGAAGAATGTTCCATGTGCTTGATGAATCGAATGTATATTCTGCAGTTGTTCTGTAGAATGTTCTGTAAATACCTGTAAAGTTCATATGTTATTGGGTATGGTTTAAGTCCAGTGGAGTAATGAAGTCTTCCACTGTTATTGTGTTGTCATCTATTTCATTTCTTAGGTCTAGGAGTAATTGTTTAATAAATTTGGGAGTGCCAGTGTTAGATGCATACATATTTAGGATTATGATATTTTCCTCTTGGACCAGTCCTTTAATCATCATATAGTAATGTCCCTTTTTGGAGCATTTAGGACATTTACATTCAATGTTAGTACTGAGATGTGAGGTACTATTTTATTCATTATGCCATTTGTTGCCTGAATACTTTTTTCATTGTGTTATTGTTTTATAGGTTTTGTGAGATTTATGTTTTAAAAAGGTATTATTTTGGTGTATTTCAAGGGTTTGTTTTAAGATTTAGATCTGCTTTTAGCAGTTCTTGTAGTGCTGGCTTGGTATTTGCAAATTCGTTTAGCACTTATTTGTCTGAAAAGACTATCTTTTCCTTATTTAGGAAGCTTAGTTTCACTGGACACAAAATTCTTGGCTGATAATTGTTTTGTTTAAGGAAGCCAAGGATAGGACCTCACTCCTTTCTAGCTTGCTGGATTGTGTTAAGTTGAAAGACTTGACTTTGGGCTCTGAAGTTCTTTCTTCCATTTGTTTGATTCTATTGTTGAGGCTTTCCGGTGTATTTTGCATTTCTCTATGTGTGTCCCTAATATCCAGAAATTGTGCTCATTTTTTTATGTATGCTATCTATTTCTCTGGAGAATTTTTCTGTCCATAGCTTGTTACACTTTTTAAATTTCTTTGAGTTGATATTTACCTTTCTCTGCTGCCTCCTTGAGCAATTTAATAATTGATGTTCTGAATTCTTTTTTCTTGCAATTCAGATATTTTGTCTTGGTTTTGATCCATTGCTGCTCTGCTAGTGTGATCTTTTGGAAGTGATAAATAACCTTGTTTTTTTTCATATTACCAGAATTGTTTTTATGGTTCCCTCTCATTTGGGTAGACTAAATCAGTGGGAAGATTTGGGGCTCAACAACTGCTGTTGAGATTCTTCCATTTCATGGAACGCTCCCTGAATGGGGATGCTCAGTGATGTGGCTTTTCGAGAGCCAAACTGCAGTGATTGTTATTTCTCTTCTGGAGTTAGCCACGCAGAAGAGCTACCGGGCTCCAGGCTGGTACTGGGGAGTGTCTGCAAAGACTTTTGTGATGTGATCTGTCTTCAGGTCTCTCAGCCTTGTATACCAGCACCTGCTCTGGTAGAAGTAGCCACCAGAGAGATTTATTATTTTTTTTAGGAGCTCATGATCTCTTTCTCCCTCTTGTATCTGTCTGCTGTACCATAGGTCTTATGAAGCAGCAGTAACATGCTATGCAAGTTTTGTTTGTTTGTACTCAGATGCTCCATGCATCTAGAATATGCTGTGTTCCATCTATGCTTTGAGACAAACCAGACAGAAACCAGTCCCTTTACCAACCTCCTCAAAATCAGAACAATGGTCATGTGCCCCACTCTTCTTTTTTATCTATACAAGAGCTGTAGCAGAGCTTTATAAACCACTGTCTATCATGGATTCAATAAAGCAGCAGGGCATCACTTAGCTCTTTTTCTGTTCTCAGAGGCTTCTGAGCACCTGAAATACACCAGATCGCAACAGTGCTCCAGATAAGACAGAAGCAAGTCTCTTGGGAAGACTCCCTGTAAAGTTAGAATATTGGACATATAGTCCCATCTTCTCCTTTCCTTCCCAGGAAGAAGCTAGGAGCTTGGAGTTTCCTCTTGAACTTGTGACACTGTGTCCATGGAGTGACAATGCTGACAGGAAGCCACAGATTCTCCTACCAGCTTTTAAGAATATAAATTAGTAAAATCACTATGGAGAATAGTTTGTAGGTTCCTAAACAATTAAAATAGAACTACCCTATGATCCAGTAATCCCACAGCCAGGTGTATACCTGATATGGTTTGACTGTGTGTCCCCACCCAAATCTCATCTCAAATTGTAATCCCCACATATTGAGGGATGTGATTGGATCATGGGAGCAGTTTCCCTCATGCTGTTCTTGTGATAGTGAGTGAGTTCTTATGAGATTTGATGGTTTATACGTGTTTGACAGTTCCTTCTTCACATGCTCACACTTCCTCCTGCTGCCTTGTGAAGAAGGTGCCGACTTCCCTTTCCATTTTGCCGTGATTTTGTGTTTCCTGAGACCTCCTAGCCCTGCTTCTTGTTAAGCCTCCAGAACTGTGAGTCAATTGAACCTCTTTCTTTTGTATTTACTCAGTCTCAGGTAGTTTTCTCCATAGTGCTGTGAAAACAGACTTATACAATACCCAAAGGAAAATAGATCAATGTATTGAAGAGTTTTATGCACTCTCATGTTTATTGCAGCATTATTCATGATAAACAAGATTTGGAAATAACCTAAGTATCCATCAACAGATGAATGGATAAAGAAAATGTGGCATGTATATACAATGGAGTACTATTCAGCCATAGAAACAATGAGATCCTGTCATTTGCAAAAACACAGATGGAATTGAAGGTCTCTAAGTTAAGTTATATAAGCCAGACAAAGAAAGACACAGTTGGTGTGTTATTACTTATATGTGGGAGCTAAAAAGTAAAACAATGGCAATCATAGAAATAGAGAATAAAAGGATGATTACCAGAGGCTAGGGAGAAGGGTGGTTGGGGATGGTGCTGAGAAGTGGGATGCTTAATAAGTACAAGAATATAGTTGAAATGAATAAGACCTAGTATTTGATAGCACAACATGGTGATTATAGACAACAGTAATTTATTTTACATTTAAAAATAACTTAAAAATTTGGATTGTTTGTAACACAAGGAAAGGATAAATGCTAGAGGTGATGGGTACCCCTTTACCTTAATGTGATTATTATACAATGTATGCCTATATCAAAATATCTCATGTACCCTATAAATATATACACTATGTACCCACAAAAATTAATTTTTTTTAATAACTGCAATGTGGCTTGTTTTATGATTGTCCAGGGTACAGGAGCTTCTAAACTGGTTTCTAGTTTTCTTACAAAGATAATTGGTCCATGTATTATTGAATTGTTTTTGTGGGAAGAAGGAAGGTCTAGGGCTTTCCTTCTCATTATCTTGCTTAGGTTGCCTCTCCCTCAGGTATATTTTAGCAAAGATGGGTTGGAGTACTTTTAAATAAATACACAGCAACATGGCACAAGTATACATATGTAACAAACCTGCATGTTATGCACATGTACCCTAGAACTTAAAGTATAATAATAATAATAATAATAAAAAACGAAAAAAAATACCTAACCTAGTTTTCTTGACTGAATACTATGGACATTATTAGTATCCAACAAGTAGTCTTTCAGGGTGTATCATTTATACAAATAACTAGTTTTTTCCATGGTGTGTTTGTAGTGTTTGTGCAGTAATTTGTGTCTTACCTTATTCCATTAGTCTTATTACTTTTGATATCACAGGATATCATTTTTGTGACCTTGTCCCTACAATTCTGATGAATATTATTCTGTTCTGTTATACACTCACTATATTACTGTTATATAAGTATCTTTGGGATACAGACTCTGCTTTTTTTTTCTTCACTGTATTCTCAGTGATGAAATTTAGTAGGTGTTCAGCAAATATTTTTGGTTAATAACGCTTGTAGCCAGTTTTTATCGGGGAAGCCCCCTTTTCTTTCTTTCTTTCTTTCTTTCTTTCTTTCTTCCTTCCTTCCTTCCTTCCTTCCTTCCTTCCTTCCTTCCTTCCTTCCTTCCTTCCTTCCTTCCTTCCTTCCTTCCTTCCTTCCTTCCTTTCTTTCTTTCTTTCTTTCTTTCTTTCTTTCTTTCTTTCTTTCTTTCTTTCTTTCTTTCTTTCTTTCTTTCCTTCTTTCTTTCTTTTCTTTCTTTCTTTCTTCCTTTTCTTTTTGTTTTTTTTTTGAGACGGAGTTTTGTTCTTGTTGACCAGGCTGGAGTACAACCTCCACCTGCTGGTCAGGCAATTCTCCTGCCTCAGCCTCCCAAGTAGCTGGGATTACAGGCATCCACTACCATGCCCAGCTAATTTTGTATTTTTAATAGAGACGGGTTTCACCATGTTGGTCAGGCTGGTCTCAAACTCCTGACCTCAAGTGATCCACCTACCTTGGCCTCCCAAAGTGCTGGGATTACAGGTGTGAGCCACCATGCACAACCGGGGAAGCACCCTTAACCAAAGTTTTCGGAAGGTCCTTATTAAAACAGAAATGTGTTGTCTGGGAGGAATGACACACCAATTCATTAGGTTCTACTAAAGCATTAGCAAAGCCCCCAGGATAGGCTTATTTTGCCTTTTGGTGGACAGGTGGCATCATGGGAAAGCGAGGCAGCATTAGGCATTAGATGCCAAATTGGAGTACCCTGAATTATGTTTCTATAATCTCCTTCTTTCATAATGTTAATTTGTTGAGTGTTTCACTTCTAAGAATATTAAAATAGTTTTTACTTTTCTCCTGGGACCTATGTTTTGTAATATGTACTGGGACATTTCAGATTTGGGTTTCAGAGGAAGCCTATTTTTAAATTTTTTTCTCCCAGGACATACTTATAGCTGCCGTGTGAATGTTGTAAATAAGATTTTTATATTTTTAACGGGTGAGTGTAAATATTTGGGCAAAAGTTAGAGGATCCTGAGGTTAGTTAGAAAGCAAATGCTAATTAGGAACATACAAAATCCAATGCTTTTATACCTGCTGCCAGAGCTTCTTGAACAAGAAGGTCCTGGGTTCTCTCCTGATTGTTTGTTATATCCCCAGAAACCTGAAAAGTACCCTTAGTGTCACTGTCTTTCCTCTTGCATTTTTTGAGAACTCTAACTTAGCAACAAGAACAGTTGAGATTGATGATTATGTTATAGTTTTTTGGCCTTGCTGATGGTAAACTTTACATTCTTTCTTCACTCCCTGACACACATATAAGGTCACTGACAGCCTAGACCAAGATCTGTAACTAGCACCCTCCTACTTGGCATGCAGTGCCTGAGTTATCTAATTAGAACCTCTGATTTTCTTAGTAATGTGACCTCTGGCTGCTGTGCATGATTTTCATGTGGCCTAAGGGCTGAGTTGTGGCTACCTACGCTCATATGTTATATGTAACTCTCTTTAGTTATCACCTGGATTATCACGTCTGGTTTTCACTTTGTTATGTCCTGATCATTGCATTGCCAGGAATGATGTCTATAATACCCAATATCTAGTGAAGCAAAAAAGAAGACCTGTGGTATTTCCTTTAGAGTTATTTATTTCTGTGTTAGAGTTCTCTTTTTTTCCTGCTCGTGGTTGGGGTTTATTGACTTCTCTTTTGCTCATTAGTTATGTTCCACCCTAATCCTATTAACCTTCTAAATCTATGTCAGTGAAAACACAGGGCTTACTCCTGTTGGTTAAACCCATGAATTATGTTCTTCACTGGTGACTTTCTCTGGTGCCCGTTTATTTCTGCACGCGAGCCCTGGGGAATTTATCTGCTTGCTTCTCTTCTTGCCAGCTGCCATTTACTACTTTTTTTTCAAGAAGTCCTGAGCTCCTAGAGAGGAGCACATATATTTCTCCATTCTTTTAGAATCCTGATATTTCCAAAGCAAGAACAAGACCCTAAGCCCAGTTCTTCTGTGACTTCACATTACCCTTTAAGATTTATTTCAATCTAAAGAGCTTGGAATCAAAGTACTTTATGTTGTAGCCCCCTCCTACTTATTTAAACTTATCTCTCATTCATTTTCCAATATTACCTCTTTCAAACTATTTTTTAAATAAAAGCAGACACAAAAGAAAAGAAGGAAAGAAAACCTATGTTCAAATGAACTCTGTTGCCAAGAAGAATGTGTAAAACAAAAAATGGATGATTCTGGATAAAGAGGCAGAAAAAGGTTCTCAGACACCCCAACTACCTTCCTGTGTATCCACCCCTAAGGGTTCCAGCTTGAGTGTAATTGGTACCTGAATCTATGTGAATGGCAGCCTTCAGAGATGTTGGTGCACAGCTGATAAAGCTGTGTGGATGGTCCTGATCCAGTGGAATCTCTTATCCAGATCGAGCCATTCTCTGTTCTCCTTGATCTCTCCCTAATGTTCCAGGCTTATTTCAAACTCTAAGCCTTTGTCCACCCTGCTGCCCAACTCGGATTGCTACCCCTGCTACACTTTCCTTAAAACCTCAAAATGCAAGTCCCAGTGTCATTCTACTCTATATACATTTACTAACTAGCTTATTTACACTGACATCAGGTTTCTCTAATCTGCCTTAGTAGTTCTGATTTACAGTGCTCATCTGCAGTTCTGAACAGTTTTATAAGTGATGGCATATTTTTCTAAGTAAAATATAACTCCCTAAATGTCAGAAATTGGTATTTTCTAATATCTATACCTTAAAAATGCAACATAAACACAAGTCTTGCACAGAGTAGACATTCCAAACGTGTTTGTGAAATGTAATTATTAAGTAACAACATGTTAATCTGAAAAAGGCCTTAATATGTCATTGGACAATGTATTCACCATATGATTCAAAAATTATACTCCTAGGTATCTACCCAACACAAATGAAAACTTATGTTCAAACAACATATTTCTACATTAAGAAATATACATAATAATTTCTGATTTTTATTGTTTTGATGTAGCATAATCTATTTAAATATGAATGATTTGGACATTAGGTTGTTTCTAATTTTTTAAAAAAATGTTTTTTTTATACTTTAAGTTGTGGGATACATGTGCAGAACGTGCAGGTTTGTTACATAGGTATACACGTGCTGTGGTGGTTTGCTGCACCCATCAACCCATCATCTACATTAGGTATTTCTGCTAATGCTATCCCTATCCTAGCCCCCCAACACCCAACAGACTCCAGTGTGTGATGTTCCCCTCTGTGTGTCCATCTGTTCTCATTGTTCAACTCCCACTTATGAGTAAGAACATGAGGTGTTTGGTTTTCTGTTCTTGTGTTAGTTTTCTGAGGATGATGATTTCCAGCTTCATCTATGTTCCTGCAAAAGACATAAACTCATCCTTTTTTATGACTGCATAGTATTCCATGGTGTATATGTGCCACATTTTGTTTATCCTGTCTATCATTTATGAGCATTTGGGTTGGTTCCAAGTCTTTGCTATTGTGAACAGTGCCACACAATAAACATACGTGTGCATGTGTCTTTATAGTAGAATGATATATAATCCTTGGGGCATATACCCAGTAATGGGAATGCTGGGTCAAATGGCACTTCTGGTTCTAGATCCCTGAGGAATTGCTACACTGTCTTCCACAATGGTTGAACTAATTTACACTCTCACCAATATTGTAAATGTGTTCCTATTTCTGCACATGCTCTTCAGCATCTGTTGTTTCCTGATTTGTCCATTTAATGGGCATAAGATGGTATCTCATTGTGGTTTTGATTTGCGTTTCTCTAATGACCAGTGATGATGAGCTTTTTTTTTCCATCTGTTTGTGGGCGCATAGATGTCTTCTTTTGAGATGTGTCTATTTATATCCTTTGCCCACTTTTTGATGGGGTTGTTTGTTTTTTCTTGTAAATTTGTTTAAGTTCTTAGTAGATTCTGGATATTAGCCCTTTGTCAGATGAATAGATTGCAAAAAATTTCCCACATCCTATAGGTTACCTGTTCACTCTGATGAGTTTATTTTTCTGTGCAGAAGTTCTTTAGTTTAATTATATCTCATTTATTAATTTTGGCTTTTGTTGCCATTGCTTTTGGTGTTTTGGTCATGAAGACTTTGCCCATGCTGTGTCCTGAATGGTATTTCCTAGGGTTTTCTCTAGGGTTTTTATGGTTTTAGGTCTTATGTTTAAGTCTTTATTCCATTTTGAGTTAATTTTTGCATAAGGTTAAGGAAGGGGTCCAGTTCGAGTTTTCTGCATATGGTTAGCCAGTTTTCCAAATACCATTTATTAAATAGGGAATCTTTCACCTTGCTTGTTTTTGTCAGGTTTGTCAAAGGTCAGTTGGTTTTAGATGTGTGGTGTTATTTCTGAGGCTTCTGTTTTCTTCCACTGGTCTATATATCTGTTTTGGTACCAGTACCATGCTGTTTTGGTTACTGTGGCCTTGTAGTACAATTTGAAGTCAGAGTCAGGTAGTGTGATGCTTCCAGTTTTGTTCTTTTGGCTTAGGATTGTCTTGGCTATGTGGGCTCTTTTGTGTTTCCATATGAAATATAAAGTAGTTTTTTTTACTAATTATGTGAAAAATGTCAATGGTAGCTTGATGGGGATAGCATTGAATCTATAATTTACTTTGGGTAGTATGGCCATTTTCACGATATTGATTCTTCCTATCAATGAGCATGGAATGTTTTTCCATTTGTTTGTGTCCTCTCTTATTTCATTGAGGAGTGGTTTGTAGTTCTCTTTGAAGAGGTACTTCACGTCCCTTGTAAGTTGGATTCCTAGATATTTTGTTCTCTTTGTAGCAATTGTGAATGGGAGTTCACTCATGATTTGGCTCTCTGTTTGTCTTTATTGGTGTATAGAAATGCTTATGATTTTTGCCCATTGATTTTGTATCCTGAGACTTTGCTGAAGTTGCTTATCAGCTTAGGAAGATTTTGAGCTGAGATCATGGAGTTTTCTATACAATCATGTCATCTGCAAACAGAGACAATTTGACTTCCTCTCTTCCTATTGAATACCCTTTATTTTTTTCTCTTGCCTGATATCCCTGGCCAGAACTTCCAATACTGTGTTTAATAGGAGTGGTGAGAGAGGACCTCCTTGTCTTGTGCTGATTTTCAAAGGGAATGTTTCCAGTTTTTGCCCATTAAGTATGGTATTGGCTGTTTATTTGTCATAAATAGCTCTTATTATTTTGAGATATGTTCCATCAATACCTAGTTTATTGAGAGTTTTTAGCATGCAGGGCTGTTAAATTTTCTCAAAGGCCTTTTCTGCATCTGTTCAGATAAGTGTGGTTTTTGTCATTGGTTCTGTTATGTGATGGATTTTATTTATTGATTTACCTATGTCGAATCAGCCTTGCATTCCAGGGATGAAGCCAGCATGATCATGGTGGATAAGCTTTTTGATGTGCTGTTGCATTTGGTTTGCCAGTATTTTATTAAGGACTTTGGCACTGATGTTCATTAGGGATATTGGCATGAAATTGTCTTTCTTTGTTGTGTCTCTGCAAGGTTTTGGTATCAGGATGATGCTGGCCTCATAAAATGAATTAGGGAGGAATCTGTTTTTCTATTCTTTGGAATAGTTTCAGAGGGAGTGGTACCACTTTCCTTTTGTACCTCTGGTAGAATTTCGTTGTGAATTCGTCTGTTCCTGAGTTTTTTTTTTTTGGTTGGTAGGCTATTAGTTACTGCCTCAATTTCAGAACTTGTTATTGGTCTATTCAGGGACTCTACTTCTTCCTGGTTCAGTCTTAGGAGGGTCTATGTGTCCAGGAATTTTTTGATTTCCTCTAGATTTTGTAGTTTATTTGCATAGATGTGTTTATAGTAATCTCTGATGGTAGTTTCCATTTCTGTGTTATCAGTGATGATCTCCCCTTTGTCTTTTTTTTTATCGTGTTAATTTTGATTCTTCTCTCTTTTCTTCTTTTTTGCCTGGCTAGTTGTCTATCTATTTTGTTAATCCTTTCAAAAAACCAGCTCCTGAATTCATCAATTTTTTTGAAGGGCTTTTCGTGCCTCTATCTCCTTCAGTTCTGCTCTGATCTTAGTTATTTCTTGTCTTGTATCTTTTAAATTTGTTAGCTTTTGCTTCTGTAGTTGTTTTAATTGTGATGTTAGGGTGTTGATTTTAGATCTCTCCCCCTTTCTCCTGTGGGCATTTAGTGCTATAAATTTTCTTCTAGTCACTGCTTTAGCTGTGTCCCAGAGATTCTGGTATGTTGTGTCTTCTTTCTCATTGGTTTTAACAAACTTACTTATTTCTGCCTTAATTTCATTATTTACTCAGTAGTCATTCAGGAGCAGGTTGGTCAGTTTCCACATAGTTTTGTGGTTTTGAGTGAATTTCATAATCTTGAGTTCTAATTACATTGCACTGTGGTCTGAGAGACTGTATGATTTCCATTGTTTTGCATTTGTAATAATTTCCAATTATGTAGTCAATTTTAGAATAAGTGTGATGTGGTGCTGAGAAGAAAGCATATTCTGTTGATTTCAGGTGGAGAGTTCTGTAGATAGGTCTGGTCTGTTAGGTCGGCTATGTCCACAGCTGAGTTCAAGTCCTGAATATCCTTGTTAATTTTCTGTTTCATTGATCTGTTTTCAGTTGACAGTGGGGCATTAACGTCTCCCACTACTATTGTGTTGGAGTCTAAGTCTCTTTGTAGGTCTCTAAGAACTTGCGTTTTGAATCTGGAACCTCCTGTATTGGGTTTATATATATTTAGGATTGTTAGCTCTTCTTGTTGCATTGTTCCCTTCACTATTATGTAATGCCCTTCTTTCTCTCTTTTGATCTTTGTTGGTTTAAAGCCTGTTTTATCAGAGGCTAGGATGGCAATACCTACTTTTTTTTCCTTTCCATTTGCTTGATAAATCTTCCTGCAGCCCTTTATTTTGAGTCTATGTGTGTCTTTGCAAGTGAGATGGGTCACCTGAATACAGTACTTCGATGGGTCTTGACTTTTTATCCAATTTGCCAGTCTGTGTCTTTTAATTGTGGCATTTAGCCCATTTACATTTAAGGTTGACATTGTCATGTGTGAATTTGATCCTGTCATTATGATGCTAGCTGGTTATTTCACTTGTAGATGAAGTTTCTTCGTAACGTTGATGGTCTTTACAATTTGGTATGTTTTTGCAGTGGCTGGTACAGGTGTTCCTTTCCATGTTTAGTGCTTCTTTCAGGAACTCTTGTAAGGCAGGCCTGGTGGTGACAAAATCTTTCAGCATTTGCTTGTCTGTAAAGGATTTGATTTCTTTTTTGCTTATGAAGCTTAGTTTGGCTGGAAATGAAATTCTGGGTTGAAAATTATTTTTAAAATGTTGAATATCAGCCCCCACTCTCTTCTGGCTTGTAGGGTTTCTGTAGAGAGATTTGCTGTTAGTCTGATGTCCTTCCCTTTGTGGGTAACCTGATCTTTCTCTCTGGTTGCTTTTAACATTTTTTACTTCATTTAAACTTTGATTAATCTGACGATTATGTGTCTTGGGATTGCTCTTCTTGAGGAGTATCTTTGTGGTTTTCTCCATATTTCCTGAATTTGAATGTTGTCCTGCCTTGCTAGGTTGTGGAAGTTCTCCTGGATAATATCCTGAAGAGCATTTTCCAACTTGGTTCCATTCTCCTTGTCACTTTCCAGTACATCAATCAAATGTGGATTTGGTCTTTTCACATAGTCCCATATTTCTTGGAGTCTTTGTTCGTTTCTTGTCACTCTTTATTTCTCTAATCTTGTCTTCACGCGTTATTTCATTGAGTTGATCTTCAATCTCTGATATCCTTTCTTCTGCTATCTATCGTAAATATATATGTACTCACTACAGGAGCACCCAGGTCATAAAGCAAGTTCTTAGAGACTTAAAAAGAGACTTAAACTCCCACACAATAATAGTGGGTGACTTTAACACGCCACTGTCAATATTAGAGATATCAACAAGACAGAAAACTAAAAAAGATATCCAGGACTTGAATTCAGCTCTGGACCAGGGAGACCTAATAGACATCTACAGAACTCTCTACCAAAAATCAGCAGAATATGTATTCTTCTTAGCACCACATTGCACTTACTCTAAAATAGACCATATTATTGGGAGTAAAACAATCCTTAGCAAATGGAAAGGAACAGAAATAGTAGTAGTCTCCCAGACCACAATGCAAACAAATTAGAGTAAATAATGAAGGTAGAAATAAAGATGTTCTTTGAAACCTATGAGAACAAAGGCACAATGTAACAGAATCTCTGGGACACATTTAAAGCAGTGTGTAGAGGGAAATTTATAGCACTGAATGTCCACAAGAGAAAGCAGAAAAGATCTAAAATTGACACCCTAACATCATAATTAAAAGAACTAGAGAAGCAAGAGCAAACAAATTCAAAAGCTAGCAGAAGACAAGAAATAACTAAGATTCGAGCAGAAGTGAAGGAGATAAAGGCACAAAAAACCCTTCAAAAAAATCAATGAATCCAGGAGCCGTTTTTGAAAAATATCAGCAAAATAGACTGCTAACAAGAATAATAAAGAAGAAAAGAGAGAAGAACCAAATAGATGCAATAAAAATTGATAAAGTGGATATCACCACCAATCCCAGAGAAATGCAAAATATCATCACAGGATACTATAAACACCTCTACATAAATAAACTAAAAATCTAGAAGAAAGGGAAAAATTCCTGGACACATACATCCTCCCAAGACTAAACCAGGAAGAAGTCAAATCTCTGAATAGATCAATAACAAGTTCTGAAATTGAGGCAGTAATTAATAGCCTACCAACCAAAAAAGTTCAGGCGAAGACGGATTCACAGCCAAATTCTACCAGAGGTACAAAGAGTAACGGGTACCATTCCTTCTGAGACTATTCCAAAGAATAGAAAAAGAGGGACACCTCCCTAACTCTTTTTATGAGGTAGGCAGCATCCTGATACCAAAACCTTGTAGAGACACAATAACAACCAAAAAGAAATTTTCAGGTCAATACCTGATGAACATTGATGTGAAAATCCTCAATAAAATACTGGCAAACTGAATCCAGCAGCACATCAAAAAGCCTATCAACCATGATCAGGTCATCTTAATCCCTGGGGTGCAAGACTGGTTCAACATATGCAAATCAACAAACATAATCTGTCACATAAACAGGAAACAACAAATGCTGAAGAGGATGTGGAGAAATGGGAACATTTTACACTGTTGGTGGGAGTGTAAATTAGTTCAATTATTGTGGAAGATCATGTGTCGATTCCTCAAGGATCTAGAACTAGAAATACCATTTGACCCAGCAATCCCATGGTGCTGGGAAAATTGGCTAGCCATAAGTAGAAAGCTGAAACTGGATCCTTTCCTTACTCCTTATACAAAAATTAATTCAAGATGGATTAGAGACTTAAATGTTAGACCTAATACCATAAAAATCCTAGAGGAAAACCTAGGTAGTACCATTCAGGACATAGGCATGGGCAAAGACTTCATGTCTAAAACACCAAAAGCAACGGCAGCAAAAGCCAAAATTGATAAATGGGATCTCATTAAACTAAAGAGCTTCTGCACAGCAAAAGAAACTACCATCAGAGTGAACAGGCAACCTACAGAATGGGAGAAAATTTTTGCAATCTACTCATCTGACAAAGGGCTAATATCCAGAACCGACAAAGAACTCAAACAAATTTACAAGAAAAAAACAAACAACCCCATGAAAAAGTGGGCAAAGGATATGAACAGACATTTCTCAAAAGAAGACATTCATACAGCCAACAGACACATGAAAAAATGCTCATCACCACTGGCCATCAGAGAAATGCAAATCAAAACCACAATGAGATACCATCTCACACCAGTTAGAATGGCGATCATTAAAAAGTCAGGAAACAACAGGTGCTGGAGAGGATGTGGAGAAATAGGAACACTTTTCCACTGTTGGTGGGATTGTAAACTAGTTCAACCATTATGGAAAACAGTATGGCGATTCCTCAAGGATCTAGAACTAGAAGTGCCATATGACCCAGCCATCCCATTACTGGGTATATACCCAAAGGATTATAAATCATGCTGCTATAAAGACACATGCACATGTATATTTATTGTGGCACTATTCACAATAGCAAAGACTTGGAATCAACCCAAATGTCCATCAGTGACAGACTGGATTAAGAAAATGTGGCACATATATACCATGGAATACTATGCAGCCATAAAAAAGGATGAGTTTGTGTCCTTTGTAGAATGATTTACATTCTTTTGGGTGTACACCCTGTAATGGGATTGCTGGGTTAAATGTTAGTTATGCTTTAAGTTCTTTGAGAAATTTCCCAACTGCTTTTCACAGTGGCTGAACTAAATTACATTCCCACTAACGATGTATTAGCATCCTTTTTTTTTTTCCTGCAATCTCATCAGCATCTGATATATATATATATACACTTTAACTTTTTAGTAATAACCATACTGGATGGTCTGAGATGGTATCTCATTGTGGTTTTGACTTGCATTTGTCTAATGATAAGTCATATTGAGTGTTTAAATATATTTGTTGCACATGTGTATATCTTCTTTTGAGGTGTCTGTTCACATTCTTTGCCCATTTTTAATGGGGGTGTTTGGTTTTTGCATGTTTGTTTATGTTTTTTATAGTTTCTGGATATTAAACCTTTGTGAGATGCATAGTTTGTGAGTATTTTCTCCCATTCTGTATGTTATCTCTTTACTCTGTTTATTGTTTCTTTTGGTGTGCAAATCTCTTTATTTTAATTAGATACCACTTGTCCTTTTTTGTTTTTGCTGCAATTGCTTTCAGAGGATTAATCATAAAATCTTTGCCAAGCCTAGTCTAGAATAGTATTTCCTGGATTTTCTTCTAGGGCTTTTGTTGTTTTACATCATATTTTTAAGTCTTTAATCCAACTTGAGTTTGTTTTTGTTTTTTTATAGGGTGAAAAGGAGTCTGGTTTTAATCTTTTGCATATGGTTGACCAGTTGATTCAGCACAATTATTGACTATAGAGTTTTTTCCCCATTGCTTATTATTGCCGGCTTTGTTGAAGATCAGATTGTTGTAGGTGTGCAGGTTTATTTCTGAGTTCTCGAACCTGTTCCCTTGGTCTATGTATCTGTTTTGTTACCAGTACCTTGCTGTTTTGATTAATACAGTGTTGTACCATAGGTTGAAAATGGAGGGAGTCTGTGGGTGGGTATGCACTGATGGGGTTCTGTTTGCAAAAGCACTCCAATAGGTAGGCAGAGTCTCCTGGGTAAAGAGCTATAGAAGTGGTGACAACTGGCAAGCTGAGGTTAGGCTGCAAGTGGTTATGGCCAGGCAGGGACCCTGGGAGGCGTAACGGGGAGCACACAGATAAGACTGGCTTTATCCCACGAGTCTGGAAGCTAACAAAGGCTAAAGCTGCCTAGAGGAGTATAGTGAGCCTTGGGATATGGGTGCCCATGGCTGTGTTCCACTGAAGCCCTTCCTTCACCAAACCTTCTAGGCTTCATGTAGGCAGGAGTTCTGTCTCTTAAAGCTCTCTGTGCAGTTCTACCCAACAGTTCCGAATTCCATGGGGTTCGTGGTGTCTCCTGCAGCTAGGAAGGATCCCAGAGGTTCATCGTGAGAGTGGGCCAGTCCATGTCTACTTTACTCACCGCTTCCCTAGAAGCCAGTTATTTCTATGAGTACTGGTGCTCAGCAACCACATGCAGAGTTCCCAGCTTTCTCCCTTTTCATCCCAGTGCCTGTGTTCTCTCCGTGTCCATTCTCAATGCCTTCTTTACAAAGATATATTTAGAGCATACCAGTCTGCTTGATGGTCTTGTCTCTCTCATTGGAAAAAGCTCTTCCTGGCTGCACGTAGTCAGATATCTTAGCTCTCCTCAAAATCTTGTTGAATTGTTTGAGGTTCATTGTAGGTTCTGGATTTTAGCCCTTTGTTAGATGCATAGTTTGCAAATATTTTCTCCTAATGTGTAGATTGTCTATTTACTCTGTTGATTATTTCCTTTTCTCTGTGGGGGCTTTTTGGTTTAATCTAGTCCCATTTGTCTATTTTTGTTTTGGTTGCATTTACTTTTGAGTACTTAGTCATAAATTCTTTGCTTAGGACAATGTCCAGAAAAAATTTTTCTAGGTTTTCTTCTAAGATATTTATAATTTCCAGGTCTTAAATTTAGGTCTTTAATCCATCTTGAGTTGAGGAGTTTATATATGGTTAGAGATATGGGTTAAGTTTAATTTTTTTGGGTATGGCTAACCAATTTTCCCAACACCATTTATTGAATAGGGTGTTTTTTTGCCTAGTGTATACTTTTTACTGACATTGTTGAAAATGAGTTGGTTGTATGTGGCATTATTTCTGGTTTCTATATTCTGTTCCATTAAACTATGTGTCTATTTTTTTATTGGTGCTATGCTATTTGGTTATTATAGTTTGAGGCACTAACAAGTATCAGACATCAGTTCGAAAAAACACGATCAGAGCAACATAAATTCTGCTAAAATTGAAGAAACAACATCAAAAGTATAGTCAAACCTTGGTGGAAGAATAATAAAATCATCAATGCTTTACAAAAAGCTTATGGGAAAAATACCTCAAATAAATCAGCACTTTTCAAATGGATAACTCACTCTGAGATGGGACAAGATGATGTGGAAGATAAAACTCATAGTTACAGACCATTTACATTGATTTGCAAGGAAAAATTAATCTTGTTCATGCGTGATATAATTTGGATTTTGTACCTTCCAAGTGTAGTTCCCAGTGTTGGAGGTGGGACATCATGGGAGGTGTATGGATCATGGGAGCACATCCCTCATGAATGACTTAGTACTATCTCCTTGGTGATGAGCAAATTCATGTGATATCTGGTTGTTTAAAACCATATAGCACCTTTCTCTCTCTCTCTCTCTCTCTCTCTCTCTCTCTCTCTCTCTCTCTCTCTCTCAGTGCAAGTACGGCATAACACAGAAAATTGTTACCAAGAATGGCGAATTGCTATAAAGATACCTGAAAATGTGGAAATGGCTTTGAAACTGGGTAATGGGCAGAGGTTAGAAGAGTTTTGAGGGGTAAGAAGATGACAGGAAGACATTGGTAAGTTTGGATCATCTTAAAAACTTACAAGGCCACAGTAATCAAAACAGCAAGGTACTGGTACCAAAACAGAGATATAGACCAATAGAACAGAATAGAGCCCTCAGAAATAATACCACACATCTACAACCATCTGATCTTTGAGAAACCTGGCAAAGACAAGAAACAGGGAAAGGATTTCCAATTTAATAAATGCTGCTGGGAAAACTGGCTAGCCATAAGTAGAAAGCTGAAAATGAATCCCTTCCTTACACCTTATACAAAAATTAATTCAAGATGGATTAGAGACTTAAACGACCAAAAACCAAAAAAAACCCAGAATAAAACCTAGGCCATACCTTTCGGGACATAGGCATGGGCAAGGACTTCATGTCTAAAACACCAAAAGCAACGGCAACAAAAGCCAAAATTGACAAATGGGATCTCATTAAACTAAAGAGCTTCTGAACAGCAAAAGAAACTACCATCAGAGTGAACAGGCAACCTACAGAATGGGAGAAAATTTTTGCAATCTACTCATCTGACAAAGGGCTAATATCCAGAACCTACAAAGAATTCAAACAAATGTACAAGAAAAAAACAAACAACCTCTTCAAAAAGTGGGAAAAGGATATGAACAGACACTTCTTAAAGGAAGACATTTATGCAGCCAACAGACACATGAAAAAATGCTCATCATCACTGGCCATCAGAGAAATGCATATCAAAACCACAATGAGATACCATCACATACCAGTTAGATGGCAATCATTAAAAAGTCAGGAAACATCAGGTGCTAGAGAGGATGTGGAGAAATAGGAACACTTTTACAATGTTGGTGGGAGTATAAATTAGTTCAACCATTATGGAAGGCAGTGTGGTGATTCCTCAAGTATCTAGATCTAGAAATACCATTTGACCCAGCCATCCCATTACTGGGTATGTACCCAAAGGATTATAAATCATGCTGCTATAAAGACATACACACACGTAGGTTTATTGTGGCACTCTTCACAATAGCAAAGACTTGGAATCAACCCAAGTGACTGACTGGATTAAGAAAATGTGACACATATACACCATGGAATACTATGCAGCCATAAAAAAGGATGAGTTTGTGTCCTTTGTAGGGACATGGATGCAGCTGGATACCATCATCCTCAGCAAACTATCACAAGAACAGAAAACCAAACACCACATGTTCTCACTCATAGGTGGAAATTGAACAATGAGATCACTTGGACACAGGAAGGGGAACATCACACACCAGGGCCTGTCATGGGGTGGGGGGAGGGGGGAGGGAGAGCATTAGGAGATATACCTAATGTAAATGACTAGTTAATGCATGCAGCACACCAACATGGCACATGTATACATATGTAACAAACCTGCACATTGTGCACATGTACCCTAGAACTTAAAGTACAATAAAAAAGAAAAAAAAAAACTTGTTAAGTGATTGTGACCAAAATGCTGATAGAAATATGGACAGTGAAGGCCAGACTGATAAGGTTTCAGAGGGAAATGAGGAAGTTATTCAGAACTGAAGCAAAGGTCACCTTGTGCTTTATCAAAAAACCTGGCTGCATTGTGTTCATGCCCTAAGGATCTTTGGAAGTTTTAACTTAAGAATTAGGACTTAGGATATCTGGCAGAAGATATTTCTAAGCAACAAATCATTCCAGATGTGGTCTGGCTCCTTCTAATAGTGTATTTTCAGATATGTGAGCACAGTGGCTTTTAAAAAAAAATTATTATTATTATTATACTTTAAGTTCTAGGGTACATGTGCATAACGTGCAGGTTTGTTACATATGTATACTTGTGCCATGTTGCTGTGCTGCACCCATCAACTCGTCAGCACCCATCAACTCGTCATTTACATCAGGTATAACTCCCATCGCAATCCCTCCCCCCTCCCCCCTCCCCATGATAGGTCCCGGTGTGTGATGTTCCCCTTCCCGAGTCCAAGTGATCTCATTGTTCAGTTCCCACCTATGAGTGAGAACATGCGGTATTTGGTTTTCTGTTCCTGTTATAGTTTGCTAAGAATGATGGTTTCCAGCTGCACCCATGTCCCTACAAAGGACACAAACTCATCCTTTTTGATGGCTGCATAGTATTCCATGGTATATATGTGCAACATTTTCTTAATCCAGTCTGTCACTGATGGACATTTGGGTTGATTCCAAGTCTTTGCTGTTGTGAATAGTGCCACAATAAACATACATGTGCATGTGTCTTTATAGCAGCATGATTTATAATTCTTTGGTTATATACCCAGTAATGGGATGGCTGGGTCATATGGTACATCTAGTTCTAGATCCTTGAGGAATCGCCATACTGTTTTCCATAATGGTTGAACTAGTTTACAATCCCACCAACAGTGTAAAAGTGTTCTTATTTCTCCACATCCTCTCCAGCACCTGTTGTTTCCTGACTTTTTAATGATCGCCATTCTAACTGGTGTGAGATGGTATCTCATTGTGGTTTTGATTTGCATTTCTCTGATGGCCAGTGATGATGAGCATTTCTTCGTGTGTCTGTTGGCTGTATGAATGTCTTCTTTTGAGAAATGTCTGTTCATATCCTTTGCCCACTTTTTGATGGGTTTGTTTGTTTTTTTCTTGTAAATTTGTTTGAGTTCTTTGTAGGTTCTGGATATTAGCCCTTTGTCAGATGAGTAGATTGCAAAAATTTTCTCCCATTCTGTAGGTTGCCTGTTCACTCTGATGGTAGTTTCTTTTGCTGTGCAGAAGCTCTTTAGTTTAATGAGATCCCATTTGTCAATTTTGGCTTTTGCTGCCGTTGCTTTTGGTGTTTTAGACATGAAGTCTTTGCCCATGCCTATGTCCTGAATGGTACTACCTAGGGTTTCCTCTAGGGTTTTTATGGTGTAGAACTCTCCACCCCAAATCAACAGAATATACATTCTTCTCAGCACCACATCGCACTTAATCCAAAATTGACCACATAATTGGAAGTAAAGCACTCCTCAGCAAATGTACAAGAACAGAAATTATAACAAACTGTCTCTCAGACCACAGTGCAATTAAATTAGAACTCAGGACTAAGAAACTCAATCAAAACCGCTCAACTACATGGAAACTGAACAACCTGCTCCTGAATGACTACTGTGTACATAACGAAATGAAGGCAGAAATAATGATATTCTTTGAAACCAGTGAGAACAAAGATACAACATACCAGAATCTCTGGGACACATTTAAAGCAGTGTGTAGAGGGAAATTTATAACACTAAATGACCACAAGAGAAAGCAGGAAAGATCTAAAATTGACACTCTAACATCACAATTAAAAGAACTAGAGAAGCAAGAGCAAACACATTCAAAAGCTAGCAGAAGGCAAGAAATAACTAAGATCAGAGCAGAACTGAAGGAAATAGAGACACAAAAAATCCTCCAAAAAATCAATGAATCCAGAAGTTGGTTTTTTGAAAAGATCAACAAAATTGACAGACCACTAGCAAGACTAATAAAGAAGAAAAGAGAGAAGAATCAAATCGACGCAATAAAAAATGATAAAGGGGATATCACCACCGACCCCACAGAAATACATACTACCATCAGAGAATACTATAAACACCTCTACGCAAATAAACTGGAAAATCTAGAAGAAATGGATAATTTCTTGGACACTTACACTCTTCCAAGACTAAACCGGGAAGAAGTTGAATCCCTGAAGAGACCAATAGTAGGCTCTGAAATTGAGGCAATAATTAATATGCTACCAACCAAAAAAAGTCCAGTACCAGATGGATTCACAACTGAATTCTACCAGAGGTACAAGGAGGAGCTAGTACCATTCCTTCTGAAACTCTTCCAATCAATAGAAAAAAAGGGAATCCTCCCTAATTCATTTGATGAGGCCAACATCATCCTGATACCAAAGCCTGGCAGAGACACAACAAAAAAAGAGAATTTTAGACCAATATCCCTGATGAACATCGATACAAAAATCCTCAATAAAATACTGGGAAACTGGATTCAGCAGCACATCAAAAAGCTTATACACCATGATCAAGTGGGCTTCATCCCTGGGATGCAAGGCTGGTTCAACATTCGAAAATCAACAAACATAATCCAGCATATAAACAGAACCAAAGACAAGAACCACATGATTATCTCAATAGATGCAGAAAGGGCTTTTGACAAAATTCAACAGCCCTTCATGCTAAAAACGCTCAATAAATTCGGTATTGATGGAACGTACCTCAAAATCATAAGAGCTATTCATGACAAACCCACAGCCAATATCATACTGAATGGGCAAAAACTGGAAAAATTCCCTTTGAAAACTGGCACAAGACAGGGATGGCCTCTCTCACCACTCCTATTCAACATAGTGTTGGAAGTTCTGGCTAGGGCAATCAGGCAAGAGAAAGAAATCAAGGGTATTCAGTTAGGAAAAGAAGAAGTCAAATTTTCCCTCTTTGCAGATGACATGATTGTATATTTAGAAAACCCCATTGTCTCAGCCCAAAATCTCCTTAAGCTCATAAGCAACTTCAGCAAAGTCTCAGGATACAAAATGAATGTGCAAAAATCACAAGCATTCTTATACACCAGTAACAGACAAACAGAGAGCCAAATCAGGAATGAACTTCCATTCACAATTGCTTCAAAGAGAATAAAATACCTCGGACTCCAACTGACAAGGGATGTAAAGGACCTCTTCAAGGAGAACTACAAACCACTGCTCAGTGAAATCAAAGAGGACACAAACAAATGGAAGAACATACCATGCTCATGGAGAGGAAGAATCAATATCGTGAAAATGGCCATACTGCCCAAGGTAATTTATAGATTCAATGCCATCCCCATCAAGCTACCAATGAGTTTCTTCACAGAATTGGAAAAAACTGCTTTAAAGTTCATATGGAACCAAAAAACAGCCCGCATCTCCAAGACAATCCTAAGTCAAAAGAACAAAGCTGGAGGCATCACGCTACCTGACTTCAAAGTATACTACAAGGCTACAGTAACCAAAACAGCATGGTACTGGTACCAAAACAGAGATATAGACCAATGGAACAGAACAGAGTCCTCAGAAATAATACCACACATCTACAGCCATCTGATCTTTGACAAACCCGAGAGAAACAAGAAATGGGGAAAGGATTCCCTATTTAATAAATGGTGCTGGGAAAATTGGCTAGCCATAAGTAGAAAGCTGAAACTGGATCCTTTCCTTACTCCTTATATGAAAATTAATTCAAGATGGATTAGAGACTTAAATGTTAGACATAGTGGCTTATAATAATGACTTTAAGATTGGAACTTATATTTAAAGGGGAATCAGAGCATGAAAGTTTAGAAAATTTGCAGCCTAGCCATGTGGTAGAAAAGAAAAGCTTATTTTCTGGGGAGCAATTCAAGCAGGCCATGGAGCAACCACTTTCTAGAGAGAGTTGTGTGTGCAAAATAGAACCAGGTACTGGCAACGAAGACAATGAAAAAAGGACTTGAAGACATTTCAGAGATGTACAAGAAATACCCTCCCATCACACAGACCCAGAAGCTTAGGAGAAAAACAATTGTTATGGGGGCCAGGCCTGGCGCCCCATTTTCTTGCTCAGTCTCGGGACATTGCTTCCCGTATCCTGGCTGTTTCAACTTGAGCCATAGCTCAAAGGGTTTATTTTTATTTTGTTTTTTATTTTACAGCTCATATGTGGAAGGAGATAAGTCTCAGATAAGATTTAGAAGTTTGGGCTTGATGATGGAACAAGTGAATACATCGGGGGACCATTGGGAAGAGATTATTATATTTTGCAATGTAAATTACCTGGCTTAGGTATACAAGAAATTTGAGGGGCCAGGGAAAGAATAATATGGTTCAGATATTTTCTCCTTTCAAATAAATCTCATGTTAAATTTAATTCCCAAGTTTAGAGGTGTTGCATCATGGGAGGTGTTTGGATCATGGGGGAGTATTCCTCCTCAATGGTTTAGTGCCATTCCCTTGGTAATGAGCAAGTTCACAAAAGATCTGATTGTTTAAAAATGTGTGGCACCTCCTTCTTCTATCTCTTCCTTCTGCTCTGGCCACATGACATGCTTGCCCCTACTTTGCCTCTGCTATGAATGTAAGGGTCCTGAGGCACTCATCAGAAGCAGATGCCAGCACCATGATTCCTGTACAGCCTTCAGAACCATGAGCCAATTCAACCTGTTTTGTTTATAAATTACTCAGCCTCAGTTATTTTGTTATAGTAATGCAAAGAATGGATGAACACAGTGCTCTAATTGAAGAGGACAAACAATTACCAATAGAAAGAATAGCCAACACCACAGCCATCTCACCTGGTAAAGCTTGCACAATTCTGACTGAAAAATTAAAGTTGAACAAACTTTTTCCTTGATGAGTGCCAAAACCACTGCACCCAGATCAGCTGCAGACAAGAGCAGAGCTTTCAATGAAAACTTTAAACAAGGGGTACCAAGATCCTCAAGAATTTTTTGAAGAATTGTAATAAAAAGATGTAACATAGCTTTACCAGTATGATTCTGAAGACAAAGCACAATCAAAGCAACAGAACTAAGAGGTAGAAGTGGTCCAGTCAAAGCAAAAGCAGACCAGTCAAAAGTAAAAATCTGATCCTCAAGAAAGCAAACAAAAACATAAACTGGGGAAGGGACACACTATTCAATACATGTTTCTGGAATAATTGACAACCAACATGTAGAAGAATGAAACTGGATCCTCATATCCCACCTTATAAAATATCAACTCGAGGTGGATCACAGACTTAAATATAAGATGTGAAACCATAAATATTCTAGAAGATAACATTGGAAAAATCCTTCTAGACATTTGGCTTAGGCAAAGACTTCATAATCAAGAACCCAAAAGCAAATGTAACAAAAATAAAGATAGGTGGGACTTAATTGAACTAAAGGACTTTTGCATGGCAAAAAGAACAATCAGTAGAGTAAACAGACAACCCACAGAGTGGGAGAAAGTTTGCAAACTATGCATCTGAGACAGAACTGATATCTAGAATCCACAGGGAACTCAAACAGATTAGCAAGAAAAAAATAATTCAATAAAAAATGGGCTAAGGACATAAATACACAATTCTCAAAAGAAGATATACCAATGACCAACAAACATATGAAAAAATGCTCAACATCACTAAATATCAGGGAAATGCAAATCAAAACCACAATGTAATACCACCTTCCTCCTGCAAGAATGGCCATAATTAAAAAATCAAAACATAATAGAAGTTGGTGTGGATGTAGTGAAAGGGGAACACTTTTACACTGCCAGTTAGAATGTAAATTAGTACAACCATTATGGAGAACAGCATGGAAATTCCTTAAAAAACTAAAAGTAGAACTAACATTTGATGCAGCAATCCCATCACTGGATATCTGCCCAGTGGAAAGGAAGCCATTATATGAAAAAGACATTTGCACGTGCATACTTATAGCAGCACAATTTACAATTGCAAAAATATGGAACTGGCCCAAATGCCCATCAATTAACAAGGAAAATGTGTTGTGTGTATATATATGTATATATATATACACACACACACACACGTATGTATATATATATACACACACAGACACACACACATATATGTGTGTGTGAATATATATGTG
Organism: Macaca nemestrina; assembly: GCF_043159975.1. Classification (NCBI taxonomy): domain Eukaryota; kingdom Metazoa; phylum Chordata; class Mammalia; order Primates; family Cercopithecidae; genus Macaca; species Macaca nemestrina. The sequence continues at coordinate 76,357,203 of NC_092145.1, read as the reverse complement.
TGTACATATGGTGTGTATATATATGGTGTGTGTATATATACTATATATGGTGTGTGTATATAGTGTATATATATGGTATGTATATATAGTATATTTATGGTGTGTATATATATACACACATATTTGGTTATGTGTGTGTGTGTGTGTATATATATATTTATGACTGAGTGCTATTCCATGGTGTGTATATGATGGAATACTACTCAGCCATAAAAAGCAGTAAAATAATGGCATTTGCAGGAACCTAAATGGAGTTGAAGACCATTATTCTAAATGAAGTAAATCAGGAATGGAAAATCAAACACTGTATGTTCTTACTTATAAGTGGGAGCTAAGCTAGCTACGAGGACACAAAGGCATAAGAATGGTATAATGGACTTTGGGGACTCAGTGGGAAGAGTGGGATGGGGGCAAAGGATAAAAGACTGCACATTGGGTACAGTGTACACTGCTTGGGTGACGGGTGCACCAAAATCTCGGATATCATTAGTAAAGAACTTATCCACATAATCAAATACCACCTGTTCTCCAGAACCTATTGAAATAAAAAGAATAAAAAAAAGATAATACGCTTACAATTTTTTTTTAAAGTAAAGATCATGGCAACAGTTTTTTGGGATGCCCAAGGCATTCTGCTTTTTGACTTTCAAGAAGGCCAAAGAATGATAGCACTCGTGCCAAGACTCTTGCATGACAACCCTGATGCTATATTAGTTCTGTTATTTTGCTGCACTAATACAGCTCTTAGGTTCACCACTTAATTAGAACTATTAACTTCATTCATATGATTTTTTTGTTAAAATATTACAAAGGGTTGGGTCTTTCTGTATATTGGATCTACATCCTGTTTTAAGGTTGCATATTGAATTTTCATAAATTGTTTGTAGAGACCCAACTATAATTTCTGTCCATCTTGTGTTATCTCTTCATCATTTTTAGACCCCCAGCTAACTGTGCCAACTCCTACTACTTTATGGCCTTCTTTACTCTCTTCCAATAATCAGAAATTGTAAGGGACTTTCATTTTTCTGGAGTAAAATTGCCTGAATTCAAGTCCTCCTCTACCACTCACTTTTCTGTGTGACTTTAGGCAAGTGACTTGAACCTTTCCTTGGTCTCAGTGTCCCATCTTAAATGGGAGAAAATAATATCAACTTTATAGAGTTTCTGGGAAGGTAAAATATTTTAATATACTCTTGGCACGTGGTGAAACAAAAAGACACTAGAAGAGTTGATACTTACTAAGCCATTATATCCAGCTTTTAATCATTACGACTGCACAGTGCAACAACTTCTAGGAGTATCCCCATTTTAGAAATGAGAAAACACACTGGATTCTAACAGAAAGAGTGAAGATTAAAGCACAAGCCTCTTATCTATTATGTTCATAAATGTCTACTTGCATAGACTCCTTGGTTCTCTAAGGGATATTTTTTATAAACAAAATTTACGATAAAGCAAATTTGTGTTTAGTGAGTCCTACAAGCTTGTCTCCCAAATTAATTTTTTTTACTACTTCATGAAAATCATTCTTAAGTGCAACTGGCTTTTTGTTTTCTTCAAATGCATGGCACTGAAAAACACGATGACTTGGAGTTTGATTTATGATTTGTAATTACTACTATGTTTTCTGCTAAGGTACATGAAGTTTTACCTACCATTGCTTTTGAGCCATCAATGCAGATGTCAACGTAGTGGAAAAGACAAATGACATCTTTATATTAGTGTGAAAATAACTTTGTAACCTCATGAACATTCTGAATATGTCTCAGGTACTCTCAGGGGTTAATTGACCACATTGAGAAACACTGACTGAGCAGTCCCTAAAATTATGCATTTTTAATATATTCCACAAGATGGTGATATTGTAATGTGCATCAGAAATTAAAAGTTGGATCATGAATAATTTTAAAAAATTGCTCACTTTCAGAAAATGATGTGGGTAAAATTTTCCTTCCTTCCTTCCTTCCTTCCTTCCTTCCTTCCTTCCTTCCTTCCTTCCTTCCTTCCTTCCTTTCTTTCTTTCTTTCTGCCAAAAGTTTACTTGCTGAGCTCTTGAAGCACCAAGTCCATCTTATCTGAGTCCTCACTTTCATCATGAAAACTTGCTTTCTAAATACGGCTTTATCAATGGCTGCTTCCTACAGAAACCTAATGTTAATTTGGAGGGTGACATTTTGCAATTGTGGAAACCAACAGGCTCTTGGAATCTTATCTTAGTGCTTTTTAATTAAGAAAATTTTACCTTCTTCCAAATGACAATTTCACTTTTGCAGTTGCACATCACATGCTCTGGAATTCTATGAATCTTTGTTGGAGAAAGGATCCCTCAGTTCTGTGGTTCTTAAGTCTTTATGTTTTGAGTGAAGGAATACAGATTCACTTGTGAATTTGATAAAAGCTGTGGATTCTCATCCCAGAAAAATACATGCATCTATGTGAAATTTTGCATACAATTTCACATGGCTCATTGTATTCTGAAGTTATTACTTGGATTAAGAACCTCTGCCTTAGTGGAATAAACTATTGTCAAACCTCATACAGACCCTTCAGCTTAGGTTAAAAAAAAGAAATAAAACAGTTGATACTAGAGGAAAGAGATATGAAGTCTTAATATCATCTTTTTACCACTTTGTCCTTATAACAGACTTTGTCTGTATGCTGTAAAATAGTGTTTCCATCACTTAAACAGCTCATGACTCTAGTTGATAAGAGTACAAATGTCATGCACCCATCAGAATTCTGATATAGATTTTTTGCCAAAGGGAACTTTTCTCTTCACCTACAGAATTATGCTCTTTTTCATATCCTCCACTAGTCAGGAAGATTTTTGCCAGGCTTTATTTTTGTATTTATGTTACAAAGCAATGCTACTTTTTCATTTTTTACATATAAAATTATAATATTTAAAATGATAATTTTTTCCAAATTATCTGCAAACTACACTAGCCTCAGAGCTTTTGACATTTTTTGAAAAGTTCTACCTTCTGAAATTCCTACATTAGACTTTCATACATTTAATTTTTGTAGACATTTCTTTTGGACTTCCCTATTAAATGGCAAATAGACTAGAAAAGGGAAGCTGTAAAGTCACTGATTTAAGATATCTTCTGAATAATATCTTTTTTTTCATAAAAAGGATTTTAGAGTGTCTAGAAATGTTTTATTTGCAATTTTCAAATGTATATATTTTGGCTCAAATATGTGAATAACAATATGTAATATATGTCTGTGTGTAGCTTATTCTATTTAACATAGTATCTTCCAGTTCGTCCATATTTGGCAAATGAAAGAATTTCATTATTTTATATGACTAAATAATATTCCATTTTGTATCTGTACCACTTTTTAATTCATTTATTCATTGATGAAAACTTAGATGGATCATTAAACGTCGTGTGCTTATATTGACATGTACACCTAAATATGCATAACTATTATTAATCCATAATAATTAAAGATATTTAAAAAACAGGAAGTGCATCTATGATTAAATATAATTGAAACACTTATCATGCTCACAAAAATAAATAAAATGTATATTTTTGACTATGAAACAAAAACTTCAAACACATATATTCATAAGTTTTGTGAATCAAATTGAACACCACCTTAACTTGTGACCTTTTTGACTTTGTCATATAAATTAATTATAAATTTGAACTCATAAATTAGATTTATATTAATAAAATGACAGTCTCTTTTTGTGTTCTTTATTGGAAGAGGTTCAGTATATAATTTTGCCTGGTAATAGGATTCTTCTCAGATTATTGCCTTAAACTATTATTTACACCACTGTCACGTATTCCTCTCCCCATATAATTGCCCCTTTCATGTTTTCCCATTCTTATTACCATGCTGTCTCACATTTCCCTTCATCTCTCTCATCAGACTCCTTCACATTTTCTTTTTTATAACTTTTAATTTTTGTGGATTCATAGTAGGTGTATGTAATTTTGGGATATTTTGCAATAGGCATACAATGTGTAATAATCACATCAGAGTAAATGGGGTATCCATCACCCCAAGCATTTATCATTTGTTGTACAATCCAATTATACTCTTTTAGATAATATAAAATGTACATTAAAAAAATGTTTAATTTCTTTTAAGTTTCGGGGTACATGTGGAAGATGTGCAGGTTTGTTATATAGGTAAACGTACACCATGGTGGTTTGCTGCATCGATCAACCCATAACCTAGGTATTAGACCCAGCATACGTTAGCTCTTTTCCCTAGTGATCTTTCCCCTACGCCCCACCCCCCTCCACTTCCTGTGTCCATGTGTTCTCATTGCTCAGCTCCCACTTACAAGTGAAACATGGGGTGTTTGGTTTTCTGTTCCTGTGTTAGTTTGCTGAGGGTAATGGATTCCAGCTTCATTATCTCATTCCTTTTTATGGCTGCATAGTCTTCCATGGTGTATACGTACCACATTTTCTTTATCCAGTTTATCACTGATGAGCATTTGGATTGATTCCATTTCTTTGCTATTGTGAAGAGTGCTGCAGTGAATATAAGTGTGTATGTATCTTTATAATAGAATAATTTATATTTATTTGGGTATATACCTAGTAATTGTATTGCTGGGTCAAATGGTATTTCCAGTTCTAAATCTTTGAGGAATTGCCACACTGTCTTTCACAATGATTGAACTAATTTACATTCCTACCAACAGTGCAAAAGTGTTCCTTTTCTTGGCAACATCACCAGCATCTGTTGTTTCTTAACTTTTTAATAATCGCCATTCTGACTGACATGTGATGGTATCTCATTGTGGTTTTGATTTGCATTTATCTACTCTTCTGTGATGTTGAGCTTTTTTTCATATGTTTGTTGGTTGCATGTATGTCTTTTTTTCTTGAAAAATGTGTTCATGTCCTTTGCCCACTTTTTAATGTTTTTTTTTTCCCCCTCCAGTAAATTTGCTTAAGTTCCTTATAGATTCTGGATATTAGACCTTAGTCAGATGGATAGATTGCAAAAATTTTATCCCAATCTGTAGGTTGTCTGTTCACTCTGATGATCATTTCTTTTGCTGAGCAAAAGCTCTTCAGTTTAGTTAGATCCCATTTGTCAATTGTTGCTTTTGTTGCAATTGCTTTGGCAATTTCATCATAAAATATTTGCTCATGCCTATGTTCTGAATGGTATTACCTAGATTTTCTTCTAGGGTTTTTATAGTTTTGTGTTTTACATTTAAGTCATTAATGAAATTTCAGTTAATTTTTGTATAAGATGTAAGGAAGGGGTCTAATTTCAATTTTCTGCATATGACTAGCCAGTTCTTCCAGCACCATTTGTTAAATAGGGAATCCTTTCCCCATTGCTAGTTTTTGTCAGGTTTGTCAAAGATCGGATGGAGTAGATATGCAGTCTTATTTCTGAGTTCTCTATTCTGTCCCATTGGTCTATGTGCCTGTTTTTGTACCAGTGTTATGCTGTTTTTGTTACTGCAGCCTTGTAGTATAGTTTGAAGTTGGGTAGTGTGATGCCTCCAGCTTAGCTCTTTTTGCTTAGGATTGTCCTGGCTATACAAACTCTTTCTGGTTTCATATAAATTTAATTTTTTTTCTAATTCTATTCAGAATGTCAGTGGTGGCTTAATGGGAATAACACTGAATCTATATATTGCTTTGGGAAGTATGGCCATTTTCACAATACTGATTCTTCCTATCCATGAGTATGGAATATTTTTCTATCTGCTTGTGTCCTCTCTGATTTCCTTGAGCAGTGGTTTGTGGTTCTCCTTGAAGAGGTCCTTCCCTTTTCTTGTTAGCTGTATTCCTAGTTATTTTATTCTCTTTTTGGCAATTGTGAATGGAAGTTCATTCATGATTTGGCTTTCTGCTTCTCTGTTGTTGGCGTATAGAAATTATCGTGATTTCTGCACATTGATGTATCCTGAGACTGCTGGAGTTGCTTGTCTGCCTAAGAAGCTTTTGTGCTGAGTCATTTGGGTTTTCTAGATAAAGGATCATGTCATCTGCAAATAGACAATTTGATTTCCTCTCTTCCTATTTGGATACGCTTTATTTCTTTCTCTTGCCTAATTACCATGGCCAGAACTTCCAATAATATGTTAAATAAGAGTGTCGGGAGGGGGCATCCTTGTTTTGTGCTGGTTTTCAAGGGAAATTCTTCTGACTTTTGCACAGTCAGTATGATGTTGGTTGTGGGTTTGTCATAAATGGCTCTCATTATTTTTAGGTATGTTCCTTAAATATCAGTTTTTTGAGAGTTTTTAACATGAAGAGATGTTGAATTTTATCAAAGGCCTTTTTGAATATCTAGTAAGATTATCATGTGATGTTTTGTCTTTAATTCTCTTTATGTGATGAAATATGTTTATTGATTTGCATCCTGGGGTTGATCTTGATCGTGATGAAGCCATCTTGATGGTGATGAACAAGTTTTTGATGTGCTGCTGGATTCAGTTTGGCAGTATTTTACTGAGGATTTTTGAATCAATGTTTTTCAGGGATATTGGTCTGAAGTTTTCTTTTTTGGGTGTCTCTGCCAGGTTTTGGTATCGGGATGATGCTTGCTTCGTGTTGGGGAGGAGTCCCTCGTTTTCGATTTTTTGAAATCATTTCTTTTTAAAATTATTATTATACTTTAAGTTCTAGGGTACATGTGCATAACGTGCAGGTTTGTTACATATGTATACTTGTGCCAAGTTGGTGTGCTGCACCCATCAACTCATCAGCACCCATCAACTCATCATTTACATCAGGTATAACTCCCAATGCAATCCCTCCCCCCATCTCCCCATAATAGGCCCTGGTGTGTGATGTTCCCCTTCCCGAGTCCAAGTGATCTCATTGTTCAGTTCCCACCTATGAGTGAGAACATGCGGTGTTTGGTTTTCTGTTCTTGCGAGAGTTTGCTAAGAATGATGGTTTCCAGCTGCATCCATGTCCCTACAAAGGACACAAACTCATCCTTTTTTATGGCTGCGTAGTATTCCATGGTGTATATGTGCCACATTTTCTTAATCCAGTCTGTCACTGATGGACATTTGGGTTGATTTCAAGTCTTTGCTATTGTGAATAGTGCCACAATGAACATATGTGTGTATGTGTCTTTATAGCAGATTGATTTATAATCCTTTGGGTATATACCCAGTAATGGGATGGCTGGGTCATATGGTACTTCTAGTTCTAGATCCTTGAGGAATCGCCATACTGTTTTCCATAATGGTTGAACTAGTTTACAATCCCACCAACAGTGTAAAAGTGTTCCTATTTCTCCACAGCCTCTCCAGCACCTGTTGTTTCCTGACTTTTTAATGATTGCCATTCTAACTGGTGTGAGATGGTATCTCATTGTGGTTGATTTGCATTTCTCTGATGGCGAGTGATGACGAGCATTTTTTCATGTGTCTGTTGCCTGTATGCATGTCTTCTTTTGAGAAATGTCTGTTCATATCCTTTGCCCACTTTTCGATGGGGTTGTTTGTTTTTTTCTTGTAAATTTGTTTGAGTTTTTTGTAGGTTCTGGATATTAGCCCTTTGTCAGATGAGTAGATTGCAAAAATTTTCTCCCATTCTGTAGGTTGCCTGTTCACTCTGATGGTAGTTTCTTTTGCTGTGCAGAAGCTCCTTAGTTTAATGAGATCCCATTTGTCAATTTTGGCTTATGTTGTCGTTGCTTTTGGTGTTTTAGACATGAAGTCCTTACCCATGCCTATGTTCTGAATGGTATTACCTAGGTTTTATTCTAGGGTTTTTCTGGTATTAGGTCTAACATTTAAGTCTCTAATCCATCTTGAATTAATTTTCGTATAAGGAGTAAGGAAAGGATCCAGTTTCAGCTTTCTACTTATGGCTAGCCAATTTTCCCAGCACCATTTATTAAATAGGGAATCCTTTCCCCATTTCTTGTTTATCTGAGGTTTGTCAAAGATTAGATGGCTGTAGATGTGTGGCATTATATCTGAGGACTCTGTTCTGTTCCACTGGTCTATATCTCTGTTTTGGTACCAGTACCATGCTGTTTTGGTTACTGTAGCCTTGTAGTGTAGTTTGAAGTCAGGTAGTGTGATGCCTCCAGCTTTGTTCTTTTGACTTAGGATTGTCTTAGCAATGCGGGCTTTTTTTTTTTTGTTTCATATGAACTTTAAAGCAGTTTTTTCCAATTCTGTGAATAAACTCATTGGTAGCCTGATGAGGATGGCATTGAATCTTTAAATTACCTTGGGCAGTGTGGCCATTTTCATGATATTGATTCTTCCTATCCATGAGCATACTATGTTCTTCCATTTGTTTGTGTCCTCTTTTATTTCACTGAGCAGTGGTTTGTAGTTCTCCTTGAAGAGGTCCTTTACATCCCTTGTAAGTTGGATTCCTAGGTATTTTCTTATCTGAAGCAATTGTGAATGGAAGTTCACTCATGATTTGGCTCTCTGTTTGTCTGTTACTGGTGTATAAGAATGCTTGTGATTTTTGCACATTAATTTTGTATCCTGAAACTTTGCTGAAGTTGTTTATCAGCTGAAGGAGATTTTGGGCTAGGATGGTGGGTTTTTTAAATATACAATTATGTCATCTGCAAAGAGGGACAATTTGATTTCTTCTTTTCCTAACTGAATACCCTTGATTTCTTTCTCTTGCCTGATTGCCCTAGCCAGAACTTCCAACACTATGTTGAATAGGAGTGGTGAGAGATGGCATCACTGTCTTGTGCCAGTTTTCAAAGAGAATGCTTCCAGTTTTTGCCCATTCAGTATGATATTGGCTGTGGGTTTGTCATAAATAGCTCTTATTATTTTGAGATATGTTCCATCAATACCGAATTTATTGAGAGCTTTTAGCATGAAGGGCTGTTGAATTTTGTCAAAGGCCTTTTCTGCATCTATTGAGATAATCACGTGGTTTTTGTCTTTGGTTCTGTTTATATGCTGGATTATGTTTATTGATTTGTGTATGTTGAACCAGCCTTGCATCCCAGGGATGAAGACCACTTGATCATGGTGGATAAGATTTTTTATGTGCTGCTGGATTTGGTTTGCCAGTATTTTATTGAGGATTTTTGCATCAATGTTCATCAGGGATACTGGTCTAAAATTCTCTTTTTTTGTTGTGTCTCTGCCAGGCTTTGGTATCAGGATGATGCTGGCCTCATCAAATGAGTTAGGGAGGATTCCCTTTTTTCTATTGATTGGAATAGTTTCAGAAGGAATGGTGCCAGCTCCTCCTTGTACCTCTGGTAGAATTCAGCTGTGAATCCATCTGGTCCTGGACTTTTTTTGGTTGGTAGGCTATTTAATTGTTGTCTCAATTTCAGAGCCTGCTATTGGTCTCTTCAGGGATTCAACTACTTCCTGGTTTAGTCTTGGGAGAGTGTAAGTGTCCAGGAAATTATCCATTTCTTCTAGATTTTCTAGTTTATTTGCATAGAGGTGTTTATAGTATTCTCTGTCGTTTGTATTTCTGTCTGATTGGTGGTGATATTCCATTTATTATTTTTTATTGCATCTATTTGATTCTTCTCTCTTTTCTTCTTTATTAGTCTTGCTAGCGGTCTGTCAATTTTGTTGATCTTTTCAAAAGACAAACTCCTGGATTCATCGATTTTTTGGAGGGTTTTTTATGTTTCTATCTCCTTCAGTTCTGCTCTGATCTTAGTTATATCTTGCCTTCTGCTAGCTTTTGAATGTGTTTGCTCTTGCTTCTCTAGTTCTTTTAATTGTGATGTTAGAGTGTCAATTTTGGATCTTTCCAGCTTTCTCTTGTGGGCATTTAGTGCTATCAATTTCCCTCTACACACTGCTTTAAATGTGTCCCAGATATTCTGGTATGTTGTATCTTTGTTCTCATTGGTTTCAAATAACATGTTTATTTCTGCCTTCTTTTCGTTATGTACCCAGTAGTCATTCAGGAGCAGGTTGTTCAGTTTCCATGTAGTTGAGCGGTTTTGATTTTCTTAATCCTGAGTTCTAGTTTGATTGCACTGTGGTCTGAGAGACAGTTTGTTATAATATCTGTTCTTGTACATTTGCTGAGGAGTGCTTTACTTCCAATTATGTGGTCAATTTTGGAACAAGTGCGATGTGGTGCTGAGAAGAATGTATAGTTTGTTGATTTGGGGTGGAGAGTTCTGTAGATGTCTATTAGGTCCACTGGGTGCAGAGTTGAGTTCAATTCCTGGATATCCTTGTTAACTTTCTGTCTCGTTGATCTGTCTAATGTTGACAGTGGGGTGTTGAGGTCTCTCATTATTATTGTATGGGAGTCTAAGTCTCTTTGTAAGTCTCTAAGGACTTGTTTTATGATACCAGCTCCTCTTTTTAACTCTGGTAGAGTTCAGCTGTATGTCCATCTGGCCTGGGTATTTTTGGTTGGTAGGTTATTTATTACTGCCTCAATTTCATAACTCATTACTAGTCTATTAAGTGATTCAGCTTTTTATTGGTTTAGTCTTGGGAGCGTGTATGTGTCCAGGAATTTAATCATTTATTTTAGATTTTCCCATTTATTTGCATAGAGGTGTTTATAGTATTCTCTGATGGTTGTTTCTATGTATGTGGAGTCAGAGGTGATATCTTCTTTATTATTTTTATTGTGTTTATTTGAATCTTCCCTCTTTTCTTTTTTATTAGTCTTGCTAGTGGTCTGAATTCCTGGTTTCATTGATTGTTTGAAGGGTTTTTGGTATGTCTCTATCTCCTTCAGTTCCACTCTGAGCTTGGTTATTTCTTGTCTTAGGCTAACTTTGGGGTTTGTTTGCTCTTGGTTCTCTAGTTCTTTTAGTTGTGATGTTAGGGTGTCGATTTGAGCTCTTTTTATATTTTTAATGTGGGCATTTAATGCTATAAATTTCCCTCTTAATGCTGCTTTAGCTGCATCACTGAGATTCTGGTACATTGTCAGTTTGCTCTCATTGGTTTCAAATAAGTTGATTTCTGCCTTAATTTCATTATTTACCTATAAGTCATTCAGGAGCAGATTGTTCAGTTTTCATGAGTTGTGTGGTTTTGAGTGTGTTTCTTAATCTTGAGTTCTAATTTTATTGTGCTGTGATCTGAGAGATTATCATGATTTCAGTTCTTTTGCATTTGCTGCGGAGTGTTTTACTTTCAATTATGTGATTAATTTTAGAGTAAGTGCCAGGCGGTGCTCATCAAAATGTATATTCTATTGTTTTAGGATGGAGAGTTCTGTAGATTTCTATCAGGTCTGCTTGCTCCAGAGCTGAGTTCAAGTTCTGAATCATTGAGATATTAAAGTCTCCCACTATTATTGTGTGGGGCTCTAAATCTTTTTGTAGGTTTTTAAGAACTTGTTTTACTAATGTGGAGGCTACTGTATTGTGTGCATATGTTTTTAGAATAGGTAGATATTTTGTTTAATTGAACCTTTTACCATTGTCGTGTCTTTCTCTGTCTTTTTTGAACTTTGGTGGTTTAAAGTCTATTTTGTCAGAAACTAGTATTGCAAACACTACTTTTTCTGATTTCCTATTTACTTGGTAAATTTTCTCTATTTTTAAAATTTTGAGCCTATATGTGTCTTTGCATATGAGATGTGTTGCTTGAATATGGCACGCTGATGGGCCTTGTCTTTTTATCCAGCTTGCCATTCTGTGTCTTTTAATCAGGGCATTTCACTGATTAACACTTAAGGTTAATATAGTTATGTGTGAATTTGATCCTGTCATGATGCTGGCTGGTTAACTTTGCAGACTTATTAATGTAGTTTGTTCATAGTGTTGTTGGTCTGTGTACTTCAGTGTGTTTTTGTAGTGGTTGGTAACGGTTTTTCCTTTTTATGTTTAGTGCTTCCTTCAGGAGTTCTTGCAAGGCAGGCTTGGTGACGACAAAATCCTTCAGCATTTGCTTTTCTGAAAAATATTTTATTTCCCTTTCACTTATGAAGCTTAGTTTGGTCGGTTATGAAATTCTGAGTTGGAAGTTCTCTTCTTCAAGAATGTTGAATATCAGACCCAAAATCTCTTCTGGTTCCTAGGATTTTCACTGAGAAGTCTGCTGTTAGTCTGATGGGCTTACCTTTGTAGGTGATTTAGCTCTCCTCTCTGACTGCCCTTAATATTTTTTTCTTTCATTTCAACCTTGGAGAATCTGATGATTATGTGTTTTGAGGTAGATCTTCTTGTGGAGTATCTTATTGGGGTTTTCTGAATTTCCTGAATTTGAATGTTGGCCTGTCTTGCTAGGTTGAGGACATTCTCCTGGTTGATATCCTGAAGTGGTTTTTCAACTTTGTTCCATTCTCCTCATCTCTTTCAGGTACTCCAATCAGTTGTAGGTTTTGTCTTTTTATAGAGTCCCATAGTTCTTGAAGGTTTTGTTTGTTCCTTTTCATTCTTTTTTCTTTAGTCTTGTCTGCCTGCCTTATTTCAGCAAGACATTCTTCAAGCTTTGATATTCTCTCTTCTGCTTGGTAGATTCAGCTATTGATACAAGTGTTTGCATCATGAGATTCTCGTGCTGTGTTTTTCAGCTCCATCAGGTCATTTATATTCCTCCTGTAGTCTTTTATCATGGTTCTTAGCTTCTTTATATTGGGTTATAATTCTTTAGCTCAGTGAAGTTTGTTATTACCCACTTTCTGAAGTCTACTTCTGTCAGTTCATCCATCTCAGCTTCGGCCCTATTCTGTGCCCTTGCTGGAGAAGTGTTGTGATCATTTGGAGTAGAAGAGGATTTCTGACTTTTGGAATTTTCATTGTTTTTGCATTTTTTTCTTATCTTCGTGGATTTATCTACCTTTGATCTTTGAGGCTGTTGAAGTTTGAATGGGATTTCATGGGGTCTTTTTTGATGATGTTGTAATTGTTGCTTTCTGTTTGTTTGTTTGTCTTTTAACAGTCAGTCTCCTATTCTGCAGGTCTGCTGCAGTTTTCTGTGGGTCCACTTCAGACCCTGTTTACCTGGGCATCACCAATGGAGGCTGCAGAATAGCAAAGATTGCTGTCTCCTCCTTCCTCAAGAAGCTTTGTCCCAGGGGGGCACCAACGTGATGCCAGTCAGAATTCTCCTGTATGACATGTCTACCAACCCCTGTTGGGAGGTCTCACCCAGTCAGGAGGCATGGAATCAGGGACCCATTTAAGGAAGCAGTCTGACTGTCCCTTAGTGGAGTTGTTGCACTGTGCTGGTGGAATCCCCCTCCTCCAGACTGCATGGACTCTTCAGAGTCAGCAGGAAGGAAATATTAAGTCCACTAAGTCTGAGACCATGGCCACCCCTCTTCCCAGGTGTTCTGTCCCAGGGAGATAAGAGTTCTGTGTGTAAGCCCCTGTCTGGAGTTACCAAAATTCCTGCAGGGAGGTCCTGCCCAGTGAGGATGGATCCGGGTCCCACCTAAAGAAGAAGTCTCGCCACTGTCTGCCACAGCCTCTGTGCTGTACTGTGGGAGTACCATTCAGTCCAAACCCTCAGTATCTCTAGCACTGACCAGGGAAAACCACCGACTAGAGCCTCAGTAATGGTGGTCAGCCCTTCCACCCAGAACTCGGTCATCTTGGGCAGACTTTAAGCTGCTGTGCTGGCCGGGGGTGATTCCAAGTCAGTGGGTCTTAGCTTGCGGGGTTCCATGGGAGTGGGACCCACTGAGGGAGGCTGTTTGGGTCCCTGGCTTCAGCCCCCTTTCCATGGGGGTGAACGTTTCTCCTGCCTCACTGGAGTTCCAGGCACCACTGGAGTATGTAAAAACTCTTGCAACTAAGTGCCTGCCCAAGCAGCTGTTGTGTGTCTGCCCAGTTTTCTGCTTGAGACCCAAGGCCTTGGTGGTGTAGGCTCATGAGGAAATCTCCTGATCCACGGATTGCAAAAATCCGCGGGAAAAGTGTAGTACCCCGGGTAGGTAACACAGTCCCTCACTACCTCCCTTGGCTGGGGGAGAGAGGTCCTGTCGTCCTGTACAGCTCCCAGGTGAACCGTCAGCCCACCCTATTTTTCCTTGCTCTCTTTGTGTCACACCAACCACCTAGTCAGTCCCAATGAGGTGAACTGGGTACCTCAGTTGGAAATGCAGAAATTACTTGTCTTTTGTGTTTGTCTAGCTGGGAGCTGTAGACCAGAGCTATTTCTCCCTGGCCATCTTCCCCTACCCCTTTGACTTTTTCCAATTAAATCATTATTCACTATAGTCATCCTGTTGTGCTATCAAATACTATCTTACTCATTCTTTATAACTATTTTTTGTACCCATTAATCATCCCCACTCCCCGTCACCTCCCGTTCCTCTTCTCAGTCTCTGGTAACCATCCTTCTACTTCTATATGAGTTCAAATATTTAAATTAGTGGTTCCCACAAATTAGTGAGAATATGTAAGTTTGTCTTTATGTACCTATCTTATTTCACTTAATATGACCTCAAGTTTCATCCAGGCTGTTGCAAATGACAAAATCTCATTTTTTTTATGGCTGAATAGTAATCTATTGTGGATATGTACCACATTTTTAAATCCATTCATCTGTTTATGAATACTTGGGTTGCTTCCAGATCTTGGCTATTGTGAATTGTGGTACAGTATACATGGGAGTGCAGCTGTCTCTTTGATATACTGATTTCCTTTCTTTCATTTATATTCCTGTTAATGGGATTGCTGGATCATATGATAGTTCTATTTTTATTTTTTTGAGAAATCTCCAAACTATTCTTCATAGTAGTTGTACTAACTTACATTCCCACCAACAGTGTACAAAGGTTTCCTATTCTCCACATCCTTGCCAACATTTGTTGTTGCCTGACTTTTGGATAAAAGCTAATTTAACTGGGGTGAGATGATATCTCATGGTAGTTTTGATTTGCATTTCTCTGATGGTCAATGATGCTGAGCACCTTTTTATATGCATATTTGCCATCTGTATGTCTTATTTTGAAAAATGTCTTTTAAAATCATTGGTCTATTTTAAAACCAGACAATTAGATATTTTTTTCCTGTAGAGATGGTTGATGTCTGCAGTAGTCCATTCTCAAACTGCTATAAAGAATGTCGGAGACTAGGTAATTTATAAAGGAAAGAGATTTAATTGACTCGCAGTTCCACATGGCTGGGGAGGTCTCTGGAAACTTACAATCATGGCAGAAGGTGAAGGGGAAACAGGGCATGTCTTCTCATGGTGGTAGCAGCGGGGTAGGGGGTGGGGGAACTACCGAACACTTTTAAAACCATCAGAACAGGATCAGATGAATTCACAGCCGAATTCTACCAGAGGTACAAGGAGGAGCTGGTACCATTCCTTCTGAAACTATTCCAATCAATGGAAAAAGAGGGAATCCTCATTAACTCATTTTATGAGGCCAGCATCATCCTGATACCAAAGCCTGGCAGAGACACAACAAAAAAAGAGAATTTTAGACCAATATCCCTGATGAACATCGATACAAAAATCCTCAATAAAATACTGGCAAACCAAATCCAGCAGCACATCAAAAAGCTTATCCACCATGATCAAGTGTGCTTCATCCTTGGGATGCAAGGCTGGTTCAACATGTGCAAATCAATAAACATAATCCAGCATATAAACAGAACCAAAGACAAAAACCACATGATTATCTCAATAGATGCCTTTGACAAAATTCAACAACCCTTCATGCTAAAATTTCTCAATAAATTCAGTATTGATGGGATGTATCTCAAAATAATAAGAGCTATTTATGACAAACCCACAGCCAATATCATACTGAATGGGCAAAAACTAGAAGGATTCCCTTTGAAAACCGGCACAAGACAGGGATGCCCTCTCTCACCACTCCTATTCGGCATAGTGTTGGAAGTTCTGGCTAGGACAATCAGGCAGGAGAAAGAAATAAAAGGTATTGAATTAGGAAAAGAGGAAGTCCAATTGTTCCTGTTTGCAGATAGCATGAATATATATTTAGAAAACCCATCATCTCAGACCCAAATCTCCTTAAGCTGATAAGCAACTTCAGCAAAGTCTCAGGATGCAAAAACAATCTGCAAAAATCACAAGCATTATTATACACTGATAACAGACAAACAGAGAGCCAAATCATGAGTGAACTCCCATTCACAATAGCTTCAAAGAGAATAAAATACCTAGAAATCCAACTTACAAGCGATGTGAAGGAGCTCCTCAAGGAGAACTACAAACCACTGCTCAACGAAATAAAAGAGGACACAAACAAATGGAAGAGCATTCCATGCTAATGGATAGGAAGAATCAATATTGTGAAAATGGCCTTAAGGCCCAAGGTAATTTATAGATTCAATGCCATCTCCATCAAGCTACCAATGACTTACTTCACAGAATTGGAAAAAAACTACTTTAAAGTTCATATGGAACCAAACAACAGCTTGCATTGCCAAGACAATCCTAATCCAAAAGAACAAAGCTGGAGGCATCACGCTGCCTGACTTCAAACTATACTACAAGGCTACAGTAATCAAAACAGCATGGTACTGATACCAAAACAGAGATATAGACCAATGGAGCAGAACAGAGCCCTCAGAAATAATACCACACATCTACAACCATCTGATCTTTAACAAACCTGACATAAACAAGAAATGGGGAAAGGATTCCCTATTTAACAAATGGTGCTGGGAAAATTGGCTAGCCATAAATAGAAAGCTGAAACTGGATCCTTTCCTTACTCCTTATATGAAAATTAATTCAAGATGGATTAGAGACTTAAATGTTAGACTTAATACCAGAAAAACCCTAGAAGAAAACCTAGGTAATACCATTCAGGACATAGGCATGGGCAAGGACTTCATATCTATAACACCAAAAGCAATGGCAACAAAAGCCAAAATTGGCAAATGGGATCTAATTAAACTAAAGAGCTTCTGCACAGCAAAAGAAACTACCATCAGAGTGAATAGGCAACCTACACTATTATTTAAAAAAAAAAGAAAATTTTTGTAATCTACTTATGTGACAAAGGGCTAATATCCAGAACCTACAAAGAACTCAAACAAATTTACAAGAAAAAAACAACCCCATCAAAAAGTGGGCAAAAGATATCAACGGACATTTCTCAAAAGAAGACATTCATACTGCCAACAGACACATTAAAAATGCTCGTCATCACTGGTCATCAGAGAAATGCAAATCAAAACCACAATGAGATACCATCTCACACCAGTTAGAATGGCAATCATTCAAAAGTCAGAAAACAACAGGTGCTGGAGAGGATGTGGAGAAATAGGAACACTTTTACACTGTTGGTGGGATTGTAAACTAGTTTAACCATTATGGAAAACAGTATGGTGATTCCTCAAGGATCTAGAACTAGAAATACCATATGACCCAGCCATCCCATTACTGGGTATATAACCAAAGGATTATAAATCAATCTGCTATAAAGACACATACACACGTATGTTAATTGTGGCACTATTCACAATAGCAAAGACTTGGAATCAACCAAAATGTCCATCAGTGACAGACTGGATTAAGAAAATGTGGCGCATATACACCATGGAATACTATGCAGCCATAAAAAAGGATGAGTTTGTGTCCTTTGTAGGGACATGGATGCAGCTGGAAACCATCATTCTTAGCAAACTTTTGCAAGAACAGAAAAATCAAACACCTCATGTTCTCTCTCATAGGTGGGAACTGAACAATGAGATCACTTGGACATGGGAAGTGGAACATCACACACCGGGGCCTATTATGGGGAGGGGGTGGGGGGAGAGATGGAATTGGGAGTTATAACTGATGTAAATGATTAGTTGATGGGTGCTGACGAGTTGATGTGTGCAGCACACCAACATGGCACATGTATACATGTGTAGCAAACCTGCACATTGTGCACATGTGCCCTAGAACTTATAGTATAATAATAAAAAAAAGAAAATGTGGCATATGTACACCATGGAATACTATGCAGCCATAAAAAGGATGAGTTCGTGTCCTTTGTAGGAACATGGATGCAGCTGTAAGCAATCATTCTCAGCAAACCATTGCAAGAACAGAAAACCAAACACCGCATGTTCTCACTCATAGGTGGGAATTGAACAATGAGAACACTTCGACACATGAAGGGGAACATCACACACCGGGACCTGTTTTGGGGTGGGGGGAGGAGGGAGGGATGGCATTAGGAGATATACCTAATGTAAACGATGAGTTAATGCGTGCAGCCCACCAACAAGGCACATGTATACATATGTAACAAACCTGCAAGTTGTGGAAAAAAAAAAAAAAAGCAAAAAACGTCAGAACATGTGAGAACTCACTCATTATTATGTGAATAGAATAGAGGAAACAGCCCTCATGATCCAATCACCTCCCATCATTCCCCTTCCTCAACAGGTTAGGATTACAATTTGAGATGAGATTTGGGTGGAGACATAAAGCCAAGCCATATCAACTTCTATATATATTCTAATATTTAAGCCCTTGTCAGATGGATAACTTACAATTACTTTTTCCTATTATGTGAGTTGTCTGTTTACTTTATTGATTCTTTAATTTGCTGTGCAGAAGCTCTTTAACTTTGTGTGATTCCAATTGGACATTTTTGCTCTTGTTGCCTGTGCTGGTGAAGTGTTGCTCAATAAATATTTGCACAGTCCAATTTCCTGGTGAGTTTTCCAAATGTTTTGTTTCAGTAGTTTCATAGATTTAATCTCTAATACATTTTTATTTGATTTTTCATATGGTGAGCGATAGGGGTCTAGTTTCATTATTATGCTTATGCTTCTCCAGTTTGTCCAGAACCATTTATTAAATAGACTGTTCTTTCCTCAGTGTATGTTTTTGGCACCTATGTTGAAAATGAGTTCATTGTAGATATATGAATTTATCTCTGGTTCTTTATTCTTTTTTTTTTAAATTGTGGTCACATAGTAGGTGTATATATTTGTAAGATACATGGTATATTTGGATATAGGCATGCAATGTGAAATAACCACATCATGGAGAATAGGGTATCTATCCTCTCAAGCTTTTATCCTTTGAGTTACAAGCAATCCAATTACTATTTTGAGGTTTTATTTTTTCTTTTTTAAAAATTTTATTTCAATAATTTTTTGGAAACACTTGGTTTTTGGTTACATGAATAAGCTCTTTCATGATGATTTCCGAGATTTTGGTTCACCCATTACCTAATCAGTGTATGCTGTACCCAATATGTAGTCTCTTATCCCTCACCCTCCTTCCACTTTTCCCTGAGTCTCCAAAGTCCATTATATGCTTTGCATCCTCATGGACATAGCTCACACTTATAAGTTAGAGCATACGATATATGATGTTCTAATCTTGAGTTACTTCATTTAGAATAATGGTCTCCAGATCCATCCAAATTTCTGCAAGTGCTATTATCTTATTCCGTTTTATGGCAGGGTGGCATTCCATGGTGTATATATAGCACATTTTCTTTATCCACTTGTTGGTTTTTGGACATTTAGGTTGGTTTCATATTTTTGTAATTGTGCTGCTATAGACGTGTGTGCAAGTGTCTTTTTCATATAATGACTTCTTTTCCTTTTGGTACATATCCAGTAGGGGGATGCTGGATCAAATGTTACATCTACTTTTAGTTCTTTAGTAAATTTCCATAGTATTTTCCGTAGTGGTTGTACTAGTTTACATTCCCACCAGCAGTGTAAAAGTGTTTCCTTTTCATCACATCCACATTAGCATTTATTATTTTTTGATTTAAGAAAGTATGGCCATTCTTGCAGGAGTGAGGTTCTATCACATTGTGGTTTTAATTTGCATTTTTCTGATAATTAGTGATGTTGAGGTTTTTTTTATACCTTTGTTGTGTGTATATCTTTTGACAATTGTGTATTCATGTCCTTTGCCCACTTTTTGATGGAATTATTTTTTTTTCCGTGATGATTTGTTTGAGTTCCTTGTAGATTCTGGATATTAGTTGTTTGTTGGATGTATAGTTGGTGAAGATTTTCTCCCACTCTGTGGGTTGTCTGTTAACTCTGCTAATTATTATTATTATTATTATTATTATTATTATTATTTTGCTGTGCAGAAGGCTTTTAGTTTAATAAAGTCCCATCTATTTATCTTTGTTTTTGTTATGTTTGCTTTTGGGTTCCTGGTCATGAATTCTTTGCCTATGCCAGTGTGTCTAGAAGAGCTTTCTGGTATAATCTTGTAGAATTTTTATAATTTCAGGTCTTATATTTAGGTCTGTGATCCATCTTGAGTTGATTTTTTAAAAGGTGAGAGATGAAGATCCAGTATCATTCTTCTAAATGTGGCTTGCCAATTATCTCAGCAGCATTTGCTGAATAGGGTGTTCTTTCTCCAGTTTATGGTTTATTTATTTATTTATTGCTTTGTTGAAGATCAGTTGATTGTGAGTATTTGGCTTTATTTCTTGGTTCTATATTATGTTCCATTGGTCTATATGACTCTTTTAATACTAGTATCATGCTATTTTGGTAACTATAGCCTTGTAGTATAGTTTGAAGTTGGGTAATGTGATGCCTTCAGATTTATTATTTTTGTTTAGTATTGAACTCTGAACAGACCAATAACAAACAGTGAGATAGAATCATATAATCAGTAATAAAAAATTTGCCAGCAACGAAAAACCCAAGACCAGACAGATTCACCACTGAATTCTATTAGAAATTCAAAGAAGAATTGGTACCAATTCTACTGAAACTGTTTCAAAGGATAGAGAAAGAGAATCCTCCCTAAATTATTCTATGCAGCCAGTATCAACCTAACGCCAAAGCCAGGAAAAGACATAACAAAAAGGAAAAGTACAGACAAATATCCCTCATGAACATAGATGCAAAAATCCACAACAAAAATACTGGCTAACCAAATTCAACAATACATTAGCAAGATAATACATCATGATCAACTGGGTTTTATACCAGGGATGCAGGGATGGTTTTATAAACACAAATCAATAAACATAATGCATTACATTAAGAGAGTTAAAAACAAGAATTATATTATCATCTCAATAGATGCAGAAAAAGCATTTGACAAAATCCAGTATCGTTTACGATAAAAACTCTCAACAAAATTGGCACAGAAGGGACATAACTCAAAGTAATAAAAGCCATCTATGACAAACCCACAGCCAACATCATATTGAATGGGGAAGAGCCAAAAGCATTGCCCCTGAGCACTGAATAAGAGAAGGATGTCCATTTTTACCACTTCTATTAAACAAAGTACTGGAAGTCCTAGCCAGAGCAATCACACAAGATAAAAATATAAAGGAAATCCAAATTGAAAAAGAGGAAGTCAAAGTGTCACTGTTTGCTGATAATATGATTGTATACCAAGAAAACCCTAAAGACTCCTTGAAAAAGCTCTTAGATCTGATAAATGAATTCAGTAAAGTTTTAGGATATAAAAGCAATGTGCACAAACCAGTAGCACTGCCATACACCAACAACGACCAGCTGAGAATCAAATCAAGAACTCAATCCAGGCGGGTGGATCACGAGGTCAGGAGATCCAGACTATCCTGGCTAACACAGTGAAACCCCGTCTCTACTAAAAATACAAAAAAATTAGGTGGGCGTGGTGGCGGGCACCTGTAGTCCCAGCTACTTGGGAGGCTGAGGCAGGAGAATGGCGTGAACCCGGGAGACGGAGCTTGCAGTGAGCAGAGATCGCGCCACTGCACTCCAGCTTGGGGAACAAAGGGAGACTCCCTCTCAAAACAAACAAACAAAAAAACCCCCCACAAACACACAAACCTCAAACCTTTTTACAACAGCTGCGGAAAAATAAAATACTTAGGAATATACTTAGCTAAGGAGGTGAAAGACCTCTACAAGGAAAACTAAAAAACACCGCTGAAAAAAATCATAGATGACACAAACAAATGGAAACACATCTCATGCTCATGAACAGGTAGAATCAATTTTGTTAAAATGACCATACTTTCCACAGCAATTTACAAATTTAATGCAATTTCCATGAAAATACCATCATCATTCTTCACAGAACAAGAATAAAACAATCCTAAAATTCATATGGAACCCCAAAAGAGCCTGCATAGCCTAAACAATACTAAGCAATTGCATTATTTAAGCTATTTAAAAATATACAATAAAGTTATTATTGACTGTGTAGTTACTCTATTGTGCTATCGATAGTAGGTCTTATTTATTCTTTCTATATTTTTTGTACCCATTAACCATCCCCACCTACCCTTCAGCCCGCTGCTACTCTTCTCAGCCTCTGGTAACCATCCTTCCACCTTCATGAGTCCAATTTTTTTTTTTTTTTTTTTTAGACCGAGTTTCACTCTTGTTGCCCAGGCTGGAGTGCAATGGTGCGATCTTGGCTCACCGCAGCCTCCATCTCCTGGGTTCGAGCGATTCTCCTGCCTCAGCCTCCGGAGTAGCTGGCATGCACCACCATGCCCAACTAATTTTTTTTTGTATTTTGGTAGAGACGGGGTTTCTGCATGTTGGTCAGGCTAGTCTTGAACTCTCAACCTCAGGTGATCCACCAGCCTCGGCCTCCCAAAGTGCTGGGATTGCAGGCATGAGCCACCGCGCCCGGCCCAATTGTTTTTATTTTTATTAGAACTGATAAACAAATTCAGTAAATTTGCAGGATACAAAATCAACATACAAAAATCAGTAGCGTTTCTATATGCCAGCAGTGAACAATGTGAAAAAGAAATAAAAAAATAATATCATTTATAATAACCACACATAAAATTAAATACCTAGAAATTAACTTAACCAAAGCGAAATATCTCTACAATGAAAACTATAAAACCCTAATGAAGGAAATCACCAAAAAATGAGTTTTCTATTTTGTTCCACTGATCTATGTATATAGTTTTATGCCAGTACCATGCTGTTGTGGTTACTGTTGCTCTGTGGTATGATTTGAACTCAGGTGATTTCTCCACTTTTGTTCTTTTTGCTCAGAATAGCTTTAGTTTTCAGGGTCTTTTGTGGTTCCATATAAGTTTTATAATTGCTTTTTCTCTTTCTGTGATGAATGTCCTTGATATTTTGATAAAGACTGCATTGTACTTGTAGATTGCTTTGGGCAATATGAACTTTTTAACAATACTGATTATTTCAATTTATGAAAATAAAATATCTTTCCATCTTCTTTGTCCTCTTACATTTCTTTCATCAGTAAATTATAGTTTAATTGTAGAGGTACTTTATTTATTTGGTTAAGTTGCTTCACAGATATTTAATTTTACTTGTAGCTATTGTAAATGGGATTACTTTCTTGGTTTTTTTTCAGATTGTTTGCTTTTGGCATATTAAAAATGTTATCAATTTTTGTTTGTTCATTTTGTATTCTGTAACTTCCTTGAATTTGCTTATTAGTTTTAATTTTTTGCTGGTATCATTAGATTTTTTTCAAACATAAGATCCTATAATCTGCAAACAAGAATAATTTGACTTTTATTTTCCAATCTGGATGCCCTTTATTTTTCTCCCTTGTCTGATTGCTCAAGCTATGACTTCCAGTACTATGTTAAATAACAATGGTGACAGTGGTTATCTTTGTCATGTTCCCTATCTTAGAGGAAAAGCTTTCAGTTTTTCCCCAGTCAGTATGATACTAGCTGTGGGCCATCGTGTATGACTTTTATTTTGTTGATGTAAGCTCCTTCTATACCCAATTTTTTGAGGTTTTCTTTTTCAATCATAAAGAAATATTCAATATTATCAAATGGGTTTTCAGCATCAATTGAAATGATCATGTGGTTTTTGTCCTTCATTGTGTTGATATATCACATTAATTAATTTGCATACATAAAACCGTCCTTGAATCCCTGGGATAAATCTCACTTGGTTATGATGAATGTTCTTTTTAATGTGTTGTTGAATTCAGTTTACTAGTATTTTGTTGAGAATTCTTGCATCAATGTTCATCAGAGATTTTGGCTTCTTTTTTTTTTGATAAGTCTTTGGTTTTGTTATCAGGGTAATACTGATCTTGTAGAATGAGTTTGGAATTATTCCATTTACCTCTATTTTTTGGAATAATTTGAGTAGAATTGGTATTATTTATTTAAATGTTTTGTAAAATTCAGCAGTGATGACATTGTGTCCCAGGCTTTTGTTTGCTGGGAGACTTTTCATTATGATTTCAATCTTTTTACTTGTTACTGGTCTATTTATGTTTTGGATTTCTTCATGGTTCAATCTTGGTAGATTTATATGTCTAGAAATTTACCCATTTCTTCTAGGTTTTCCAATGTGTTGGCACATAGTTGCTCATAGTAACCTCTAACAATCCTTTGGGTTTCTGCAGAATTGGTTGCAGTGTCTCTCTTTTTACCTCTGATTTTATTTATTTTGGTCTTCTCTCTTTTTTTTCTCAGTCTGGTTAAAATTTTTTATTATTTTTATCTTTTGAAAATACTAACTTTTGTTAATCTTTGTATTATTTTCTCAATTTTAATTTTCTTTATTTCTGCTTTGATCTTTATTTCTTTTCTCCTATGAATTTTCTCTTTCTGTTTAATTTTATGTGTGTTATTATAAATGGGATTACTTTTTAATTTTTTTCACATTGTTCATATTGACCCACTGGTCATTGAGGAGAATACTGTTTAAATTCCATATGATTATATAGTTTCCAAAATTATTCTTGTTATAGATTTTTAGTTTTATTCCATTGCCATCAGAGTAGATGCTTAATATTATTTAATATTTTGGATGTTTTAATATTTGTTTTGTGGCCTAACATAATGGTTTATCTTTGAAAATAATCCATGTGTTGAGAAGAATGTGTATTCAACATCCATTAGATGAAATGTAAGTCTTTCTACATCTATCTCTTTCTTTACCTTCTCTTTAAGTCCAGTACCTCTTAGATTTGCCCTTTTAAAAATCTATTAGGCATGCTTCATTTTTTTTTTTGTTTCCTTTGTGTATTTTTAAATAGTCTGTCTTAAAGCTCACTAATTATTCTGCTTGAGCAGTTCTGCTATGAGGAGACTCTGATACGTCTTTCAATGTGTCACTCGCATTTTTCACCTCCAGAATTTCTGCTTGATTCTTTTTAATTATTTAAATTCCCTTGTTCAATTTATCTCATGGAATTCTAAACTTCTTCTCTGTGTAATTCTGAATTTCTTTGAGTTTCCTGAAGACAACTATTTTAAATTCTCTGTCTGAAGAGTCACATATCTATGTCTCCCCAAGATTTGTCCCTGGTGCTTTATTTAGTTTATTTTCTGAGGTCATATTTTCCTGGATGGTCTTGATGCTTATGAATATTTGGTGATTTGGGGGCATTGAATAATTAGGTATTTATTGTAGTCCTCAAAGTCTAGGTTTGTTTGTACTCATTCTTCTTTGGAAAGCTTTCCAGGTATTTGAAGGGACTTAGGTGTTGTGATTTAAGTTTTTGGGCACTATATCTGTATTTCCATTAGTGAAACCCCAAGCCCAGAAACATCATATTTCTTACAGGTTTGTAGAGGGACCACCTTGGTGAACTTAGATAAGATCTGGAACAATTTCTTGGATTTCCAAGAACAAATTCTGATTCTCTTTCCTTACTTTCTCCCAAACAAAGAGTCTCTCTCTCTTTGCTGAGCTGCCTGGAGCTGGGGAGAGGGGTAACACAAACATCCCTGTGGCCACCACCATTTGGACTCTGCTGGGTCTGATCTGAAGCCCATACAGTACATACAGTACTGGGCCTTGACCAAGGCCTGCTGTAACTACTACCTGGTTACCACCTATGTTTGTCCAAGGACCTAGGACTCTACAAATACCAGGTGGTTAAGCCAGTTAATATTGTGTCCTTCCCTCCAGGAAAGCAAGTTCTTCTAGCCCCCTGACAGGTCCAGAAATGCCATCCAGGAGCCACTGCCTGGAGTCAGAAACCTTTGATTTTACCTGGTGTTCTATTCTATTTTGGCTAAGCTGGCACTGAAACCACAAGACAAAGTCTTTCCCACTCTTTTCTCCAATTTCCTCAGGCAAAGGTGTTTCTCCCCTCTTCCACCACCACCACCAGTTCACAGGGAGCACTGCCAATGCTTCCTTAAAGCCCAAGGGCTTGTCAATCAGTTTTTGCTAGGTCTGTGACTCACCTTCACAGCAGTGGTCTCCCCCCTTGCCCAGGGAAAGTCCAGAAACGCCTTCCAAGATCCAAGACGTAGAATTGAGTACCCCAAGAGCACACTTGGTGCTCTTTCCCAGTGTGGCAATGCTAGTACCTAAGATGCAAGAAAAAGTCACCTTTATTCTTCCCTCTCCTTTTCTCAAGCAGAAGGAGTCTATCCATCTTCAGAGCCATCACAGCTGTGAATATGCTTGGTTACTCCTTATTCCAGCATGTCTCTGAGTCTCACCCAAGGCCCATGACATGTATTCTCTTGTTATCGGTGCTGATTATTCAAGGTCCAGTGAAGGCTTTAATCAGCAGGTAAAAAATCCTGTCAGGACTTGGTCCTTCCTTTCAAGAGAGCAGATTCCCTTCAATTTCAAGGTGTGTCTAGAAATGTCATCCAGGAGTTAGGGCTGGGAATTGGGGCCTCCTTCCTCTGCCTAGTGCCCTATTCTATTGTGGCTGAACTGGAATCCAAGTTGCAAAACAAAATCCTCTTTACTCTTCCCTCTCCTCTCAAGTGGAAGGAAGGGGTTGCTTTTGGAGCTGGTGGCTGCACTGCCTGGAGTTTGGGGAGAGATGATGTAAGCACTCCCTTAGCTGCCCTGATAGTGTCTCACTAGGTCATGTGACTCCCCCACCCCCGCCAAGTCCATTGGTTTCTAGTCTACAGCAGCTCTGTGAATTGCTTAGGAATTGCAGTCCTTCTGTCCTAGACAGCTTTTTAAGCTTATTTAGGATCCTAGAGTGCTTTAGCTCACAGTGGTGAGGCTTACCAAAACTCAGGTTCCAACTGCTAGGATGAGCAATTCCCCTTTGTACAGGGCTGGTCTAAGTGCTCCTTCCACAGGCATCAACTGAGTTCTTCTTGATGTTGGTAGCACTGCATTGCAATGTAAAGTTCCACATTCACTTGTACTCACCATCCCCCAAATGCACAGATTCTCTCTCCATGCCATGAGGCCACTGACACCAGGTTGGGGAGGGGTGGTGTTGGCAATTCAAGACTGTCCTTCCTACCCTCTTCAGTGCCTCTTTCAGCAATATGAAGTTAAAATCAGGTACTGCAATATCTCATCTGATTTTTGGTTTTCATGAAAGTGCTTTTTGAATAGGTGGTTATAAAAAAATTCTATTCCTGCAGGGAGGATGATCAGTGGAGGCTTCCATTTGACCATCTTGCTCTGCCTCATTCTAGATTTTCTTGCATTTACATTTTACTACTCACTCATTTAACCCCATATATTCTGCCTAAAAGAAGCTCTATGACTTTCTTCTTCAGTCAGCCCTCTTAGTAACCTAATTTCTCTCAGACTCCAGCATTTTTGTCCTCTTCTCTCAGTAGTGCTGCTCTCTCAGGCTTTTTCCATGTACCACCTGTTTTGACAGCTGGGGACTAAGATTAACTGAGGGGAGTGTGGTGTTTCTGGAAGAGGCTGAGTACAAATAGATCTCTGGCCTAAGTCCAGTCAGCATGGCTGTAACTAACCAGATACCACCAACCCAACACCTTGTAGTCTAAAGTTTACTCAGAGGTAAATAACAGCTTCAGAGCCTGGCAATGTAATCCAGTGGAAGAAACATTGGAGTGGCCTTAATCTCTTAAGTCTCTTTTCTCCAAGCTTCAGTTGAGACAAAGATTTCATATGTGACTTTTGACAAATCACTTTCCTTTCTGCACTTCACTCTCCCCATCATGTATACAGAATTTTTAAAACTTGGAGTCAACTTGACCTGATGTCAAATTGACTCTTCTATAAGCTACAGGATCTTAGCTCCAGAATTTTATAATTAAGTGCGGACAACAAAGAGCAAGGCCCAGGGGTACTGACACTAACAAGAATTCCTGGGGTTGAGAGTGGGTTAGTATTAAGAGAGGAAAATGAAAAAACCTGGAACAAATATCACCAGAAAATACGTGGTGAAATGACAATAGATGTGGAAGAATAGAGGGCTGTGGATAGGAATGGACTAGGGCAACCTAGCACCAAAACCAACATTTTATTGCTTTGTGGTGTTGTTCTGGCCTGTGATAATACTTTATTATCCAGAGCCTTGCAACATCTCACCAGACTTCTTACTGCTGTCTTCCCTGCCCAACCACCACCCGTTTCTGTAATTCCTTCTGCACATAACCTCAAGGTTTGATTTCCTGAAGTACAACCTGATTCATGTCAAACACTTCCTTAACAATATCAGCCACTGGCTTTTTATTGCTTACAGAAAATAATACACTCTTTCACCTTGCATTCAAAGTCCTTCATGATCTTCTCTCAACTAGTTTCTAAATTGTAGACACTTCCACCATACAAGTATTGAATTAACAAGTCACATTGGATTCTTTTTCCTTCACCATGTAATGCCTATGCTCACTTTAGTGAAAAATCCTGTTCACCCTTTGTGGTCCATTTCAAATGGCTTTGTGGCACTCTACTCTCTTCCGCATCTTTGGAGTACTTTGCTAGTACTCTTTAATAGGTATTTTCCATATTTTGACGTGTGTGTGTTTTGATATTTCTATTTTAGACTTCTCTTGCTTAGGTGTATATTCCCGGAGGGTAATAGCTTTATGCAATTCATATCTGTATTTATTTCCTCCATTCAGCCCCTATAGCTGTGCCTAGTATAATGCTGTGTGCATTGTGATTCAACAAATACTTATTGAAGCAAATTTACTGTTTTAAATATCTGTTTCCTCCCAACTCAAT
The DNA here is from genome assembly GCF_043159975.1 of Macaca nemestrina. NCBI lineage: Eukaryota > Metazoa > Chordata > Mammalia > Primates > Cercopithecidae > Macaca > Macaca nemestrina. The sequence continues at coordinate 76,328,502 of NC_092145.1, read as the reverse complement.
TCTTATTTGTTCTGTTTTCTAAGTAGTAGAAAAGGATTTTGAGTTATAAGACTTTTAGGAAACTATTATCTGGGAGGGTACTTGGATAGCACTTCTAAGAGTATATTCCAACTTTAGCCTGATTTTGATCCCTGTTGAAACCTGCAAATCCCTTAATATACTGTGGATAACTAAGACAAGTGTCGGAAAACAACTGAAATAGAGTCTACTGAGTTACAGCAAAGTCTGTTGGAATTAGAATTAGGACAATAACCATAACGACTTGCTTTCAGCTGTTTTATATACTTTCCCTTCTATTCTTCCCACACTTAGGTTCTAGGACCTCCACACAACAAGCCTGCTTACTGAAAGATGACAGGCTGACAAGGTTCCAGAGGTCGTGTCTATGCTGTACCTTTCACTGTATCATTAGCCCAAAGGAAATCATAGTACATGTTATTCCTAAACTTCTATTCCACGGCAGACTAAACAGTTTTTTTCAGGACAACTGATAACATTTTCTAAAATATAGAGAGTAGAAATTACATGTGTGGTCACCTCTATTGACCCCATTATCTACTTAATAGAGTATTCTGTTGTGCATCAAGAAAAGCAGATGAATCTCAGGAAGAATAGTGAGCTTTGTGGCACTATAACTTGCCCTATTTCCACTCTTTGCTTCCATCTCTGCAGCAGCCATGAAAATCAGCAACTCAAAATTAGGGTAAAAGCCAGAAGCCTGGCAGCCACTAGAAGTGGAAGTTTGGAGATGGAGCTCTTTTAACTTTCATTTTCAGAGGATTTTTACTATTTGACTTGTGTGATGGTTCACTGGAAAACACCCTTCATCTCTGGGATGCAAGGCTGGTTCAACATTCGAAAATCAACAAACATAATCCAGCATATAAACAGAACCAAAGACAAGAACCACATGATTATCTCAATAGATGCAGAAAAGGCTTTTGACAAAATTCTACAGCCCTTCATGCTAAAAACGCTAAATAAATTCGGTATTGATGGAACGTACCTCAAAATAATAAGAACTATTTATGACAAACCCACAGCCAATATCATACTGAATGGGCAAAAACTGGAAGCATTCCCTTTGAAAACTGGCACAAGACAGGGATGCCCTCTCTCACCACTCCTATTCAACATAGTGTTGGAAGTTCTGGCTAGGGAAAACAGGCAAGAGAAAGAAATCAAGGGTATTCAGTTAGGAAAAGAAGAAGTCAAATTGTCCCTCTTTGCAGATGACATGATTGTATATTTAGAAAATCCCATTGTCTCAGCCCAAAATCTCCTTAAGCTGATAAGCAACTTCAGCAAAGTCTCAGGGTACAAAATCAATGTGCAAAAATCACAAGCATTCTTATACACCAGTAACAGACAAACAGAGATCCAAATCATGAATGAACTTCCATTCACAATTGCTTCAAAGAGAATAAAATACCTAGGAATCCAACTGACAAGGGATGTAAAGGACCTCTTCAAGGAGAACTACAAACCACTGCTCACTGAAATAAAAGAAGACACAAACAAATGGAAGAACATACCATGCTCATGGATAGGAAGAATCAATATCATGAAAATGGCCATACTGCCCAAGGTAATTTATAGATTCAATGCCATCCCCATCAAGCTACCAACGAGTTTCTTCACAGAATTGGAAAAAACTGCTTTAAAGTTCATATGGAACCAAAAAAGAGCCCGCATCTCCAAGACAATCCTAAGTCAAAAGAACAAAGCTGGAGGCATCACGCTGCCTGACTTCAAACTATACTACAAGGCTACAGTAACCAAAACAGCATGGTACTGGTACCAAAACAGAGATATAGACCAATGGAACAGAACAGAATTCTCAGAAATAATACCACACATCTACAGCCATCTGATCTTTGACAAACCTGAGAGAAACAAGAAATGGGGAAAGGATTCCCTATTTAATAAATGGTGCTGGGAAAATTGGCTAGCCATAAGTAGAAAGCTGAAACTAGATCCTTTCCTTACTCCTTATACGAAAATTAATTCAAGATGGATTAGAGACTTAAATGTTAGACCTAATACCATAAAAACCCTAGAGGAAAACCTAGGTAGTACCATTCAGGACATAGGCATGGGCAAAGACTTCATGTCTAAAACACCAAAAGCAACGGCAGCAAAAGCCAAAATTGACAAATGGGATCTAGTTAAACTAAAGAGCTTCTGCACAGCAAAAGAAACTACCATCAGAGTGAACAGGCAACCTACAGAATGGGAGAAAAGTTTTGCAATCTACTCATCTGATAAAGGGCTAATATCCAGAACCTACAAAGAACTCAAACAAATTTACAAGAAAAAAACAAACAACCCCATCAAAAAGTGGGCAAAGGATATGAACAGACATTTCTCAAAAGAAGACATTCATATAGCCAACAGACACATGAAAAAATCCTCATCATCACTGGCCATCAGAGAAATGCAAATCAAAACCACAATGAGATACCATCTCACACCAGTTAGAATGGCAATCATTAAAAAGTCAGGAAACAACAGGTGCTGGAGAGGACGTGGAGAAATAGGAACACTTTTACACTGTTGGTGGGATTGTAAACTAGTTCAACCATTATGGAAAACAGTATGGCGATTCCTCAAGGATCTAGAACTAGATGTACCATATGACCCAGCCATCCCATTACTGGGTATATACCCAAAGGATTATAAATCATGCTGCTATAGAGACACATGCACACGTATGTTTATTGCGGCACTATTCACAATAGCAAAGACTTGGAATCAACCCAAATGTCCATCAGTGACAGATTGGATTAAGAAAATGTGGCACATATACACCATGGAATATTATGCAGCCATCAAAAAGGATGAGTTTGTGTCCTTTGTAGGGACATGGATGCAGCTGGAAACCATCATTCTTAGCAAACTATCACAAGAACAGAAAACCAAACACCGCATGTTCTCACTCATAGGTGGGAACTGAACAATGAGATCACTTGGACTCGGGAAGGGGAACATCACACACTGGGGCCTATCATGGGGAGGGCGGGGGGAGGGATTGCATTGGGAGTTATACCTGATGTAAATGACGAGTTGATGGGTGCTTACGAGTTGATGGGTGCAGCACAGCAACATGGCACAAGTATACATATGTAACAAACCTGCACGTTATGCACATGTACCCTAGAACTTAAAGTATAATAATAATAATAAAATAATAATAAACAAAATAAATAAATAAATAAATAAAGCAATACTCCTATTAAAAAAAAAAAAAAAGAAAGTTCACATGTCTCTTTCTTCCAGTTGGTCCCTGGTGCTTTATTTAGTTTATCTGTTGAGGTCATAACTTCCTAGATGGTGTTGATGCTGGTAGATGTTTTGTGTCTAGGTCTTCAAGAGTTAGGTATTTATTATAGTATTCACTGTCTGTGATTATTTGTAGCTGTTTTTCTCTGGAATGCTTCCCAGCTATTTGGAAAACACTGGATGTTGTGATCTAAGCTGCTTCTGGTGTAGGCAGCACCCCAAGTCCAGTAATGCTTTGATTCTTGCATTCTTGTAGAGGTACTACGTTGATGGCCTGGACGAGATTTGGGGGAATTCTCTTGATTACCAGGCAGAGACTTTTGTTCTCTTCATGTACTTTCTCTTAAATATGCAAAGTTTCTGTCTCTGTTCTGAGCTACCTAAAACTGGAGGTGGAGTGACACAGGCGCCCCTGTGGCCACCACCACTATGACTGTGCTGAGTCAGAAATTTTATTAGTCCATTCTCACACTGCTATGAATAAATACATGAGACTCGGTAATTTATAAAGGAAAGACGTTTAATTGACTCAGAGTTCCATATTGCTGAGGCGGCCTCAGGAAACATACAATCACGGCAGAAGGCAAAGGTGAAGCAGGCACTTTCTTCACAGGGCAGTAAGACGGAGTGAGTGCAAGCAGGGGAAATCATAAAACCATCAGATCTCGTGAGACTCACTCACTATCATGAAAACAGCATTGTGGAAACTGCCTCCATGATCCAATTACCTTCACCTGGTCCTGCCCTTGTCACATAGGGATAATGGGGATTACAATTCATGATGAAATTTTGGGTGGTGGAATTCAACTATTATATGACCTTCCTCTGTGAATAATTGACTAGTAAAGGAAGAACACCTCAAGTGCAAACGTATGTAACTTCAGTAAACACATTGTGCATGTGGCTCCTCAGACATGCTAACAGGCCATTGTGCATATGGACAGCCCACGCCAAGGGAAGAATCAGGGGATAATTAATGCAACCCCAGAAACATGCCAACATATAAGACCTCAAGTCAAAGGTCAAATGACACGCTTGACTCTCTCCAGTCGCTCTCTTTGCCCTCTTGCAAGTGTACTTTACTTCCTTTCATTCCTGCTCTAAAAATTCTTAATAAACTTTCACTCCTACCCTAAAACTGGCCTCCATCTCTCCCTCTGCGTTATGGCTCTCAGTTGAATTTTCTTCTGAGGAGTCAAGAATTGAGGTTGCTGCAGACTTGTATGGATTTGCCACTGCTAACACTAAGATTTGCCTGGGTTGCAGTCCCTATGGCCTAGACTGCTTTTCAAGTTTACTTAGAGACAGAGAAAACTTTCCCTCTCAGTGGCAAGGTTTGTAAGCATTCAAGATTAGACTGCTGGGATTAGCAATTCTTCTCTGGCTAGGGCTGGTTTAAATGTTTCCTCTTTGAGCAGACATCATCTGAGTTTGTTCTGGTTTTCCTTTCTGCTCTAATAGAACAGCACTGAGATCGATGCCTCACAGTTACTATATTCTGCTTCCCTCATCACCCAGAGAAGCTCTCTGCACCACAGAGCTGATGCCTGGGGTGGTGGAGAGATGGCATTGGTGATTCAGGACTGATTTTTTCTATCTCTTTAGCGTCTTTTTCAGAAATACGAAGTTCAAAATAGGTACTATGAATCATCACCTGATTTTTGGCTCTTATGAATTTTTTTTTTCTTCAGGGTAGATAGCGGTTAACTTGGTATTCCTGCAGAGGGAACAATTCTTGGAGTCTTCTATTCTGCCATCTTGCTCTACCTCTCCTTTTTCCACTTTTTTGGTGTAGGCATATATTGCTATAAGTTTTCTTGTCAAAACCGCACTTACCGTATACCATAGATTTTCGTGTGTTGTATTTTTTTTTTTCATTTGTTTGAAGAAATTTTTAAATTGTCTTCTTAATTTCTTTAGTAACCCACTGTTCACTCAGAAACAATGAAAAAAAATGCCATGTGATTGTATAGTTTTCAAAATTCCTCTTGTCATTTATTTCTAGTTTTATTTCATTGTGGTTGGAGAAGATGCATGATATAATTTTACTTTTTTGAATGTTTTAAGACTTGTTTTGTGGGTTAATAGATGATCTGTGCTTGAGAATGATTCATGTATTGAGGAAAAAAATGTGTATTCTGCAGCTGTTGTATAAAATCTTTTGTAAATATCTATTAGGTCCATTTGATTCGCATTGCAGATTAAGTTAGATTTTTTTTGTTTATTTTCTGTCTGGATAATCAGTCCAGTGCTAAAAGTGGAGTTTTGAACTCTTCAGCTTTTATTATTTTGTAGTTTATCTTTCTCTTTAGCTCTAATAATATTGGCTTTATACATCTGGTTGCTTATACTTCTGGTTGTTTATACATCTGGTTGCATATATTTGCAATTGTTATATTCTCTTGCTGTATTGCTACCTTTTTCATTATTTAATGACCTTCTTTGTCTCATCTTATAGTTTTTGTCTTGAAATCTATTTTGTTTGATATAAGTGTAGCTACTCTTGCATTTTTGGTTTCTGTTTCCATCCCTTTATTTTCATGCTGTGTAGGTTATTGGGACTTGTTTTGTTTAATCCATTCAGTCATTCCTTGACTTTTTTTGGAGAGTTTGTTCCATTTATATTCAATGTTATAAGTAAGGACTTGCACCTGCCATTTTCTTATTTGTTTTCCGGTTCTCTTTTGGTCTTCTCTTTCTTCTTTTCTTCCTGTTTTTCTTTGAGGACGATGATTTTGTCTGCTGGTATGTTTGAGCATATTGCTTTTTATTTTTTGTCTATCCATTGTAGATTTCTTTATTAGAAGCTATCATAAGACTTGTAAATGTAAGTGTCCAGGAAATTATCCATTTCTTCTAGATTTTCCAGTTTATTTGCATAGAGGTGTTTATAGTATTCTCTGATGGTAGTTTGTATTTCTGTGGGGTCGGTGGTGATATCCCCTTTATCATTTTTAATTGCGTCGATTTGATTCTTCTCTCTTTTCTTCTTTATTAGTCTTGCTAGTGGTCTGTCAATTTTGTTGATCTTTTCAAAAAACCAACTCCTGGATTCATTGATTTTTTGGAGGGTTTTTTGTGTCTCTATCTCCTTCAGTTCTGCTCTGATCTTAGTTATTTCTTGCCTTCTGCTAGCTTTTGAATGCGTTTTCTCTTGCTTCTCCAGTTCTTTTAATTGTGAGGTTAGAGTGTCAATTTTAGATCTTTCCTGCTTTCTCTTGTGGGCATTTAGTGCTATAAATTTCCCTCTACACACTGCTTTAAATGTGTCCCAGAGATTCTGGTATGTTGTATCTTTGTTCTCATTGGTTTCAAAGAACATCTTTATTTCTGCCTTCATTTCGTTATGTACCCAGTAGTCATTCAGGAGCAGGTTGTTCAGTTTCCATGTAGTTGAGCGGTTTTGATTGAGTTTCTTAGTTCTGAGTTCTAGTTTGATTGCACTGTGGTCTGAGAGACAGTCTGTTATAATTTCTGTTCTTGTACATTTGCTGAGGAGTGCTTTACTTCCAATTACGTGGTCAATTTTGGAGTAAGTACGATGTGGTGCTGAGAAGAATGTATATTCTGTTGATTTGACAAACCTGAGAGAAACAAGAAATGGGGAAAGGATTCCCTATTTAATAAATGGTGCTGGGAAAATTGGCTAGCCGTAAGTAGAAAGCTGAAACTGGATCCTTTCCTTACTCCTTATACGAAAATTAATTCAAGATGGATTAGAGACTTAAATGTTAGACCTAATACCATAAAAATCCTAGAGGAAAACCTAGGTAGTACCATTCAAGACATAGGCATGGGCAAAGACTTCATGTCTAAAACACCAAAAGCAACAGCAACAAAAGCCAAAATTGACAAATGGGATCTAATTAAACTAAAGAGCTTCTGCACAGCAAAAGAAACTACCATCAGAGTGAACAGGCAACCTACAGAATGGGAGAAAATTTTTGCAATCTACTCGTCTGACAAAGGGCTAATATCCAGAACCTACAAAGAACTCAAACAAATTTACAAGAAAAAAACAAACAACCCCATCAAAAAGTGGGCAAAGGATATGAACAGACATTTCTCAAAAGAAGACATTCATACAGCCAACAGACACATGAAAAAATGCTCATCATCACTGGCCATCAGAGAAATGCAAATCAAAACCACAATGAGATACCATCTCACACCAGTTAGAATGGCGATCATTAAAAAGTCAGGAAACAACAGGTGCTGGAGAGGATGTGGAGAAATAGGAACACTTTTACACTGTTGGTGGGATTGTAAACTAGTTCAACCATTGTGGAAAACAGTATGGCGATTCCTCAAGGATCTAGAACTAGATGTACCATATGACCCAGCCATCCCATTACTGGGTATATACCCAAAGGATTATAAATCATGCTGCTATAAAGACACATGCACACGTATGTTTATTGCGGCACTATTCACAATAGCAAAGCCTTGGAATCAACCCAAATGTCCATCAGTGACAGATTGGATTAAGAAAATGTGGCACATATACACCATGGAATACTATGCAGCCATTAAAAAGGATGAGTTTGTGTCCTCTGTAGGGACATGGATGCAGCTGGAAACCATCATTCTTAGCAAACTATCACAAGAACAGAAAACCAAACACCGCATGTTCTCACTCATAGGTGGGAACTGAACAATGAGATCACTTGGACTCGGGAAGGGGAACATCACACACTGGGGCCTATCATGGGGAGGGGGGAGGCGGAGGGGGGAGGGGGAGGGGGGAGGGATTGCATTGGGAGTTATACCTGATGTAAATGACGAGTTGATGGGTGCAGCACACCAACAAGGCACAAGTATACATATGTAACAAACCTGCACGTTATGCACATGTACCCTACAACTTAAAGTATAATAATAATAAATAAATTTATAAAAAACAATGCCCCCCCAAAAAAAAATCACAAAAAAGACTTGTAAATAACGTCTTACAGCCCATTATTTTAAACTGATGACAAGTAAACACTGATTGTGAAAACAAAGAACCTGACAAACAAGCAAGAAGAAAACTAATAATAACTGTGTGCTTTACCTTTGTCTCCTTGATTTTTAACTTTCTGTTCTTTCTATTTATACCCTATTGTATTGTATATATCTTCAATAGTTGTTATTATTATTTTTGATTGGTTCATTTATTCACCTTTCTACTTGAGATATAAGTGCTTTACATACCACAATTACAGTGTTATCATATTGTCTGTTTTTCTGTGTACTTATTATCATCAGTGAGTTCTGTCACTTCAGATGATTTTGTATTGCTCATTAATGTCCTTTTCTTTGCAAATGAAGAATTCCCTGTAGCATTTGTTGTATGATAAGTCCGATGTTGATAAAATCCCTCAGCTTTTGTTTGTCTGGGAAAGTCTTTATCTCTCCTTCACGTTTAAAAGATGTTTTCCCCAGATATACTATTCTATGGTAAAAGTATTTTTTCCTTCAGCACTTTAAATATGCCATGTCACTCTCTTCTGGCCTGTAAGGTTTCTACTAATTTGTCTTCTGCCACATGTATTAGAGCTTTTTTTGTTATTTGTTTATTTTATCTTTCTGGTTTTTGGATACATTCGTTATCATTGACTTTTGGGAGTTTGATTATTAAATGCCTTGAGGTGGTCTTCTTTGAGTTAAATCTGCTTGGTGTTCTACAATACTCTTGTATTTGAATATTGATGTCTTTCTCTACGTGTGGAATGTTATCTTGTTGTTATTCCTTTAAATAAACTTTCTAGCCCAATCTTTGTCTCTACCTCTCCTTTAAGGCTAATAACTCTTAGATTTGACCCTTTGAGATGATTTTCTAGAGATTGTAGGTGTACTTTATTCTTTTTTATTTTTTTCTTTTGTCTCCTCTGACTGTATTTTCAAATAGCCTCTCTTCAGGCTCACTAATTCTTTCTGCTGCTTGATCAGTTCTTCTGCTGAGAGACTGGTGCATTTTTAAGTATGTAAATTGCATGTTTCAGCTATAGAATTTCTCCTTGATTGTTTTTAATTATTTCAATTTCTTTTTTAAAATTTATTTGCTATAATTCTGAATTCCTTTTGTATGTTATTTTTAATTTATTTGAGTTTCCTCAACACAGCTATTTTGAATTCTCTGAAAGAACACATGTGTCTTTCTCGGGTTTGATCCCTGGTGCCTTATTTAGCTTGCTTTGTGAGGGAGGTCATGTTTTTCTTGATGACCTTGAAGTTTGTGGATGTTCATTACTGTCTGGGTATTGAAGAGATAAGCATTTATTATAGTCTTTGCAGTCTAGGCTTATTTGTAGCCATTCTTCCTGAGAAGACTTTCCAGATTTGAAAGTAATTGGGTGTTGTGATCTAAGCTGTATCTGCATTAGGGGGTGCCCTAAGCCCAGCAATGTTGTGGTCCTTGCAGACCCTTAGAGTACCTTCATGGTGGTCTTGGATAAGATCTGGAATAATTATTTGGATTACTGGGCAGAGATTATTGTTTTTTTTCCCTTACTTTTCCTCTAACAAATGGGGACTCTCTCTCTGTGCTGAGATTCCTGGAGCTTGGGGAAGGGTAATATAAGCACCTCATTGGCCACCACCACTGAGATACTACCAGATGAGCCCTAAAGCCAGTGTAAGACTGGTTCTTACCCAAGGCCTGCAGCAATCACTGCCTGGCTACCAGAGATCTTTACTTGAGGCCCAAGTGCTCTTCAATCAACAGGTGTTTAATCCAGCTAGGCTTGTCTTTCCTACTTCAGGGCACTGAGTTACCCCCTGGCCCAGTGGAGAAGGGACAAGTTACAGTGACATAGGGTATAATTCATACATTAATAGTCAATTGATTTTCAACAAGGGAGCCAAGAACATTCAGTAAGGGCAAATATAGTCTTTTCAATACGTGGTGCTGAGTCAACTGACTATCCAAATTCAAAGGACTACTACCTTACCCTATATATAAAATTTAGCTCAAAATGAATTAAAGATCTGTATATAAGAGCTAGATTTGTAAAACTCTTAGAACAAAACATAAGGCATATCTTTGTGACCATGTGTTTAGCAATGAATTCTTAGATATAACACTGAACGTACAAGCAACAAAAGGAAAATGGATAAATTGGATTTCATCAAAATTAAACACTTTGAATCACCAAAAGTGTTTGGTGAATATAAAAAAGTGTTTGGTGATTCAAAGTGTTTAATTTTGATGAAATCCAATTTACCTGTTTTTCAAAAGGACACTATTAAGAAAATGAAAAATAACCCCACAGAATGGGTGAAAATATTTGTATAATAATATTTCTGACAAGGGTCTAGAATTCAGAGTACACACACACACACACAAAAAAAAAACCCAACTCTTACATCTCAACAAAATATAGGCATTTCCCCAAAGAAGTTATAGTAATGGCCAACAAGCACATAAAAAGCTCTCAGAGTTGGTAGTCAATAAAGAAGTGCAAATCAAAACTAGAATGAGATAAAGCTTTATATCCACTTGTATGAATAAAAACAACAGCCAAAAACTAATGTTAGCAAGGATGTGGAAATATTGGAACACTCATACACTGCTGAAGGACATGTAAAGTGGTGTGACCACTTTGAAGAACAGTTGGACATTTCCTCAAAAAGTTAAACAGAAGGTTATCATATGGCTCAACAATTCCACTCCTTGGCATAAACCAAGAACATATACAGAATTGAAAATATATATCTACACAAAGAGTCATGAGAATATTCATAACAACAACAACAAAAAAAAAAACAGATACAACCCACATGTCCATGAGCTGATGATTGAATAAACAGAATATTGTTGAATTAAAAAGGAAAAACTAGTAAGTTTAAGTTGGAGAAACTCAGCAGACAACACCTTAACAATATGCTTAAGGTTAACGTCTCTCATAATGAGACATTTTGACATCTTGGATTCCTTGAAGTGATGCATTGAGAGAGCATAATATCCCTTTTATGAGATTCTTTTAAAAAATGATAACTTCAATCTAATCAAGAGAAAACCAGACAAACTAAAACTGAAGGCTATTCTGTAAATAACTGAGCAATTCAAAAGTGTCAAAAGACAGGCATGAAGATGGTCTTAAAAGATAGGCAAGGATAGAAAAGCTCTTACAGACTTAAGCAAATATATGTGTATATATATATTTGAGATGGACTTTCGCTCTTGTTGCCCAAGCTGGAGTGCAATGGTGCAATCTCAGCTCACAGCAACCTCCGCCTCCCAGGTTCAAGTAATTCTCCTGTCTCAGCCTCCCGAGTAGCTGGGATTACAGGTATGCACCATCATGCCCAGCTAATTTTGTGTTTTTCGTAGAGACGGTGTTTCTCCACGTTGGTCAGGCTGGTCTGGAACTGCCGACCTTAGGTGTTCTGCCCGCCTCGACCTCCCAAAGTGCTGGGATTACAGGTGTGAGCCACCGTGCCCGACCTAGACTTAAGCATGTTAAAGGTACATGAGAACTACATGCAACTGGGGATAAGTAGAAAAACTGGTGAAGTTTGAATGAAGTTTTTAGATAATAGTAGTATAGTACAGTACATTGGTTTTGATAATTGTACAATGGTTTTGTAAGATGTTAACATAAGAGAAGCTAAGTAAAGGGTATATAGAAACTGCTATTTTGTCAACATTCACATAAAATTATTTCAAAACAAGTTTAAAAACAAAATTATGTGGCATAGTATAATATTACATGAACTGTATGGATTTACATTTTGAATTTTGTGTGTGAATCTTACCTCAAAAATATAAATTCATATAGTTCATGTAACATTATACTATGCCACATAATTTTGTTTTTAAACTTGTTTTGAAATAATTTTATGCACAAAATTCACCATTTTAAGCATGTTTATATTGTACAATTCAGTGGATTTTAGTAATTTGTAGTGTTGTATCATCATCACACCTAATTCTAGAACAATTTCCTTGCTCTACAAAGAAACTCTGTACCATTAAGCAGTCAGTCTCTGTTCCTTGCTCCTCCCAGCCCTTAAAAATTATTAACCTGTTCCTCGGATTTACTTGTTCTCTTTATTTCATATAAATTTAATCATATATTATGCAGCCTTTTGTGTCTGATGTCTTTCCCTTAGCTTTTAGGTACATACACAAAATAATTGAAAATAAATGTTTGAATAACAATTTGCGCACTAATGTTCATTAGCATACTTATTTGTAATATCCAAAAAGTGGAAACAACCCAGATGTACAAGTGACAAATGGATAAACAAAGTACGGAATAGCCATACAATAGAACATTATCAAGGCATAACAATAAATAAAGTACATGCCACAGTGTGGATAAAACATAGAAACATTGTAAGTTGACTTGTGTTTTTAAAATTATCACACACACACATGCTCCAAGGCTTTATGTAGTAAGAAGACTTATGTGAAACTGGTGGAATTGTAGCTCTGAATGGGATCTTAAATATAATTTAATCCTGTAGTTTACTTGATTTTTGTGGGTGGGACAACTGAAATAAAAATAAAACTACATAAAATGTGTGTGTGCATTATGCATGCATGTGTGTGTGTCTGTATCTTGAAGGGTAATCTAATAGCATGAATATGAAGTATACATTTGTGCAAAATAGTTAAGTTTTGTATGTATAGAAAACACATCTAAAGCATAATTGTTAAAAGTTTAAAATATAAGACATTGCATTTAATTCTACTCAAAGGACTTATCCCGTATGAGATTAACACAAGTGCAAAAATATACAATGCTATATTGAAAAAATACAAGACTATTTACTTAATTTTAAAATTTATTTTTAGTCAAGAGAAACCAATAAAAAGCATTCAAATAGGAGAAGGAGTTAATTTATCTCTCTTCACTGATGACCTGATTCTATACCTAGAAAACCCCAAACACTATGACAAAAGGCTCCCAGAATTGAAAAACAACTTTAGTAAAATTTCAAGGTACAAAATCAATGTACCAAATTTAGTACTATTTCTATATACCAATAACATTCAGGCTCAGAGCCAAATCAAGAAAGTTATTCCATTTACAATAGTTTCACATACACACACACACAGACACCTTCCCCTAGGAACACACTTAGCAAAGGAGGTGAAAGATCTCTACAAGTAGAATTACAAGACACTGCTAAGATAAATTATAGAGGACACAAACAAAGGAAACAGTAGATGTTGGTGTGGATGTGGCAATCAGGGAACATTTCTACACTGCTGGTGGGAATGTAAACTAGTAAAACCGCTATGGAAAACAGTGTGGAGATTCCTAAAAGAACAAAAAGTTGAACTACCATTTGATCCAGCAATCCCACTACAGGGTATCTACCCAGAGGAAAAGAAGTCATTATTCGAAAAAGATACTTGCACATGCATGTTTACAGCAGCACAATTCACAATAGCACAATCATGGAACCAACCCAAATGCCCATCAATCGAGTAGATAAAGAAACTCTGGTATATATATAAAATGGAATACTACTCAGTCATGAAAAGGAATGAACAGCATTTGCAATGACCTGGATGAGATTAGAGAGTATTATTCCAAATGCAGTAACTCAGGAATGGAAAATCAAACATCGTATGTTCTCACTGATATGTGGGAGCTAGGCTATGAGGATGCAAAGTCATAAAAATAATACAATGGACTTTGGGGACTTGGAGGGAAGAGTGGGAGGGGGTGAGGGATAAAAGACAGCAAATACGGTGCAGTGTATACTGTTTGAGTGATGGAGTGATGGGTGCACCAGGTTCTCATGAATCTCCACTAAATAATTTATTCATGTAACCAAATATCACCTGTACCCCAATAACTTATGGAAAAATAAAATTAAAAAATAAAATAAATGGAAAACAAACAATAAAAACCATTCAATATCCATGGATTGGAAGAATCAATATTGTCAAAATGGCCTTTCTGCCCAAAGCAATCTACAGATTCAATGCTATTTCTATTAAACTACCAATATCATTTTTCACAGAATTAGAAAAAACTATTCTAAAATTCACAGGGAAGCAGAAAAGAGATTGGATAGCCACAGCAACCTCATGCAAAATAAACAAGGCTGGAGGAATCACAGTAGCTGACTCAAACTATACTATAAGGCTAAAGTAACCAAAACAGCATGGTACTGGTACAAAAATGGACACATAGACCAAGGGAATAGAATAGAGAATGAATAAATAAAGCCACACACTTATATCCATCTAATATTTGACAAAGTTGACAAAAATAAACTATGGAGAAAGAACTCCCAATTAAATAAGTGGTTCTGTGTAGCTGGCTAGCCACATGTGGAAGAAAGAAACTGACACCTACCTCTCACCATATAAAATAATTAACTCAGGATGGATTAAAGACTTAAATGTAAGACCTCAAACTATAAAAATACTTGGAAGAAAATGTAGGAAACACTATTCTTGACATCACCCTTGACAAATAATTTATTACTAAGTTCTCGAAAGCAATTGCAATAAAAGCAAAAATTGACAAATGGGATCTAACTAAACTAAGCTTCTGCACTGCAACTAACTAAACTAAGCTTTTGCACTGTAAATAAAACTATCAACAGAGTGAGCAAACATCCTACAGAATGGGAGAAATTATTAGCAAACTATGCATCTCACAAAAGTTTAATATGCAGAATCTATAAGGAACTTAAACAATGCTAGCTGAATCACAGTAGCTGACTCAAACTATACTATAAGGCTAAAGTAACCAAAACAGCATGGTAAAGTTAAAACTTTACCATTAAAAACTTGGTAAAGTATATGAACAGACATTTTTCAAAAGAAAACATACAAGCTATCAAAACACTTATAAAAAATGCTCCACATCACTAATCATTAGAGAAATACAAATCAAAACTACAAGGAGACATCATCTCACATCAGTTGGAATGGCTATAATTGAAAAGTCAAAAAACAACAGATTCTGATAAGACTGAGGATAAAGGGAACAGTTAGACACTGTTGGTGGGAACATAAATTAGTTAAACTCTTGTGGAAGACAGTTTGGAGATTTCTTAAAGAACTTGGAACTACTATTTGATTCAGCATTCCCATTACTGGGTATATATCCAAATCAAAATGAATCATACTACTAAATAGACATATACACTCATATGTTCATTGCAGCACTATTGACAATAATAAAGACATGGAATCAAATTAGGTGCCCATAAATGGTGAATTGGAGAAAGAAAATGTGGTACATATACACTATGAAATATTACACAGCCAGAAAAAAATGAAATCATGTTCTTTGCAGCAATATGGATGCAACTGGAGGCCATTGTCCTAAGTGAATTAATGAAGGATCAATAAACCAAATACCACATATTCTCACTTATAAGTGAGAGCTCACCATTGGGAATACATGGACATAACAATGGCAACAATAGACCACTGGGGACTATTAGAAGGGGGAGGGGGATAAGGGTTGAAAATCAACTAGGTACTATGCTCACTACCAAGGTTACAGGATCAATCATACTCAAACCTCAGCATCATGCAATTTACCCATGTAACAAACCTGCACATGTACTACTTGAATATAAAAATTTTTGAAAGTATTAAAAAACATAACTGTGAAGAACATTGGATTAGGCAACCAGTCTCAGGGAACAGAACTGCCTTAATTAAGGAAACTTTCTAGTCCTAGACATTGTTCTTGGAGAAAAGAGTCCTACTAATAAGTCTTTTGTGACATTTGGAATTGCTGTGGGTTAGTGACTGCTATATGCTTTCCATTTCTTCCTTTTTCTTTATTTGTTTGGAGTAGACATGTCTATTGTTATTCTGCCATTGTCTCACCATTTTATGTTGAGTATGGGTAAAGTATGCAACCTGTCTTCATAGGTCTATGGATCAAGAGGAGCTGTATCCAAGGAGTCACATCCACATCCCAACCTGATGTACATCATAAGATCAGGAAGTTAGTGCCTGACACTGTGCTGGGATGAGGCTATGGGGAGTCTTTGGAGGAGAGAGAATGTGCTTTTCATGTGGGAGAAGTATGAATCATTGGGGCTAAAACAGGCTATAGTTGATTTTTACCATAATTCCTCCCAATTAATCATACCTCTTTTTGTACATGCACCTTTGTAATGTGACTTTATGTACTTCCAATCCAAAAAAGGTGTCTATTTCCCCAAATTTTGAATGTAGACTGGCTTTGTGACCGGCTTAGACCAACAGGACATGGCAAATAAGATAAGGCCTTGCGGTTACATTTATTATCCTGGAGCTCTGAACCAACGTAACTGTGAAAAATACTGGAAAAAAGACCACATAGAAAGAAAGGTCCAGCTGAGCACAGACACTAACCAACTCAGAAATTGAGTGCAGCTACATGATGGAGCCCAGGAGATAACAGAGAACTACCCAGCCAACCCCACAAAACAATAAGAAATAATAAATCATTATTGCTTTAAGTCACTAAGTTTTGGAGACATACTGCGTAGCAATAGATAACTTTACAATATTATCCTAGGCTCTACTAAAGAATATAAACAAAAAGTAAGGTTGATTTTTTTTTAAAAGTAACATACCTGTGCATCCCTGACTTTCTTTTCCTTCTGCTGATTAGGAGATGACAAGACCTGGAACAGACTCAGAGATAAAAGTAATGTTTTCAGAATGGAAGAACCAACCTGTCAACTCTGAACTGCTCACCTATGGACCAGTATATGAGGAAGAATAAACTTTGATGTTGTTGAAAACTTGTTAAGCTTTTGAGTTTATATGTTTTTCTGTTATAGTAGCTGGGTCTGTATCCTAACTAAAACAGATGGTAAGTAAAATTCTTAAATTTAATTAAAGGTGGTAAACTCATTAACTGCCACCTACACTCAATTATCTAAAGCATTTGATTCTTTTTTGATAAACTACAAAGAATACTGGTACATCGAGACAAATAAATTACTTGTAAGTTAAAAAAAAAGCTAAGAAATAAATAATTGCATGAAATAGAGTCTAAACTGAAAAAATTTGTTTTGTATACATATTTATATATTTATCATTTAAAAATACAAAAGAGATTACATGTATGTTAATATATGTACAGAAAGTGTCCAAAAAGCTACACAAAGAACTGTTAACACTGATTACTTCTGGGGAGTTGAAAAGAGGTAGGAGTAAAGAGGGTGATTTTAATTTTACATCCCTCTGTACTGTGCCGTTTTTTCTTTTGTTATGAGAGTTATTTATTTCTACTTCTCCCCACTTTTATGGGTGTTACACAGCTCACTTTGGTTCACAAAGCAAGGGCAGCCACTCTGAGTTTGTGTGACTCCCTTAGTTTATAAATTAAGAAATGGGTCAGAAAAGTGAATTAGTTTATTTAGACACAGCCTCTAGCAGAAGCAGTTTGGGGAAATAAATCCTCTATACTCATACAGCACTTTTTTATTACTCCACACCTGTTCAGTTACATTGTTCATTCCTGTGAAATATAATCACAAAACTATTAGTTATTCCAAATGTTCCAAGGATGTTTCTGGAGTATACGACTCAGAAGAGCAATAGAAAGATTATCACAGTACAATATTTGTCTGTTGCCGTAATCCTAGAAAAGGCAATGAAATTTCCAAGAATGCAAACAGATGCAAATGCATAAGCAGTTGGAACTAAAACATAAGCATGTGTTCAGAGTCCATGAATAGCCTCTTTTTTCCTCACTAGACATAGTTTAATGATGTGATCTTTTCAGCACTCAGAAGGGCAATGGCTGTTATTGCAACTTAATCCTTAGGTAACAACTCTTATTGAGGCCAGTTGGGACTTTGTCTAGTGTCTTATGTAGGGATTTCTGTGTTATGGAGTGGTTACGGGGGGTCACCAAAGGGGCTGCAATAAAAGCCTAACAGACCTAGTACCTACCTGAATGGGTTGGCTACTTGGGATTTGTGTTGTGCAAATGCTCAGTCTCTACAATATTAATAGTTATTCATAGGATCTTAACATTTCAAAGATATAGATATCATTAGAATTTACCAAATCCAAAAACCCTTTTTATACTCCCTTTAGGTCGATAAAGGAGGGTTTTTGAAAAGCTATAGGTTTACTTGTTTTTGTTTGTTTTATATTTCAGAAGACATGTATTGTCTTTTCCAGATTTGGGATAGCAACTAAAAGGGAGGTTCACCCAGGTTTTCACTGACTCATCTTCTCAAAAGTTTTCAAAGAATGGTTCTCTGGACCATTAGCATCAGTATCACCTGGAGCTTATTAGAAATGCAAATTCTAAATCACAAAAATGGTAGTTGGGGCATAAAATCTCTGTTTTAACAAGACTTTCAGGTGATTTTGATGCATAATAAAATTTAGGATTTTTTTTATCATTTATAAATGATATTTTATTATATAACTGCTCTGGGCCAAACTATTAAACATTCTTCAAAGTATATTATCTCTTTCAATCCTTTTAGTGAGGGGTATTATTATTCAGCTTATTTAAGTTTGGCAGTTACTTAAGGCCAAACAGCCCATCTCTAAACTATGATGTAGGTAATCCCGAATTTTTTTTGTAATCTTCCTCCATCTGGCCCACCCACTTCCTTTCATTGCTGTCCAAACACTACTTCCAGGTTCTTAATACATGTATTTGCATGTGATGGAGAGTCAATCACCCAGGTTCTAGTTTCATCTCACTGTGTGACTTTGGGTAGTTCTTTTCCCTTTTCTGGGCTTCAGATTATTTACATGCTAATCATTAGGGAAATGCAAACCAAGACCACAGTGAGATATCATCTCTCTCCAGTTAGAATAGCTATTATCAAAAAGAGGAAAAATAACAAATGCTGACAGGGATGCAGAGAAAGGGAAATGCTCCTACACTGTTGGTGAGAAAGTAAAGTAGTACGGCCATTATAGAAAACAGCATGGAGCTTCTTCAAAAACTAAAAATAGAACTACCATGTGAGCCAACAATCCTGCTGCTGCATATATATATATCCAAAGGAAAGGAAATCGGTATGTCAAAGAGATCTGCTCTCCCATATTTAACACTATTCACAATAGTCAAGTTATTAATCAACCTAAATGCCCATCAATGGATGAAAGAATGAAGAAAATGTGGTATAAATACACAATGAAATACTATTCAGCTATTAAAAGAATAAAATCCTGTTTTTTGAAGCAATGTGGATGGAACTGGAGGTTATTATGTTAAGTAAAATAAGCCAGGCACAGAAAGACAAATACTGCCTGTTCTCACTCACATGTGAGAGCTAAAAAAGTGGATCCCATGAAGGTAGAGAGCAGAATGGTGATTACCAGATGTTAGCAAGGGAAGGTGGTAGGGAGAGATGAAGAGAAGTTGGTTAACGGGCACAACAATAGTTAGATAGGAAAAATAAGTTTTAGTATTTGACCACAGAGTAGGGAAATTATAGTTAGCAATACTTTATTTTATGTTTCAAAATAGCTAGAAGAGAAGAATTGTGATGTTTCCAACACAAAGAAAATATAAATATATGACTTGGTGGATATCCCAGTTAGCCTGGTTTGATCATTACAGATTGCATATGGTTATCAAAATATCTACATGTACCCTACAAATATGTACAACAATGATATATCAACTTTTTTTTAATAATTGAAAGGATTGGGCTCATCTTTGATACTTCTATCAGCAGATTCCCATATCTACTCTTGAAAAGGCCTTAATAATCTTCATTTTCCTTTAAAGTATATTGAAGTTACTCCCTTCTTTGCCCAGAGCATCAGGGTTCTAATCCTGATCTCTTACATGTAATTAAAACTTTCACCATGGAGAAAATTATTGAAGGCCTTAACTAGCAGCCAGGGAAAGTATTTTTATTGGGTAAAGGCCTATCATAGGGCCCTGTCCTACATTAGATATGAAGATGAGTTTAACAGAAGAAACATTGTGGCTTATAGACAGGTTGACTTCTTGGACAGATTCTTAGTGGAAAAAGACTATGACATCTGTTCATTCTCTAACCAACTACCAGTCTGTCAGGGACTCTGTGGGGAGCAGTATTTACCTAGCTTTCTCAGGGCTAGTTAATTGATACTTCAGTGTAATTTTTAAGTCATTGTGATATCATTAAGACCATGTACTACATGTAGTAGAACAACAACCTTGAAATACGGTAGTCTTTGAATTCCCAAAACTGTTATTTACTGGCTATGTGGTCCTGAGAATGGCAACTAAACTCTCTGGGCCTCAGTGTCCTCATTTTTAAAATAGAATTAATAACACAGGCTTTGACTACATTCCAGAAAAGGCATGAGACAATGTATTTGAAAATGTCGGGAACATGGTAAGAGATCAATAAATATTTGTTGTTGAAGTCCACCTGGAGTGTCACCAGCAGTTATTCAAGTTAACTACTATTGATTTTAGTGTTGCACACAACCCTTGGGATAAAGAACTGCAAACTTACTATCCTACTATTAGGGTAATTCCTTTAGATCTCCTGGAATTCTCTGGGAAAATGTAGTTAGCTCTGGTAGAGAAAGCACTTGGAATCCTGATCAGGCAAAATCAACTGGAGGTGGTTTAATTCGTTATATCAGAAACACAACTTTCTGAGGGTGGGGCACAGGGAAGCTGCCTGCTTAAAAGGTGTAGATAGAGGAGGTTAGGGTGGCCCAACGTTGTTGCCCTCATCACAGTGGTAGTCTACCAATAGAAAACTTCATTCTAGTCCCTTTAGATTAGAGATAAGTTAGAGTTAAGTTTAAATACAGACAGGAATATCACAAATACATTTTAAGAGAAGTGAAATCATACAAATAATATACTCTGAATTAAACTGGAAAAAATTAGCAGGTGCATATCTGGAAAATCCAAAAAGATTTGGGAGTTAAACAAGACCCCTGACTGCTTTTGACCACTGAGTCAAAAAAGACATGATAAGAAATATTAAAATATTTTGAAATAAATGAAAATGAAAATACAATACATAAAAAAATTGTTAGATGTGGCTGAAGCAGTGTTTAAAGGGGAATTTATAGCATCAAAATACATATACTAAGAAAGGAATAAAGGTCTCAAATCAATGATGTACACAAAGTTATACTTCATTATAATGCAAACCTATTGGAGATGAATTGATACAAAATAAAACTATTTTTCAAACTGAAGTAATGTATCAGCATTTTATTTTTTACCTGTATAAAAAGGAAGTCTTTATACACTATTTTGTTCAGCCAAGCAAGGAATGGTAATAGAGCAATTTTTAAAATTATATCTATAATTTCTTTTAAAAATTGGTTATAATCACTTCTAAATATTCCGAATAAGTCACTATTTGCTCCAAGTGATTAATGGCACCGTTGAAAAACAAGACATAACGAGGCCAGGAGTTCGAGACCAGCCTGACCAACATGGTGAAACCCCATCTCTACTAAAAGTACAAAAATTAGCTGGATGTGGTGGCATGCACCTGTAATCCCAGCTACTCAGGAGGCTGAGAGGCCTTAGTTGTACAATTGGCTTTCAATTATTTTTGTTGAGAGAGCATATCCAAGAATTATCAAAAAATATTTAGTGTTTTTTTTTTTTTTTTTTTTTTTTTTTTTTTTTGAGACGGAGTCTCGCTCTGTCCCCCAGGCTAGAGTGCAGTGGTGTGATCTCGGCTCACTACAAGCTCCGCCTCCCGGGTTCACGCCATTCTCCTGCCTCAGCCTCCTGAGTAGCTGGGACTACAGGTGCCCCCCACCGCGCCCGGCTAATTTTTTGTATTTTTAGTAGAGACGGGGTTTCACCGTGTTAGCCAGGATGGTCTCAATCGCCTGACCTCGTGATCCGCCCGTCTCGGCCTCCCAAAGTGCTGGGATTACAGGCGTGAGCCACCGCACACAGCCTTTTATTTTTTTTTAATTTTTTTTTTATTTTGGAGATGGAGTCTCGCTCTGTCGCCTAGGCTGGAGTGGCAAGATCTCGGCTCACTGCAAGCTCCGCCTCCCAGGTTCACGCCATTCTCCTGCCTCAGCCTCCCGAGTAGCTGGGACTACAGGCGCCCACAACCACACCCAGCTAATTTTTTAAAAATTTTTTAGTAGAAACAGGGTTTCACCGTGTTAGTCAGGATGGTCTCAATCTCCTGACCTCGTGATCCACCCGTCTCGGCCTCCCAAAGTGCTGGGATTACAGGCGTGAGCCACCACGCCCGGCCTATATTTAGTTTTTAAATCAAATCAGAGACATCCCACTTGCTGTCCCCAGGCAACACATGGTCAGGCACAGAAGGATATACATGTATGCATATGCATACCATTGTTCTATTTCCCCGCCAACATGCCCAAGAACTCAGGCTGATTATTGGAGGCTGTTGATAGTTCACATGCTAATTGCCTTTTCCGACAAGTCTGGTTGAATATTGACAGTTCTGCTATTGTTCTAACTTGTGACTCTGAACAACTGTGGTTCTGTTTTTCCTCAGGACTGTGTTTGTTACTTACTACCCCTTGTTGCCAATGTATCTCAATTCATTTATTAATTTAGGAAGTATGTATTGAGTTTCTACTTTGTATCAATGAGTTTGGCCTTTAGCAAGTTTACAGCCCAGTCTAACAGGGAATGTTACCATGGAAATAAATCCTTAAAATATTGTGTGAAAAAAGTGATAGAGTATGCATAAGGTGCTTTCTTAGTGTAGAGGAGAGAATATTTAACTCTATCTAGGAGGTGGGAGGACCAAGAAGGTGTCCCAGAGAAAGTTGCACTTGATATGAGCCTAGAAGGATATCTTAGAATTTGACTAGGTAAAGATGAGGATCCTTCACCTTTCAAATTCAGGGAGAGGAGGGAGTGTGTGCAAATGTACAAGGGAATGGATATACATGAGAGTATATCTTATTGGAGGAAAGGCTGGAAGCATAGAGTGCCTTGTAGAAGGGTGGGTGAGCAATGACTGGAGAAAATACTACTACTACTACTACTACTTACTACTACTACTACTTACTATTAGAAACTACTACTAGTAGTAAGTAGTAGTGGTAGTTAGTAGTAGTAAGTAGTAGTAGTTAATATTTACTGAGCACTCACAAGTACCAGATGTAAATGCTTTATTTACATTATTTAAACCTTGAAACAATACTATTACTATTATCCCAGTTGCACAGAGGTAGAAAATGAGAATTCGGGAGGCTGGGCAATTTGCCCAAAGTTACTAAGCTGTCAGTTATGCTTGGGAACTAGATCATGAGAGAGCCTTATTTGCCATGCTAAGTTGTTCAGGCTTTATCTTGAATGGGTCGAACTGTCATTGCGGTTTTTTTTTTTGTTTGTTTGTTTTTGTTTGTTTGTTTGTTTTACTTTTTTTCTTTCCTCTAAAGAAACAAATTGGGAGAAACAGACTAGAGGAAATATCTCTGGAAGTTCTAAATAAGAACTCAGGAAAACATCCAAAACCAAATCCAAAAGGGACTACAAAAAGAATCTAGATATAAGGTTAAATACGACAGAGCCTGAGGGAGAGTTGTTGATGGTTGCTTTAAATAAAAATGTGATAACATTGGAGATGAGGAATTTGGTAAAAGAGAAAACGGGAAGGGTTGAGGAAATAGCGTGGGGAACTAGGTAGCTAGTCATAGAGATCAGAAACAGGAAGAGGGACGGGAGCGCGGTGCCTCACGCCTATAATCCCAGCACTTTGGGAGGCCAAAGTGGGTGAATCTCCTGAGGTCAGGAGTTCAAGACGAGCATGGCTAACATGGCAAAACCCCGTCTCTACTAAAAATACGAAAATTAGCTGGGTGTGGTGGCGGACACCTATAATCTCAGCTACTCAGGAGGCTGAGGCGGGAGAATCACTTGAAACCAGGAGGCAGAGGTTGCGGTGAGCCAAGACCTGGGCGACAAGAACAAAACTCTGTCTCCTCCCCTCCGCTCCCCTAAAAAAGAGAAAGAAACAGGACGAGGAATAAAGTTTCACTTGAGGTTAGGTGATTTTGTGGTATGCTTGGAGTCAGTAGACCTGGATTCAAGTTCTGATTCCATCAATTACTGCTGAGGTGACCTTGGACAAGTCATTTAATGTCAAGTAATTTGAGTCTATACCCTTGTCTGTTAAGTGGGAAGACTCTTACCTCTACTAAGTTTAACTTGTACTGTTTTGTGTGTGTATTTAGCTATATACAATTTTATTACACATATAGATTTATATATTCAACAGTCAAGATACCGAACAGTTCCATCACCACAAAGATTCCTTGTGTTGCACTTTTGCATCCATACCTACTTATGTCCCACCCACCCACCTCCACCCCCTAACAAACACTGATACCTTTGCTATCTCTACAACTTTGTCATTTCAAGAATGCTATATGAATGAAATCGCATAGTTTGTGACATTTAAGGAAAGACTTTAAAAAAGCATAATTCTCTGTAGATTAAGTTATTGCATATTTCAACAGTTTATACCTTTCTGTTGCAGAGTGGTACTTTATGGTGTTGGTGTATCACAATTTAACTATTCACCCACTGAAGGGCATATAATTTGTTCTCATCTTTTGGTTTTTACAAATAAAATGGCCATGAGAATAACCTATTATTTATCTGGAATAAATGTAGTTGCTGGGTCATATGATGAACACATGTTGAATTTTAAAGTTAACTGAAAAACTGTTTTCCAGAATGGCTGTACTATTTTACATTCCTACCATCAGTGTATGAGTGATCTGGTTGCTCTGCATCCTTGCCAGTATTTGATGTTGTCACTATTTTTTATTTTAGCCACTCTTATAGGATAGGTTTAATTTTAATTTTATGTACATCATGGCTAATTACATTGAACAAATTTCATGTGTTTGTCATCTTTCATCTGTATACCCTCTTTCATGAAATATATTTTTATGTCTTTTGCCGATTTTTAATAGCATTTTTTTTCAGTTGACTTTTGTAGGTTCTTTATATATTCTAGATACTAGTTCTTTGTCAGATATGTTGTTTGTAAATATTTCCCCCAAGTCTGTAACTTGTCTTACCACGCGGACTTTCAAAGAGTAAAAGTTTTTAATTTTGAGATTTAATTTGTCAATTTTTCTTTAAAAAAAAAAAAAAAGTCTAAACAAAACAGGGTCTCACTCTGTCACCCAGGTTGGAGTGCAGTGCCATGATCGTGGCTCACCATGACCCCGACTTCCCAGGCTCATGTAATCCTCCCACCTTAGCCTCCTGAGTAGTTGGGACTACAGACATGCACAGTTTTGCCAGGCTAATTATAGTATTCTATTTTTTGGGGGAAACAGA
The DNA here is from genome assembly GCF_043159975.1 of Macaca nemestrina. NCBI lineage: Eukaryota > Metazoa > Chordata > Mammalia > Primates > Cercopithecidae > Macaca > Macaca nemestrina. The sequence continues at coordinate 76,303,009 of NC_092145.1, read as the reverse complement.
ATCTCACTAAGTTTCCCAGGCTCTCTTGAACTCCTGGGCTCAAGCAATCCTCCTGCCTCAGTGTCCCAAAGTGCTGGGATTACAGGCATGAGTCACAATGTACAGCTCAAGTTTTCTTTTCTTTTTTTTTAAAATTATTATTATTATACTTTAAGTTCTAGGGTACATGTGCATAACATGCAGGTTTGTTACATATGTATACTTGTGCCATGTTGCTGTGCTGCACCCATCAACTCGTCAGCACCCATCAACTCGTCATTTACATCAGGTATAACTCCCAATGCAATCCCTCCCTCCTCCCCCCTCCCCATGATAGGCCCCAGTGTGTGATGTTCCCCTTCCCGAGTCCAAGTGATCTCATTGTTCAGTTCCCACCTATAAGTGAGAACATGCGGTGTTTGGTTTTCTGTTCTTGTGATAGTTTGCTAAGAATGATGGTTTCCAGCTGCATCCATGTCCCTACAAAGGACACAAACTCATCCTTTTTGATGACTGCATAGTATTCCATGGTGTATATGTGCCACATTTTCTTAATCCAGTCTGTCTAGGGCAATCAGACAAGAGAAAGAAATCAAGGGTATTCAGTTAGGAAAAGAAGAAGTCAAATTGTCCCTCTTTGCAGATGACATGATTGTATATTTAGAAAACCCCATTGTCTCAGCCCAAAATCTCCTTAAGCTGATAAGCAACTTCAGCAAAGTCTCAGGATACAAAATTAATGTGCAAAAATCACAAGCATTCTTATACACCAGTAACAGACAAACAGAGAGCCAAATCATGAATGAACTTCCATTCACAATTGCTTCAAAGAGAATAAAATATCTAGGAATCCAACTTACAAGGGATGTAAAGGACCTCTTCAAGGAGAACTACAAACCACTGCTCAGTGAGATAAAAGAGGACGCAAACAAATGGAAGAACATACCATGCTCATGGATAGGAAGAATCAATATTGTGAAAATGGCCATACTGCCCAAGGTTATTTATAGATTCAATGTCAAGTTTTCTTTTCATGTATTGTGGTTTTGTTTCAACTCTAAGAACTCATTGCCTACCTCTAGATTCTGAAAATTTGCCCTTATGATATTTTTTCTAAAAGTTTTGTTGTTTTATGTGTTAAGTTTAAGTCTACGTTCCATTTCAAATTATCTTTTGTAGAAGATGTGAAGATTTCCCCTGCCCCCATGGGTTTGCAATCGCTGCAGCACCAATTCATTGGGTTTTGCATCTTCGTCAAAATTCAGTTGAGCATATTTGTGTGGGTCTGTCCCTGGATTCTCAATTCTGTTCATTGGCCCTATGTTTATCTCTCCAGCAATAGCACATTGTCTCACTTATTGTAAGTGAACAGTAACATTTAATACCAGGTAGAGTAATTTCTCCTACTTTTTTTGGTCAATGTTTGTTTTTGCTATTATAGGGCTTGTGACATTTCCTATAAATTTTAGAATGGGCTTGCCTGTGTTTCTAAAACACCTTGCTGGGATTTTTAAAGGAATTACATTAAACCTGTAGATTAATTTGGGAAGAATTGATATCTTTACTATGGTGAAACTTCCTATTCATGAACATGGTGTAACTATTTACATCTTCTTCAATTTATTTCATCAGCACTTTGAAATTTTCAGCATACAGATCTAGTGCAGGTTTTCTCAAGGCTATACCTAAGTACTTCATTTACTCCGGAGTAACTATAAATGGTCTTGTGTTTTTAATTTTAGTTTTCACATGTTCATTGTTAGTGTAAAGAAATATGATTGATATTTCCTGTTAGTCTTATATTCTGTGACCTTGCTGAACTCACTTATTAGTGCCAGAATTTTTAAATATATTACTTGGGATTTCCGATGCAAACAATTATATCTGAAAAGAGAGATGGTTTTCTTTTTCATTTTTGTAGGGTTGAAAAAAAGTTTCTAAATTTTTGAAATTTTAAATTTTTGTGGGTACATAGTAGATGTATGTACATATGGGCATGTGAATATTTTGACATGCCTGTATCATTATTTTGATATAGGCTACAATGTGTAATGATCACATCATTACACATCAGGGTAAACGGGGTATTCATTGGTCAAGCATTTATCCTTTGTGTTATAAACGATCCAATTATACTCTTCTAGTTATTTTTAAACGTACAACTAAACTATTACTGACTATAGTCATCACGTGCTATCAAATACTATGTCTTATTCATTCTTTCTATTTTGTACACATCTACCATCCCTGCTTCCCCTCCACAATCATCACTACACTTCCCAGTCTCTGGTAACCATCTTTCTACTCTCTATCTTCATGAGTTCAGTAGTTTGAATTTTAGCTTCGCCAAATAAGTGAGAATATGTGAAGGTTATCTTTCTGTGCCTGGAATATTTCACTTAACATAACCATCTCCAGTCCGATCCATGCTGTTGCAAATGACAGTATCTCATTCTCTTTTATGACTGAAGAGTACTCCATTGAGTATATGTACCATGTTTTCATTACCCATTTATCTGTTGATGGAAATTTAGGCTGCTTCCAAATCATAGCTATTGGGAAGAGTGTTGCAATAAACATGGAAGTGCAGATGTCTCTTCAATATACTAATTTCCTTTCTTTTGAGTATATACCTAACAGTAGGATTGCTGGTCATATGGTAGTGCTATTTTTAGTATTTTGAATAATCTCCAAACTTTTCTTTATAGTGGTTTTTCTAATTTAAATTCCCACCAACAGTATACAAGGGTTCTCTTTTCTCCACATCTCACCAGCATTTGTTATTGCTTTTCTTTTGGATAACAGCCATTTTAACTGGGGTAAGATGATATCTCATTGTAGTTTTGATTTGAATTTCTCTGATGATGAATGATGTTGAGCACCTTATCATATACCTGCTTGCCATTTGTACGTCTTCCTTTCAGAAATGTCTATTCAGCTCTTTGGCCCATTTTTAAAATGGATTATTAGATTTTTATTCCTACAGATTTGTTTGAGCTTCTTATATATTCTGACTATTAATCTCTTGTCAGATAAGTAGTTTTCTGATATTTTCTCCTGTTCTGGAGGCTGTCTCTTCACTTTGTTTATTGTTTCCTTTGCTGTGCAGAAGCTTCTTAACTTAATGTGATTGTATCTGTAAATTTTAGCTTTTGTTGCCTGTGCTTGTGGGGTATGACTCAAGAAATCTTTACCTAATCCAATGTCCTGGAGTTTTTTTTCCAATGTTTTCTTGTTTTATTAGAAATATTGACAGTCTTTTTTTAAAATTTTTTAAATATGTTTGTATTTCTACAAGTTATTGGGGAACAGGTGGTGTTTACTCATATGAGTAAGTTCTTAGGTTTTAAATACTTAGTAAATAAATACGCCAGTATTATGCTGTTTTGGTTACTATAGCCCTGTAATATAATTTTAAGTCTAATAATGTGATGTATTCTGTTTTGTTCTTTTTGCTCAGAATAGCTTTGGCTATTCTAGGTTGTTTTTTTGGTTCCATAAAAATTTATATATTTTTTATTTCTATAAAGAATATTGTTGGTATTTTATTACTATTATTATTATTATTATTATTATTATACTTTAAGTTCTAGGTACATGTGCATAACGTGCAGGTTTGTTCCATATGTATACTTGTGCCATGTTGCTGTGCTGCACCCATCAACTCCTCAGCACCCAACAACTCGTCATTTACATCAGGTATAACTCCCAATGCAATCCCTCCCTCCTCCCCCCTCCCCATGATAGGCCCTGGTGTGTGATGTTCCCCTTCCCTAGTCCAAGTGATCTCATTGTTCAGTTCCCACCTATGAGTGAGAACATGCGGTGTTTGGTTTTCTGTTCTTGTGATAGTTTGCTAAGAATGATGGATTCCAGCTGCATCCATGTCCCTACAAAGGACACAAACTCATCCTTTTTGATGGCTGCATAGTATTCCATGGTGTATATGTGCCACATTTTCTTAAACCAGTCTGTCACTGATGGACATTTGGGTTGATTCCAAGTCTTTGCTATTGTGAATAGTGCCGCAATGAACATATGTGTGCATGTGTCTTTATAGCAGCATGATTTATGATCCTTTGGGTATATACCCAGTAATGGGATGGCTGGGTCATATGGTACATCTAGTTCTAGATCCTTGAGGAATCGCCATACTGTTTTCCATAATGGTTGAACTAGTTTACAGTCCCACCAACAGTGTAAAAGTGTTCCTATTTCTCCACATCCTCTCCAGCACCTGTTGTTTCCTGACTTTTTAATGATTGCCATTCTAACTGGTGTGAGATGGTATCTCATTGTGGTTTTGATTTGCATTTCTCTGATGGCCAGTGATGATGAGCATTTTTTCATGTGTCTGTTGGCTGTATGAATGTCTTCTTTTGAGAAATGTCTGTTCATATCCTTTGCCCACTTTTCGATGGGGTTGTTTGTTTTTTTCTTGTAAATTTGTTTGAGTTCTTTGTAGGTTCTGGATATTAGCCCTTTGTCAGATGAGTAGATTGCAAAAATTTTCTCCCATTCTGTAGGTTGCCTGTTCACTCTGATGGTAGTTTCTTTTGCTGTGCAGAAGCTCTTTAGTTTAACTAGATCCCATTTGTCAATTTTGGCTTTTGCTGCCGTTGCTTTTGGTGTTTTAGACATGAAGTTTTGCCCATGCCTATGTCCTGAATGGTACTACCTAGGTTTTCCTCTAGGGTTTTTATGGTATTAGGTCTAACATTTAAGTCTCTAATCCATCTTGAATTAATTATCATATAAGGGGTAAGGAAAGGATCCAGTTTCAGCTTTCTACTTATGGTTAGCCAATTTTCCCAGCACCATTTATTAAATAGGGAATCATTTCCCCATTTCTTGTTTCTCTCAGGTTTGTCAAAGATCAGATGGCTGTAGATATGTGGTATTATTTCTGAGGACTCTGTTCTGTTCCATTGGTCTATATCTCTGTTTTGGTACCAGTACCATGCTGTTTTGGTTACTGTAGCCTTGTAGAATAGTTTGAAGTCAGGTAGCGTGATGCCTCCAGCTTTGTTCTTTTGACTTAGGATTGTCTTGGAGATGTGGGCTCTTTTTTGGTTCCATATGAACTTTAAAGCAGTTTTTTCCAATTCTGTGAAGAAACTCATTGGTAGCTTGATGGGGATGGCATTGAATCTATAAATAACCTTGGGCAGTATGGCCATTTTCACGATATTGATTCTTCCTCTCCATGAGCATGGTATGTTCTTCCATTTGTTTGCATCCTCTTTTATCTCACTGAGCAGTGGTTTGTAGTTCTCCTTGAAGAGGTCCTTTACATCCCTTGTAAGTTGGATTCCTAGATATTTTATTCTCTTTGAAGCAATTGTGAATGGAAGTTCATTCATGATTTGGCTCTCTGTTTGTCTGTTACTGGTGTATAAGAATGCTTGTGATTTTTGCACATTAATTTTGTATCCTGAGACTTTGCTGAAGTTGCTTATCAGCTTAAGGAGATTTTGGGCTGAGACAATGGGGTTTTCTAAATATACAATCATGTCATCTGCAAAGAGGGACAATTTGACTTCTTCTTTTCCTAACTGAATACCCTTGATTTCTTTCTCTTGCCTGTTTGTCCTAGCCAGAACTTCCAACACTATGTTGAATAGGAGTGGTGAGAGAGGGCATCCCTGTCTTGTGCCAGTTTTCAAAGGGAATTTTTCCAGTTTTTGCCCATTCAGTATGATATTGGCTGTGGGTTTGTCATAAATAGCTCTTATTATTTTGAAGTACGCTCCATCAATACCGAATTTATTGAGAGTTTTTAGCATGAAGGGCTGTTGAATTTTGTCAAAAGCCTTTTCTGCATCTATTGAGATAATCATGTGGTTCTTGTCTTTGGTTCTGTTTATATGCTGGATTATGTTTATTGATTTGCGAATGTTGAACCAACCTTGCATCCCAGGGATGAAGCCCACTTGATCATGTTGGATAAGCTTTTTGATGTGCTGCTGGATCTGGTTTGCCAGTATTTTATTGAGGATTTTTGCATCGATGTTCATCAGGGATATTAGTCTAAAATTCTCTTTTTTTGTTGTGTCTCTGCCAGGCTTTGGTGTCAGGATGATGTTGGCCTCATCAAATGAGTTAGGGAGGATTCCCTCTTTTTCTATTGATTGGAATAGTTTCAGAAGGAATGGTACCAGCTCCTGCTTGTACCTCTGGTAGAATTTGGCTGTGAATCCATCTGGTCCTGGACTTTTTTTGGTTGGTAGGCTATTAATTATTGCCTCAATTTCAGAGCCTGCTATTGGTCTGTTCAGGAATTCAACTTCTTCCTGGTTTAGTCTTGGAAGAGTGTACATGTCCAGAAAATTATCCATTTCTTCTAGATTTTCTAGTTTATTTGTGTAGAGGTGTTTACAGTATTCTCTGATGGTAGTTTGTATTTCTGTGGGGTCGGTGGTGATATCCCCTTTATCATTTTTTATTGCGTCTATTTGATTCTTCTCTCTTTTCTTCTTTATTAGTCTTGCTAGCGGTCTGTCAATTTTGTTAATCTTTTCAAAAAACCAACTCCTGAATTCATTGATTTTTTGGAGGGTTTTTTATGTCTCTATCTCCTTCAGTTCTGCTCTGATCTTAGTTATTTCTTGCCTTCTGCTAGCTTTCGAATGTGTTTGCTCTTGCTTCTCTAGTTCTTTTAATTGTGATGTTAGAGTGTCAATTTTAGATCTTTCCAGCTTTCTCTTGTGGGCATTTAGTGCTATAAATTTCCCTCTACACTCTGCTTTAAATGTGTCCCAGAGTATGTGGTATGTTGTATCTTTTTTCTCATTTTTTTTTTTTTTTTTTTTTTTTTGAGACGGAGTCTCGCTCTGTCGCTGAGGCTGGAGTGCAGTGGCCGGATCTCAGCTCACTGCAAGCTCCGCCTCCCGGGTTCACGCCATTCTCCTGCCTCAGCCTCCCGAGTAGCTAGGACTACAGGCGCCCGCCACCTCGCCCGGCTAGTTTTTTTTTTGTATTTTTTAGTAGCGACGGGGTTTCACCGAGTTAGCCAGGGTGGTCTCGATCTCCTGACCTCGTGATCCACCCGTCTTGGCCTCCCAAAGTGCTGGGATTACAGGCTTGAGCCACCGTGCCCAGCCATTGTTGGTGTTTTGATAGAGATTGAAATGTATAAATTGTTTTGGAAAGTATACGCATTTTAAAAATATTTATTCTTCCAATGCATGAACATTGAATATGTTTTCATTTTTTGTATCATCTTTTTTGCATCAATATTTTATAGTTTTTATTATTTACGGAGATCTTTCACTTCTGTGGTTAGTTAATTCCTAGGAACTTAATTTTATTTTTAGCTACTGTAAATGTGATAATTTTCTTGATTTATTTTTCAGACTGTTCACTTTGCATATAGAAATGCTACGGACTTTTGTTTGTTGATTTTTATCCTGCAATTTTACAGAATTTGTTAATGGATTCTGATAGTTTTTTTTTTTCGTGGTATATTTTTGGTTTTCCAAATATAAGAACAAATTATTTGCAAACAAAAATATTTTGACTTCTTTCTTTTCAGATAAGATGCCTGTCATTTCTTTCTCTTGTCTGATTACTTGAGCTAAGAAACTTCAAGTATTACATTGAATAACAGCAATGAAAGCAGGCATCTTTGTTGTGTAGAGGAAAGGCTTTCAGTTTTTTCCCATTCAGTATAGTACTAGCTGTGGGTCTGTCTTATATAACTTTTGTTATGTTGTGACATGTTCCTTCTATACACAGTCGTTTAATGGCGTCTATCATAAATCTATGTTGAATGTTATCAAATGCTTTTTCAGCATTGATTGAAATGATTGTATGGTTTTTGTTCTCCATTGTGTTGGTATAATGCATTACACTGAATGACTTATGTCTCTTCAACCACCCTTGCCTTTTTGGGATAAATCCCACTTGGTCATGATGAATGATCTTTCTAATGTGTTGTTGATTTTAATTTCCTGGCATTTTGTTGAGAATTTTTGCCACAATATTCATTAGTTATATTGGCCAATAGTTTTTTTTGTGTGTATGTGCACGTGTGTGTCTTTTTCTGGTTTTCGTGTCAGGGTAATATTGGTGTCTTTGGATGAGTTTGGTAGTATCCCCCCTTCCTCTATTTTTTAGAATAGTTTGAGTAGAATTGTTATTATTTAAATATTTGGTAGGATTTAGCAGTGAAACCATCAGGTCCTTGGCTTTTCTTTGCTCAAAGAGTTTTTATTATGGCTTCCATCTTATTACTTGTTATTGGTCTGTTCAAATTTTGGATTTCTTCATGGTTCAATCTTGTTAGGTTATATGTGTCTAGGAATTTATTCAGTTCTAGGTTTTCCAATTTATTGGCATGTAGCTGCTCATAGTAGCCACTACATAGAAATTCTTAGTATCAGTTGTAATGTCTCCTTTTTATCTCTGATTTTATTTATTTGTGTCTTCTCTCTCTCTCTCTCTTTTTTTTTTTGTCTGGCTAATGGCTTGTCAGGTTTATTTATCTTTCCAAAAAGACCCAACTCTTCCTTTTATTGATCTTTTGTATCGTTTCCTTCATTTCAATTTTACGTATTTCTGCTTGATCTTTATTATTTTCTTCTATTAATTTGGATTTGGTTTGCTCTTGCTTTTCTGGTTCTTTAAGATACATCATTATGTTGTATATTTACATGTTCTTTTTTTTTTTGATGTAGGCATTTAGAGCTAAAAACTTTCCTCTTAGTACTGCTTTTTCTGTATCACATGGGTTTTGGTATTTGGTGTTTTTATTATCATTTGTTTCAGGAAATGTTTAATTTCTTTCTTAATTTCTTTACTGACCCACTGGTTATTTAAGTATATGTTGATTAATTTCCAGGTGATTGTATAGTTTCCAAAATTTGTCTTTGTATTGATATCTTGTTTTATTCCACTGTGGTCAGAGAAAATGTTTGATAACATTTACAATTTTTTGAATGTTTTAAAACTAATTTTGTGAATTAATATACAGTGTTTTTGAGAATTAATCATAAGTTAAGAAAAATCATGTGTATTCTGCAGTCACTGGATGAAATGTTCTCTAAATATCTGTTAGGTCCATTTAGTCTATAGTGCAGATGAAGTCTGATATTTGTTTGTAGATTTTCCATCTGGAAGATCTACCCAATGCTGAAAGTGGGGTGTTGAAGTGTCCAGCTATTATTGTACTGCAGTGCGTCTCTCTCTATTGCTCTAATAATATTTGCTTTATATATCTAGATGCTCCAGTATTGGGTGCATATATGTTTACAATTATATTCTCTTGCTGAATTGACCCATTTATCATTATATAGTGACCTTTTTGTCTCTTCTTATAGTTTTTGTCTTGCAACCTATTTTGCCTAATATAAGTATAGCTATCCCACCTCTTGTTTGGTTTCCATTGACATAAAAATATCTTTTTCCATCTTCTTTTTTGCATCTGTGTACATCTTTATAGGTGCCATGTGTTTCTTGTAAGCAAAAGATTATTGGATCTTGCTTATCTTATCTATTCAGCCACTCTAAAACTTTTTATTGGAGAGTTTAGTCCATTTACTTTCAACATTGTAAGGGATAAGTATGAACTTATTCCTGGATTTTGTTGTCTTCTGTTCGTTTTGTGGTATTTTCTCCCTTACTACTTCCCTTTAATAAAGGTGATTTCTGGTGGTATGATTTAATTTCTTGCTTTTCATTTTTTGTGAATCTTTTATATATTTTTTGATTTGAGGTTACCATGAGGCTTGCAAATACTATCTTGTAATCTCTGATTTTAAACGGAAAACAACTTTACAGTGATTGTATAAATGAACAAGGCAAAAGAAAACTAATAAAAGCTCTATACGTTAAGTTTCTTCCTTGTCATTTGTTGTTTTTATTTATATCTTATTGTATTGTCATACTGTCTGTGTCTTGAAACCTTGTTGTTATTATTTTTCATTGGTTCATTTTTTAGTTTTTGGACCTACGATAAGAATAGTTTACCCACCTCAATTACAACCTTATAATATTCTGGGGTTTTTTTTTGTGGTACTTAATAATATCAGTGAGTTTTATACTTTCAGATGATTTGTTGTTTCTCATTAACGTCTTTTTCTTTCATACTGAAAAACTCCCTGTAGCATTTGTTGTAGGAAAGGTCTGGTGTTTGTGAAATCCTTCACCTTTTGTTTGCCTGAGAACGTATTTCTCCTTCATGTTTGAAGGATGTTTTCACCAGATATACTTTTCTAGGGTAAAAGCTTTTTTTTTCCTTCAGCACTTTATTTATCTCATGCCACTCTCTCCTTGCTTATAAGGTTTTCACTGAAAAGTTGGCTGTGAGATGTATTGGAGCTCCATTGTGTTACTTATTTTCTCTTGCTTTTAAGATTCTTTCTTTATACTTGATCTTTGGGAACCTTATTATCAAATGCCCTGAGGTAATCTTCTTTGAGTTAAATACGCTTGGTGTTCTACAACTTTCCTGTACTTGAATATTGATACCTTTCCCTAGGTTTTGGAAGTTCACTGTGATTATCCCTTTGAATAATCTCTCTACTCCTAAGTCATTTTTTACCTCCTCTTGTGTTTGCTTTGTCGAGGCCATTTTTTGTGGTTTGGGTTTGCTTTGTCGAGGCCATTTTTTAGATATTGTAAGTGTCCTTTATTGTTTTTATTTGTTTTCTTTTATCTCCTCTGACTTTCTGTTTTTTGAATAGCGTGTCTTCAAACTCACCAACTGCTTCTTCTGCTTGATCAGTTCTGCTATTGTAGAACTCTGACACAGTCTTCAGTATGCCAATTGCATTTTTCAATGGCAGAATTTCTTCTTTATTATTTTTAATTATTTCAATCTTGCTGTTAAATTTATCTGCTATTATTCTTGAATTCCTTCTCCTTGTTATCTTACATTTTTTGAGTTTCCTCAAAATTTCTATTTTGAATTCTGTGTCTGAGAGATCACATATCTCTGTTTTTCCAGGATTGGTCCTTGGTGCCTTATTTATTTCATTTGTTGATATCATATTTTCCTGGATGGTCTTGATGCTTGTGAATTTTTGTCTGTGTGGGCATTGAAAAGTTAGGTATTTATTGTGATCTTCATACTCTAGGCTTATTTGTACCTGTCCTTCTTGGCAAGATTTTCCAGGTATTCAAAGGGACTTTTATGTTGTGGTCTAAGCTGCATCTGCATTAGAGGGCATCCAAAGCCTGGGAACACTGTGATTCTTGCAAACTGCAGACGTACCACCATGTTGGTCTTGGATAGGGTCCAAAAAAATTACCTGAATTACCAGGCAAATTCTTGTTCTCCTTCCTTAGTTTCCCTTTAACAAATGAAGTTTCTCTCTTTCTGTGCTGTGCCATCTGGGACTGGAGATGGGAGGATACAAATGCCTCTGTGGCCACCAGCCCCGGGTCAAACCTAAAACCAGTGTTTCATTGGGTCTCGCACAAGGTCCAGTGTAACCAGTACCTGGCTACCACCTATATTTGCTCAAGGCTCTAGCGCTCTATAATCAGCAGATGGTGAAGCCAGCCAGGCTTGTGCCCTTCCCTTTATGGCTGCAAGTTTCCCCAGGCCCTAGGCTGATCAGTGATGCTGTCTAGGAGCCAGGGGTTGAAGTCTAAAATTTTAGAGATCTACCTGTTGCCCTGTTCTATTGCAGTTAAGCTCGTGCTCAAATTATGAGAAAAAGTTATTTGTACTTTTTCCTTCTCCCTTTTTTTCTCCTCCTTTAACAGGCAAAGAAACCTCTCCTCATGGCCACCACCACCACAGACCTATGGGGGCTATTGCTGTGTTACTGCCAATATTCACTTAACACCAAGGGCTCTTCTTCAGTCAGCTTGTGGTGAATGTTGCCAGGCCTGGGACTCACCCTTCAGGACAGTGGGCTCCCTTCTGGCCGAGGGTAGATCCAGAAATGCCATCCAAGAACCAAGACCTAGAATCAAGGACCCCAAGAGCCTACTTGGTACTCTACCCTACTGTGGCAGAGCTGGTACCTGAAGCCAACATGTCCCAGTGTCTTATCAATGGCCCATAACTTATGACTTGTGTATTTCTAATGGTTCTTCTGGGACCAAGGGCTTGTTAGTCAGCCAGTGATATATCTCTCCAGGATTGAGCCTTTCTCTTCAAGGTGGTGAGTTCCTTTCTGGCCCAGGGTGTGCCTAGAATTGTTGTCTGCAAGCTAGGGCCTGTACTCAAGGATTTATGACTCTGTCAGGTGCCCTATCCTACTGTTTCTGAGCTGGTATCCAAGGTGCAAGAAAAAATTCTCTTTACTCTTTCCTCTCATCTCCTCAAGCAGAATAAAGGAGTCACTTTTGTTGCTTCAAGCTGCACTGCCTGGTGTTGAGGGAGGTGTGGTTCAAGTACTTTCTTTGCTGCCCTGGCTGGTTTTCCATGTCCACTGGCTCTGAGCCCAGAACAGCACTAGGAATTGCTCAGGAATTGCAGTCTTTGCAGCTCAGATGGACTTTCAAATATATTTAGGACCCCAGAGCCCTTTAGCCCATGGTGGTAAGGCTTGCTGAATTTCAAGTTCTCACTGCTGGGATGCACAATTCCCCTCTGGTTGGAGTTGCTGTAAATGCTCCTTCTGAGTTCAAACATTGGCTGAGTTTAGCCTGTTTTTGCTTTCTGCTGTGAACAGGGCCACACTGAGTTCAATGCAGGGTCTCACAGTTGCCACAATTTTTCTCCCCCAAGCACACAGATTTTCTTTGCCACATGGCCACTGGCAGGAGATGGGGATGGGACACTGTCAGAAATTCAAGACTGTATTTTTTACCGTCTTCAGTGCCTCTTTCAGTGATATGGAGTTAAACCAGGTGCTGTAATTGCTTACCTGATTTTTTGGTTCTCATGAAGATTCTTTTAATGCAAAATTTGTGTAAATTGATGTTCCTGTAAGAGGGACAGTTGGTGAAGGCATCTATTCAGCTATCTTGCTCTGCTTTCCCAGTTTTATTTTTTCCCTTCCAATTCATATGCCTCATATTTGTTTGCCTTGCTTACTGCACTGGCTTTAACGTTAGTATTATGTTAAATAAGCGTGGTGAGACTGATGTTGTTGCCTGTTCCTTATATTATCAGAAAAACACTCAGCTTTTCACCATTAAGTATGGTTTAGCTGTAGGTTTTTTGTACATGTCCTTTATCAAGTTTAGGAAGTCTGCCTCTATTCCTAACTGTCTGAGAGTTTTAAATCGTGAATGCATGTCACATATATAATTTAATTTTTTTCTAATAATCCTGTAAAAAGTATTTTTTTAAAAATTGGAGACTCACGGTGGGATGCTGGGAGGGGATTGAGGAATAAAAAATTATTTAATGGGTACAATGTACATTATTTGGGTAGATGGTTACAGTAAAAGCCGAGACTAAACCACTAGGCAATATGTCCATGTTACAAAATGGCCCTTGTACCCCTAAAATTTATACAAATAAAAAGCAGTATTAGTTTTAATAGACCTTATTTAACCTAGTATAACAAAGTATTAGTGTTTCATCACATAATCAATATAAAATTTTGATTAAATAAATATTTTACATCCTTTTTGCATCAAGTCTTAGAAATCTGGTGTTTATTTTACACTTACAGCACATCCCAATTTAGGCTAACAAGATGTGGTTAGTAGCTAGTGTGTTGGACAGAGCAGGTCTAAAGTGGCAAAACCTGAGAAAAGAAAGAGTTGAGCCTCCTCTCAACCAAAAATCTTGAGTTTTCCTATTTTTTTCTTTAATATTTATGAAGCTCCCATAATGAACAGGATAACATAGTTTATCTGGGTATTGTGAATTCTCAATTCAAACCAGCCATAATGTAATGTAACAATTTTATGCTCTATATTTAAAAACGTAGTTTTATGTGTAGATTGCTTTAGCTTGATAATGAGGAAGTCAATGGATAGAGAATTATCCAATTTGGCCACCAGCATAGTTAGAGCCCCTGTATTAACCATATTAGAATATCCTAAAATCATAGGACATCAGTGGATTAGTACGGTTGACAAAATGTAAAATTATAGTTCTCTCACCAAACAGCTGTATAACCTTGGGTAAATCCCTTGACCTCCTTGGGCCTCGGTTTACCTATCTGAAAAATAAAGGTTTTAAGTATCTTTTAATTCTAAGATTGTAACAAAATTCTTTGATTCATGTGTTCTATCAACAAATATTTTAAAGAGCTCCATTATGTGCCAGTCATTGAACTTGAGATTGCAAACTTTATTCTTTACTCTTTGCTTTCTTAGTGCTTATAGTCTCTTGAGGGAGATGCAATTAAACAGCTAATTTCAAAAATAAGTTACAGTGATTAAAATGCCATAGAGGAAAAACTGAAGGTTATCTAGCTTACTTGGCAGGGAGAGGAGATCAGGAAAGGTTTCCCTGATGTTTAAGCATGTTATTCAGTAGCTTTTTGTCCAATTATTGAACTCTTTTATGATACAAACTAAAACATTAGCATAAATTTAAGCATATTCAGTAGTTATATTCTAAATGCCCATAAGATAAACACAGTATTCCAAGACAAAAGTCTTTTCTCCTTGTAGACAGAAACTATGTAATATTAATAATGATAATAAAATTATTTGGATGAAAACAATAAGAATATCTGTTGTATGACTTTGAAAATATGGCATATACCAATTGTAAAAGGAATTGGGTTTGTTTAATCTGGAAATGTCTTGGGGTTGCTGTGAGGTAGGGGATAAGGTAGCTTTATTCAGAGAGCTGAAGAGTTGTCACAGGGAAGCAGTGACAATTTTGTTCTGTGTGGTCTCATGGAGAAAACTGCATCAATAAAGATATCAGAAAAATCTAAGGAAAAAATTTTTAAATAGCCAGAGGGTCCACAGTCTGCGTAGAAGGGTTGTGGGTTGGGGAAACTTAAAGTTCTAACAAATGAGGTGGACTTGATAACCTTCATAATTCCTTTCAACTTTGAAATTCCAGAAAATTCACCATTATATAGGGAGATGAAAAACCAAAGAAATCAATTGGATAGTTTTTCTGATTTTGGAAATGAAACATTGACAAAATGCAGACATTGAGTAGATAAACAACCTGGACGGTAGAATTTTAAAATTTAATAACTGAGAAAAAGGCTGAAAACTATCTAAAACCCAGGATATATGTGGCTGGAGATCAAAAGTATCAGGGATTTGAAAAATAAAAATAAAACAAGCAACCAGAGCATAACTACCTGGCCAAATCAAAGAGACTATTGCATGGAGGGAAGGCATCTTTTAAATACTTGAAAGATAGTCCAAATTCAGAGAACAGGGAAGTGCACAATTTGTAGGGCTCAGGGGAGAGGGTGGTTCAAAATTTCTAGGAACCTAAGATGGGAGTAGAAGTGGGAGTAGGGAGGCTTCCTGATGAAGCACAGAATTTAGTGATGTGGTGATGTGTTCCAGGATGGGAAAAATGAATGCTTGTCTCTGTCCTTTGTTTTATTATTTCAATTTTTATCATATGCCTACCCCCAAATTCTGATGCTCTGCACTCTAAGTATCTCTCTTTCTCTTTAAATAAAAAATAAATGTGTAAGTATATATATATATATATGTATGTATATTTTACTTACTTTAAGACAATTTTTGTTTTCTGAACTTAAAAATCAGAGGACCTGAAACTCTGCTCAGTCTTCAAAAAATTTGAGTTAGTAAAGATGGTTTTAACTTACGTGCTGACCTTTGAATAATTTTTTCCCTATTTTGGGTCAGTAGCACTTGATGGAAAAAAAAAACCTACTTATGATTTTAGTGCTACAGCCATGCTGACATTATGGTTGGTAGGGGTAGGAATAACAAAGGCAGATTATCAAGGGTTTCTATATTTCTGACCGATCATAGTGGCAGCATGTATTTCTTCCAAGGTTCTTAAAATTAGAAGAAAGCCTAAGAATGCCATAAGAAAGAATGAGATCATGTTCTTTTTTTTTTTCCCTCCCCAGGGACATGGATGGAGTGGAGGCCATTATCCTTAGCAAACTAACACAGGAACAGAAAACCAAATACTACATGTTCTCCCTTACAAGTGGGAGCTCAATGATGAGAATGCATGGACACATAGAGGGGAACAATGCACATTGAGGGGGTTTCAGAGGGCGGAGAGTGGGAGCAGAGAGAGAATCAGGAAAAAATAACTAATGGGTAATAGACTTAATACCTGGGTGATGAAATAATCTATACAACAAACTGCCATGACACAAGTTTGCCTATGTAACAAACCTGCACTTGTACCCTTGAACTTAAAATAAAAGTTTAAAAACAAGGCATAATTTTCTGCTTTTACATGACAGTAAGGTGAAAAGGTATTTGAAGGACACCAAGAAACCCATTACTTGGCTGGAATGAAAGGAGTGGATTGTCAAGAGATTACACATGGACCTGCCATATAGTCCTATTGAGGCTTCATTTTGAACCCAAACAGAGACATTCTTGAGTCTTTATTCCTATTTAACTCCTTCCTCAGTGATGCCCTAAATCTGAGTTCCTTCTTTACTTAAGGCTTTATATAAACTTTTATAATTAAGATTTGATGAAACCATTTTTAAAAGAATTTGAGTTATTACTAACAAACGTTTCCTATTAGTGGAATTTCTTACATATTATTCCCGTGAAATGCCAATGGCTGATATTGATAATGAAATTATAATTAGACATAGCTGTGTGATGTTCCCAAATTTATTTGTCAAGTCTCTTGCTTGCATGCCTGCTCTTTCACTGATAAATGGCTCACCCAGATGTTGAAAACTTGTAGTAGATTTGAGAATAAGTCCTGTCATTTGAGATTTTCCTGATAGATTTGCCTTTTAGCAATGCATTCTTAGGTGAAAATTATGACCAACACATATTAGACTTGCTACCTCCAGGCTTGGATATTTGTGGGCACTCAAGGTCATATGGAGGCTGTCCCACACCATCCAGCTGGTAGCCAGAGGAATGGGAGCTATTCTATCCTCTACAGCTGTTTAAGGGGGTAGATATTCAGATTTTTTTGGAAGGCTTAAAGTATCAGCCCTGTTAAAGTGTGAGAACATACTTCTCAGTAAGTTTAAAATGGCCTAATACAACAAACTTGGCACTATTGTACCTCAATTAAAACACAGAAAAACAGTGTCTTCACAGCTACCTGTCAGTTAAGAGTGATGTATTCTACTTGCTTCAAAATTATTTTAAAAATATTACATTTGAATGACACTTTGGAAATTACAAAGTATGTTTACTTTTTTGTTTGTTTCAGTTGATATTCTCAACAGCCTCTTGAGGGAGGTGTAACTTTCTTCATTTTACAAATGAAGAAATAGGGTTGGAAAGGCTAAGGGACTGTCTTGAGATTTCACAGCTGTGAAAATGCAAAGCTGGAACTCATTAAAATCTGCGTTTACTGCCTCCAAATCTAGTGTTCTTTTTCTGGTATTGCACTTCCTATCAATTGATGGCCAAGAAACTGTGAAACTGAAATAGATCACATAATAAATAAATGGCAGAACTGGGACACTGAAAAAGTTCAAACCTTGAACACTCTCCACTCCCTCACAATTATTTCCCTTAGCATTTGAATCCAAACTCTCTCTGCATTTTAAAAAAAATCTCAATTGCCTTCCTTGTATAAATTCCTCCCTCATAACTGAGGGATATGCCACGTACTCAGTGTAGAGTACTATGACCCCTACTTGTCTTGCTTTGGGTTCCTTGCAAAACAGATCCTGAGATAAGGACTTGAGAGTCAGTTGTTTGTTAGGGAGGTGAGCCTAAGAAGCAAAAATAAGGCAGCAGGGAGCATGAGACAGGACAGAAAGAAATGCCAGTATTAGGAAAGCATTATTGAAGTTCTTTATGGAGGAAAAGGGGTAGTTTAGGATTGCCCACAGTGGTTTTAACTCACTTAAACTTCTTTGAGTATTGCTTGAGAGGGCTGTGAGGCCTCAGTTCAGGCCCTAAAACAGAAAGTAGAAGCACACTCTAGATAATATCTGAAGATATGGATCCTGTTTTTTTCTTAGTTTTGCAAGTCTTCTCGCTAATGTGTCAACTCTCACTCCCATCATCAAAAATCAGGAAGGCAAGCAGGTAGGCAAACAAACAAAATGACTAGAATAACTGCTCATCTGTTTATTTAACAACAAACCTTGACAAGAATTGGAGAAGTGATGTTGTTTGTTTGAGATTATTGTGAAAAAACTGGGAAAACATTGGGGTATTCAAGAGCTAGGACTAGTACAAAGTTATTGAAACTTGAAGATGATAACTATTATTTACTGAGAATTTATTATGTGCCTGTCATTATACTTAGTTCTTTACATGCATCACCTTGTTTAATTGTCACAACTCTAGGTTCTTTTTTTTTTATTGTACTTTAAGTTCTTGGATACATGTGCAGAATGTGCAGCTTTGTTACATTCGTATACACGTGCCATGGTGATTTGTTGCACCTATCAACCCGTCATCTACATTAGGTATTTCTCCTAATGCTATCCCTCCCTTAGCCCCCCACCCCCTGACAGGCCCCAGTGTGTGATGTTTCCCTCCCTGTGCCCAGGTGTTCCATTGTTCAACTCCCACTTCTGAGTGAGAACATGTGGTGTTTGATTTTCTGTTTTTTTTTTTTTGGTTAGTTTGCTGAGAATGATGGTTTCTGGCTTTATCCATGTCCCTGCAAAGGACATGAACTTATCCTTTTAATATGGCTTCATACTATTTCATGATAGATGTGCCACATTTTCTAATTATTGATGGGCATTTGAGTTGGTTCCAAGCCTTTGCTATTGTGAATAGTGCTGCAATAAACATACATGTACATGTGCCTTTATAGTAGAATGATTTATAATCCTTTGGGCATATACCCAGTAATGAGATTGCTGGGTCAAATGATGTTTCTGGTTCTAGATCCTCGAGTAATCGCCACGCTGTCTTGCACAATGGTTGAACTAATTTGCACTCCCACCAACAGTGTAAAAGTGTTCCTGTTTCTTCACATCCTCACCAGCGTCTGTTGTTTCCTGACTTTTTAATGATCGCCATTTTAAAGGGCATGAGATGGTATCTCATTTTGGTTTTGATTTGCATTTCTCTAATTACCAGTGATAATGAGCTTTTTTTTTCATATATTTGCTGCCTGCATAAATGTCTTCTTTTGATAAGTGTCTGTTCATATTCTTAGCCCATTTTTTGATGGAGTTGTTTGTTTTTTTCTTTTCTTTTCTTTTTTTTTTTTTTTTTTGAGACAGAGTCTCGCTCTGCCGCCCAGGCTGGAGTGCAGTGGCCAGATCTCAGCTCACTGCAAGCTCCGCCTCCCGGGTTCACGCCATTCTCCCGCCTCAGCCTCCCAAGTAGCTGAGACTACAGGCGCCCGCCACCACGCCCGGCTAGTTTTTTGTATTTTTAGTAGAGACGGGGTTTCACCATGTTAGCCAGGATAGTCTCGATCTCCCGACCTCGTGATCCGCCCGTCTCGGCCTCCCAAAGTGCTGGGATTACAGGCTTGAGCCACCGCGCCCGGCCTGTTTTTTTCTTGAAAACTTGTTTAAGTTCTTTGTATATTCTGGATATTAGCTCTTTGTCAGATGGATAGATTGCAAAAATTTTCTCCCCATTCTGTAGGTTGCCTGTTCTCTCTGATGATAACTTCTTTTGCCATGCAGAAGCTCTTTAGTTTATATCCTTTGCCCACTTTTTGATGGTGTTGTTTGTTTTTTTCTTATAAATGTTTTTAAGTCCCTTGCATATTCTGGATATTAGCCCTTGGCCAGATGAATAGATTGCAAAATTTTTCTCCCATTCTGTAGGTTGCCTGTTCAGTCTGATGATAGTTTCTTTTGCTGTGCAGAAGCTCTTTAGTTTAATTAGATCCCATTTGTCTATTTTGGCTTTTGTTGCCATTGATTTTGGTGTTTTAGTCGTGAAGTCTTTGTCCATACCTATGTCCTGAGTGGTATTTCCTAGGTTTTCTTCTAGAGTTTTTATGATTTTAGGTCTTACATTTAAGTCTTTAATCCACCTGAGTTAATTTATGTATAAGGTGTAAGAAAGGGGTCCAGTTTCAGTTTTCCGCCTATGACTAGCCAGTTCTCCAAACACTATTTATTACATAGGGAATTATTACCCCATTGCTTGTTTTTGTCAGGTTTGTCAAAGATCAGATGGTTGTAGATGTGTGGCATTACTTCTGAGGCCTCTGTTCTGTTCCATTGGTCTATATATCTGTTTTGGTACCAGTACAATGCTGTTTTGTTTACTGTACTCTTGTAGTATAGTTTGAAGTCAGGTAGCCTGATGCCTCCAGCTTTGTTCTTTTGGCTTAGGATTGTCTGGGGTGTGGGCACTTTTTTGGTTCCATATGAAGTTTAAAATAGTTTTTATTCTGAGGCTGTGAAGAAAGTCAGTGGTAGCTTGCTGGGGATAGCATTGAATGTATACATTACTTTGGGCAGTATGACCATTTCACAATACTGATTCTTCCTATCGATGAACATGGAATGTTTTCCCATTTGTTTGCTTCCTCTCTTATTTCCTTGAGCAGTGGTTTGTAGTTCTCCTTGAAGAGTTCCTTCACATCCCTTGTAAGTTGTACTCCTAGGTATTTTATTCTTTTTGTAGCAATTATGAATGGGAGTTCACTCATGATTTGGCTGTTTGCCGATTATTGGTGTATAGGAATGCTTTTGATTTTTGCACATTGATTTTGTACTCTGAGACTTTGCTGAAGTTGCTTAGCAGCTAAAGAAGATTTTGGGTTGAGATGATGGGGTTTTCTAAATATACAATCATGTCATCTGCAAACGGAGACAATTTGACTTCCTGTCTTTCCATCTGAATACCCTTTATTTCTTTCTCTTGCCTTATTACCCTGGTCAGAACTTCCAATACTATGTTGAATATAAGTGGTGAGAAAGGGCATCCTTGTCTTGTGCCAGTTTCCAAAGGGAATGCTTCCAGCTTTTGACCATTCACTATGATATTGTCTGTGTGTTTGTTATAAATAGCTCTTATTATTCTGAGATATGTTGCATCAATACCTACATTATTGAGAGTTTTTAGCATGAAGCAATGTTGAATTTTATCGAAGGTGTTTTCTGCATCTATTGAGATAATCATGTGGTTTTTGTCCTTGGTTCTGTTTATGTGATGGATTACGTTTATTCATTTGCATTTGTTGAACCAGCCTTGCATCCCAGGGATGAGGCCGACTTGATCGTGGTGGATAAGCTTTTTGATGTGCCGCTGAGTTTGGTTTGCAAGTATTTTACTGAGGATTTTTGCATCACTATTCATCAGGGATATTGGCTTGAAATTTGCTTTGTTGTGTCTCTGCCAGGTTTTGGTATCAGTAGGATGCTGGTCTCATAAAATGAGTTAGGGAGGAATTCCTCTTTCTCTGTTGATTGAGGTAGTTTCAGAAGGAATGATACCACCTCCTCTTTGTACCTCTGGTAGAATTCGGTTCTGAATCCATCTGGTCCTGGGCTTTTCTCTGTTATTAGGCTATTAATTACTGCCTCAGTTTCAGAGCTTGTTATTGTTCTCTTCAGGAATTTGACTTCTTCCTGGTTTAGTCTTGGGTGGGTGTATGTGTCCAGGAATTTATCCATTTCTTTTAGATTTTCTAGTTTATTTGTGTAGAGGTGTTTATAGTATTCTCTGATTGTAGTTTGTAGTTGTGTGGGATCAGGGGTTAGTTCTCCTTTAACATTTTTAATTTTTTCTACTTGATTTCTCTCTCTTTTCTTCTTTATTAGTCTGGCTAAAGGTCTATTTTGTTAATCTTTTCAAAAAACCAGCTCCTGGGTTCATTGATTTTTTGAAGGGTTTTTTGTGTCTCCATCTCCTTCAGTTCTGCTCCAATCTTAGTTATATCTTGTCTTCTGCTAGCTTTTAAATGTGTTTGTTCTGGCTTCTCTAGTTATTTTAATTGTGATGTTAGGGTTTCAATTTTAGATCTTTCCCGTTTTCTCCTGTGGGCACTTAGTGCTATAAATATCCCTGTAAACACTGTTTTAGCTGTGTCCCAGAGATTGTGATACAGTGTGTGTTTGTTCTCATTGGTTTAAAAGAAGTGATTTATTTTTGCCTTATTTTCATTATTTACCCAGTAGTCATTCAAGAGAAGGTTGTTCAATTTCCATGTAGTTTTGCTGCTTTGAATGAGTTTCTTAAACCTAAGTTCTAATTATATTGCACTATGGTCTGAAAGACTTTGTTATGATTTCTGTTCTTTTGCATTTGCTGAGGAGTGCTTTACCTCCAATTATGTGGTCAATTTTAGAGTAAGTGCGATATAGTGCTGAGAAGAATGTATATTTTGTTGATTTGGGGTGGAGAGTTCCGTAGATGTCTACTATTCTGCTTGGTCCAGAGCTGAGTTCAAATCCTGAATATCCTTGTTTATTTTCTGTCTTGTTGATCTGTTTATTATTGACTAGTGGGGTGTTAACGTCTCCCACTAGTATTGTGTGGGAGTCTAAGTCTTTTTGTAGGCCTCTAAGAACTTGCTTTATGAACTTGGGTGTTCCTGTATTGGGTGCATATGTATTTAGGATAGTTAGCTCTTCTTGTTGCATTGATCTCTAGGGACTTCTTATTTGTGTTTCATAGAAAATGAATCTGAGACTCAAGAAAATTAAGTAGCTTTTTAAAAATACACATCTGGTAAATGGTTGAACTTGGATGAATGCCATCAAATGCATTATCAATGTTATGATTTTCCTCAAGCCTTTTCTGCCACAATTATTCAGATACATTTCACATACCATAAAATGCACTCTAAATTTAAAGTATACAGTTCAATGGCTTATAGAATATTAAAAGAATTATGTGCAATCATAACCTTTATATTATTTTAGAAAATTGTCAACATCTCTAAAATAAATTTCATACTGACATGGTTTGGCTTTGTGTCCTCACCCAAATCTCTCTTGAATTATAATCCCATAATCTCCACCTTTGGTGGGAGGGACCTGGTGGGAGGTAATTGAATCATTGCGGTGGCTTCCCCTATGCTATTCTCATGATAGTGAGAAAATTCTCGTGAGATTTAATGTTTTATAAGGGGCTTCCTCACTTGTTTGGCTCTCATTCTTCTCCTTTCTGCTGTCACATGAGGAAGAACATGTTTGTTTCCCATTTCATCATGATTGTAAGTTTCCTGCCGCCTCTCCAGCAATGCTGAACTGTGAGTCAATTAAACCTCTTTTCTTTATAAATTACCAAGTCTCGGCATGTCTTTATTAGCGGTGTGAAAACAGACTAATAAAGTAAATTTGTACTAAGAGAGTGACGTGCTGCTATATGAATATTCAAAAATGTGAAAGTAACTTTGGAACTGTATAACAGGCAGAGGTTGGAACAGTTTAGAGGACTCAGAAGAAGACAAGAAACTGTGGGAAAGTTTGGAACTTCCTGGAGACTTATTGAATGGCTTTAACCAAAATTCTGATAGTGATATGGACAATGAAGTCTAGGCTGAAATAGTCTCAGATGGAGATGATAAACTTGTTGGAAATTAGAGTAAAGATCACTCTTGTGATGCAGAGACTGGTGGCATTTTGCCCCTGCTCTAGAGATCTGTGAAACTTTAAACTTAAGAGAGAAGATTAAGGGTATCTAGCAGAAGAAATTTTTTTTTTCTTTTTTTCTTTTTTTTTTATTATTATACTTTAAGTTCTAGGGTGCATGTGCATAACGTGCAGGTTTGTTACATATGTATACTTGTGCCATGTTGGCGTGCTGCACCCATCAACTCATCAGCATCCATCAACTCGTCATTTACATCAGGTATAACTCCCAATGCAATCCCTCACCCCTCCGCCCTCCCCATGATAGGCCCCGGTGTATGATGTTCCCCTTCCCGAGTCCAAGTGATCTCATTGTTCAGTTCCCACCTATGAGTGAGAACATGTGGTATTTGGTTTTCTGTTCTTGCGATAGTTTGCTGAGAATGATGGTTTCCAGCTGCATCCATGTCCCTACAAAGGACACAAACTCATCCTTTTTTATGGTTGCATAGTATTCCATGGTGTATATGTGCCACATTTTCTTAATCCAGTCTGTCACTGATGGACATTTGGGTTGATTCCAAGTCTTTGCTATTGTGAATAGTGTCACAATAAACATACATGTGCATGTGTCTTTATAGCAGCATGATTTATAATCCTTTGGGTATATACCCAGTAATGGGATGGCTGGGTCATATAGTACTTCTAGTTCTAGATCCTTGAGGAATTGCCATACTGTTTTCCATAATGGTTGAACTAGTTTACAATCCCACCAACAGTGTAAAAGTGTTGCTATTTCTCCACATCCTCTCCAGCACCTGTTGTTTCCTGACTTTTGAATGATTGCCATTCTAACTGGTGTGAGATGGTATCTCATTGTGGTTTTGATTTCCATTTCTCTGATGGCCAGTGATGATGAGCATTTTTTCATGTGTCTGTATGAATGTCTTGTTTTGAGGAATGCCTGTTCATATCCTTTGCCCACTTTTTGATGGGGTTGTTTGTTTTTTTCTTGTAAATTTGTTTGAGTTCTTTGTAGGTCCTGGATATTAGCCCTTTGTCAGATGAGTAGATTGCAAAAATTTTCTCCCATTCTGTAGGTTGCCTGTTTACTCTGATGACAGTTTCTTTTGCTGTGCAGAAGCTCTTTAGTTTAATTAGATCCCATTTGTTAATTTTGGCTTTTGCTGCCGTTGCTTTTGGTGTTTTAGACATGAAGTCTTTGCCCATGCCTATGTCCTGAATGGTACTACCTAGGTTTTCTTCCAGGGTTTTTATGGTATTAGGTCTAACGTTTAAGTCTCTAATCCATCTTGAATTAATTTTCGTATAAGGAGTAAGGAAAGGATCCAGTTTCAGCTTTCTACCTATTGTTAGCCAATTTTCCAAGCACCATTTATTAAATAGGGAATCCTTTCCCCATTTCTTGTTTCTCTCAGGTTTGTCAAAGATCAGATGGCTGTAGATGTGTGGTATTATTTCTGAGGACTCTGTTCTGTTCCATTGGTCTATATCTCTGTTTTGGTACCAGTCCCATGCTATTTCAGCTCATGAAAGCAGCCAAGAGGGGGGCTGTACTCAACAAAGCCACAAGGGTGGAGCTGCCCAAGGCCATGGGAGTCTCCGTTTTGAATCAGTGTGCCCTTGATGTGAGACATGGTGTCAAAGGACATCATGTAAAAACTTTAAATTTTAATGACTGCCCTATTGGATTTTGGACTTGCATGGGACCTGTAACCTCTTTGTTTTGGTCAATTTTCCCATTTTCAGTGGTATTTTTGCTCAATGCCTGTACCCCTACTGTATGTAGGAAGTAACAAACTTGCTTTTGATTTTGCAATCTTATAGGTGGAAGGGTTTTTTCTTGTCTCAGATGAGAATTTGGACTTACTTAGACTTTTAGGCTTATGCTGGAATGAGTTGAGATTTTGAGAGACTGTTGGAAAGGCCTGGTGTTTTGAAATGTGAAAGCATGAACTTTGGGAGTGGCAAGGGTGGAATGATATGGTTTGACTTTGTATTTCCACCCAAACCTCATCTTGAATTGTAATCCCATAATCCCCACGTGTGGTGGGAGGGACCTGGTGGGAGGTAATTGAATTTTGGGGTGGTTTTCCCCATGCTATTCTCATTATTGTAAGTTCTCATGAGATCTTATGGTTTTATAAGGGGCTTTCCCCTTCACTCAGCTCTCATTTTTCTCCTTGCTGGCACGGTGTGAAGGACATGTTTGCTTCTCTTTCTGCCATGATTGTAAGTTTCCTGAGGCCTCCTCAGCCATGCTGAACTCTGAGTCAATTAAACTTCTTTATAAATTACCCAGTCTCAAGTATGACTTTAGTAGCAGTGTGAGAATAGAATAATATTCATACAGTCATTAACAGTTATTGATTTCCACTACATCTCTGCTTAACCTGCTTTGCAATCACTAGTTTATTTTAATATCTTCATGTATGTGATTGTTTTGGACATTTATCATCAATGAAACAATACAGTTTTTGGTCTCTTGTGACTGACTTCTTTCACTTTTAATGTTTTGAAAGTTAATTCATATTGTAGCATGTATCAGTACTTTATTTGTTTATAAGACTGAATAATTTACTTTTATGTGTGGGAACAAGAATAATGCATTTCTCTTTTTTAAATTTAATTTCATTTTAGACAGGGATGCGCATGTGCAAATTTGTTACATTGGTATATTACACCCAGATAGTGAGCATAGTATGTAATAAATAGTTTTTCAACCCATTCTCCTCTTCATCCCCCTATACTGTAGTGGTCCCCAGTATCTATTGTTGCCATCGTTATGTCTATGAATACCCAATGTATAGCAGCCATTTATAAGTGAGAGCATGCAATATTTGGTTTTCTGTTCCTTCATTAATTTGTTTAGGATAATGTTCTCAAGCTGCATCTATGTTGCTGAAGAGGACCTGATCTCATTCTTTTTAATGATTGTATAGTATTTCATGGTGTGCATGTCCCACATTTCCCTTATTCAATCCACCATTGATGAGCACCTAGGTTTATTCCATGTTTTTGCTATTGTTAGTAGTACAGTGTTAAATATATAAGGGTATGTGTCTTTTTGGTATAATGATCTATTTTGCAGGTGGGTGGGAAGGGGCCATATACCCAGTAATGAGACTGTGGGTCCAGTAGTAACTCTCCTTTAAATTTTTTGAGAAATCTACAAACTCCTTTTCAGAATGGCTGAACTAATTTACATTCTGGCAACAGTGTATAAACATACCGTTTTCTCCACAGCCTTACCAGCATCTGTTGTTTTTTTACTTTTTAATAAAAGCCTTTCTAAAGAGTATAAAATTTTAACAAAAAACCATTCTGACTGGTGTCTCATCGTGTTTTTTTTTTGTTTTGTTTTTGTTTTTTTTTAAATGGAGTCTCGCTCTGTCATCCAGACTGGAGACCAGTGGCATTATCTCAGCTCAGTGCAACCTCTGTCTCTCAGGTTCAAGCTATTCTTCTGCCTCAGCCTCCCAAGTAGATGGGATTAGAAGTGCCCACCACCGCGAACGGTTAATTTTTATATTTTTAGTAGATATGGGGTTTCACCATCTTGGCCAGGTTGGTCTTGAGCTCTGACCTCGTGATCCACCTGTCTCGGCCTCCCAAAGTGCTGGGATTACAGGTGTGAACCACTGTGCCCAGCCTCATCATGGTTTTAATTTGCATTTATCTAGTGATAAGTGATAGTGGGGATTTTTTGCATGCTTTTGGCCACTTGTGTGTGTGTTTTTTAAAGAAGTGTCTGTTCATGTTCTTAACACATTTTTAATGGAGTTATTTGTTTTTTGCTTGTTGATGTGTGAAGTTTCTTATAGATTCTGGATAGTAGACCTTTTACAGATCCACAGTTTGTGAATATTTTTCCAGGAATAAAGTCTACACAATCATAGTGGATTTGCTTTTGATATGCTGCTGGATTAGGTTTGCTAATACTTCGTCAAGGATTTTTGCATCTATGTTCATCAGGGACATTGTCCTCAAGTTCTTTTTTTGGTTGTGTCTTTGCCTGATCTTAGTATTAGACTGATACTGGCTTCATAGAATGAGTTAGGGAGGAGTCTCCTCATTTTTTTGAAATAGTTTCAGTAGGATTGGTACTAGTTTTTCTTTGTACTTCTGGTAGAATTCAGCTGTAAATTCATCTAGGGCTTTCTCTTTTTAATTGGTGGGTTTTTTATAACTAAATCAATTTCCGAGTTGGATATTGATAAAGTTAGATTTCAATCTCTTTCTAATTCAGTCTTGGGAAATTGTGTGATTCCATGAATTTATTCATTTCCTCTAGATTTTCTAATTTGTGTGTATAGAGTTGTTTATAGTATGCTCTGAGGATCTTTTCTGTTTCTCTGGGTTCAGCTGTAATGTCATCTTTGTCATTTCTAATTGCACATTTTTGGATCTTCTCTTTTTTTCTTTGTTAGTCTAGCTAGCAGTCTATTAATTATTTAAAGAACCAACTTTTGGTTTCATTGCCTTTTACATAAATTTTTGCATCTCAATTTCATTCAGTTATTCTCTAATTTTAGTTATTTCTTTTATTCTGGTAGATTTTGAGTTGTTCTTTTTATTCTACTTCCTTTAGGTGCAATGTTAGATTATCAATTTGAGATCTTTTCAACTTCTTGTTGAAGGTGGTTAGTGCTATAAACTTTTCTCTTAATACTGCTTTAGCTGCATCTCAGAGATTTTGTTACACTGTGTCCCTATTTTCATTAATTTCAATGTATTTTTAAATTTCTGCCTTAATTTCAACATTCACCTAGGAGTTATTCAGGAGCAAGTTGTTTGTTTTCCATGAAATTTTGTAGTTTTGAGCCATCTTCTTTATATTCATTTTTATTTTTATTGCCCTGTGGCCTGAGAGTATGCTTGGTATAATTTCAATCACTTTTTCAAATTTATTGAGACTTGCTTTATGTTTAAGTTTGTGATTTATCTTAGAATATATTTTGTGTGCAGATGAGAAGAATGTATATATTCTGATTATTTTGTGGAGAATTCCACAGGTGCTTATCAGGTCTGATTGGTAAAGTGTTGAGTTTCATTTCAGAGTTTATTTGTTAATTTTCTGCCTCAATGATATGTCTAATGTGCTGTTGATATTTCCCACTATTGTGGTGGGGTTGTCTATTTTTGTTTGTAGGACAAGAAGAGTTTGCTTTGTGAATCACGATGTCCCAGTGTTGGATACATATATATTTAGTATAGTTATGTCTTCTTGTTGGATTGTATCCTTTGTCACTATGTAATGCCCTTATTCATCTGTCTTATTAGCTTAAAATCTGTTTTATGTGATATAAGAATAGCAACTCCTGCTTTTTTTGTTTTCCGTTTCTATGGTAGATCTTACTCTATCTCTTTTCTTTGGTCCTATTGGTGTCCTTACATATGAAATGTGTCTCAGGGTGACAACAGATAATTTGGTCTTGTCTTTTTATTCAGCCTGTCACTCTGTGTTTTTTTTAAGTGAGGCATTTAGCTTGTTTACATTCAAGGTTAGTATTAATATATGCAATTTTGATCTTGTCATTGTGTTGTTAGCTGGTTGTTACCATATCCTCAAATATATTTTCCGAGTTGTTTATTCTCTCTCCTTATCTCCCAAGAATGTCAACAATTCAAAGGCTTGGTCTCTACATAATCCTGTATTTCTTGGATGTTTTATTCACTTTTTAAATTTATTTTTTCTTTATTTTTGACTAATCGATTTGAATAATCTGTCTTCAAACTCAGAGATTCTTTCCTCAGCTTGGTCTATTCTACTGTTAGTAGTGCTGATTGTACTAAATATTCTTGTAAAGAGGAATTGCCATACTGGCTTCCACAATTGTTGAACCAATTTATACTCCTGCCAACACTGTAAAAGCGTTCCTATTTCTCCACATCCTCTCCAAAATCTGTTGTTTCCTGACTTTTTTATGATTTCCATTCTAACTGGCGAGAGATGGCATTTCATTGTGGTTTTGATTTGTATTTCTCTAATGACCGGTGATAATGAGCTTTTTTAAATGTTTGTTGGCTGCATAAATGTCTTCTTTTGAGTAGTGTCTGTTCATATCCTTCACCCACTTTTTGATTGGTTGTCTGTTTTTTTCTTTTCTTTCTTTCTTTCTTTTTTTTTTTTTTTGAGATGGAGTCTCTCTCTGTCGCCCAGGCTTGAGTGCAGTGGCACAATCTCCACTCACTGCAAGATCTGCCTCCCGGGTTCAAGCCATTCTCCTTCCTCACCCTCCTGAGTAGCTGGGACTACAGGCCCCCACCACCACGCCTGACTAATTTTTTCTATTTCTTTAGAAGAGATGGGATTTCATGATGTTAGCCAGGATGGTCCCGATCTCCTGACCTCATGATCCACCCACCTCAGCCTCCCAAAGTGCTGGGATTACAGGCATGAGCCACCGCACCCAGCCTGTTTTTTTTTTTCTTGTAAATTTGTTTAAATACCTTGTAGATTCTGGATATTAGCCCTTTGTCAGATGGATAGATTGCAAAAATTTTCTCCCATTCTGTAGGTTGCTGTCTCACTCTAATGATAGTTTCCTTCGCTGTGGAGAAGCTCTTTAGTTTAATTAGATCCTAATTGTCGATTTTGGCTTTTGTTGCCATTGCTTTTGGTGTTTTAGTAATGAAGTGTTTGCCCATGTCTATGTCCTGAATGGTATTGCCTAGGTTTTCTTCTAGGATTTTTATGGTTTTAGGCCTTACGCTTAAGTCTTTAATCCATCTTCAGTTAATTTTTGTATAAGGTGTAAGGAAGGGGTCTAGTCTTAGTTTTCTGCATATGGCTAGCCAGTTTTCCAAACACCATTTATTAAATAGGGAATCCTTTCCCTATTTCTTGTTTTTGTCAAGTTTGTTAAAGATCAGAGGGTTGTAGATATGTGGTGTTATTTCTGAGGCCTCTGTTCCTTTCCATTGGTCTATACATCTGTTTTGGTACCAGTACCATGTTATTTTGTTTACCGTAACTTTGTAGTATAGTTTGAAGTCAGGTAGTGTGATGCCTCCAGCTTTGTTTTTCTTGCTCAGGATTGTCTTGGCTATGTGGGCGCTTTTTTGGTTCCATATAAAATTTAAAGTAGTTTTTTTTTTCTAAGTCTTTGAATAAAGTCAATGGTATCTTGATGGGGACAGCGTTGAATCTATGAATTACTTTGGGTAGTATTGCCAGTTTTAGGATCTTGATTCTTCCTACCAATGAGTATGGAATGTTTTTCCATTTATTTGTGTCCTTTCTTATTTCCTTGGGCAGTAGTTTGTTGTTCTCCTTGAAGAGGTCCTTCACATCCCTTGTAAGTTGGATTCCTAGGTACTTTATTCTCTTAGTAGCAATTGTGAATGGAAATTCACTCATGATTTGGCTCTCTGTTTTTCTATTATTGGCCTGTAAAAATGCGTGTGATTTTTGCACATTGATTTTGTATCCTGAGACTTTGCTGATTTGCTTATCAACTTAAGGAGATTTTGGGCTGAGACAGTTGGGTTTTCTAAATATACAATCATGTCATCTGCAAACAGAGACAATTTGACTTCCTGTCTTCCTATCTGAATACCCTTTATTTCTTTCTCTTGCCTGATTGTCCTGACCAGAACTTCCAGTACTATGTTGAATAGAAGTGGTGAGAGAGGGCATCCTTGTCTTGTGCCAGTTTCCAAAGGGAATGCTTCCAGCTTTTGCCCATTCACTATGATATTGTCTGTGGGTTTGTCATAGATAGCCCTTATTATTTTGAGACACATTTCATCAATACCTAGTTTATGGAGAGTTTTTAGCATGAAGGGGTGTTGAATTTTGTCGAAGGTGTTTTCTGCATCTATTAAGATGATCATATGGTTTTTATCATTGATTCTGTTTATGTGATGGATTACATTTATTGATTTGCATATGTTGAACCAGCCTTGCATCCCAGAAATGAAACTGACTTGTTCTTCGTGGATAAACTTTTGATGTGCTGCTGGATTCGGTTTGCTAGTATTTTATTGAGGATTTTTGCATCGATGTTCATCAGGGATATTGGCCTGAAATTTTGTGGTTTTTTTAAATCAGGTTTTGGTATCAGGATGAAGATGGCCTCAAAAAATGAGTTAGGGACGAGTCCCTCTTTTTCTATTGTTTGGAATGGTATCAGAAGGAATGGTACCACTTCCTCTTTGTACCTCTGGTAGAACTCGACTGTGAATCTATCTGGTCCTGGGCTTTTTGTTGTTGTTGTTGTTAGGCTATTAATTACTGCCTCAATTTCAGAACTTGTTATTGGTCTATTCAGGGAATCGACTTATTCCTGGTTTAGATTTGGGAAAGTGTGCATCCAGGAATTTATCAATTTCTTCTGGATTTTCTAGTTTATTAGCATAGAGGTGTTTATAGTACCCTCTGAGTGTTTTAGTTATAGCAAATCAGTTTTTTTTTTTTCTTAAAATGGCTACTTTGTGTTTCATCTCTTGGATTGTTTTACTGGGATCCCTGGATTCCTTGGATTGGATTTCAACTTTCCCCTGAATCTCGATGAACTTTCCTGCCATCCAGGTTTTGAATTCTTACTGTCATTTTAATCATTTTCAACAAGTTATGAAACATTTCTGGGGAGCTAGTATACTTGTTTGAAGGTAAGAGGACACTATGGCTTTTTGAATTGTCAGAGTTCTTGAACTGTTTCTTTTTTCTCATCTGGCGGGATTGGTGTTCTTTTAAGTGTGGTGTAAGTCGAATAAAGTCCTTTGAATTTATTTCTGTATGTTTTCAGAGGGCCAAGGCTCTGTGTAGGATCTTTACTTGCTGCTTTGTTGCTGAATTCTTGCCCTTGATTTTACAGAAGCATATATTAGTTAAGTATTTTTCGTGTTGTAGCTTGTGATGCAATTCAATAGAGTGTGCTAAAGAGTAATGGCTGGAAGATAGGATCTTATTTAGAGGCATGAATCTTTCATATTTCCTTATGTTTACAGTTGCAACTGCTCTGTGATGCAGTCAGAGAAAGGTGACTCCCTCACCAGGTCCACTCCTGAGACTTAAGGATGCCCCTCCTCTCACTGGCATTATGCCCATTTTTCTTTTGTTAGATATTATGCACCATGAAAATCCCTTGTGCAAAGACCAAGGAAGGGAGATAGGCCACTTTCTGGACCCTGTGTCAATCCACAAACCCATGTGACTCTCCCTTCTCAGTGCTCTCAAAGTATATGTTCCTCTCCTCCAGTGCTAGCCACAGATCAGGGCTCAACACAGCCCTAGGGTGAGCTCAGGCTTTTTGTTTCTTTCACAGCTTGCAAGCAGCAGGGGCAGAGATTTCAGAAGTGGTGATGGCATAGGGTCTTTCACTTGTCTTCAGAAACTCCACCCCAGAGAAACACAGAGACACTACCAATGAAGACAATCAGCTGCTGATGGGATGGCTGTGCTGCGAGGCCAAGTAGGGGGTGGTAAAGGTGCACTGCCTGGCAAAGAGCAGTGAGAGCAGGGGTTCACTGGAAAGTCAATATGACCTCCTCTCTGTAGAGCGGTCGTGACATGCTGGAGGTGTCAGCAAAGCAATCAGGCTCTTTGTTCCCTCCCTAACCTGGAGGGGAGTGAGGTCAGGGGAGATGAGTCTGGCTGCTTTTGCATATGGCAGCTGCAGCATGCTGGAGGCACAGGGCTGTTCTGCGGCTCTTTGCTCTATCCCAGAGCAATGGAGAGCTGTGACCAGCTGAAGGGCTCCAGGTGTAGGGGTGGAGAGGTGGGGTAACTTCACCGGTGTCTCAAGTTAGTGAGCCTGGTCTGATAAGGTGCAGTGGTGGTGGGGCCTAAAATCTATCTGCTCCTCAGCACTGTGAATGTGGTTCTTATCCAAGGGGCACATAAGAGAGCACAACCTTCCTTGGTGGAACTACAGCAGTTGGCACTGGGATGCTCAGGGATCCAAAGCCTGTGGGGTGCCATATAGGCATGAGTGGTGACTCTGATTAGACTTCAGATATCTCTCTGTGTCATTTTGGAGGCACAGGGGTGTCAGGGGAGATTTCCTGTGCCCAGGCTTGCAAAGGTCCATGACACAAGTGTAGGTCCCAAGGGGCTCTCACTCACTCACTCTTTCCCAAAGGTAGGGAGCTTTCCCTGGATCTGAACCAAAATTGGTGGGTTACTGTCTTGTCTCATTCTTCTCTGCTCTTTGTCAGTCACCATTGCTGACTTGGTGAACCCCAACACGGCCTTTTGGACAATCCACTTGAAGAGTTAATGTTTATTAACTATTTTTCTCCTCTCCCTGAGAGCAGCACACAGTTGCTTCTAGTTAGTCATCTTGGTGCTTCTGAATAATTTTCCATCGTATAGATTATATATTTTGTTTCTCCATTCACTAGTTAGGAACATTTGGGTTTGTTTCCACTTTTTGGCTGTTATAAATACTGCTGCCACAAATGTTTCAGTACAAGTCATTATGTAAACATGTTTTCAACTTTAAGTCATATGGTAACTCTATGTTTAACTTTGTGAAGTCCCGCCAAACTGTTTTCCAAAGTGGCTGCACCATTTTACATTTTCACTCTGTGGTTGTTGTTTCACTTTCTTAATGATTTCTTTTGAAGCACAAAATGTTCAATGTTGATGCAGACAAATTTCTCCTTTGTTTTACCTTGTTCCTTATGTTTTTGGTGTCATCTCAAAGAAACGATTACCTAACTCATCATCATAAAAGTTTACTGATATTTTCTTCTAACAGTTTTACAGTTCAGCTCATATATTTAGGTCTTCAATATATTTTGAGTTAGTTTTATGCATGGTTTGGGGTAGGGGTCCAACTTCATTCTTTTTCATGTGGATAGTCAATTGTCCCAGTAACATTTGTTGAAGACTTTTCTTTCCCCAATCAACTGTTTTGGTATTCTTGTTTAAATCAATTGACCATGAATATAAGGGTTTACTTCTGGGTTCTCAATGCAGTTTCATTGATATATATGTTTATTCTATGCCAGGACTCTACTGTCTTGACATCCGTAGCTTTGTTATACACTTTGAAATCATGAATTGTAAGTTCTCCAAATTTGCTCTTCTTTTTCAAAATGATTTTGGCTGTTCTGGCTCCCTTGTATTTCCATATAAATTTTAGAACAAGCTTGTTCATTTCTGCAAAGAAGACATCTGGGATCGTTTTATTATATAAGACTGTGTTGAACCTATTGATCAATTTGGAGAATATTTTCATCTTAACAATATTAAGTCCTGTGATCTATGTATGTTGTATGCCTTTTTATTTATTTCAGCCTTTTAAAATATCTTTGAACCATGGTTTGTAGTTTTCAGGGTACAAATCTTGCATTTATTTCATTAAATTTATTCCTAGATATTTTTCCTGCTATTATATATAAGATCATTTTCTTAATTTTAAAAATATTTGTTGCCAATGTGTAAAATTATAGCTGATTTTTTATAGTGACCATGTATCAATATAACAACCTTGTTGAGTTCATTTATTTATTCTAATACTTTTATTGCATTCCATAGGATTTTTTGTATACAAAAGATCATGTCATCTAGAGCCAGTTTTACTTCTTCCTTTCTAATATTGATGTTTTTATTTTATTTTCTTGTCTCATTTCCCTTTCTAGAACCTCCACTACAATGTTGAATAGAAGTGATGGGAGAAAATATTGTCGTCTGCTGCCTGTTCTTAGAGGGAAATAATTTAATTTTTCACCATGAAGTGTGATGATTATTGTGGAATTTTTATAGATGCCTTATATAATCTTGATGAATTTCCCTTGTAGTTTTTAGCATGTTGGCTGCTTTATCATTAGGAGTTGTTGGATTTTTTCAAATACTTATTCTTTATCTACTGAGAGAATTATGTAGTGTTTGTTCTTTATTCTATTAGTATAATGTATCATGGTTATTGATTTTCAGATGTTGAAATGATCTTGCCTTCCTGGGATAAGTCTCACTAAATTATGTAACATAATCCTTTTTATATATTGCTGGATTAGGATTACTAGTATTTTATTGAAAATTTTTGCATCTATATTGATAAGGGATATTAGTCTATAGTGTTCTTTTTATGTGTTCATGTGGTTTGGATATGAATTTAAGACTGTCATAAAATGAGCTGAACAGTGCTGCCTTTTCTCTAACTTTTTAGAAGACTTTTTGTAGAATGGTCTTAATTCTTTTTTAAATGTTTGGGTAGAATTCAGCAGTGAAGCCATCGGGTACTTGACCTTCCATTGTGGTAAGTTTTAAAATTAACAATTCAACATCTTGTTATAGTAGAAATCTATTCAGATTTTTCATATCTTCTTGAATTTGTTCCAGTAGTTTATATCTTTCTAGGAATTTGGGCTTTTCATCTAGGTTATATAATCATTGGCATCCAATTTTTCATTCTCCTACAATACTTTTTATTGCTATAAATTCAATAGTAATGCCCCCTTTCATTCCAGATTTTAATTATTTGAGTGTTCTTTTTTCTTGTCCAGTCTATTTAAAAGATTGCTAATTTGATCTTTTCAAATAACCAAATTTTGGATTTATTAATTTTCTCTATTGTTTTTCTGTTCTATGTTAGTTAATTTCTGCTCTAATTGTTTTGTTCTTCCTTCTGCCTGCTAGAGTTTAGTTTGCATTTCTTTGATTTGTTTTTTAAGGCAGAAAGTTAGTTTATTGATTTGAGACCTTTTAAAAATAATATAAGCTTTCCCAGCTATACATTTCTCTCTAATGACTATTTCTGTTGCATCCCGTAAGTTTTGTTATGATATGTATTACATCTTCTTCGCCTGAAAGAGTTTTCTAATTTTGCTTTCGATTTCTTCTTGACGCATTGGTTATTTAGGAGAATGTTAATTTCCACATGTTTATGAAATTTCCTAATTTTCTTCTCCAACTGATTTCTACTTTCATTTTATTATGGCCAGAAAACACATGAATTATGATTTCAATATTTTCAAATTTATTGGTGCATATTTTATGACGTAGCATATGATTTATTCTGGAGAATGTTCTATGTTTGCTTGAAGAATGTGTATTCTATTATTGTTGGATGTATATAGTTGTCTTTCATGTCTAATTGGCATATCATGTTGTGTGGAATGTCTTTAAATTGCATTTTTTGACAATGCTTTTTATTTCACTTAAAACACTAATAAAATCAGTTTATAAAACGATTTAAGAAATGCAGAAGAGGGAAAAAATGGTGGATAGGATGCAGGACTAACTTGTAGCTCCCACTCAGACAAATTCAGTAGCATGTGGAGACTCATGTTGTGAACTTTGCTCCAAGAACTACTGCAGGAAATACCAGGAGGGCTGAGAGAATCCATAGACCCTTTGAAGGAGGTGGATTGCTGCTGCAGGCTCTGTGGTACAGCTGAGGAACTGTGAGTCTGCTTGCTTTCTCAGCTGGAAGACTTGTAGCCTGGAGCAAGTTCTCAGCCCTGCTCACTGGCAGCCTGGAAATAAACTCAGTGTACTGGTGGGAGTGGGCAAGGTGGGAGTGAGAGTGGCTTTTCAGGCTGTGGGCTGCCTGGGAGCTGGATGAGACCTGTGGCTGCTAGCCTTCCCCCATTTCCCAGGTGACCTGTGTGACACAGCAGAAGCAGCCATAATACGCCTGGGAACACAACTCCATTGACCTGGGAACCACACCCCTACCACCCACAGCAGCCATGGCAAGCTCCACCTAAGGAGAATCTGAGCTCAGACATGCATAACATTCCCCTAACCGATGGTCTTACTCTACTTGCCTGGTAGCTGAAGATAAAGGACATAATCTTTTGGAAGCTCTATGGCCTGCCCACCACCTCATGCACCCTTGAAAGTGCCACATCCTGGGTAGAGGTCAACCAATACAAAATCAGTGCAGTTAATAAAAATACAACCAAGGACCCTCACAGAGTCACTTCACTCCCTTGCTACCTCCACTGAAGCAGGTGTTGATATCCATGGCTGAAAGACCTAAAGACAGATCACATCTCAGGACTCTTCACAGACACTCCCCAGTACCAGCCCAGAACCTGGAAGCCCCACTGGGTGCCTAGATCAAGAAGAGAAATAACAATCACTAGAGTGTGACTCTTAGGAAGCCACACTGTAGTGAGGAGAGAACCACATCAAGGGAAAAGAGGAGAGAACCACATCCAGGGAGCACCCTGTAGGACAAAATAACCAGAACATCAGCCCTTGAGCACTAGATCTTTCCTCTGATATAGTCTACCCAAATGAGAAAGAAACAGAAAAAGATTTCTGGTAATTCTGGTAATGTGAATGACAAAATAAGGTTCTTTAACAACCTGAAAAAATCACACTAGCTCACCAGCAATTGATCCAAACTAAGATGAAATCCCTGAAATGCCAGGAAAAGAGTTCAGAAGGTCAATTATTAAGCTAATCAAGGAGGCGCCAGAGAAAGGTGAAGTTCAATTTAAAGAAATAAGAAAGAAAGATACAGGACATGAATGGAAAAATCTCCAGTGAAAAAGATACATAAATAAAAAAGAATTACAAGTTCTCGAAATGAAGGACACACTTAGAGAAATGCAAAATGCACTGGAAGGTCAGAACAATAGAACTGAACAAGTAGAAGAAAGAAATCCAGAGCTCGAAAACAAGGCTTTTGAATTAACCCAATCCAACAAGGACAAAGAAAAAAGAATAAAAAATAAGTGAACAAAACCTCCAAGAAGTTTGGGATTATGTTGAATGATCAAACCTGAGAATAATTGGTGTTCCCATGGAAGAACAGAAATCTAAAAGTTTGGAAAACATATTTAAGGGAGTAATTGAGGAAAACTTCCCCAGCTTTGCTAGATATCTAAACATTCAAATATAAGAAGCTCAAAGAACACCTGGAAAGTTTATCTCATAAAAGATCATCAGCTAGGCACATAGTCATCAGGATATGTAAAGCAAAGAAACAGAAAAGCGTCTTAAGAGCTGTGAGGCAAAAGCATCAAATAACCTATAAAAGAACAACTATTAGCTTATCAGTAGATTGCTCAGCACAAACTCTACAAGAAAGAAGGGATTGGGGTCTTACATTTTGCCTCCTTAAAGAAAACAATAATCTCACCAAAGTTGAAATGAATGAAAAAAATGTTAAGGGCAGCCAGAAAGAAAGGTCGGGTTACACACAAAGGGAAGCCCATCAGACTAATAGTGGATCTCTTGGCAGAAACTCTACAAGTCAGAAGAGAGTGTGGGCCAATATTCAACATCCTTAA
This sequence comes from Macaca nemestrina, assembly GCF_043159975.1. Taxonomy (NCBI): domain Eukaryota; kingdom Metazoa; phylum Chordata; class Mammalia; order Primates; family Cercopithecidae; genus Macaca; species Macaca nemestrina. The sequence goes on along the minus strand of NC_092145.1, from coordinate 76,264,328 downwards.
AGAAAAGAATTTTCAACCCAGGATTTCATATCCAGCCAAACTAAGTTTCATAAGTGAAGGAGAAATAAAATCCTTTACAGACAAGCAAATGCTGAGAGATTTTGTCACCACGAGGCCTGCCCTACAAGAGCTCCTGAAGGAGGCACTAAACATGGAAAGGAACAACCATTACCAGCCACTGCAAAAACATGCCAAATGTAAAGACCATCGATTCTAAGAAGAAACTGCATCAACTAACGAGCAAAATAACCAGTTCACATCATAATGACAGGATCAAGTTCACACATAACAATATTAACCTTAAATGTAAATGGACTAAATGCTCCAATTAAAAGACACAGACTGGCAAATTAGATAAAGAGTCAAGACCCATCAGTTTGTTCTATTCAGGAGACCCATCTCATGTGCAGAGACACACACAGGCTCAAAATAAAGGGATGGAGGAAGATCTACCAGGAAAATGGAGAACAAAAAAAGGCAGGGGTTTCAATCCTAGTCTCTGATAAAAAAGACTTTAAACCAACAAAGATCATAAGAGACAAAGAAGGCCATTACATAATGGTAAAGGGATAAATTCAACAAGAAGAGTTAAATATCCTAAATATATATGCACCCAATACAGGAGCACCCAGATTCATCAAGCAAGTCCTTAGAGACTTACAAAGAGACTTAGACTCCCATACAATAATAATGGGAGACTTCAACACACCACTGTCAACGTTAGACAGAACAACGAGACAGAAAATTAACAAGGATATCCAGGAATTGAACTAATCTCTGCAGCAAGTGGACCTAATAGACATCTACAGAACTCTCCACCCCAAATTAACAGAATATACATTCTTCTCAGCACCCACATAGCACTTATTCCAAAATTGACCACATAGTTGGAAATAAAGCACTCCTCAGTAAATGTAAAAGAACAGAAATTATAACAAACTGTCTCTCAGACCATAGTGCAATCAAACTAGAACTCAGGACTAAGAAACTCAATCAAAGCCACTCAACTACATGGAAGCCTACAGAATGGGAGAAAATTTTTGCAATCTACTCATCTAACAAAAGGCTAATATCCAGAACCTACAAAGAACTCAAACAAATTTACAAGAAAAAAGACAAACAACCCCATCAAAAAGTGGGCAAAGGATATGAACAGACACTTCTCAAAAGAAGACATTTATGCAGCCAACAGACACATGAAAAAATGCTCATCATCACTAGCCATCAGGGAAATGCAAATCAAAACCACAATGAGATACCATTTCATACCAGTTAGAATGGTGATCATTAAAAAGTCAGGAAACAACAGGTGCTGGAGAGGATGTGGAGAAATAGGAACACTTTTACACTGTTGGTGGGACTGTAAACTAGTTCAATCATTGTGGAAGACAGTGTGGCGATTTCTCAAGGATCTAGAACTAGAAATATCATCTGACCCAGCCATCCCATTACTACGTATATACCCAAAGGATTATAAATCATGCTGGTATAAAGACACATGCACATGTATGTTTATTGTGGCACTATTCACAATAGGAAAGACTTGGAACCAACCCAAATGTCCATCAGTGACAGACTGGATTAAGAAAATGTGGCACATATACACCATGGAATACTAGGCAGCCATAAAACAGGATGTGTTCATGTCCTTTGTAGGTACATGGATTCAGCTGGAAACCATCCTTCTGAGCAAACTGTCACAAGAACAGAAAACCAAACACCGCATGTTCTCACTCATAGGTGGGAACTGAGCATTGAGACCACTTGGACACAGGAAGGGGAACATCACACACTGGGACCTGTTGTGGGGTGGCGGGAGGGGGAAGGATAGCATTAGGAGATATACCTAATGTAAATGACGAGTTAATAGGTGCAGCATACCACCATGGCACATGTATACATATGTAACAAACCTGCACATTGTGCACATGTACCCTAGAACATAAAGTATCATAATAATAAAAAATAATAATCACCCAAGAATTTTGTATCCAGTGAAACTAAGCTTCATAAATGAAGGAAAGATAGTCTTTTTCAGAGAAATAAGTCCTGAGAGGATTTGCCACTTCCAAGCCAGTTCTACAAGAACTCCTAAAAGGAGCTCTAAATCTTGAAAAAATCCTAAAAATACACCAAAATAGAATCTTTTTAAAGCATAAATGTCACAGGCCCTATAACACAATAACACAATGAAAAAAAAAAGGTACTCAGATAACAACTAGCACAATGAATAGAATAGTACCTCACATTTCAATACTAACATTGAATGTAAACGAACTAAATGATCCACTTAAAAGATACAGAATAGCATAATGGATAATAATTCAGCAAACAAGTATCTGCTGTCTCCCTCACCTGACACATAAGGACTCATACAAACCTAAGTTAAGGGAGTGGAAAAAGACATTCCATGAAAATGGACACCAAAAGCGGGCAGGAACAGGTACTCTTACATCAGACCAAAGAAACTTTAAAGCAACAGCAGTAATAAAAAACAAACAGGGATATTATATATTGATAAAAAAAACTAGTCCAAGAGAAAAGATCACAATCTTATGTGTGTGTGTGTGTGTGTGTGTGTGTGTGTGTGTGTGTATATGCACCTAACACTAGAACTCACAGATTTATCAATTACTACTAGACCTAAGAAATGAGATAGACAGCAACATAATAATAATGGGGGACTTCAATACTCCCCTGACAGCACTGGACAGGTCCTCAAGAAAGAAAATCAACAAACAAACAATAGACTTAAATTATACCCTAGAACAAATGAACTCAAAAGATATTTACAGAACATTCTATCCAGCAACTACAGAACATACATTCTATTCATCAGCACATGGACCATTCTTCAAGATGATAGGTTACAAAACAAGTCTCAATAAATATAAGAAAATCAAAATTATGTCAAGTACTCTCTCAGATCACAATGGAATAAAATTGGAAAAATTGAAAATCAACTCCAAAAGTAACTCCTAAAACCTTGCAAATACATGGAAATTAAATAACCTGCTCGTCAATGATTGTTGGGTCAACAATGAAATCAAGATGGAAATTAAAAATTATTTGAACTGAACCATAATAGTGAAAAAGCTATTAAAACCTCTGGGATACAGGAAGGCCAGTGCTAAGAAGAAAGTTCATAGCATTAAATATCTACATCAAAAAGTCAGAAAGAGCACTAATAGAAAATCTAAGGTCACACCTCAAGGAACTAGAGAAACAAGAACAAACAAACCCAAACCAAGCCAAAGGAAAGAAATAACAAAGATCAGAGCAGAACTAAATGAAATTGAAGAAAAAAACTACAAAAGATAAATGAAACAAATGCTAGTTCTTTGAAAAGATAAAATTGAGACACCATTAGAGAGATTAACCAAGAAAAAAAGAGAAGATCTGAATAAGCTCAATTAGAAATGAAACAGGTGATGATTTTACAACCAATACCACAGAAATACAAAAGATCATTCAAGGTTACTATGAACACCTTTATTTGCATAAGCCAGAAAACCTAGAGTAGAAGAATAAATTCCTGGAAATATGCAACCCTCCTAGATTAAACCACGAAGAATAGAAACTCTGAACAGACCTATAACAAACAGCGAGATTGAAAGGGTAATTAAAAAGTTACCAACAGGGAAAAAAAGTCAAGGACCAGATAGATTCACAGCTAAATTCTCTCATTCAAAGAAGAATTTGTACCAATCCTATTGACACTATTCCAAAAGATAGAGGAAGAGGAAATCCTTCCTAAGTCATTCTGTGAAACCCGTATTACTCTAATACCCAAACCAGGAAATGACATAACCAAAAAAGAAACCTACAGAACAATATCTCTGATGAATATAGATGCAAAAATCCTCAACAAAATACTAGCTAACTGAATTCAACAGCATAGCAAACTGATAATCCACCATTATCAAGTGGGTTTCATAACAGTGATGCAGGGATGATTTAACATTTATAAGTCAGTAAATGTGATATATCACATTAACAGAATTAAAAACAAAAAAATCACATGATCATCTCAATAGATGCAGAAGAGGTATTTGGCAAAATCCTGTATTTTTTTTTTAATGATTAAAACCCTCAGCAAAATTAGCATAGAAAGGACATACCTTAAGGTAATAAAAGCCATCTGTGACAGACCCACAGTCACCATTGTACTGAGTGGAGAAAAATTGAAGGCATTCTTCCTGAGAAATGGAAAAAGACAAGGATGCCCACTTTTACCACTTCTATTCAACATAATACTGGCAGTTCTAGGCAGAGCAATCAGACAAGAGAAAGAAATAAAGGGCATCCAAATTGGTAAAGAGGAAGTCACTTTGTTGCTGTTTGCTGATGACATGATTGTATACCTAGAAAACCCTAAAGACTCCTCCAAAAAGTTCCTAGAACTGGTAAATGAATTCAACAAAATTTCAGAACACAAAATTAATATACAGCAATCAGTAGTCTTGCTATACACCAACAGTGACCAAGTTGAGAATCAAATCAAGAACTCAACCACTTTTCTGATAGCTGCAAACGACAACAGCAACAAACCTTAGGAATATGTGAAACCAAAGAGTTGAAAGACCTCTAGAAAGAAACTACAAAATACTCCTGCAATAAATCATGTATGACACAAACAAATGGAAACACAGGCCATGCTCATGGGTGGTAAGAATCAACATTGTGAAAATAATCACACTGCTAAAAGCAATCTACATATTCAATGCAATTCCCATCAAAATACTACCATCATTATTCATAGAACTAGAAAAAACAATCCCAAAATTGATATGATACCAAAAAAGAGTCTGCATAGCCAAACAAGACTAAGCAAAAAAAATTAAGCTGGAGACATCACACTACCTGACTTCAAACTGTATTATAAGGCCATAGTCACCAAAAGAGCATGGTAATGGTATAAATTGGGCATATAGACCAATGGAACGGAATAAATAGCCCAGAGATGAAGCCAAATACTTATGGCCAACTGATCTTTGACAAAGCAAACAAAAACATACAGTGGGGAAAGGACACCCTATTCAACAAATGGTGCTGGGGTAATTGGCAAGCCACATGTAGAAGAATGAAATGGGATCCTCATCTTTCACCTTATACAAAAATCAACACAAGATGAATCAAAGACTTAAATCTAATACCTAAAACCATAAAAATTCTAGAAGATAACATTGGCAAAACCTTCCAGATACTGGCTTAGGTAGGACTTCATGACCAAGAACCCAAATGCAAATGCAACAAAAGCAAAGATAAATATATAGGATTTAAACTAAAAAGCTTCAGCCTGGCAAAGGAAATAATCAGCAGAGTAAACAGACAACCCACAGAAAAATAAAAATCTTCACAAACAATGCATCCAACGAAGGACTAATATCCAGAATAACAAAGAACTCAAACAAAGCAGCAAGAAAAAAAAAAATTCCATCAAAAAGTAGATTAAGGACATGAACAGAAAATTCTCAAAAGAAGACATACAAATGGCCAACAAGCATGAAAAAGTACTCAACATCACTAATGATCAGAGAAATGCAAATGAAAACCACAGTGCAATATCACTATACTCCCGGATGAATGGGCATATTGAAAAAATAAAAAAAAAAAAATAGATGTTGGTGTGGATGCGGTGAAAAGGGAAAACTTTTGCACTACTAGTGGGAATGTAAACCAGTACGACCAGTATGGAAAACTGTAGGAGGGCGGAGCAAGATGGCCAGATAGGAACAGCTCCAGTCTCCAGCTCCCAGCACCAGTGACACAGAAGACAGGTGATTTCTGCATTTGAAACTGAGGTACTGGGTTCATCTCACTAGGGAGTGCTGAACAATCGGTGCTGGTCAGCTACTGCAGCCCGACCAGCGAGAGCTGAAGCAGGGCGAGGCATCGCCTCACCTGGGAAGCGCAAGGGGGAAGGGAATTCCTTTTCCTAGCCAGGGGAACTGAGACACAGGACACCTGGAAAATCGGGTAACTCCCACCCCAATACTGTGCTTTAAGCAAACAGGCACACCAGGAGATTATATCCCACACCTGGCCAGGAGGATCCCTAGCCCACTGTGCCTTTCTCATTGCTAGCACAGCAGTCTGTGATCTACCAGCAAGCCAGCAGCGAGGCTGGGGGAGGGGCGCCCGCCATTGCTGAGGCTTAAGTAGGCAAACAAAGCCCTGGGAAGATAGAACTGGGTGGAGCTCACAGCAGCTCAAGGAGGCCTGCCAGTCTCTGTAGACTCCTCCTCTGGGGACATGGCATAGCTAAACAACAACAACAACAAAAAAAAAAAGCAGCAGAAACCTCTGCACACGCAAACAACCCTGTCTGACAGCTTTGAAGAGAGCAGTGGATCTCCCAACACGGAGGCTGAGATCTGAGAAGGGACAGACTGCCTGCTCAAGTGGGTCCCTGACCCCTGAGTAGCCTAACTGGGAGACATCCTTCACTAGGGGCACACCGACACCCCACACCTCACACGGTGAAGTACACCCCTGAGAGGAAGCGTCCAAAGCAAGAATCAGACAGGTACACTCACTGTTCAGCAGTATTCTATCTTCTGCAGCCTCTGCTGCTGACACCCAGACAAACAGGGTCTGGAGTGGACCTCAAGCAATCTCCAACAGACCTACAGCTGAGGGTCCTGACTGGTAGAAGGAAAACTAACAAACAGGAAGGACACCCACACCAAAACCCCATCAATACGTCACCATCATCAAAGACCAGAGGCAGATAAAACCACAAAGAAGGGGAAAAAGCAGGGCAGAAAAGCTGGAAATTCAAAAAATAAGAGCGCATCTCCCCCTTAAAAGGAACGAAGCTCATCGCTAGCAACGGATCAAAGCTCAATGGAGAATGACTTTGACGAGATGAGAGAAGAAGGCTTCAGTCCATCAAACTTTTCAGAGCTAAAGAAGGAATTAGGTATCCAGCGCAAAGAAACTAAAAATCTTGAAAAAAGAGTGGAAGAATTGATAACTACAATAATTAATGCAGAGAAGGCCATAAATGAATGGACAGAGATGAAAACCATGACACGAGAAATACGTGACAAATGCACAAACTTCAGTAACTGACTCGATCAACTGGAAGAAAGAGTATCAGCGATTGAGTATCAAATGATTGAAATGAAGCGAGAAGAGAAACCTAAAGAAAAAAGAAGAAAAAGAAATGAACAAAACCTGCAAGAAGTATGGCATTATGTAAAAGGACCAAATCTACATCTGATCAGGGTGCCTGAAAGTGAGGGGGAAAATGGAACCAAGTTGGAAAACACTCTTCAGGATATCATCCAGGAGAACTTCCCCAACCTAGTAGGGCAGGCCAACATTCAAATTCAGGAAATACAGAGAATGCCACAAAGATATTCCTCGAGAAGAGCAACTCCAAGACACAAAATTGCCAGATTCACCAAAGTTGAAATGAAGGAAAAAATCTTAACGGCAGCCAGAGAGAGAGAGAAGTCGGGTTACCCACAAAGGGAAGCCCATCAGATTAACAGCAGATCTCTTGGAAGAAACTCTACAAGCCAGAAGAGAGTGGGGGCCAAGATTCAACATTCTTAAAGGAAAGAATTTTAAACCCAGAATTTCATATCCAACCAAACTAAGTTTCATAAGTGAAGGACAAAAAAAATCCTTTACAGATAAGCAAATGCTTAGAGATTTTGTCACCACCAAGCCTGCCTTACAAGAGACTCTGAAGGAAGCACTAAACCTGGAAAGGAACAAATGGTACAAACCACTGCAAAAACATGCCAAAATGTAAAGACCATCGAGGCTAGGAAGAAACTGCATCAACTAACGATCAAAATAACCAGTTAATATCATAATGGCAGGATCAAGTTCACACATAACAATATTAACCTTGAATGTAAATGGACTAAATGCTCCAATTAAAAGACACAGAATGGCAAACTGGATAAAGAATCAAGACCCATCAGTCTGCTGTATTCAGGAGACCCATCTCACATGCAGAGACATACATAGGCTCAAAATAAAGGGATGGAGGAAGATCTACCAAGCAAATGGAGAACAAAAAAAAGCAGGGGTTGCAATACTAGTCTCTGATAAAACAGACTTTAAACCATCAAAGATCAAAAGAGACAAAGGAGGCCATTACATAATGGTAAAGGGATCCATTCAACAGGAAGAGCTAACTATCCTAAATATATATGCATCCAATACAGGAGCACCCAGATTCATAAAGCAAGTCCTTAGAGACTTACAAAGAGACTTAGACTCCCATACAATAATAATGGGAGACTTCAACACACCACTGTCAACATTAGACAGATCAATGAGATAGAAAATTAACAAGGATATCCAGGAATTGAACTCATCTCTGCAGCAAGCAGACCTAATAGACATCTACAGGACTCTCCATCCCAAATCAACAGAATATACATCTTCTCAGCACCACATCACACTTATTCCAAAATTGACCACATAGTTGGAAGTAAAGCACTCCTCAGCAAATGTACAAGAACAGAAATTATAACAAACTGTCTCTCAGACCACAGTGAAATCAAACTAGAACTCAGGACTAAGAAACTCAATCAAAACCGCTCAACTACATGGAAACTGAATAATCTGCTCCTGAATGACTACTGGGTACATAACGAAATGAAGGCAGAAATAAAGATGCTCTTTGAAACCAATGAGAACAAAGATACAACATACCAGAATCTCTGGGACACATTTAAAGCAGTGTGTAGAGGGAAATTTATACCACTAAATGCCCACAAGAGAAACCTGGAAAGATCCAAAATTGACACTCTAACATCACAATTAAAAGGACTAGAGAAGCAAGAGCAAACACATTCTAAAGCTAGCAGAAGGCAAGAAATAACTAAGATCAGAGCAGAACTGAAGGAGATAGAGACACAAAAAACCCTCCAAAAAATCAATGAATTCAGGAGTTGGTTTTTTGCAAAGATCAACAAAATTGACAGACTGCTAGCAAGACTAATAAAGAAGAAAAGAGAGAAGAATCAAATAGATGCAATAAAAAATGATAAAGGGGATATCACCACCGACCCCACAGAAATACAAAGTACCATCAGAGAATACTATAAACACCTCTACGCAAATAAACTGGAAAATCTAGAAGAAATGGATAATTTCCTGGGCACTTACACTCTTCCAAGACTAAACCAGGAAGAAGCTGAATCCCTGAATAGACCAATAGCAGGCTCTGAAATTGAGGCAGTAATTAATAGCCTACCAACCAAAAAAAAGTCCAGGACCAGATGGATTCACAGCTGAATTCTACCAGAGATACAAGGAGGAGCTAGTACCATTCCTTCTGAAACTATTCCAATCAATAGAAAAAGAGGGAATCCTCCCTAACTCATTTGATGAGGCCAACTTCATCCTGATTCCAAAGCCTGGCAGAGACACAACAACAAAAAAAGAGAATTTTGGACCAATATCCCTGATGAACATTGATGCAAAAATCCTCAATAAAATACTGGCAAACCGAATCCAGCAGCACATCCAAAAGCTTATCCACCATGATCAAGTGGGCTTCATCCCTGGGATGCAAGGCTGGTTCAACATATGCAAATCAATAAACGTAATCCAGCGTAGAAAGAGAATCAGAGACAAAACCACATGATTATCTCAATAGATGCCGAAAAGGCTTTTGACAAAATTCAACAGCCTTTCCTAATAAAAACGCTCAATGAATTCGGTATTGATGGAATGTATCTCAAAATAATAAGAGCTATTTATGACAAACCCACAGCCAATATCATACTGAGTGGGCAAAAACTGGAAAAATTCCCTTTGAAAACTGGCACAAGGCAGGGATACCCTCTCTCACCACTCCTATTTAATATAGTGTTGGAAATTCTGGCTAGGGCAATCAGGGAAGAGAAAGAAATCAAAGGTATTCAGTTAGGAAAAGAAGAAGTCAAATTGTCCCTCTTTGCAGATGACATGATTGTATATTTAGAAAACCCCATTGTCTCAGCCCAAAATCTCCTTAAGATGATAAGCAAATTCAGCAGAGTCTCAGGATACAAAATTAATGTGCAAAAATCACAAGCATTCTTATACACCAGTAACAGACAAACAGAGAGCCAAATCATGAATGAACTTCCATTCACAATTGCTTCAAAAAGACTAAAATACCTAGGAATTCAACTTACAAGGGATGTAAAGGACCTCTTCAAGGAGAACTACAAACCACTGCTTAGTGAAATAAAAGAGGACGCAAACAAATGGAAGAACATACCATGCTCATGGATAGGAAGAATCAATATCGTGAAAATGGCCATACTGTCCAAGGTAATTTATAGATTCGGTGCCATCCCCATCAAGCTACCAATGAATTTCTTCACAGAATTGGAAAAAACTGCTTTAAAGTTCACATGAAACAAAAAAGAGCCCACATTGCCAAGACAATCCTAAGTCAAAAGAACAAAGCTGGAGGCATCACGCTACCTGACTTCAAACTATTCTACAAGGCTACAGTAACCAAAACAGCATGGTACTGGTACCAAAACAGAGATATAGACCAATGGAACAGAACAGAGTCCTCAGAAATAATACCACACATCTACAGCCATCTGATCTTTGACAAACCTGAGAGAAACAAGAAATGGGGAAAGGATTCCCTATTTAATAAATGGTGCTGGGAAAATTGGCTAGCCATAGGTAGAAAGCTGAAACTGGATCCTTTCCTTACTCCTTATACGAAAATCAATTCAAGATGGATTAGAGACTTAAATGTTAGACCTAATACCATAAAAACCCTAGAAGAATACCTAGGTAATACCATTCAGGACATAGGCATGGGCAAGGACTTCATGTCTAAAACACCAAAAGCAATGGCACCAAAAGCCAAAATTGACAAATGGGATCTCATTAAACTAAAGAGCTTCTGCAGAGCAAAAGAAACTGCCATCAGAGTGAACAGGCAACCTACAGAATGGGAGAAAATTTTTGCAATGTACTCATCAGACAAAGGGCTAATATCCAGAACCTACAAAGAACTCAAACAAATTTACAAGAAAAAAACAAACAACCCCATCCAAAAGTGGGCAAAGGATATGAACAGACATTTCTCAAAAGAAGACATTCATACAGCCAACAGACACATGAAAAAATGCTCATCATCACTGGCCATCAGAGAAATGCAAATCAAAACCACAATGAGATACCATCTCACACCAGTTAGAATGGCAATCATTAAAAAGTCAGGAAACAACAGGTGCTGGAGAGGATGTGGAGAAATAGGAACACTTTTACACTGTTGGTGGGATTATAAACTAGTTCAACCATTATGGAAAACAGTATGGCGATTCCTCAAGGATCTAGAAATAGAAGTGCCATATGACCCAGCCATCCCATTACTGGGGATATACCCAAAGGATTATAAATCATGCTGCTCTAAAGACTCATGGACACATATGTTTATTGCGGCACTATTCACAATAGCAAAGACTTGGAATCAACCCAAATGTCCATCAGTGACAGACTGGATTAAGAAAATGTGGCACATATACACCATGGAATACTATGCAGCCATAAAAAAGGATGAGTTTGTGTCCTTTGTAGGGACATGGATGCAGCTGGAAACCATCATTCTTAGCAAACTATCACAAGAACAGAAAACCAAACACCGCATGTTCTCATTCATAGGTGGGAACTGATCAATGAGATCACTTGGACTCGGGAAGAAGAACATCACACACCGGGGCCTATCATGGGGAGGGGGTAGGGAGGAGGGATTGCATTGGGAGTTATACCTGATGTAAATGACGAGATGATGGGTGCTGAGGAGTTGATGGGTGCAGCACAGCAACATGGCACAAGTATACATATGTAACAAACCTGCATGTTATGCACATGTACCCTAGAACTTAAAGTGTAATAATAATTAACAAAAAGAAAAAGAAAACTGTTTGGAGATTCTTTAAAGAACAAAATATAGACCTACAGTTTGATCCAGCAATCCCACTACTGGGTATCTAACCAGAGAAAAATAAGTTATTATATGAAAAATACACCTGCACATGTATGTTTGTAGCAGCACAATTCGCGAGGGGCAAAATATGGAACTAGTTCAAATGCCTATCAATCAACAGGTGGTTAAAGAAAATGTGATATGTATATGCCATGGAATACTACTCAGCCTTAAAAAGCAATGAAACAATGGCATTCACAGCAATCTGTTGGAGTTGGAGACCATTAATGTAAGTGAAGTAACTCAGGAATGGAAAACCAAACATCATATGTTCTCAGTTATAAGTGCAATGTAAGCTATGAGGACACAAAAGCGTAAGAAGGACACAATAGACTTTGGGGACTCAGGGAGAAGGGTGAGATGGCGGTGAAGGATAAAAGAGTACCCACTGGGCACAGTGTACCCTCTTTGGGTGATGGGTGCTCCAAAATCTCAGAAGTCACTACTAAAGAACTTATTCATGTAAACAAATACCACTTGTTCCCCAAAAACTTATTGGAAAAATTACATATATATACACAAGGAAAAGCAGGAAACTACTAGCTGAACCAAAATATAAACAAAAATGAAAAACTTCATTCATATATAAAATGTTTTCCTTTTAAACTTGGTTTATATATAAAAATATATTTTCCTTTCAAATTTTGTTTCTGTTTAAAACAATTTTTAATTAGAAACTTTAAGGATAATACCACTTAACTTCTTACTCATTTAATTAACTTTTTATATTTGGTGAATATGTTTAATTTGACACAATATTAATTTATTGAAATTTATTGGGAAAATACATTAGACCAGAAAACAAAAGACATGCATTCTAGGTTTGGTTCTGCCACTAACTTGCTGTGTGGCCTGTGTGGAGAATCTGACTTCTCTGGACTGCAGGTTTTGTATCTATAAATATAGCCCATTCCAGCTCCAGTATTCTTTCTAAGAGCTAGAAAAAGCACAGGATTTGAGAGAGACAAATTTGAGTTTGTCTGAGCTTCTGGATCTATAAAATGGGAAGAATAATATATACCATGCTAAATGTTTGTTAGGATTACATGAGATTATAGGTAAAGTACCCCACAGAGTGTGGCCAACAATAGGTGCTCACTACCTGTTAGGTCCCTTTTCTCTTATTTATGAGTATGCAAAAAAAAAAAAAAAAAAGACTGAACAGAACTAGTAGTAACAGTGATAGTTGCTATGCAGTGTACATGTTTGCATTCTTTTAAATGATAACCAACCTGAGAGCTTGCACATCTGGTAGGGAGGAAAAGAATTCTTATGTAATTCTGTTAATTTTTATAGGTTAGACAGGTATGAGGTAACAATAGAAATTTCTTACAATAAAAAATACAAAAGGAAATGTAATACTGAAGTCTCGGTTTATTAATTCTCTCTGCAAAAGTTATATTCTTTTGGAGGGTTAGGTAGCCTTTAGAGCAATAATAATATTCTCGCTTATATCTGCGGTTGCTCTTTTGATATTTGTTATCTCATTTGAGCGTATCCCAGTGTCTGACATATAATTGGAATTTAACAAATGTTCGGTGAACAAATTACTCTCTGCAATATTTTATAAAGGTAAACAGCATGGACATTACTATCATAATTTTTCCTGTGAAGAAACTGAGTTTCAGAAAAGAGATCAATTAACTAATCCAAGGTCATAGGGCAAGTTAGCAACTAAAATTAAAATCTAGGAATCCTGATTGTTCCTGTGCTCTTCGCTGGACTTCATCATGCAGTCTGATTAAAGTTACTTAGCTCTTGCCTGTCTGTTCATTCTTCCTCTGTAAAATAGTATCTTTATTGTTCGAAAAGGCTTTTCACAGTTATTAAATGAGTGTAAGGCTTTCTGACCCATTCTTTTTTCCCCTTATGGAAAGTCAGTGAGGAGAAATGCTTCTTATTTCAATTTTTAATTAGAAACCTTAAGGATAATATTTGGTATTTAGCTGTTTGGGAATTCCTTTAATTTACTGGTGTTCAGCCAGCTTTTCTTCTAATAATCAGAACTTCACTGGTAGTGCAGTTGATTCACTTGCAGCCTATTATGTGGTATCTGTGGTGTAACTGACAGGAAAAATGCAATGTGAAAGACTAAGAAAAGCAGTGAACTGAGCTATAGCATTTCAGACATTCTGTTCTTTGTGGTTATAATATTTCATGCTTTCTTCTACTCATGTGAAATTTAGGTTGCCAGATGTCTTGTGCACACATGGCCGTTCTGTTTCTGTGCTGTATTCCATTTTCATCTGTATTGGAATACATAATAGTACATTTGAGCCAAGTCAGATGCATTTAGTTGACTACTGTTGGCATTTGTTACCCTCCCCCACTTCTCTACAGACAGAGTTTGAATATGTTCCACATTCTTGAGACTAAAACCCTTCACCAAACTTTCTCACACATCTGAATCACTTTGAGGCAAAATAATAACCGAGATGAGATCCTGTTATTCATGTTAAATAATGATGGCAATTATTTCCTGCAGACATTGTGATTTATTTAGAGGCCAGTAAGGTTTGACCTTTTAACTTTCAATTATTTTTACTTAGAAAACTATAAATGAAAAAGACAACTGTGAGTTTTATTTTTCTTAAGTTATTTTTATTGATGGGAACACACAGATTAGTCTGTGCTGACATGTTTTCTCTATGTTGTGCTAAATAGATTAAAAAAAAACAACAAGCTCAGATCAATTATAGTAAGTTATCATCTAGTTGAAATGCCCCAAGAAGAAATTGACATTTTAGATCATAAAGTATTCTGGGAGAGTGCTGTTATATGTGCCAGGGCTTTGACTGTAGGAATACTAAAAAACTACTCAATACAATAATTATATAAATCCTAATTGAATCTTGCTTTGATTGACAATAAAGAGTACCTGACATGTAAGAGGTATTTACTAGGTATAGATGTCTGTGGAGTTGAAATAAATTTAAACAGGCATTTTGGTATTTTCAAGATTCTTGGGGTCGCTTTAACAAAGATCAGTTATCATAATGATATCTTTTATTTATACAGCATTGCCAATTTTCAAAATGCTTTTTATCATGAGTTTTCTCATTTGATGCTTTTGTGAACTTTGCTGGGTAGAGAAAGCAAATATTATTATCCTCATTTATTAAATGAAGTAGGTTGTACAGCTAGTAAGTGGCAAACCTAGGAGTTTAATCTTAATCTCTTGATATCTAGTACTTTGATCACTATATTGTTCTTGTCATTCAATATTTGATATCTAGTAGAATGTTACGTATCAAATTTACTGCATTAAGAATTTAAAAAATTATCTATTCCTACAAAACCTTTTAAAAACAGACTTACACAGGTACTTTATGAACTGAAACACATGTAAATCCTTCTACAGAGTGACCATAAATATTCCAGGCACACTTTAATATCATAAATTACAAAATATTTGTTTAAAAAAGCAAACCAGAAAGGGAGAGTACAAAAATACATAGACATCATTTTCTTCTTAAAGTGTCAACTTAGAAAAGTTAACTAAAGAGGGAACTGTTTTCCTCTGTGCCAAATATTAAAAATATTTATTTTAAAAAAGAATGACTTCACTTAGAGACTATTTAAAATGTTTGAAACTGATGAGGTCCAAATGAAACGGTAGTTTCTCATTATTCATGATCCTTTGTCCATTATTAGATTGTAAAATAATTGATGGTAGGAATGTTGTCCTGAATATGTTTATGTTTACTTCAGTGCCTTGCTTACAGTAAGCCCTCAAAATAAATACTTGATGAAAGTTGAGTTTAATTTATTTTTAGTATTTTTCTTTTGATGGTTTGAACTCAACTTCATCAAATCCAAGAAGATAAAAAGAATAGGCACACTTTGTCACTCACTTTTTTTTTTATCATTTTCTATATTCTCATAAAATTATTAAAATACAAACTAATCAGGTTTCTTTCTTACTCTGAGTTTGTGAGATAGAGAAAGGGGCCAACCTCCAATTTTTATGTTATAAACTCCTGATACATATAAATTTGTTGAAATAATTGTGCAGTATTTCATAGCAGGAGAGAAAAATACAATCATATCTACAACAGAAAAAAGAAAGAAAAATATCTTAGTCTAAATCACTCACAGGATAAAGTTTGAACTCCTTAGCTATTAATAGGTAGATAATGTCTTTAACCTAAAACTTCATCTCCCCACCTTCACCCTCCACACACACACACACACACACACACACACACACACACACACACACACAGACACACGTCTTTACTCTCCAGTGACATAGAATTATCATTTCTGAAGACACCTTGCTTTTTCCCTCCAGCTTGATTTTTCGTTTGCACCATACTCAACTTAGGAAGCCCTGCCCTTCCTCTTGCTTCCAATGAGGTTTCTCCAGGAACCAGCTCAAAACACACCATTTCAGTTCAAGGAGAATTAGTGCTCTCTCCTTTATATGTCACAGTGCTGCACTACCCAACAGCTTCCCCTTTTAAATTGTGGTGAGAGCAAAAACAATGAATCATGCTGTAGTTATATTTTTTCCTTTCTGTCTCTCTCTTTTCCCTCCTCTTCTCTCCTGCCTGTGTCTGATGTATAGAAGGCATTCCATAAATGCTTGTTGAGTCAGTAAAGTAATGAATAATTTAACAAATTAAAATCCTTTCTAGGGTACTAGTACTCATGTCTAGTGAATCAATATTATTAAGGTGGTTAATAGAGTAAAGGTCATTCATACTGAGAAGCAGTGTGGTACATTGGATGACACTTCAGCTTTGGAATGAGACAGATCAGAGTTTGTATTTAGAATCTATCAATTCCTAGCAGTGTGACCTCTGGCAAGTAACCTCACTTCAGTGGACTACAATCATTTGATTTGTATAATGGGGCTAACAATATCTACTTTGCAGACAGTTGAAAAGACCTAAATGGCCCAACACAATATCCGACAAAAAGCAGGTGCTCACTAAATGGAAATTTTTATTAGTCTCATCAGCTGGTATGTTTCAGTTTAGTATATTGGTTGCCATCACAGAACTTAGCATTTGGCTACCTATACTAGCTGTGTAATGCCTGCTAATTTTTTTGTTCTTGACCACATTTAAACCTCTCATGTTATACTTTAAACACTGTCCACAGTACCTAACTGAATGGTAGCCACAGACTTGATTTTTAACTGTTGGGTTAGAATTGTGGATCACGGTGAAAAGAGAGCAAAGGATTTGAAAACAATAGGTATCGATACACTGAGCTTTGTTAAGTCACTTTCCTTTCTCTGGTCCTTAGCTCATTAATCTGTAAAATTAAGACGCGGGCTTATTGAATCTTTTTCAACCTACAGCATCTGTGATTCTGTGATTAGATAATTATTCCTGTTTGTGAAATAAAGAATTGTACTCTAATTAAATAAGCCTCTGTAGCCAGATAGGAAAATGTAGGGTCCAGGTAGGTTGACCAGCCATCTCAGTTTGCCTGGTACAGTCACAGTTTTGGTGCAGAAAGCGCTATGTCCCATGACTCCTCTCAGTCTCAGGGAAACCAAACACAGTTGATCTTCCTAGGTCCAGGGTAATTTGACCAATAAGAGGCATTTTTTCTTTATGGTTGCTTAAAGGTTTTTTTTTTTTTCTCTCTTTAATTCCACATTGACAAATAGTGTTTGGTTTTAGGAATAAAGATGAGCAACTGAGTAGGAGAAAATGCAAGAAGAGCCTATATAAAGTATGCAAATAAACCCCTTTCTCTGATAATTAAATGTCATAGAATCAGGCACTATGTCATACCTTTTATGTATAAGACACTGTGTTACACTTAGCTGTCCAGGGTAGGGATGTAGATCGTTCTTCCTTCACCTAAGCTAAGTGGGTGGAAGGGTGGGGGGAATACAAGACGTGTACCTAGGGAAAGATCCTCCACATATCACAAAGCAATTATAGAGCCAAAGTACATTTGATTGCTCAGGAAAGGAAGAGAAGGCCAGTAAGGACTAGAAGAGGTGGAATTTAAGGCTGCAGAGGATTTGGATGGGTTATGGAAGTGTTAGGTAGACAATCCAAGGGGTGATGCTGCTATGTAATGCACAGGTCCTGTAAATAACTGTTCTGGACCACCAACTCTCATTAAAAACACCTTGGAATCTGAAAGAGGTCTGAGACATTAGGTATACAAAAGAAAAATTTCCAAGAAATGATAAAGGAAGTTTGGTGGGTGATGACAGGGTTAGCAGTCGAATAAAGGAACCAGGGAAATGGAAGTGCTAGCAAAGCATAGGAAATTGAACTATTAGCCAAACTCTTTAGAAGCTTTTGTTTTGAGTTTCCCCCTCATTTTTAGGAGAAAATGTAAGGGACCCACTTAGGTCTCTGCTGCCATAATTTTGTTTGGCCCTTACCACTGCATTAGGGAGGTTGGCATGCTGTAGGGAAAAGGGCAAAGGCTTTGGAGGCCAAACAGGTCTTCATCACTTACTAGCTATGTGGCTTTGGGCAAGTGAATTAGCCTTGCTTGGATTCTGTTTGCTCATTGCCAAAACAGGAGCAAACTGCTTCACTGGATTGTTCTGAGGAGTAATGAGATGATTAATGTGTGTTAAATGCCTGACATTGTAGCTGAACATATTAGTGGCCCAATGAATGGTAAGCCCCTCCCCATTACCTTCTAGGGTTATAATCATTTATTTGCTGTTTTGTCTACATTTGTCTAAATAAGGGAAAGAGTCCACTTTTAGCAACCTCAGTGCAAGAGGCTCCCAAGGGAAAGTTGAAAACACAGAGGAAAAGCATTAGGTTCTTCTTAGAACACTCCTCATACCTCACCTGGAGCTTCTACCTCTTCCATCCCGTGGACCCTGGTGTGTGTGTATGTGTGTTTATGTGTGTGTGATATGTGTGTGTTTAAGTCAAGGCAGTAGTCGCTCTCAGGCATGTAAAGACATAAGTTCCTTTCCTTGGCTTGGCTCTCCATGTGTGTCATGCAAGTAGCATGGTTAAGCAGTGCAGGGTAACTTGTATGTATAGGAGAGGAACAGTTGGCCACTAACACTCTTCATGGGTTAAAAGCTGATTCCTTCCACCCTTCTGTGCATTGGCAAGAGCAGATTAATCTGTAGTTCTAGGAAAAATTTGCCTGCTGCAGGGAAAAAGAATTTGTTACTTTACTGGAAGGGCTGGGTCACTGAAGTGGTCTCATTACCTGCTCCAATGCATTTCTTTGTTTGGTTAACTTGTGAAGTTCAAGACATTTGCCTTCAAAGCTGTTCAATGTCTTTGTCAGTGCTCTTTTTATTTTTGTAGAAATTCCCCCCTCTCGTAACTCCTCTCTTCAGCACCCCAATCCTCCTCTAAACCCTCTTCAACCTCCTCCCAATCTCCCCAAAACCCTCTTCTCAGTCTTACCTCTACCTTTCCCCTAATCCGTCCATACTTCACTCACTTTCAGCCCTAACCATTCCCTACTCTCACTTTCAGCCCTAACCATTCCCTATTCTCTCCATCTTACCCTCTACATCATTTCTCCATCATCTGCAGACCTGGCACTATACCTGGAATGTTTAGGAGCCTCCCTAAACTTTGAACATTTTTGATTTCCCTCTCTCCCTCCCAATTTACTAGTTTGTTATCTCTTCCTCTAGCTAAGCCAAGAAATAATTCAAACACAAGTAGAAATTGCTAATATTTATTGATTCTTTAAAAAATATCACTTACAAACTTATTTTCTTTGTGTAAAAGATGTTGCAATTTTATGATAAAGAAAATATTGATAAGAAAAAATCAAGTCAGTTTAACAGTTACGCTTTTTCATTATTAGTTTCTAACATCTATTCTCATGTGTATTGTTAGTATAAATTGTAATTTAAACAGTTATGCAGAATGCAGGGTTCTGAGATAAAGGCATGCAGAGTTAGTGAAAAAAAAAAGCAGCTCAAAGTCATCAGGTTCAGTCTATCATCTAAGAGGCAGAGTCGTTGTACAGGTAGCCTTAGTACACAGCAAGAGGTTCAGTAGAATATTCAGGGAGCAGTAAATGCTGATGACAGCTGAGGTAACAGAAGACAGGGTGCCAGGAACAATCACTAGGACGCAGGATCTAGCCAGCAATTATTTCATCAAGATTTCTTCTATTCCACCTGTGCCTGAAGTAATTGTAGCAAAGCATAGGAATGTAGCAATTGTAGCAATTGTAGCAAAGCAAAGCAATAACGTGATGGAAAGGGCACAAGGCGGGTACTCCATTCTACGTTTGGGTCATGTGTCTCAAGCCAATAGATTCCAAGATTCAGAGGATATTGTGGTGCATGAATAATGTCAAACTGGAGCTCTACTACATGGTTTCCAATTTTAACTTTGACAGGTGATGTTTCCTTATTTATGGGCCCATTAATAAGTGGACGGCCGTCGACAGTTTCCAGCATCAGAGGGAAGATATTACTGCGATGGGCAGCTTCTCTCGAAGAACCACAGCCTGATCAATGCTGTTTCTGTAGGAGCCTGAATCTACCATTGCTTGCTCAAAGAATTGTCTTCCTTTCAGAGCTCAGTCGGATTTCAACAGTAAGCCATAGTGTATGAGACATCGATATTGGAAGAGAGGGGGACGCATATTTGTAGATTGGCCCTCCTGGGGTCCCCCTTACTGGCAGGCCTCAAAGTTTCCTGCCTGCAGGGCTTGATGAGACTTGACAGGGCAATCTCTGGCAAAATGACCAGGATAACCACAGTAGAGGCATAAGTGGCCTTTGCGCCAATGGGCCCATTCAGCTTCACTGTTGTGTGGACAGTTGATTGCAGCTTGCATAGGTTGGTTTTCATCTGGTGGACTCTCAGGCCCATCTCCCTCTGCAGAGGAGCTTTTCCCTAATGGATTGGGATCAGGCTTCTCTTCTAGGCTGATGCACTGAGTGATGAGATCAGATAGGTTGGTGGCTGGGCTTGTGTGAAACAGTTAATCTCGTATAGAACTGGAAAGCCCTTCTTGAAATTGAATGCAGAGAATGTTTTCATCCCAGTTCAGCTCTTGAGCAACAAGGTGGAAGTGGGTTGTTACATGACCCTCCCCTTGGCAGAGTTGACAGATGCACTGGTTGGCATCTTCCATGTTTTCGGGATTATCAAAAGTATCCTGGAGCACATGTATGAAATTTTCACATTGACCCGGTAGGGGGCTTTGGATATCCAGTAAGAGCTGGAACCACCATCCTGCCTTATCTGAGAAGCAATTGCCAACAAAGCTCACCAGGGCTGCCTCAGTGGTACACAGGTGCCCTTTGACTCTCATGTAACTATTCAGTTGAACCAGGAACTCGGGAAGCTTCTGGGAATCTCCATTGAAAGTTAAAGGGTATTCCAGGGGGAAAGCTGTAGCCTCTAACCCAATAGGGGCCTGTGGAAACTCTGGAGCTGCCAATGTCTCCACAACTATTAGACTCTCCAGGGACTCCTGGGTTGCTGAGAGTTCTAGGAATTCCTGGGCATTTGAAGGCTCCAGAAGATCCTGGGGAGTTGGAAGCTCACGGAACTCTAGCTGTGCTGCAGTCTCCTGGCATTTTGTTGCCTCCTGGGGCTTCTCAATATTTGGGGGATCCTGGGGTTCTGAATTCTCGGGCTCTTGGGCTGATGTGGGATCCTGGGTGTCTGCAGACCCCTGGCCCTCCAAGACTGCTGGGATCTCATGGGCCATTGGAGGTTTCTGGGACTCCTGGGTTGCGGGAGGCTCCAGGGACTCTGGGGCTGCTGGGGCCTCCTGGAGCTCCCAGGCTGCTGGGGGTTCCCAGCGTGGAAGCTCCTGTGGCTCTGGTGGCTTCTGGGGCTCCTTGAACTCTGGGGTCTTTTGGGACTCCCAGGCTGCTGGGGGATTCGTGTGCTCTGGGAGCTTCTGGGGCTCCTTGGCCTCTGAGGACTTTCGGAGTAGATCATCCTCCTTGGCTGCTTGGGACTTCTGAAGCTCTGAGATCTGGGCCCGGAGGGTAGCATTTTCTTCCATCAGCCGCCGCACTTGAGCCTGCAGAATTTCATTCTCCAATTTCAGAGCAATATAGGAGGCTGCTAAGTCCTCCACCATCTTTTGAGGAAATGGGCACGATTTGACAGTTTGCTACCAAGAGAGATTGGGTGGGCGTTTGTGAGATCTTTCCTGAAAGCTGCTTACAGGCAGATGTCAGGCTCAGTGAGTTTTCCAAGGGGTAGGGATTTGGGCCCCACCAAGGCTGATTATCAAGAGGTCACTGGGAGCCTCCGGAGCTCAGCAAGAAGGAGCCTCCGGAGCTCAGTAAGGGGAAGTGTCAGATACACTGCGAAGAGAGTGGGAGCTGAGGATCAGAAACTGTGGAAAGCACACATTCAACATAAATCAAAACAAAATCTGCCCAACAATGCTGGGTTTCTTTTACCATAGGCTTATGTTCATGAGCTGGGGTATATATGCTGGATCTGACTCCATGACATTTTAAGAACAGCCCCTATCCCAGACTGTGCATGTCATTTTGCATTTATCCTTTGAAACTTAACATTATATCAAAAACAACTATTCCACATTATTTTCTGTTTTATATAGTCTTTAATTTTGAATACTTGCCTAATATTCCAATGTAACATTTGGAATTTAAAAGCTACTTTCAGTGACTAAATCAAATGTTTGAGCAATGTGGGAATTTTAGACTCTGCGGTGGGCCAACCCAAGAGATATTTTTGGGTGACTAGGGTGGTAGGAAGCAGGAGGGAACTCTTTCTGACACCTCAGAAATCATACCACATAAGTAACCACACAAGACTAGCCTCAGGAGAAAACAAGCAAAAGTTGACTAAATATATATATATGCCCTCAGCAGACACATACATATTATTTATAAAAATTCCTCAAAATAGTTAAGAAAATAATCTTTATAAATGTACGTTACCATTCAGAGACTTAGTCCAGGAGCTTGGCTGTCTGTGTACCCATCGCTGAGGAGCGAAATGTGTAAATGGCTGTGGAGGCTTGCCTTTTCTGCACACACTGAACTCAAGCAAACACACCCACTCCCAGAACACATTCCAACTCTCCTCAGTAACATAGCTTTTTAAAGTGTGGAAGAGTTTTTTGATAGTACCTCACAGTTCAGAGCTGCAAGGAAAGTAGGATGCTGTGCTGATGTGAAGCAGCTTCATGTACTCAGTCCTTGGTTACTTTAATGAACATTTGGCCAGGAAATTGGGAGTAATACCACTGCCCTTGTGAAAAGTTGCAAACATTTTTGAATGACCACAGTGGTTTGGGATGTGATTTTTTATGTCTCTCTCATGTAACCTACTCTTACTCTGTCCAAATTGGGCCATTTGTTTACTTCTCACTCAGGGAACAGCCTGCAAATCCTCAGCCCCTTCCCTTGCTTACTACCTATCCAGTCCCTAGAGTTTTTCCTTGCAATGTTTTCTTGGAAAATTTACCATGGACAGATCTAGAAAAGGTATAAAAGGGTACAAATGTCAGGGAGACCAACTGTGTTGGTGGGTACTTATAGCAGTCTTACAGAGTCCCTGGCTCTTTCTGAATGTCCTGGACCAAGGATCTCATGCTTCCCTGAACTGATCAGGTGCTCCAAGTAGCACTCAGGACATCCACTAAAGACTGGCCTCTTGGGAAGTGACCCTACTCAGAGTCTCACTTTCTCTTCTCATGCCAGATCACAGTTATGCCTTGGGTATGGGCTATTTGGCCATTTTAGGCAAGGCTTAGGGGCAACTATTTTTATCCAAGTGAGGAGTGGGGTTGAGGATTGTATCTGGCCATTTCAAATCACGCATCATGTCAACCATGGTCCCATGTCTCCTTTACAAATGGTCAGTTTTGCATTAGTCAGCATAATGGGATAAACCCTAGTGATGGAATAGGCCCAAAACATAGCAAATTGACAGACTGGGCTACCTGAATCTGAATGCAGAAGCTTTGAAAGTAAAAACAAAATCTTTTGCAAATCGAGTTTATT
Source organism: Macaca nemestrina (assembly GCF_043159975.1). Classification (NCBI taxonomy): domain Eukaryota; kingdom Metazoa; phylum Chordata; class Mammalia; order Primates; family Cercopithecidae; genus Macaca; species Macaca nemestrina. Next base: position 76,240,425 of record NC_092145.1, on the reverse strand, counting down.
CTTTCCTTAACTTCCAAATTTTTATTTTTCTAGAAAAACAACACATATAAAAATACCACCATCATCAGGGATGATATGTTCTATTTATGTGAAGTTTTCAGATAACTGAAGCCTTCCTGCCCTCCAAGAAGCCAAAACACACAGTTAACATTTATTTTATACAGAAAGAGAAGAGAACTCCCAACATCTGAATTTGTAACGGGCTTAGTTAGGGAACAACTATTAATTGAAACTCTTTCCTAACACTTAGCAATTTCTGTATCAATGAGTTTGAAGTTTCGATACTGGACATCAAGTTGAAATTTAATAAATAGCAGAAATACTTATAGCATATGTTATACCTCTTCATCCATTCTTAAGAAATGATTTTGTATATAATTTAATCCAGTTTTAATGGTCTGAATTCGCACTTACACAAACCAGCTAGTTTACACTGTTGTAACACAGTGTTGCCCTCTGAAAGCTACTGAGAGGTACAAAGTTGTCTGTCTTCAAATTAAAAACTTCCAAATTGCTATGCTTCCCAACTTCTTATATTTTATTTTCCTTTATATTTTTCTACTCTTTTGCAATCAAGTTGTAACATAGCCCGTCATGTTATTACCTATATGCCTGTCTATACTTACTCTATACAAATTTGGCAAATTACTTCATCTTTCTGATAATTACAATCTAAACCTTAGTTTATGAAACTGTAAAATGAAGCTATTAATATTATTTGACTTTATAGGGTTGTCAAACATTCAGTGAAATAATGTGTGAAAAAAGGCTTAGCACAGTGTCTGGCAGCTAATAACACCAAATAAAGGTTAATGATAATAATAATAAGCTGTAGCAGCAGTAATCTCATTTTAAGTTATTCTTTTTAATCACCTGCGAATTGGGAAACTGAATAGGTAAACATGCTAGTTGTGTAGAGGCTGAGAAAGGGGTCTCATACAAAGAAATCTACAGTGCATCGATTTTATAGCATTGATTTTTTTATAACTTGGGAACTTTTATCTTTTCTTCCTTACTGGGTTATGGATGGTTTGGTTTACTAAATAGTACTCTAGAATCAGGACTGGAGGCACCTGAGCAGGAAGATTAGAAGATTAAGATTGGAATTGTGAAGCAGCCAAGATAGATGTTTAAAAAGTTCATGGACTAAAGCACTGAAAAGTGCCTTACCTACAGGAATATTTATTCAGTATATAAACACAGAAACCTTTCTTTCCCCAACCCCCTACACTAAAGAGCAAAGACCAAATTCACCGTCCTTAAGTACAAGTTCAAACTGCCTAAATATAGAGAATTATTATTTTCTGGGTGGAAAAGGGAGCTACACAGACTTTTGTCAAAATGCCTAAAACGGTTTTAGTATCCTGAATTAGTCAAGTGAGAATAGGAAAGTAAGAATAAGAAAGTAATCACATCCAAATTTTCATCATGTTTCCCCTACATTTTAATTCTTCTTCATACATTCACAACATTATGGAATGTATGGATCCTTTAGAATGGTCATGAAAATATTTTAAGTAAATGAGGTTTTGTTAACTGTGCAAATGAGTATTTCAGGGAGAAAAGAGACAAATATGCTCATTTAACAGATATAAAAAGACTACACACTAAAAGGAAATATTCAGTCTCAGTTATGTTAATAAGCTACGTATGTTGATTGTCAGCTTAGGGAGAAAAGGAAAGAAAAGGTTGAATGAAATACAGTTCTACTTTGTACATTCCACTGGCTCATAATTTTCTTTTGTCTGCAAATACACAAACTAAACGTTTTAGGTCTCTGCCAGGGTCTTCCTTCCCTAAGCTGGCTGGGCTGCATCTTTAAGCAACTCCAGCTTCTGTCCCTCCCTTTTCCCACCCTGAAAAAGAGTCAATGGGACAGTTTACCCTATAGGTCTCTGAAGCAAGGGCCAGTCACCCCTTGGGGGCAGTCCCATCCTGGTGTGTGTTTTATTTAAGATATTATTCCTATGGTTACATTATAACTCGCAACACTTTCTGCAACACTTTCTTAAATTTAACCCATAATGTGATTAGCACAGATTGAAACTTTTCATTGTCAACAACACCCAATAATATAGCACTGGGGCAGCAGGAGTTCCCAATTCCTCTGGAAGTTAGAAGGCTGATCAAAAATTCTCTTTACTCATAAGGCCAGGACCCAGAGGACCTAGTAATGGTTTGGAAACAGAGTCTATCCCACACAAGAGTCAAAATTTGTCACTCATCTCCCTTTTTGGAATTTACAACCTTCTCATTTTATTTCTTATTCCATACTTAGGAGGCTTTTCCTCTTGATCAGCTGTCACATTGGGAAAGTAAAGCCCTACTGAAATACTAACTTGTAAGGCTTTAAAAAATCTTTCTTGGGGGTGTTTGCATTTTCATAGGATATTTTGAAAGACTACAATCCATTCAAGACTATTCTGTTAGGAGAGATGCCCTTGGTCAGATACATCATTTTGGTGTCCTTCAGATTACACCTTGTCAGTGGCCTTATATTTGATTTCCTTATAAAGTTGACCCAATATGGTCCCTAATGTTAGCAGCAGATATGTTTAATGATTTTAATGCTCTGATTTCACTAAATCCTTGTGAAGGCACCAGGGTGCCTTAGTTTCCTCACCAGGGCTGAGGAAACTACCTTCACAGCCTAACAAAGGAATGGGGGACTTTTCTATAACCCCACTTCTGGAGATGCACTTATTGTAGAGATCTGTCCTTCTCCTCTACTTCCTGGACCTCTCCTCTCCGGAGCCTACCAATGCTGGCTCACCCAGAAGTCAGACTAAGTTTAAGCTGATGGTACCAGCAAAGCGGGAGAGATGGGGAAAGACAGGATGGAGGGAGAAGTGGGGAGATGAGGGGCTAAAGACGGACAAAAGGAGAAAGGGAGAGAGAAAAAGAGAGGGAGGGATATGGGGAGAAAGAGAGGGTAGAGGAGAAGGCAAGGAGAAGGAAAGATAATATCAGAAAATCTAGAAAGAAGCTTAAAATCTCAGCATATGTACATTTTGGTCAGTGAAAGAAAAAATTTAATTTTATAGTTTAGCATTTTAAGAATTAGATAAAATTATGAGGCATTATCTTTTAAGTGCTTAAGCTTACCTCTACAGGTCCATAGTGGATGACATGGTCTTTAAAGGTTTGCAGACTACTGAAGGAGTGATGATAGAGCCTCAGTGGGACTGAAGAGGATGGTAAGAGTGTAGAAGTGGAAGATGCAGGAGTGAATGGGGTGTTGAAGAGAAAGAACACCAAAATTGACCATTTTTTCTGTGTGGTACAAATAAGATATTAGTTGTTAAAGTGCTTTAAAAATGTGCTAATGGAAAGGGCTCAGGCTTTGAAGTAAGGCAGGACTAGTTTCAGTTCCCACCTCTGCTATTTGCTAGCTGTATGGTCTTGTCCAAGTTGCTTAAATTCTCTGAAACTCATTTTCCTCACTTGGAATAAAGGAGATAACAATGGGTAATTACTGAGTTACTGTGAGGGTTAGAAATAATGTTAGTATTTAATAATAGGCTTTTTTTGAGTTGTAGTTTATGATAAAAATCATATTGACAGTGGAAATAATTGTCATTGATTTTCATATGTCAGCTTATCTAGTGCACTAGAGCAAAACTCTTCTCAATTTTTTACATATAAACTCAACATAATATGATTGCTCCAATATATAGATGCTCCTCATCTTATGATTTACAATAGGTTTATGTCCTGGTAAAGCCATTTTAAGTTGAAAATATCATAAGTTGAAATTGCATTTAACATACCTAATCTACTGCACAGCACAATTTTGCCTAGCCTACCTCAAATGTGCTCATAACACTTACATTAGATTACAGTTGGGCAAAATCATCTAACACAAAGCCTGTTTTATAACAAAGTGTTGAATATCTCATGTAATTCATTGAATATTGCACTGACAGTGAAAAGCAGAATGATTGTGAGTATAGGAAGTATGATTTCTACCGAATGCATATTGCTTTTGTACCATTGTACAGTCAAAAAATTGTATGTTGAACCATCATGAATCAGGGACTGTCTGTATTTTGCTTTCCATAATGTCAGTCTATGTTTATTCCTTCTCACCTTCTTTCCTCAAATATTTATTGAGCATTTGGGTGGTTAAAGTCGTTGTGCTGTGGTTGTCTCTATGCACGTATGGGTGTATGTGTGTGTGTGGGCATGTGATGTATGTGTTTGTGATGCATATGCTGAGTGAGGAATACAAAGATGAATCCACTTGGAGCTTTTTCTCAAGGAGTTTACAGGCCAGAGGAACACGAAAAATATGTACTTTTAATATGCAAAAATCTCTCAGTGCTAAATGTCATGTGAGAGATAAAGATAAAGTCCTCCAAAGGTGGAAACTTGTGGATGTGGTGGGGTGTGGTAGAGAGGAGTGACGGGTGAAATTTTGGAAAGCTTAATAGAAGAGGTGGCTTTTGAGTTGAGCTTTTGAATTTGAATTGGAAAGAAGGGTAAGATTTGATCGTCCCAGTATGAGGGTGAATTTAGAATGGATGAAGAAAAAAAAGCATATCTGCTGCTGTAAAGATACCTGAAAAGGTGGAAGCGACTTTGGAACTGCGTAGCAGGCAGAGGTTGGAATAGTTTGGAAGGCTCAGAAGAAGATAGGAAAATGTGGGAATGTTTGGAACTTCCTAGAGACTTGGAGGGCTCAGAAGATAGGAAGATTTGGGAAAGTTTGGAACTTCCTAGAGACCTGTTGAATGGCTTTGACCAAAATGCTGATAGTGATATGGACACTAAAGTCCAGGCTGTGGTGGTCTTAGATGGAGATGAGGAACTTGTTGGGAACTAAAGGTGATGCTTGTTATGTTTTAGCAAACAAACCAGTGGAATTTTGCCCCTGCCCTAGAGATCTGTGAAACTTTGAACTTGAGAGAGATAATTTAGGGTGCCTGGTAGAAGAAATTTCTAAGCGGCAAAGCATTCAAGAGGAAGTAGAGCATAAAAGTTTGGAAAATTTGCAGCCTGGTGATGCAATAGAAAAGAAAAACCAATTTTTCTGGGAAGAAATTCAAGCCTGCTGCATAAATTTGCATAAGTAACAAGGAGCTGAATGTTAATCACCAAGACAATAGGGAAAATATCTCCAGGACATGTTAGAGGCCTTTGCTACAGGCCCTCCTATAACAGACTTCAAGGCCTAGGAGGAAAACATGGTTTTGTGGGCTGGGTCGGGGCTCCTCTGTTGTATGCAGCCTAGGGATCTGGTGACCTGCTTCCCAGCTTCTCCAGTCCTGGCTAAAAGGGGCCAATGTACAGCTCAGGCTGTGGCTTTGGGGGATGAAAGCCCCAATCTTGACAGCTTCCACATGACATTGAGCGTGTGGATACAGAGAAGTCAAGAATATAGGTTTTGGAACCTCTGCTTAGATTTCAGAGGATGTATGGAAACACGTGAATGTCCAGGCAAAAGTTTACTGTAGAGGCAGAGCCCTCATGAAGAACCTCTGCTAAGGCAATGTGGAAAGGAAATGAGGGATGGGAACCCCCACACAGTCTCCACTGGGGGACTGCCTAGTGGAGTTGGGAGAAGAGGTCCACCATCCCTTAGACCACACAATGGTAGATCCACCAACAGTTTTCATGGTGCACCTGGAAAAGTCACAGACACTCAACACCAAGCCATGAAAGCAACCGGGACGGGAGCTGTGCCATGCAAAGTTACAGGGGTGGAGCTACCCACGGCTGTGGGAGCCCACCTCTTGCATCAGTGTGCCCTGGATGTGAAACATGGAGTCGAAGGAGATCATTTTGGAACTTTATTGTTTAATGACTGCCCTATTGGATTTCAGACTTGTATGGGGCCTCTAGTCCCTTTGTTTTGGCCAATTTCCCCCATTTGGAACAGGTATATGTACCCGATGCCTATACCCCCACTGTATCTAGAAAGTAGCTAACTTGCCTTTGATTTTATGGGCTCACAGGTGGAAGGAACTTGCCTTGTCTCAGATGAGACTTTGGACTATGGACTTTTGTGTTATTACTGAAATGAGTAAAGACTTTGGGCGACTGTTGGGAAGGCATGATTGGTTTTGAAATGTGAGGACATGAGATTTGAGAGGGGCTGGGGTGGAATGATATAGTTTGGCTGTGTCCACACCCAAAACTTACTTTGAATTTTAGCTCCCATAATTCCCACATGTTGTGGGATGGACCTGGTCAGAGATAATTGAATCATGGAGATGGGTCTTTCCAGTGTTGTTCTCATGATAGTGAATAAGTCTTACGAGATCTGATGGTTTTATAATGGGGAGTTCCCCTACACAAGTTCTCTCTTGTCTGCCACCATGTAAGATGTGACTTTGCTCCTTCTTGCTTTCCGCCATGATTGTGAGGCCTCCCCAGCCATGTGGAACTGTGAGTCAACTAAACCTCTTTTCTTTATAAATTATCCAGTCTCTGGTATGTCTTTATTAGCAACATGAGAACAGACTAATACAATCGCCAATGAAACAAATCATGAGAACAAAAGCACAGAGGTTAGGGACGTCAGCTTGTAAATGGCAGAAGCAACAGTTCAGTTTGGATAAAATCTAGGGTATGTGAAGGAAATGTGTAAGTTCATAGACATAAAATGTAATACAGAGCTACTCAAAGAGAAAGTTGAGTTTTAGCAGAAAGATGACAATAAAAAGCAAATATTTTATATGTAAATGGTCAAGAAATATGTGATTCTGGCAATTTCTAACTGCTCTAAATATTTTATTAATTTACTAAGATCCTGGCTTCCATTAATACTCCCTCACACCCAGGAATACCTAGTAGACTTTTAATATGATCTATCATGTGATCTTCTGTTTCAATGTTTCCAAGAGCTTTTCAATGTATGTTTTCTTAACACTGTAATCCTGATTGTGATTTTCCTCATGTTCAGAATGATTACATTTTCCTTCACCTTTGAGTCAGGTATTAAACAGGCATAGCTGTCTCATGCTAACCCCAGCATGGACCTCTTGGTTTAGCTATTTTATCTCAATCACTTCCTGTAGGAGAATATTTACATAACCAAATTCCACTTCCCCATTTCCTTCCACTCCATTTCTGTAGTTATTTTCTTCTTGTCACTATGCTATTTGATGTTTTAGCAAAGCTGGATTATCTAAAACTGCATTCTTTGTGTGTACCCCTGACAGAAAGAGAGGCCCCTTCTTAGTCTCTGATTATTTCTTGGCTGAAAGACTGAAGCAGAAAATATCATTAGTGAGGAGTCACATCAGATTCCTGGGACATTTGTATGTTCTTTATGGATGCCAGCAGAGTTGACTCTATCAGCATGTGCAAATGGGAAGGATGACACTGATGCATTATTTGTCAAAAACTGAAAAGGCATTTTGGTTTTCTAAATTTTTAGAGAGAACTTGGTGATTTCTTTTTTCCAGTTCTCTTTAAGCAGGCTAGGCAGTACTTACGGGCACTTTTTGCTTTCAGCATTTTTATAACCCAGGTATAATGCAATGGAGTCACTGTGCTACATCAGGGCAACAGCAGTAGATAACAGCATAAAAAATAAAGATTGTGATTTTAAAAGAACTACTTAGATACATTTCTGGCAAGTTTCACCAGAAACTGTTAATCATGGTGACTCTGGGTAGTGGAGATTGAAGAGACTTTTAGTTTTTATTTACATTTTTCTGCAGCAGTTGAATTATTTTAAAAATAAAAGTACACATTTCTTTTATGGAAAATAGGAGCCTTACTATCTGGCTGTGGCCTCATGTGCAGGTTTATTTATTTGGTATTCAAAACTCTCTAGAATGCAGCCCTATCTTCCCTTTCTGGCAATGCTTCCCTTCACTTTTACCTATACACTGCTAGTCTTGTTAGTCTCTACATTGTACCACCCACATGGCACATTCACCCTACCTTTTTTTACATGGCTATGCCCTCTGACTGGCTTTCGACCTTTAGAAATTTGATCCTTTTTTCTAGGCCTGCCACAGAAGCTGCATCTTCCAAGCAACCTTATGAGAGTTTTTTAGTCCACCACTCCCCCTCTATCTGTTCTGTGCTAATGTTGCAAATGCAGCCACATTGATTGTAGTTCACAGTTGTATCTAATTGTTTCCCATATTAATATTTTCTGACTAGTTACAGGAGCCAAATTCTTGTTCTGCCAAAGCCTAGTGTGATTCTGGGCATGTAGCAATCTCGCTGGGTGTGTTTCCTCACCTAGAAAATGAGGGATGTTGGGAGATCTCCTAAGTGTGTTCTATTTCTAACAAACTAGGGTTTTCATATTTGTGAAAGAGACTTTAAAAATTCCAAAGCACTGTACAGTAAAATTTGTATTAGAATTATGCTTTTTCTATTTCCTGCAGCTCTTACGTTACCAAGTAAAATACCTGTATCTCTGACAAACTGTTTGTACAAAGTGTCTTAAGGTTTAATAATAATTCTTTTTGGTTTGAGCTAAAGTCCAACTTTCCACAAAAGGAAGTATATGTTTCACATATTAGGGACACAGATTTGAACATGTTTCTTCTATTGACAGCTTTGCCTTTCATTTTTGAGCTAACAATCACTTGAACGCATTTTGATTAATGTAGAATTTGCATTAATGATCCATTTAAATGTTCTTTTTACATCAAACCTGACAATTTAGAAATGTCCTAGTATCATATATTGGCAATCTTTCCTGAAGAAATTATGTCCTCAGAAATGACAGATAATATTACTGTCCCCATGCATTATCCATGGGAATAACAACATCATCATCATCAACAACAAAGCTAACACTTCCATAGCACTTACTTTGCACTAGGTACTATTCTAAGTTCTTACATATATTAATTCATTCAGTTTCCTCAACAACACTGTAAAGTAAGCATTTCCCCTTCCATTTCATGGATGAAAAAAAAAACAAAGTTCAGAAAGGCTAAATAATGTGTCAAGAGGTCATACAGCTGGTAAATTGCAGTGATGGGACTTCATCTCAGGAAATCTGTCTTCATATTCATATTCTCTGCTCTAAGCTATTAAGTTAAACTGCTTTCAACTCTGCTCTCAAATTTCCTATCTAAAAGTAGGAAGATTAAATTAGTCAGAGATTGCAAACTGATCACCCATGGGCTCGATGTGGCCTACAGATATGTTTTGATTTGTCTGTACTTATCTTAAAGTTGAATAAAAATCAGGGGATTCCACAAAACAATCCATATTTACAATTTGGGAAATCTGGCCATACTATGCCCACGTTCCCACATGGCAAGAGCCAACAGGAACTTAGTATATACCGGTTTCTTCCTTTAGCTGGGGAAAAACTCTAGTTTTCTATGGTTCTACCACTCCCTAGTTGCACTGAAACTATCTGCTTTACTCTTTTGCTTTCTCTACCTGGTTCCTTGTATACATTTGAGCCGGAGCTCTAATATCCCTGATATATAATCTTTACAGTCTCTTTTAGCTTGAACATTTAATGTTTCTATGTGTAGTAAAAACTTACTGTAGTTGCTACTGATACACATAATCGCACAGATGACCCTTTAAGAGATAATGTCAAATGAAAACAGCCAGAAACAAAAGAGTAAATGTTACCATTTATATGAAGTTCAAGAACAGTCAAAGCCTGACAAAACAAGCAATGGGGAAAGGACTCTGTATTTAACAAACGGTGCTGAGATAACTGGCTAACAATATGCAGAAGACTGAAGTCAGAACCTTATATTTCAGCATATACAAAAATTAACTCAAAATAGATCAAATATTTAAATGTATGGCCTCCAACTATAAAAATCCCAGAAGACAATTTAGTAAAAACTCTTCTTGATGTTGGCCTTGGAAAATAATTTTTGGCTAAGTAACGAAAAGCAATTGCAACAAAAACAAAGACAGACAAGCAGAACCTAATTAAACTAAAAAGCTTCTTCAAAGCAAGTAAATTATCAACAGAATAAACAGAGAACCGAGAGAATTGGAGAAAATATTCACAAACTATGCATCTGACAAAGGCATATCTGGAATCTACAGGGAACTTAAGCAAATCAAGCAGCACAAAACAAATAACCCCATTAAAAACAGGCAAAGGACATGAACACAAGCTTCTCAAAAGAAGACATACAAGTGACCTACACACATATGAAAAAATGCTCAGCATCACTGACCATAAGAGAAATGTAAATAAAAACCACAGTGAGATACCATCTCATACCTGGCAGAATGGCTATTATTAAAAAGTCAAAAAACAACAGATGCTAGCGAGACTGTGGAGAAAAGGAAATACTTATATACAATTGATGGGAATGTAAATTAGTCCAGCCACTGTGGAAAACAGTTTGACAATTTCTTAAATACTTAAAACAGAGCTACCATTTGACCTAGCAGTCTCATTACTGGGTGTACCCAAAGGAAAATAGATCGTTATACTAAAAAGACAAATGGACTTGTATGTTCATTGCTGTGCTATTCACAATAGCAGAGACATGTAACCAACCCGGTGCCCATCAATGGTAGATTGGATAAGGAAAATGTTGTACATATACACCATGGAATACTATGCAGCCATAAATCGAATGGAATTCTGTCCTTTATGGCAATATGGATGGAGCTAGCTGGAGTCCATAATCTTAAGTAAATTAAGGCAGTAGCAGAAAACCAAATATCTCATGTTCTCACTTATAAGTAGGAGTTAAACATTGAGCACACATGATCATAGAAATGGGAACAATACACACTGTAGACCAATAGAGGCTAAAGGGCAAGAAGGGTGTGACGTGTGGGATGAAAAACTACCTGTTGGGTATATGATCGCTATTTGGGTAATGGGATCCATACTCCAAACTTCAACATCACGTATTACTTTGATGGAACAAAACAGCACATGCATAAAATAAAATAAAAGCTGACATTGGAAAAAAAAAAAAAAAAAGAACAGGAAGATCCAATCAATAGTGCTGCAAATCTGAATAGTAGTTACTTCTGGGGATGAGGGAATACTGACTGGGAATGAGCAGAAGAAACTTTTCTCAGTGTGGGTGACAGAAATAATCTATATATTGATCTGAGTGGCAGTCACATAGGTATATACATATCTTAAAAGTCACTGAAGATTTGTGCATTGTACCGTATGTGAACTGCACATTGCATTTTGAGCAAGATACTTAAAAAGCAATGGTGTCCAGGGGTTTCCAAATGCTAGTCCTCAAAGGGTGGCATTAGAATAATCTGAGATATTTTCTTTAAAGCAAATTCCCAGGACGAAGGTAAGACATACTGATTCAGAATCTCTGGAGGTAGGGCCTTGAGAGTGTATGTATTTTAACAAGTTGGCTGGTCTAGCTGACTCAATAACACTTGTCACGACTCTCTTGAATACCTTTGGAGAAGTGTAAGCAAATGTCTTATTTGCTCCTCAGAACAACACATGAGATAGGTATCATTATTTCTATTATACATGGAAGTGAACTGAGTCTTAGGACAATCAAGGAACTTAGCCTCAGTGATAAAACTAGCAAAAGATGGATACAGATTTAGAGAGAGCCCCACTTGACTTCAAAGACCAGGTATTTCCATGACAGTCCATTGCCTTCTAAAAACAGTCATTGTGGGCAAAGTGTTATCCCTACTTGTTGATTAAAGATGTCTAGAATCAGAGTCCTGAAACAGCATGTCTTATATAACTTAGCAGAGTTTGCTTTTTAAGTGTCTTGCTCAAAATGCAATGCACAATTCACAAAGGAGAGTTTGAACCCAAGTCTATTAATATATCCAGGACCTGTTTCTCTGATGCCTTCAGGGTCCCTCATTTTGCTTATTTTTTCCCCCAAAAAAGAGATGGTTTTTTACAAGTGGAGTTCCGCTTGAGATCTGTTTGCAAAATATCTTGAAGCCTGACCGCACAAAACACGACAATTTCTAAGGTTACAATATAGAATGGCTTTTTCACTGCATTTTGTACCTTGAAAAACCCTGTAATCAGACAATGTTCATTAAGGGCGGAGTGAAAATGAATAATGCAATTTCAATATTTCCAAAATTCTAACATTTACAGAATAACTAAAACTTGTTTGATTCTAATTTTTTTCAAAGATAAAATCAACTCTGTTAGTATATTTGTCTACTTTAGAAGGAATTTGTGGGTCTTCAGATGTCTATCCTGTCTCCCAAACTGTTACCTTTGCCTCAGTTCCACTGTCTGAAATTTGCCATTTTATATTTAATATCTCTCTTTCACTAAGGAAATATATTCTTTTGCATTAAACATTGTCTCTGTCTGGGGTTGAATAGTGCCTTCTTGAAATTCATGTCCATCTGGAGCCTCAGAATGTGACTTTACTTGGAATAAGGTCTTTGAAGATATAATTAGTTAAGGTAAGGCCATACTGGATTAAGATGGGCCCTACGTTCAAAGACTGGTATCCTTATAGGAAGACCATGTGAAGACAAAGAGACACACACAGAGAAGATGCCCATGTGAAGATGAAGGCAGAGATTAGAGTGATGCATTGACAAGCCAAGAAATTCCAGAGCCATGAGAAGCTAGAAGAGGGAAAAAATTCCTTTCCTAGAGCTTTCAGAGGAAACATGGTCCTGCTGACACCTTGATTGTACACTTTCAGTTTCCAGAACTTTGAGAGAATACATTTCTGTTTTTGAAGCTACATATTTTGTGGTAATTTGTTATGGCATCCCTAGGAAATTGATATAGCCTCTTATATCAAGTCCTTGAAGACAGGTGCCTGGGTGGGGCATTCTATGAAGTCACTGACACTTCAGTGGGAAAGTACTGTGTTAACAGGTAGGAATCACTAGGAGGGGTAAAAGGCCTTTGAACAGGAAACAAGGAAGGGGAGAGGAAAGATGATCATATTTTGCTTATTGCACAATTGAAGACCAGTCCTGTTGAGAGTAATCACCAAAGACTCTGTCAAATGCCTGGACCCAGGCCAGCTTTCTGCCCTATACCAATATGGAGTCAATAGTGAGCGGCTGTTGCCCTAGCTAAGTGCTCAGGAACTAGGAGTTGAAAACAACTTGCACACCTTGTAGACAAGAGCCCTTGTCTTGTCTTGGCCAGTCTTTTCCCTCTTCAGAAATCATCACTTGTAAGTGTCTTGTTCTCAGGGTAATTTACATGCTTACAAAGGGTTTGGCAGGCAGGATAAAACTCTCTATGTGGCCCCTGTTCCTCTATCTCAATTAGAATTGGGATATTTGCTATTATCTTTTTTAAATTGCTATTTGTATTTGTTTGTTTGTCTTTGTTGTTTGCCTTTTGGAACATTCATCTATCTATTTGTTTTCCTACCCATCCCCTGCTCCCCTCCATTGCAATTTTTGGCAATGCTTCTCTAGACTTGACTAGATTTGGTTTTGTTTTCTGCATTAGGTGATGTTTCATTTTGACCCACCACCCAGGGGAGTGGGGATGACCAGGGGTCTTAGGCTCTACTTTACTTTTTGCTGATTAGGCCAGAGCAGGGTGGCTGTTTCTAATTCATTTTACAGTTGGTATAACTTATCTCCCTGGGAAAGTCCTCTCATTTGTTTACATTTTCACATCTCAAGCACTTCTATCTTGTCTGAGCATCAGGGTAGGTGGGTGGCCATCACAAATACAGACTTGTCACAAGTACAGATACATCTGATTGCATTATATCCAATTTTGCAGGTTGCAATTTTGCTACCCCTGTCTTCATAGTGGACCTTCACTAACCTGGAACATTGTTTCCAAGGTAGATGTGAAAAATGAATGTAGAGACCTGCCACGTAAGATAGTTGTTGGTATGACATGAAGAGACTATCAAAGATTCCTTTTCTTATCTCTGCACCAAAGAAAACAAAAGCTGCTTGGTTTTCTTGACAAGAAATGGTTGACATGACAGTAGCATTCAATTACATGCTCAGGTAGGCCTCAACGGTTTTGTTCTTCGTTCCACACAATGTCTGTGAAACAATAATTTATAATGGTGATTGAAGAGCATGAACTAGCATATATTGCTTTCCTTGTTTACATTATGGTTCCTAAAGCCATGCTTTTCTGGAAGGAAGAATGAGAAATTTACTGGTTTAGGAGTCAAGAAACATGCTTTTTGCTAGCAACAAATCTCCCACTATTAATTTAACCTCCTATAGTATCCTGTAATATGCTTTAAAAGGAATCACCAGTATTAGTTTCTCTTTTCCAATTTGGTCTGACAAAGCCCAGGCCTGAAGTCTTTGGAGAAAGGAAAGTTTAATGGGCATAGTACTGGTCTCTAAATCAAAAGATCTCCATTTCAGAGGAGCACGTGATTCACAGATGTTATTTTCTTTCTAACATTTTCACTATCAGACATTACACTAAATATTTATTTGTTTTGTTTAAATTCATAGAATGTAACCTCATTAGGCAAAAAAAAAAAAAAAAAAAAAAAAAAAAAAAAAGCCTTGTTCTCCATGGTTTCTTTAGTGCTTACAATGGTGCCTGGAACTGGGGCTCAGTAAAAATCTGTAAAACGAGTGAATGAATGAGTGAATGACTTTGGGAAGCTGTAAGGGTTATCTAACCCACTTTCATACTAACATCCTCTCCAACATCCCTGACAAACAAACACTCATCCAATCTAGACTTAAGTCTCTCCAGGAACAGAGAACTTAACATTTACTCAGACAGCTCATTTTACTATCGCCAGAGAGTTCTTCCTTGTGTTGACTTCAAATCTGCCTTATGACAATTTTCTCCTTAGTCTTTATCCTGCTCTTTACAACCATACGAAATAAGTACTAATTTTTCAGTACAATGGGCCTTCAAATTTATAAAAATTGCACTGATATTCTCCTTAAGTCTTCTTCATCTTCAGGTGAAATACTTTTTAAGTGTTTCTCATGTGATAAGATTTAGACTACCCCTCATCATCCTGGCATCCTGGTACCCTTCTGTGACCACCTATTTCTGTCCCAATACTACAGTCTGGCATGTGTGTGATGTATTACAGCTAGTGTCTCCTTGATGGATGAAAATCCATACATACACACACATACTTTGGAATGTGGGTGATATGTATATATTCTTTATCGGTTTGGCTGGAGAATCAGTGGGGTCATAGTTAATGCTATTGGTACTGACAATAAATCCTTATAATTAGACTTCTAAGTCAGTGCCTTAGCAGGATGAGAAGGCCAAATGCAAACCCCCCTTAGTACATTGTTTCATTATGGCAAGACACAGACTCAAACATGTAACAATACATTGTGTTCCATTTCGAAACTTTTAATTAAAAAAAAAAAAAAACTGAGGGGCGGAGCAAGATGGCCGAATAGGAAGAGCTCCAGTCTCCAACTCCCAGCGCGAGTGACACAGAAGACCAGTGATTTCTGCATTTTCAACTGAGGTACTGGGTTCATCTCACTAGGGAGTGCCTGACAATCAGTGCTGGTCAGCTGCTGCAGCCCGACCAGCAAGAGCTGAAGCAGGGCGAGGCATCACCTCACCTGGGAAGCGCAAGGGGAAAGGGAATCCCTTTTCCTAGCCAGGGGAACTGAGACACACAACACCTGGAAAGTTGGGTAACTCCCACCCCAACTGCACTTTAAGCAAACAGGCACACCAGGAGATTATATCCCACACCTGGCCGGGAGGGTCCCACGCCCATGGAGCCTCCCTCATTGCTAGTACAGCAGTCTGCCATCAAACCGCAAGGCAGCAGTGAGGCTGGGGAAGGGGCGCCCGCCATTGCTGAGGCTTAAGTAGGTAAACAAAGCCTCTGGGAAGCTCGAACTGAGTGGAGCTCACAGCAGCTCAAGGAAACCTGCCTGTCTCTGTAGACTCCAACTCTGGGGACAGGGCACAGCTAAGCAACAACTAAAGCAGCAGAAACCTCTGCAGATGCAAACGACTCTGTCTGACAGCTTTGAAGAGAGCAGTGGATCTCCCAACACGGAGGTTGAGATCTGAGAAGGGACAGACTGCCTGCTCAAGTGGGTCCCTGACCCCTGAGTAGCCTAACTGGGAGACATCCCCCACTAGGGGCAGTCTGACACCCCACACCTCACAGGGTGGAGTACACCCCTGAGAGGAAGCCTCCAAAGCAAGAATCAGACAGGTACACTCGCTGTTCAGCAATATTCTATCTTCTGCAACCTCTGCTGCTGACACCCAGGCAAACAGGGTCTGAAGTAGACCTCAAGCAATCTCCAACAGACCTACAGCTGAGGGTCCTGACTGGTAGAAGGAAAACTATCAAACAGGAAGGACACCTACACCAAAACCCCATCAGTACGTCACCATCATCATCAAAGACCAGAGGCAGATGAAACCACAAAGATGGGGAAAAAGCAGGGCAGAAAAGCTGGAAATTCAAAAAATAAGAGTGCATCTCCCCCGGCAAAGGAGCGCAGCTCATCGCCAGCAACGGATCAAAGCTGGACGGAGAATGACTTTGACGAGATGAGAGAAGAAGGCTTCAGTCCATCAAACTTCTCAGAGCTAAAGGAGGAATTATGTACCCAGCGCAAAGAAACTAAAAATCTTGAAAAAAAAGTGGAAGAATTGATGGCTAGAGTAATGAATGCAGAGAAGGTCATAAACGAAATGAAAGAGATGAAAACCATGACACGAGAAATACGTGACAAATGCACAAGCTTCAGTAACCGACTCGATCAACTGGAAGAAAGAGTATCAGTGATTGAGGATCAAATGAATGAAATGAAGCGAGAAGAGAAACCAAAAGAAAAAAGAAGAAAAAGAAATGAACAAAGCCTGCAAGAAGTATGGGATTATGTAAAAAGACCAAATCTACGTCTGATTGGGGTGCCTGAAAGTGAGGGGGAAAATGGAACCCAGTTGGAAAACACTCTTCAGGATATCATCCAGGAGAACTTCCCCAACCTAGTAGGGCAGGCCAACATTCAAATCCAGGAAATACAGAGAACGCCACAAAGATACTCCTCAAGAAGAGCAACTCCAAGACACATAAATGCCAGATTAACCAAAATTGAAATGAAGGAAAAAATCTTAAGGGCAGCCAGAGAGAAAGGTCGGGTTACCCACAAAGGGAAGCCCATCAGACTAACAGCAGATCTCTCAGCAGAAACTCTCCAAGCCAGAAGAGAGTGGGGGCCAATATTCAACATTCTTAAAGAAAATAATTTTAAACCCAGAATTTCATATCCAGCCGAACTAAGTTTCATAAGTGAAGGAGAAATAAAATCCTTTACAGATAAGCAAATGCTTAGAGATTTTGTCACCACTAGGCCTGCCTTACAAGAGACCCTGAAGGAAGCACTCAACATGGAAAGGAACAACCGGTACCAGCCATTGCAAAAACATGCCAAAATGTAAAGACCATCGAGGCTAGGAAGAAACTGCATCAACTAACGAGCAAATTAACCAGTTAATATCATAATGGCAGGCTCAAGTTCACACATAACAATCTTAACCTTAAATGTAAATGGACTAAATGCTCCAATTAAAAGACGCAGAATGGCAAACTGGATAAAGAGTCAAGACCCATCAGTCTGTTGTATTCAGGAGACCCATCTCACACGCAGAGACATACATAGGCTCAAAATAAAAGGATGGAGGAAGATTTACCAAGCAAATGGAGAACAAAAAAAAGCAGGGGTTGCAATACTAGTCTCTGATAAAACAGACTTTAAACCATCAAAGATCAAAAGAGACAAAGAAGGCCATTACATAACGGTAAAAGGATCAATTCAACAGGAAGAGCTAACTATTCTAAATATATATGCACCCAATACAGGAGCACCCAGATTCATCAAGCAAGTCCTTAGAGACTTACAAAGAGACTTAGACTCCCATACAATAATAATGGGAGACTTCAACACTCCACTGTCGACATTAGACAGATCAACGAGACAGAAAGTTAACAAGGATATCCAGGAATTGAACTCATCTCTGCAGCAAGCAGACCTAATAGACATCTATAGAACTCTCCACCCCAAATCAACAGCATATACATTCTTCTCAGCACCACATTGCACTTATTCCAAAATTGACCACATAATTGGAAGTAAAGCACTCCTCAGCAAATGTACAAGAACAGAAATTAAAACAAACTGTCTCTCAGACCACAGTGCAATCAAACTAGAACTCAGGACTAAGAAACTCAATCAAAACCGCTCAACTACATGGAAACTGAACAACCTGCTCCTGAATGACTACTGGATACATAAGGAAATGAAGGCAGAAATAAAGATGTTCTTTGAAACCAATGAGAACAAAGATACAACATACCAGAATCTCTGGGACACATTTAAAGCAGTGTGTAGAGGGAAATTTATAGCACTAAATGCCCACAAGAGAAAGCAGGAAAGATCTAAAATTGACACTCTAACCTCACAATTAAAAGAACTAGAGAAGAAGAGCAAACACATTCGAAAGCTAGCAGAAGGCAAGAAATAACTAAGAGCAGAACTGAAGGAGATAGAGACACAAAAAACCCTGCAAAAAATCAATGAATCCAGGAGTTGGTTTTTTGAAAAGATCAACCAAATTGACAGACCACTAGCAAGACTAATGAAGAAGAAAAGAGAGAAGAATCAAATAGACTAATAAAAAATGATAAAGGGGATATCACCACTGACACCAAGAAATACAAACCACCATCAGAGAATTCTTTTTTTTTTTTTTTTTTTTTTTTTTTTTTTTTTAGACGGAGTCTTGCTCTGTCGCCAAGACTGGAGTGCAGTGGCCGGATCTCGGCTCACTGCAAGCTCCGCCTCCCGGGTTTAAGCCATTCTCCTATCTCAGCCTCCCGAGTAGCTGGGACTACAGGCACCCGCCACCTCGCCCGGCTATTTTTTTGTATTTTTTACTAGAGACGGGGTTTCACCGGGTTAGCCAGGATGGTCTCGATCTCCTGACCTCGTGATCCGCCCATCTCGGCCTCCCAAAGTGCTGGGATTACAGGCTTGAGCCACCGCGCCCGGCCTACCATCAGAGAATTCTATAAACACCTCTACGCAAATAAACTAGAAAATCTAGAAGAAATGGATAATTTCCTGGACACTTACACTCTTCCAAGACTAAACCAGGAAGAAGTTGGATCCCTGAATAGACCAAGAGCAGGCTCTGAAATTGAGGCAATAATTAATAGCCTACTAACCAAAAAAAGTCCAGGACCAGATGGATTCAGAGCTGAATTCTCCCAGAGGTACAAGGAGGAGCTGGTACCATTCCTTCTGAAACTATTCCAATCAATAGAAAAAGAGGGAATCCTCCCGAACTCATTTTATGAAGCCAATGTCATCCTGATACCAAAGCGTGGCAGAGACACAACAAAAAAAGAGAAATTTAGACCAATATCCCTGATGAACATCGATGCAAAAATCCTCAATAAAATACTGGCAAACCGGATTCAGCAGCACATCCAAAAGCTTATCCACCATGATCAAGTGGGCTTCATCCCTGGGATGCAAGGTTGGTTCAACATTCGCAAATCAATAAACATAATCCAGCATATAAACAGAACCAAAGACAAGAACCACATGATTATCTCAATAGATGCAGAAAAGGCTTTTGACAAAATTCAACAGCCCTTCATGCTAAAAACGCTCAATAAATTCGGTATTGATGGAACATACCTCAAAATAAGAACTATTTATGACAAACCCACAGCCAGTATCATACTGAATGGGCAAAAACTGGAAAAATTCCCTTTGAAAACTGGCACAAGACAGGGATGCCCTCTCTCACCACTCCTATTCAACACAGTGTTGGAAGTTCCGGCTAGGGCAATCAGGCAAGAGAAAGAAATCAAGGGTATTCAGTTAGGAAAAGAAGAAGTGAAATTGTCCCTGTTTGCAGATGACATGATTGTATATTTAGAAAACCCCATTGTCTCAGCCCAAAATCTCCTTAGGCTGATAAGCAACTTCAGCAAAGTCTCAGGATACAAAATTAATGTGCAAAAATCACAAGCATTCTTATACACCAGTAACAGACAAACAGAGAGCCAAATCAGGAATGAACTTCCATTCACAATTGCTTCAAAGAGAATAAAATACCTAGGAATCCAACTTACAAGGGATGTCAAGGACCTCTTCAAGGAGAACTACAAACCACTGCTCACTGAAATCAAAGAGGACACAAACAAATGGAAGAACATACCATGCTCATGGATAGGAAGAATCAATATCGTGAAAATGGCCATACTGCCCAAGGTTATTTATAGATTCAATGCCATCCCCATCAAGCTACCAATGAGTTTCTTCACAGAATTGGAAAGAACTGCTTTAAAGTTCATATGGAACCAAAAAAGAGCCCACATCTCCAAGACAATCCTAAGTCAAAAGAACAAAGCTGGAGGCCTCACGCTACCTGACTTCAAACTATACTACAAGGCTACAGTAACCAAAACAGCATGGTACTGGTACCAAAACAGAGATATAGACCAATGGAACAGAACAGAGTCCTCAGAAATAATACCACACATCTACAGCCATCTGATCTTTGACAAACCCGAGAGAAACAAGAAATGGGGAAAGGATTCCCTATTTAATAAATGGTGCTGGGAAAATTGGCTAGCCATAAGTAGAAAGCTGAAACTGGATCCTTTCCTTACTCCTTATACGAAAATTAATTCAAGATGGATTAGAGACTTAAATGTTAGACCTAATACCATAAAAACCCTAGAGGAAAACTCAGGTAGTACCATTCAGGACATAGGCATGGGCAAAGACTTCATGTCTAAAACACCAAAAGCAACGGCAGCAAAAGCCAAAATTGACAAATGGGATCTAATTAAACTAAAGAGCTTCTGCACAGCAAAAGAAACTACCATCAGAGTGAACAGGCAACCTACAGAATGGGAGAAAAGTTTTGCAATCTACTCATCTGACAAAGGGCTAATATCCAGAACCTACAAAGAACTCAAAAAATGTACAAGAAAAAAAACAAACAACCCCATCAAAAAGTGGGCAAAGGATATGAACAGATATTTCTCAAAAGAAGACATTCATACTGCCAACAGACACATGAAAAAATGCTCATCATCACTGGCCATCAGAGAAATGCAAATCAAAACCACAATGAGATACCATCTCACACCAGTTAGAATGGCAATCATTAAAAAGTCAGGAAACAACAGGTGCTGGAGAGGATGTGGAGAAACAGGAACACTTTTACACTGTTGGTGGGATTGTAAACTAGTTCAACCATTATGGAAAACAGTATGGCGATTCCTCAAGGATCTAGAACTAGATGTACCATATGACCCAGCCATCCCATTACTGGGTATATACCCAAAGGATTATAAATCATGCTGCTATAATGACACATGCACACGTATGTTTATTGCGGCACTATTCACAATAGCAAAGACTTGGAATCAACCCAAATGTCCATCAGTGACAGACTGGATTAAGAAAATGTGGCACATATACACCATGGAATACTATGCAGCCTTAAAAAAGGATGAGTTTGTGTCCTTTGTAGGGACATGGATGCAGCTGGAAACCATCATTCTTAGCAAACTATCACAAGAACAGAAAACCAAACACCGCATATTCTCACTTATAGATGGGAACTGAACAATGAGATCACTTGGACTCAGGAAGGGGAGCATCACACACTGGGGCCTATCATGGAGAGGGGGGAAGGGGGAGGGATTGCATTGGGAATTTTACCTGATGTAAATGACGAGTAGTTGGGTGCTGACGAGTTGATGGGTGCAGCACAGCAACATGGCACAAGTATACATATGTAACGAACCTGCACGTTATGCACATGTACCCTAGAACTTAAAGTGTAATAATAATAAAAAATAAATTTAAAAAAACTGATTAAAAACACTTTTCTCTTTCACCTTTTTTTTTCTCTCCAGTGGAACACATATACAAGGAAAGGTAGTCTGTAGGAAATCTGGAAGAAGACTTATGCTTAGAGTCTTTGCTTCGCAAACTTCTATTGTTAGAGATAACATTAATTATTTGTGTGAGTGAATACAACCGCATTGTCTAAGGTCACTTTGGATGTTTCTGAGTTTCTGAGAAAGGCAGAGAAAAAATATATTTTAGTCTGAGGCACAGATTAACTAGACATCTAGTCGTAACTTAAAACCTAGGACAATAAAAAGAGACCCTCATCAAATTTAATAAAACATTTGCACTTACTAAAAGGGAGTATGTTTAGAAACTGATACGAATTCAAATTCTCTCTCTCTCAATTAAAGTACAGTGTTTGCTTCAAATTAATATCATTTGCCAATTTGATTAGTAGGGACCCTGACAGCTCAAAAACTGATTCATGAAGTACAGTCTAAACATAACCAATAGTTAATTATTTACTATAAAATTTTAATGAGTTTAGATTAGAAATATATATGTTACTCTATTCTTTTTTTAACTTTTATTTTAAGTTAAGGGAATAAGTGCAGGTTTGTTACATAGGTACATTTGTGCTAAGGGGGCTTGTACAAATTATTTCATTATCCGGGTATTAATTCTTGAACCCATTTGTCATTTTTCCTGAACCTCTCCCTCTTCCAAACCTCCACCCTCAGAAAGGCCCCAGTGTGTGTTGTTCTCTTTTATGTGTCCATGTGTTCTCATCATTTAGCTCCTACTCATAAGTGAGAACATGTGATATTTGGTTTTCTGTTCCTGTGTTAGTTTGATAAGGATAATGGTCTCTGGCTCCATCCTTGTCCCTGCAAAAGACATGATCTCATTCCTTTTTATGGCTGCATAGTATTTCATAGTGTATGTGTACCACATTTTCTTTATACAGTCTATCATTGATGGACATTTAGGTTGATTCCATCATTGCTGTTGTATATAGTGCTGTAATGAACATATATGTGCATGTGTCTTTATAATAGAATGATTTATATTCCTCTGGTTACATACCCAGTAATGGAATTGCTGGTCAAATGGTATTTCTGTCCTTAGGTCTTTAAGAAATCACCACACTGTCTTCCACAATGACTGAATTAGTTTACACTCCCACCAACAGTGTATAAGCATTCCCTTTTCTCTACAATCTTGCCAGCATCTATTTTCTTACTTTTTAATAGTAGCCATTCTCACTGGTCTTAGATGATATCTCACTGTGGTTTCAATTTGTTTTTCGCTGATGATCAGGGATGTTGAGATTTTTTTCATGTGATTATTGGCCACATGTATGTCTTCTTTTCCAAAGTGTCTGTTCATGTCAATTGCCTACTTTATTATGGGGTGTTTTTTTCTTGTAAATTGGTTTAAATTCCTTATAGATGCTGGACATTCAATTTTTGTTGGATGCGTAATTTGCAAATATTTTCTCCCATTCTGTAGGCTGTCTGTTTACTCTGTCGATAGCGTCTTTTGCTGTGCAGAAGCTCTTTAGTTTAATTAGATTCCATTTGTCAATTTTTTCTTTTGTTGCAATTGCTTTTGGTGTCTCTGTTATGAAATCTTTTTCTGTTCATATATCCTGAAGAGTAATGTCTAGGTTGTCTTCCAGGATCTTTATAGTTTTTGGTTTTACATTTAGGTCTTGAATACATCTTGAGTTAATTTTTGTTTATGATGTAAGGAAGGGGTCCAGCTTCAATCTTCCGGATATGGCTAGCGAGTTATTTCAGCACCATTTATTGAAAATGAATTCCTTTCCCCATTGCTTTTCTCAGTTTGTTAAAGATCAGATAGTTGTAGGTGTGCACTCTTATTTCTGGGTTATCTATTGTGTCCCATTGGTTCATATGTCTATTCTTGTACCAGTACCATGCTGTTTTGATTACTGTAGCCCTGTAGTATAGGTTGAAGTTGGGTAGCATGATGCCTCCACCTTTATTCTTTTTGCTTAGGGTTGCCTTGGCTATTCGGACTCTTTGTTGGTTCCATATCAATTTTGAAATAGTTTTTTTTTTTCTTGTTTTGTGAAGAATGTCAATGGTAGTTTAATGGGAATAGCACTGAATCCATAAATTGCTTTGGGTAGTATGACCATTTTAACAATATTGATTCTTTCTATCTGTGAGCATTGAATGTGTTTCAATTTGTTTGTGTCATTTCTGATTCCTTTGAGCAGTGGTTTGTAGTTCTCCTTGAGAGACCTTTCACCTCCCTGGTTAGGTGTATTTATTTCTAGGTATTTTATTCTTTTTGTGGCAATTGCGAATAGGAGTTGGTTCCTGGTTTGGCTTTTGGCTTGACTGTTTTTGATACATAGAAATGTTAGTGACTTTTGAACAGTGATTTTGTATCCTGAGATTTTCGGAAGTTGTTTATCAGTTTAAGAAGCTTTTGGGCTGAGACTATCGGGTTTTCTAGGTATAAGATCATTTCATTTGCAAACAAGGATAGTTTGACTTTCTGTCTTGCTATTTGAATGTCCTTTATTTGTTTTGTCTGATTTTCCTGGCCAGAACTTCCAATACTATGTTGAATAGGAGTGGTAAGAGAGGGCATTTTTGTCTTGTGCCTATATTCAAGAGAAATGCTTCCAGCTATTCAGCTATTCAGCTATCCAGTATGATGTTGCCTGTTGGCTTGTCATATACAGTTGTTATTATTTTGAGGTACGTTCCTTCAATATTTATTGAGAACTTTTAAACTGAAGGAATGTTGAATATTTTTTCAAGTCTTTTCTGCATCTGTTGAGATAATCTTTTTTTTTTTTTTTTTTTGGTTTAGCTCTGTTTAATTCATGAATCACATTTATTGATTTCTTTCTGTTGAAACAACCTTGCATTCTGGGGATCAGTCCTACTTAATCGTGATGGATTAGCTTTTTGATGTGCTGCTGGATTTGGTTTGCCAGTGTATCGTTGATGATTTTGCATGAATGTTCGTCCAGCATATTGGCTGAAAGTTTTCTTTTATTGTTGTGTCTCTGTCAGGTTTTTGTATCAGGATGAGTCTGGCCTCATAGAGTGAATTAAGGAGATGTCCCTCCTTTTCAATTTTTGGAATAGTTTCTGTAGAGATGGTACCAGGTCTTCTTTGCACATCTGGTAGAATTAGCTGGGAATCCTTCTGGTCCTGGGCTTTTTTTTTTTTTTTTTGGTTGGTAGGTTATTTGTTGCTGCCTCAATTTCAGAACTTATTATTGGTCTGTTCGGGTATTCAATTTCTTTCTGTTTCAGTCATGGGATTGTGTATGTGTATTCTGCTTGCTTAAGGCCTGGATTGTAAGAGTTTTCCTTAAGCTTAAATCTTAGTTATTTTCTCACTACTTTTCTAATATACGCCGTAACTTCCTCACTATTATTATTGATTGCTTACCATTTTTCTTTAAATTCACTCTCTTTTAAAGCTTAAATATGTATGATATCCATTTTCAACATTATGTTTGTTGGCATCATGGGCTTGATATGCTCAATTTTTTAAAAAAAAATTTAAGTACTAAAATTGTCTATGAATTATCTATATTATACATTTCTAACTACACAGTCTGCCTTTTGACGGTATTCTGCAGTCTTGACTCAACTGACTATAGTCTTTATTTATACATATTCAGAAATTTAAAATTTCATTACAATATAGGTACCAGGAATTGTATCAGTGCTACCCAGTGTCAAATGTGTTTGTGGGACAGAGGGGTGAGGGAGGTGGTGATGAGACCAGATGAAGGAGTTTGTGTCTCCTCATCACTTTTCTCCCTACCCATCTTCTGCTATGCCAATTTAACAATTTTCTTCCTTCAAAACTCAGTCATCTACTATATGCATGGTAAAAAAAAATCCTTGAAAAGTTTGCAGAATTTTACCTTTTGCTCTTGAATATATTAGATTGGAATATGATAGAAGCATAATGCAAGCAGCATTAAAAAAGCAAAATGAATTTTCTTCTCACTGTTGACATGGAACTTAAGTTGTTTTAGCTTCACCGCCCAAATGACTTGGTCTGTGGAAGCTACTTTTGGCTTGCTATCCCAGCTGAAATAATAATATTCAGAGTACAGTTGAAATTGTTTGAAACTTCAGTATAGTTGAATCTCTAAAGTCCAGGTGATTAACTTTTAATTGGCCTAAGGACTTTACCCTGATCCTTCAAAACCTTTCAGTAGCTATCTCTTCTATCTTTCTTACAGTGATCATTGAACCTTTTGGTTCTCCATCTCCTGGGTCAAGAAATGGCAAAGGAGATAATGGTATTGTTATCACTCTATAGGTTTAAGTTGCAAAAGTACTTTCATCTCCAAAAAAATGTTTGTTTCTTCTTAGGCATTGTGCCCACAGATCAGAGTTTCTTGGGTAAAGTTGTATGGGTCAACTTACGAAACTTTCTTTAATCATGTCAAAGGGCCTAGAGTTTGTTTGCCCATGCTTAACTCTTCTCTTTATAAACCCAAACAAAAATACACTCTTCACTGAATCACCAGCATGAGTATTCACTGGTCTTGAATTACTATTATAAAGAATAATTCATAATTTAAAGTAAGATTTAAAGAAGCATGAAGGTTTTGGTTTTTAAAAATGACATATAGTGGCTTCCTCAAAAAACTGTTGAGACAGTTTAGAGTTATCATTATAAACCAAGGACATTCTCACAATGCACAGACAAGGTGAAGTTTATGCTTAATTAGAAAGCTGTCACTGGAACTCAAGGGTCACTTAATGTCACCTCCTGGATCATGGGTTGACATAATATGACATGTACATGTGATGTCATAACTTAGAGGAGACCTTAGGAAAAAACACAATCAAAGGTCTTTGATATGGTTTGGCTCTGTGTCCCCACCCAAATCTCATCTCAAATTGTAATCCCCATAATCTTCATGTGTCGAAGGAGAGACCTGGTGGGAGGTGATGGATCACGAGGGCACTTTCCCCTATGTTGTTCTTATAATAGTGAGTGAGTTCTCATGAGATCTGATGGTTTTATAAGTTGTGGTTTCCTCTCTCTCTCTCCCCCTCTCTCTCTGTCTCTTTCTCTTGCCTGCTGCCATGTGAGAAGTGCCTGCTTCCTCTTCTGCCATGATTGTAAGTTTCCTGAGGCTTCCCCTGCCATGTGGAACTGTGAGTCCCGTTTTCCGTTATAAATTACCCAGTCTTGTGTAGTATTCTTATAGCAGTGTAAAAACTAACCTATGCTGTCTTTATGCATTTAAATAGCTCTAGAAAACCGAGCAGTGGATCTAGAGATATCAGTTATATAGATTAGTAGTTTTCAATGTGTATCAGAATAACCTGAAGGATTTAATAAAAAAGAAATGTACGGGCTCCAGATCCAGAGATTCTGACTCTGTATGTGTAGTATGGGACCTAAGAATTTGCATATCTAAAAGTTCTCAGGTGTTCCTGATGCTGTTGTTCTGAGGGACCACACTTTGAGAAACATTGGATTAGAGTCACCTATGGTAAAGAAGTTCCATGGTATTTAGATGAAATAACATTGGCATTTCCATAAGCTATAAATTAAAACGCAAGAGTCACAGAAAAAGAGAGGGACAAACACTTATTGAACATCTATTGTGTAGGATGCACTTGCTAGATGTTTTACACGGATATCTTATTCAATTTCATTATTACTTCATTATCCCCATTTTTCAGATTAAAAAAATGGAACTCAGCAAGTTAACAAACGTTCCCAAGGTCACAAAGCTATCAGGTGGCAGAGGTGAAATTCAAACCCAGGTCTGTCTAGGTTGAAAACTTATAGTTTCTCTTCTAGATCACTTTGCTAATACTATTATTTTTAAACACACACACACACACACACACACACATATATATATATATATATATATATATATATATGTATATATATATTTGCTTCAAGATGTATTATTATATAGTATAAGTGAAGTGAAGTGAATGCTAGGACAATAAGGCTCCGGTCCTGACTCTTCCACCAATTTTATTTATTGGTCCACCAGTTTATGCACCCATTCATCACTCATCCATCCATCCATCCATCCATCCATCCATCCGTCAATCAATTAATTGATCCATTTGTTCATTCTTGAAAACATTCTTGAACATTCATAGCGCTTTAGCCTCCCATATGTGCAAATATTTTCTCTTCTTTAGGCCTCACTTCCATCATAAGTGCAATGAGAAGGTTTGACTTGATGATTTTTAAGGTTTATTTTATTCATTCATATTTATTTATTTATTTATTTATTTATTTATTTATGAGACAGGGTCTTGCTCTGTCAGCCAGCCTGGAGTGTAGTGGTACAATCATAACTCACTGCATCATCAAATCCCTAGGCTACCTCAGCCTCCTGAGTAGCTGGGTCTGTAACACCACCATGACTGGCTGAATTTTTTCTTTTGTAGAGATAGGGCCTCACTGTGTTGCCAGGGCTGGTCTTGAACTCTTGGCCTCAAGCAATTCCCCAACCTTGGCCTCCCAAAGTGTTGAGATTACAGTCATGAGCCACCGTGCCAGACCATTTTCATTCTTGAAAACCAAACAATATTCAGAGCTGCTCTTTCTTTAGCAATAAAAATATTACAAAGCTTTTCAGGCAAATAAAGTAAGTTATCTCTCATAAGAATGAATTCGGAGGAAAATCCCTATGTAGTTATGGAGGAGAATTACTTGTATATGAAAACACATCTCTCTGTTAGTACTGCAAAAATATTTCATTACTTAAAATTAGGACATAGTAGAAGACTATGGTGGTTATAGCAAAGTTATATTGAATATTTCACAAAAATATGAATAAACAATTTACAGTAAGCATAATTTACTAGATTCTAGCAACTTCAAGAGTACTTAAGCCTCAAGGGCCTTATATTTAAGAAATGGTTAGAGTCGAATAGAGAACTTATGATCATCTAGCACTTAAAAAAGTTTGAATTTTCAAGTTCTTAAGATAAATTAATATTCACTTCATCCTTTATGAAGATAACTTTTTATTTGATCTGTAATAAAATCTCCTTTGTGAACAAAACGTCAAATTACTACTTGACCCAACTATCCGATTACTGGGCATATACCCAAAGGAAAATAAATCATTTTACCAAAAAGACACTTGCATTTTCATGTTTATTGCAGTGCCATTCACAATAGCAAAGAATTGGAGTCAGCATAGGTGTCTGTCAATGGTGGATTGGATAAAGAAAATGCAGTACATATACACCATGGAGTACTATGCAACCATAAAAAGAATGAAATAATGTCTTTTGCAGCAACATGGAAGCTGGAGGAAATTACCCTAAGCAAATTATAGCAGAAACATAAAACCAAATACCCCATGTTCTCATTGATGAGTGGGAGCTAAACATTGGGTATATACAGACATAAACATTGGAACAAGAGACACTCAGGACTCTAAAAGGGGGGAGTGAGGGAGGGTAACAAGGGTTGAAAAACTACTTATTAGTTACTATATGTAGCATTTGGGTGACAGGTTCAATTGAAGCCCAAACCTCAGCATCATACAAAACACCCATGTAACAAACATGCACATGTACTCCCTGAATCCAAAACAAACAAGTTTTAAAAATAAAAAATAATAAAAATCTCTTATGCTCAAATATCTTTCTTTCTGCTTTATGCACTTTAAGAAAACTCTAGGCCGGGCACGGTGGCTCACGCCTGTAATCCCAGCCCTTTGGGAGGCCGAGGAGGGCGGATCACGAGGTCAGGAGATTGAGACCATCTTGGCTAACACAGTGAAACCCTGTCCCTAATACAAAAAATTAGCTGGGTGTGGTGGCAGGTGCCTGAAGTTCCAGCTACTTGGGAGGCTGAGGCAGGAGAATGGCATGAACACGGGAGGCGGAGCTTGCAGTGAGTGGAGATACAGTCACTGCACTCCAGCCTGGGTGGCAGAGTGAAACTCCATCTCATAAAAACAAACAAACAAACAAACAAGCAAACAAACAAAAAAACTCTGAAGAGGATCACATAGAAAAAAAAAACAAAAAATACAAGCAAACACAATACACCACCACCACCAACAACAAAACAGCGTAAATGAAAACATTTGAATGGGGATTGCAAAAAGTCAATGATGGACTTTGCAAGTGAATGCCAGATTTGTTTGGGATTGAGTTACGTCTTAAAATGATCTCATTTCTTATGAATGAGGGGTTAGGTTTGTCAGTGAAATGAATATCAACTTTTATCATATCTATATCTATAGCTGTTGCTATGGAACTTCAAAGGCTTACCAATATAAATTAGCTCAGAATTTAGATCTTTGAACTTTCTTCTATACTTATGAAAGCAACAATATTTATGAAACCTACAATGCCAATAAGCCAAAAATACCCCTTATTTGAAGCCATTTTTGTATTATGTTTGACACATATCAAGGTGTGAGATTCATTATCTGAGGCATTCCCAGAACTGGAGTGATTTGAGTATGTCTGTGAATTTCATCTCTCTTCTTTTCTAAAAACTCTTTCCCATTCTTGACACTTCCAAAAAAGGTGCAAACTAAATGTGAGATGTTAGAGAAATATATTAATGAGAGAAGAAGAAAGAGCATTGGAGAATAAATTTCAGTTGTTTTTTGATTTTGACGGAAGAGTTGTCACAAAATACACACTATCTAAAGATTCAGAAACTGTTAAGACTCTTGAGAGGTGCCTATGATTTTAACAGAATGTTAACAAGGTATTTCCAGAGAGATGTCGTTGTCATCAATTGATGACATGCCCAGATCTTGTTTGTTTCTTCTTTAAGGAGAAATTCATTTTTGTTTTTCCTTAGGGAATGTATTTCCTTTCCTGAGAAAATGCAGACCCCTGTCACAACAACATGAACTCAGGAAAAATTTTATAGCATTGGAGCTCACTTTTCAATATTCAGAGGAAGCAAAAGGAGAACAAATTTGCATTGACTCTCAAAGGGAAATGTTGACAGCATACTAAATACTTCTTCTGAAATTAAACAATAGGAGAAACACCATGTCCTTCTATTGGGTCAGTTTTGATAGAAACTATGATTTTCAATAGTTATAGGAGAGTAAAAATGTTGTGCTGCTGATTTTGGAAGAAAATGAATTGAGTTAGCTGTTCAATGGACAACAGATAACTTTGGATAGTGCTTTTCTTTGCCTTTGCTCATAGTTATCACCATATTTTACTCTGAGTTCTCAATATAGTAAAATAAAGTAGGATTATCTTATAAGCAGAATAATGAGCCTCTTTATACTTTAACTTGTTATGATTAAAAGTTGCTGCAATTATAAAACTGAAAGAACTCCCTGTAGCCAAGTGCCTTGACATAGGTTGGAAATAAAATGATGGATTTTGCCAAATATGTGGGATTTAGACTACAACTCACTAATGCTAGACCTACTATTGATTTTTGGCTCCTTAAGTAACAGGATTAACCTCATATTTTTTGCTTTCATTTAGGTTTTTAACCTCCTTTTATTCAAGTCTTTATTTGTGCAATGAGACAACAGGCTGAGACTATATGGTTTGGGTGGGCCGTTTCAACTAGGTTCAGAAGTTTGTACTCATAAAGGCATGCTCAAATTTGTCCATGAAGTTTCATAATTATTTTTACTAATGGTAAATGAAAACATCCCATGTTAAATTTGGTTTCCTTCCACGGATGTTAGCGTGGATGTCTGGATTTTAAAAAGTAGATTATTAAACTGACCATAAAGCCTCAGTTTAAAATTCAACATGGTGTGGTGGAAAGGACGTTCAACCTTAAGCAAATCCTCTAATTTTTCTGGGCCATAGTTTTCTAATTTTTTCTTTTTTTTTTTTTCAGGTTAAGTAGTAAAAATTTATTGGGAATTCCTGGGTTGGTGATTATCTCCTTCCAGCCTTGAGGGAGGGAACAACACTGTAGGAAATCACTGAGAAGTCACACAACGTCCCAACAACCCCAGTTAACACAGGGAGGAGGAAAGTAATTCCCCAGAAAAGGGGCTGGTCTTCAGTCTTTCTTAATCAAAGAAGGGTTCAGGGGACTGATGTGGGGGACCATCGCATGATACTGGGGCGGGGTAGGGCTGTGCTGGACCCCTGGCTAGCTACTCAAAAACTGGAGAAGCAGATCCACTTCCTCTGGGGATGGAGTTCTTGGTGACTAGGCTCATTTCTTACCCTTGATGAGGCTGTCACTTCCTCTGGTGAAACTTTCATCCTGTAGGTTCAGCATGATGTTGTCAGCCATGAGATAAATACGGTTCTATGATGTGGCGATCGTCTTGGAGATATTCTGGGCTGCTTGGATCTTGTGAAGTTTGATGTAGCCAGGGTTCTTGCTCAGTGCTTCTCCAAGCATCTTGGCAGCCTCGGCCTCACCCTCGGCCTGCACAGTCTTCTGCCGCTGTTCCTGCTTCGCTTTTTCTACCAAGAATTGGGCCCGCTGGACCTCCTGCTGGGCCACTTGTTTGGCTTCTACAGCAGCTGTGTACTCTCGGCTAAAGCTCAGCTCTGTGATGGCTACATCATCCAGGATGAGGCTGAAGTCCTTGGCCCTCTCTGTCAGCTCCCGGCGGATCAACAGGGATACCTGGGCCTGCTGGGTGATCAGCTGTGAGGCATTGAACTTGGCCACCACACTCTTGAGCACCTCGTTGACAATGGATGGCAGCACTCGTTCCTCGTAGTCCAGCCCTAGGCACTGGTACATGCTAGGAAGCTCTTGAGCATTGGGGTTGAGACAGCACTCTCAGGGAGATATTCACCATTTGTAGGTCTTTGGAGCCTGCAGGGGAGGAGATTTTTCGAGGTCTGGCCCGAATGTCGTAGATAATGGGGTACTGCAACCAGGGGATCCTGAAGTGAAGGCCCTCGGCCAGGATAGTGTCCTGCTGCACTCCACAGATCCGATTGAAGAAGATGGTTCTATGCCCGCCTTCCACAGTGAACACGGATTCGCGGACACCGTATGCCACAGCGCCGGCCCCCAGCAACAGCTTCAATGCCGTGCCTATGCCCCGGGGCCCCGTGGGCAGCCGTCCCGGCAAGTCCTTCAAGTTCTGGGCCATGCCTGATCTTGAGGCCGGCAGCACCGGAGGTCAGAAGTGGGTGCCGGCCCGCCTCTACCCCGCTCCAGCTTAGGTACTGCCTCTAATTTTTTCAAACACAGTAGAAACACCTCCCCAGCATCCCCCAGGGATGTTATAAGGAACAAATGAGAGAAAACGGAAATACATTTTATAAATTAGAAATTCTATTTAAGTGTAACATATTTTTTACACCATAATATTTTAAATTGTAAAAAAGTATTTTAGTTGAAGAAGTCTGTGACACAGAAAGGTTAAAGAATTTAACAAAATAACTCAGCTAGTAAGTTGGAGAGCCAGGACTAGAACCCAACTTATTTGATACTTATGCTAACGCTCTAAGAATCCAGAGTTTCATGTAAGATAATGGCCTCCAGTTCCATTCATGCTGCTGCATAAAACATTATTTTATGCTTTTTAATGGCTGAATAGTATTCCATTGTGTGCATCAACTATTTTCTTTATCCATTCATTTATTGATGGACATTTAGGTTGATTCTACATCTGGGCTATTGTGAATAGTGCTGTGATGAACATACACATAAAGATATCTTCTTGACATAATGATTTTTTTTAACTTTTATTTTAGGATCGGGGTACATGTGCAGGTTTGTTTTATGGATAAATTACATGTTATGGGAGTTTGGTGCACAGATAATTTTGTCACCCAGGGAATAAACATAATACTGATAGGTAGTATTTTCATCCTCACCCTCCACCCTCAAGTAAGCCCCAGTGTCTGTTGATCCCTTCTTTGTGTCTGTATATACTCAATGTTTCACTCTCACTTATAAGTGACAACATGTGGTCTTTCATTTTCTGTCCCTCTTTTAGTTTCTTTAGGATAATGTCTTCCAGCTTCATCCATGTTGCTGCAAATCACATGGTTTTATTCTTTTTTATGGCTGCATAGTATTCTATGTATGTGCACCACATTTTATTTACCCAGTCTACCACTGATGGGCATTTAGGTCAATTTCATGCTTTTTTACTGTTTATTTTTTTAAATAGAGAGACAGGGCCACACTTAGTTGCCCAGGCTGATCTCAAATTTCTGGGCTCAAGCAATCCTCCCAACCCAGCCTCTCAAAGTGCTGGGATTACAGGCATGAGCCACTGTGCTCGACTCCTGTGTTTTGGTATTGTGAAGAGTGCTGCAGTGATGTCTCCATTTTCCCATTCACCAGAGTTGATTATGTTTACTTTTATCCTTGGCTTGAAAGAGTCAACAGTTACCAGTGTTCTTTTATCTCCTCCATATCAAAAAAGTTGACAGATTATCAATATGTGGTATAATTATGACAAACAAGCAAGGGTATTTTTGAAAAAGCAAAGATTAGTAACCTTTGCTGAGTAATTATTATTTCTGAGGTCTTTATATGCATTGTCTCATTTTTCCTCACAATAGCCCAGTGGGTACTAGTTTTAATCCCCTTTAACAGATGAGAAAATTGAGACTCAGAGAGGATAAGTAACTTGTTGATATGGTTTGGATTTGTGTTCCAGTCCAAATCTCATGTCAAATTGTAATCCACAATGTTACAGGAGAGGCCTGGTGGGAGGTGATTGAATCATGGGTATGCGTGGATTTCCCCCTTGTTGTTCTCAAGAGAGTGAGTTCTCATGAGATCTGGTTATTTAAAAGTGTGTAGCACCTTCCCCTTCTCTCTCTTTCTCCTGCTGTGACTGTGCAAGACATGCTAGCTTCCCCTTTCACCATGACTGAAAGTTTTCTGAGGCCTCCCCACCCATGCCTCCTATACAGCCTGAGGAACCATGAGCCAATTAAAACTCTTTTCTGTGTAAGTTACTTAGTTTCAGGTATTTTTTATAACAGTGTGAAAACGGACTAATACACTTGTCCAAAGATATATAACTTATTAGTGATGGAGCTTGTATTCAAAGTCAGATCTGCCTGATCCTGTGTCCGAGATCTTACGTACAACCATGCTATCTGGAAAAAAAAAAAAAAAAAAAAAAGATAAAATTTGGTGCTGTGCCTACAAAATCTGTATTTGGGTAGTATGTTAGAAAAGAGAATAAAAAGCCTCATGAGTCAGTTTAGAAATATATTAGATGAAGTAGAAAGAGCCCAGGCTTTAGAATCAAAGAGATCTTGGTTTGAATCCCAGGTCTGTCAGTTACGAGCTGTGTGACATTAAGTCAGTCATTTAAACCCCTGAGCCTGATTGTCCTTATTTGTAAATTAGAAATAAAAATACCTCACAGAGTTGTAATAAGAATTAAATAAGATGATGAATTGTGTTTGGAAAAGAGAATATATTAAATACATGGTAACTGTTAAAATTATATTTGCTGACATTGTTATTGTTATTATTGAAGTTTTAACAGATTTGGGAGATAGGGAAAATATTAACATGAAGAATATACTTCCAGATTTCATTGTTTCATGATTCTTACCCCTGCTTAGTGTTGACTCTGCATGGAGGTGGCCTCCAGATAAATTTTATAGAGTAGTCAGTATGCTTTTCCACTTCTGAGAGAGTACTCATTTGAGTATAGGAATTTAGAAATTTTTCAACAGTTTCAAGAAGTACTAAGTTTCTACTTGTGCATGACATTGTGAGGGATGAAAAAATCATATGGTCTAGAGAGAGATAACTGTCATTCATCAATTTATATGTTATCCCATTTTATCCAATAAATTCACTTAACAGGAATTTAATGAACAACCATAATATTTAAGGTAATGTGCTAATTGTGGCTGAGGTAGAAAATAAATAGAGCAGATATACGACATCTTGGCCTTTGTTTTCATACAGTCCTATACTCCAGGTTGAAAATGAAAAGTGCCTTTATAGAGGTCTATAAATGGAAATAATGACTTCTTGCTGGGACTGAGTATAGGAGGTAGCATTTCAGCTGAATCCTCCCGATTTGGAGATAAGAGAGGGAAGAGAGCGGGTGATTTTTATTACACTTTCTAATGCTGATATAATTTTCTATTTTGAAGCATGGTATATCTTAGTGATTACAAATGCAGGTTCTGGAGCCAGATTGTCTAGGTTCAGTCCTGGCTCAGCTACTTTTACTGCTATTTATCCATTTTGTGACTTGACGTCTTCATCTGCCAAATGGGAAGATAATAACAGTGCCTTCCTTATAAGGGTTTTGTAGGATTAAACAAAACAAATACACATAAAGCATTTACACAATGCTCATCAAATTTGAGCTATTTGGGATATTATTACAAGGCCTTTGATACTGATGAAGCTGACATGCTTAATCATTCAGCCCCTTTACAGTGAAATATTTATGAATCGCTATAATTTAAGTAAGAAGGAGGAAAATACAACAGGAGGGGTAGAAGCTGAATCTTGAGACAGGAGAGAAGCTTTGCTGCTCTCTCAACAAAAGTACAGTGAAATAGTGGCAGAAAACTCACATGTGGAACCTGCCTCGTTCCTTGCTTGAAACTCAATTTATATTTTTAATCTTTATGTTAGGCTTAGATGTGCAAGTTTGTTATATAGGTAAATAATGCGCCATGGGGGTTTGGTGTACAGATTATTTTGTCACCCAGGTAATAAGTATAGTACTCGATAGGTAGTCTTCAATCCTCTCTCTCTTCCCCAACTCCACGCTTAAGTAGGCCCCAGTATCCGTTGTTTCCTTCTTTGTGTCCACATGTATGCAAAGTTTAGCTCCCACTTATAAGTGAGAACATGCAGTATATGGTTTTCCTGTGGTAGTTCACTAAGGATAATGGCCTCCAGCTCCATCCATGTTGATGCAAAGGAAATGATCTCATTGTTTCTTATGGCAGTATAATAATCCGTTGTGTATATGTACCACATTTTTTTATCCAGTCTGCTGTTGATGGATATTTAGGTTGATTCCATGACTTTGCTATTGTGAATAGTGTCACAATGAACAACATATCCATGTGTCTTTATGGTAGAATGATTCTTATACCCAATAATGGGATAGCTGGGTCAAATGGTAATTCTATTTTAAGTCTTTGAGAAATCACCAAACTGCTTTCTGCAATGGCTGAACTAACTTACACTCCCACCAGCAGTGTATAAGCTTTCTTTTTTTTCACCATATCGCCAGCATCTGTTATTTTTTGACCTTTTAATACTAGCCATTCTGAATGGTGTGAGATGATATCTCATTGTGGGTTTGATCTGCATTCATCTAATAATTAGTGATGTTGAGCATTTTTCATATGCCTTTTGGCCACATGTATGACTTATTTTGAAAAATATTTGTTTAGATATTTTGCCAACTTTTTCATGGAGTTATTTGTTTCTCATATATTTGTTTAAGTTCCTTATAGATGCTGAATATTAGATCTCTGCTGGATGCATAGTTTGCAAATATTTTATGCTATTCTGTAGGGTATCTGTTCACTCTGTTGATAGTTTATTTTGCTATGCAGAAGCTCTTTAGTTTAATCAGGTCCCATTGGTTAATTTTTGTTTTTGTTACAATTGCTCTTGGCATCTTCATCATGAAATCTTTGCCAGTTTCTATGTTCAGACTGGTATTGTCTAGGTTGTCTTTCGGGTTTTTATATATTTTAGGTTTTACATTTAAGTCTTTAATCCACCTTGAGGTGATTTTGTATATAGTGTAAGGAAGAAATCCTGTTTCAGTCATCTGCATATGGCTAGACAGTTATCCCAGAACCATTTATTGAATAGAGAGACCTTTCCCCATTGCTTGTTTTTGTCAATTTTGTTGCATGTGTGTGGCATTATTTCTTTGCTTTCTATTCTGTTCTATTTATTGGTCTATATAACTGTTTTTGTACCAGTACCATGTTGTTTTTGTTACTGTTTGCTCATAGTACAGTTTGAAGTCAGGTAATGTGCTGCCTGCACCTTTGTTATTTCTGTTTAGATCGCCTTGGCAATTCAGGCTCTTTTATGGTTCCATATGAATTTTAAAGTAGTTTTTTATAGTTCTGTGAAGAATGTCAATGTCACCTTTGATAGGAATAGAATTGAATCTGTAAATTGCTTTGGACAGTATGGGCATTTTAACAATATTGATTATTTCTATCTATGAGCATTAAATGTTTTTCCATTTGTTTGTGTCAAAATAAGAATACAGGAAGTCAAACTATCCCTGTTTTCAGATGATATTATTCTATACTTAGAAAACACCATAGCCTCCCCTCAAAAGTTCCTGGAACTGATAAACAACTTCAGCAAAGTCTCAGGATACAAAATTAATGTACAAAAATTAATAACATTTCTTTACACAAACAACATCCAAGCTGAGACCCAGATGAAGAATGCAGTCCCACTCACAGTAGCCACAACAAGAGTAAAATATCTAAGAATACAGCTAACCAAGGAGGTGAAAGATCTCTACAAAGAGAATTACAAAACATTACTCAAAGAAATCAGAGATGAAACTCAATTTAACTCCACACTTGGCACATAGTAGGTGCTCAATGAATTTTTGCTGAATGATATCATGAACAATTGAGTGCTGAGTTTTATTTTACCATTTTCTATTGAAGGGTGGAAATTGTTTAAAATTCCTAAACTTGCTCTGATCAGAGCTGTACTTCTCTCAAGTGGTTCTTAAGTCCCCGGAATATAATTGTTCAACATTCCACATTCTTTTAGCAATCATACCTCAGCAAACCTTTAAACAGTGACTGAAAAACTATAAAATTAAAATGTTTAATTTTACCTTTTTGCCATTCCATTTGTAATGCCGTCTGCAAATAATAGAACATCTAAATTTCACTTGTCAGGTTTTCCTTTTTTTTTTTTTTTTTTTTTTGAGATGGAGTTTCGCTCTTGTTGCCCAAGCTAGAGTGTAATGGCAGGATCTCGGCTCACTGCAGCCTCCACCCCCAGGTTCGAGCTATTCTCCTGCCTCAGCCTCCCGAGTAGCTGGGATTACAGGCGCGTGCCACCACACCTGGCTAATTTTTTGTATTTTTAGTAGAAATGGGGTTTCACCTTGTTAGCCAGGCTGGTCCTGAATTCCTGATCTCAGGTAATCCACCCGCCTCGGCCTACGAAAGTGCTGGGATTACAGGCTTGAGCCACCGCACCCAGCCAGGTTTTCCTTTTTTACAGTGACTGAAATGAAACATTAAAATCATACAATAATACCAGGTTTCCATCAACTATTTACTCATTCATTAGTATAGACAGCCATACCAATACCCAGTTCCATTATATCCATTTAAAGGTTTTTATTTTTAAAGAGTTCTGTTTCAGTGTCTCTGCATTTGAAGGGTTGTTCAGAAAGTTTACAAGCAGCAGCTCTGACTTCTTCTTCAAAAATGAATAAAGAAACATGGACAGTTAAGATGATATCAGGTTGGCACAATAGTAATTGTGGTTTTTGCCATTAAAAGTAATAGCAAAAACTGCAATTACTTTTGCATCAACCTCTTAATCTCAGGTCTTAATATAATATTGGTAAACAGAATTGTCCATGGACTGAACATTCCTACTTATGGTTTATTTAAAGTTTTCCCCCAGAAATAGACATATTCATGTTTAGCATTTTAGAGACTAATGCAAGGAAATGTGATTGCCATTGATTATGAAATTCTCAATGGTAAGATCCAGGTCTGGATTATTTACTCTCCCAAGTGTGTGTTACTGGAGTTCTCCTTAAAGATACTGATGAGTTACTCTTGAAAGAACAAATGCATTTAACATGTACAGCTTCACAGGAACCAATCTTAGATCTGGTAGGGTGGACGGAAGTGCAAATGGAGTGGAATGAAAAGGAACAAAAAGAACCCCGAGAAGAAAATAAAGAGTGCTGACATAAAACTTGGCTAACTGGCACCATCTAGTAGAGGATTTTCCCTGGATAGAGTAATTACTCAGGCACTGTTGAATGTAAGCATGTGAGCGGAAGAGCAGGCAGAATGAAGTGAAAGATCTAATGGCAAATATCCTCGGCAAACAAAACCAAACCTTTAGGTCTAATATAAAGTTCATTAGCCTTTCCAACATATTTTTGCTGCATGTTACCTATGAATCTATAGTGGTTTTCTGTTTGGTTCTGTTTCCAACATGGTCCAACAGTGATTAGCCTTTTATAACACTTTAACACTTTTTTCCTGATCATTTCCTCTCATCTTAAGTCCCTTTAATTCTAAGCAAGAATTAAGACTCCAGTTTTCATATGTCTTAACAAACACTGAAAATTCTTTTCTTTCTGGCTTATGAAAAACTGTTGACTTGGACAACCCTAATGTCTTCCAGCTGTGGAAACTATCCGTGTGATAAACTAAGGATGTTGTTACAAATTGAGGCTAGGGTGTCCTTCTGGAAAAACTGCTTGCTTTTATTTTGGGGAACATTAAATGACTGGGTATTTAACTTGAAATTTTTTCACATATAGGCTTATATTTTATCTTAATAGAAGAAAGATAAAGTATTGAATAATGTAGAAAACATTCCCCTATATAACATTTGTAATCTGGTTACAAATCTTGCCATTATTTCCCTCTCTTTTTATAGCTAGGGATTTATTTCCCCTCCTCTTGGGTTTTGGGGCATCTATAGGTGAGCCTTTGTACCTCCTGCTATAAAGTCAATTGGCCTAGCATATGTCTGAATCTCTCTCAACATCCCTCATTAGCTTAATATTATTTTATTCTTTGCCAAAGCTTTCTGCTTTAACAAAGATTGATGTTAACGGCTGAACTGTAATGCACCAGTTTCTATCTCTTCACTTTTTCCGGGTTGGGCCCTTGTCCAAGTCGTAAAAGCAGCACAGTTGGAGCTCAATCCAGCCTTCTCTTTCTTGTCCACAGTGCTTTCATGCTCTCCACATTGTCTTGTTCTACTATCAAGATGGACATGTTGTAAAGAATCAAATAAGTGGATGTGCATTGAGATGTAACTAAAGGGAAAGTCTTGCTGGGTTATCTCTTCTAGGATGGATTTACATTTTCTCAAAGATCTAGGTTTTAAGCCAAGAGAATGAGTTGCTAATAATATAATTTCTATTTGTGAAGGTATTTTTCCCCATGTAGGCATTGACAATTTGCTTAATCTGTGTACACAAAAGACTGTTTTCTAACTGGTGTATGCTCTACTCTTTTAATTTTTGTTTGACCATATTTCTGATATTTACTCCCAACTTGTTAGGCTTTGTTTGGCCTTTTTCAATACATTCTTTTAGAAAGTGCAGGAGAGTTCCTTACATGGCTAGATGAGTATGGAGAAGAAACGGTGCTTTAAGACTGCTTGAATTAGAATATTGATTACATCATTTACTTAACTGTGTGAGAAATAACTCAGCCTCTCTATATTGGTTTATTCATCTGCAACATATAGATAATAATAATACCAATCTCATAAGGTTGTTACAAGGATTCAGTAAAAAATTACTAAAAATGCTTAGAAAAGTGTCTGGCAAACAGTATGCTTTATATTAGGGATAATAATTATTTCTATTAAGTTCCAACCTTCCATTTTGACTTGTTTATGTAGGCACTGGAAGATAATAAGAATGAAGAACAGTAAGATTGTAGGTAGGAAGCCCCTTAGAGGGAACTGTAAATACTCCTACATACTGCCCTTTTCTCTTACTACCCAACCCCAGGCACATTCCTGTGCCTTCTATTCCTTTGCTCTTCAGAAACTTCAAACTCCTTACCTGTTTTCATGTCTTTCTTTGTCTTGAATTCCAATAACTTTATGCCACCGAATTTCTTCCTCTTCATATGCTTCTCTGCTCATTTGGCTTATCTATCATTGCTATCATTTACTATCTCCAGGATAGTTGGACATCATTGGTGACCTCTTGCCTTATCAGTTATTTTTCAATGGGAGTCCTTGGGTCAGCATCTTATAGTATTTCTGCTTAAAACATGAGAATAATTATCCTCCCATTTCTGCTATGGATTACTATTTGGCCTAGACAGTTGAAATAGATTAATGTATTGCATCATTGTTTTATCAGAAACAATAGCAGTCTTCCAATTAATTTTAGGGAAATATATTTTGAAAAAGCAGTATTGTAGACAGTGTAGACTGTCAGTAAAATGTAGTAATGCAACATAGTGGGTTTTTAGGTTGATTACAAAAAACTTACTACTCTACCAGAGCCCCATTCCTTGTGAAAGTTTTCGTGAATATTATGTGGGTCTTACTGTGGTCAGAGGTCTCTGGTGTTTTCATGAGGAAAAGCTACTTTTTATTTTATTGAAGACAAACTCATTGGTTTGTGGAAATTAGCTACTCAGCAGAAAACTAGGCTACTGCCAACAGTAAAAATCCCTAGTAAAATCACTGTGTGTGTGTGTTTGTGTGTGTGTATGTATACTTTCCTTCACACTGGAATTTCTAGAACACATCCAAAAGGGTTATATGGCAGAGTTAACCTGCTGAGGGTTATAGCTGTACATCTAGGGGTTAGGGATTCATGCCCATGTCATTTGTAACACAGATATTTGGAAATGCTGCCAAACTTTTAACTGAAGGAATGTTTAATCTATGTGGAGACACAGCTAACTTCTGACCCCTTTTCTGTGTCAATGAACAAATAAGAAATAATGTCTTCATTGGCAAAAACAGAACCATCACTAAAAGCTGGAAACCAGCAGCTGGAAAATCTGTACATGGAAAAACAAATGATATGGACAGCAAAATTAGTTACCTTGGCAGATACCAGACATGTCTCACACACATTCAAGACATACTTAATGTGAAAATTCAGCTTGTCCTAAGCAAAGCCATATGTTCACTACAAAAGACAAAGAAAGTTAGAGTGTTGCTTGTAATTGAGAAAGGATATAAAACATTTCCTCAATATTAGCAATAGCTGAATGAAAATATGTGTAATATACAAGGAAGATTAATGAAGAATAGTAAAGAAAATCAGAGTCTTTATATTTTTAACATGCTTGCCTTATGTATTTTACACCAAGGCATCAGAAAGAGGTAATGAAAATGTAGGCTTAGAAGGGGCACAGTGGCTCACACTTGTAATACCATCCCTTTGGGAGGTTGAGAACACCTGAGGTCAGGAGTATGAGACCACTCTGGCCAACATGAAATCCCATCTCTACTGATAAAGAAAAAAAAAATACAAAATTTAGCCAGGCTTGGTGGTGGGTGCCTGTAGTCTTAGTTAGTTGGGAGGCTGAGGCAGGAGAATCACTTGAAGTGGAGGGTACACTGAGCCAAGATTGCACCATTGCACTCTAGCCTGGGTGATAAGAGTGAGACTCCTTCACATATCAAAAAAAAAAAAAAAAAAAAAAGTAGGCTTAGTTTAGTCAGTGTAAAATATAACCCTTGAAAACACATTTTTGGGAGGGCGGAGCAAGATGGCCAAATAGGAAGAGCTCCAGTCTCCAACTCCCAGCGCGAGCGACACAGAAGACCGGTGATTTCTGCATTTTCAACTGAGGTACTGGGTTCATCTCACTAGGGTGTGCCGGACAATCGGTGCTGGTCAGCTGCTGCAGCCCGACCAGCGAGAGCTGAAGCAAGGCGAGGCATCGCCTCACCTGGGAAGCACAAGGGGAAAGGGAATACCTTTTCCTGGCCAGGGGAACTGAGACACACAACACCTGGAAAATCGGGTACCTCCCACCCCAATACTGCGCTTTAAGCAAACAGGCACACCTGGAGATAATATCTCACACCTGGCCGGGAGGGTACTACGCCCATGGAGCCTCCCTCATTGCTAGCACAGCAGTCTGC
This sequence comes from Macaca nemestrina, assembly GCF_043159975.1. Lineage (NCBI taxonomy): Eukaryota > Metazoa > Chordata > Mammalia > Primates > Cercopithecidae > Macaca > Macaca nemestrina. The sequence continues at coordinate 76,196,922 of NC_092145.1, read as the reverse complement.
GATCCTGCAGCAAGGCAGCAGCGAGGCTGGGGGAGGGGCGCCCGCCATTGCTGAGGCTTAAGTAAGTAAACAAAGCTGCTGGGAAGCTCGAACTGGGTGGAGCTCACAGCAGCTCAAGGAAACCTGCCTGTCTCTGTAGACTCCACCTCTGGGGACAGGGCACAGATAACTACAAAAGCAGCAGAAACCTCTGCAGACGCAAACGACTCTGTCTGACAGCTTTGAAGAGAGCAGTGGATCTCCCAACACGGAGGTTGAGATCTGTGAAGGGACAGACTGCCTGCTCAAGTGGGTCCCTGACCCCTGAGTAGCCTAACTGGGAGACATCCCCCACTAGGGGCAGTCTGACCACCCACACCTCACAGGGTGGAGTACAACCCTGAGAGGAAGCCTCCAAAGCAAGAATCAGACAGGTACACTCGCTGTTCAGCAATATTCTATCTTCTGCAGCCTCTGCTGCTGATACCCAGGCAAACAGGGTCTGGAGTGGACCTCAAGCAATCTCCAACAGACCTACAGCTGAGGGTCCTGACTGTTAGAAGGAAAACTATCAAACAGGAAAGACACCTACACCAAAACCCCATCAGTACATCACCATCATCAAAGACCAGAGGCAGATAAAACCACAAAGATGGGGAAAAAGCAGGGCAGAAAACCTGGAAATTCAAAAAATAAGAGTGCATCTCCCCCGGCAAAGGAGCGCAGCTCATCGCCAGCAACGGATCAAAGCTTGATGGAGAATGACTTCGACGAGATGAGAGAAGAAGGCTTCAGTCCATCAAACTTCTCAGAGCTAAAGGAGGAATTACGTACCCAGCGCAAAGAAACTAAAAATCTTGAAAAAAAAGTGGAAGAATTGATGGCTAGAGTAATGAATGCAGAGAAGGTCCTAAACGAAATGAAAGAGATGAAAACCATGACACGAGAAATACGTGACAAATGCAAAAGCTTCAGTAACCGACTCGATCAACTGGAAGAAAGAGTATCAGCGATTGAGGATCAAATGAATGAAATAAAGTGAGAAGAGAAACCAAAAGAAAAAAGAAGAAAAAGAAATGAACAAAGCCTGCAAGAAGTATGGGATTATGTGAAAAGACCAAATCTACGTTTTTTTTTTTGTTGTTTTTTTTTTTTTTTTTTTTTTTTTTGAGACGGAGTCTCGCTCTGTTGCCCAGACTGGAGTGCAGTGGTGCGATCTCGGCTCACTGCAAGCTCCGCCTCCCAGGTTCACGCCATTCTCTTGCCTCAGCCTCCGGAGTAGCTGGGACTACAGGCGCCCACAACCGCGCCCGGCTAATTTCTTTTAGTATTTTTAGTAGAGACGGGGTTTCACCGTGTTAGCCAGGATGGTCTCGATCTCCTGACCTCATGATCCGCCCGCCTCGGCCTCCCAAAGTGCTGGGATTACAGGCTTGAGCCACCGTGCCCGGCCCAAATCTACGTTTGATTGGGGTGCCTGAAAGTGAGGGGGAAAATGGAACCAAGTTGGAAAACACTCTTCAGGATATCATCCAGGACAACTTCCCCAACCTAGTAGGGCAGGCCAACATTCAAATCCAGGAAATACAGAGAACGCCACAAAGATACTCCTCAAGAAGAGCAACTCCAAGACACATAAATGCCAGATTAACCAAAATTGAAATGAAGGAAAAAATCTTAAGGGCAGCCAGAGAGAAAGGTCGGGTTACCCACAAAGGGAAGCCCATCAGACTAACAGCAGATCTCTCGGCAGAAACTCTACAAGCCAGAAGATAGTGGGGGCCAATATTCAACATTCTTAAAGAAAAGAATTTTAAACCCAGAATTTCATATCCAGCCAAACTAAGTTTCATAAGTGAAGGAGAAATAAAATCCTTTACAGATAAGCAAATGCTTAGAGATTTTGTCACCACTAGGCATGCCTTACAAGAGACCCTGAAGGAAGCACTCAACATGGAAAGGAACAACCGGTACCAGCCATTGCAAAAACATGCCAAAATGTAAAGACCATCGAGGCTAAGAAGAAACTGCATCAACTAACGATCAAAATAACCAGTTAATATCATAATGGCAGGATCAAGTTCACACATAACAATATTAACCTTAAATGTAAATGGACTAAATGCTCCAATTAAAAGACATAGACTGGCAAACTGGATAAAGTGTCAAGACCCATCAGTCTGTTGTATTCAGGAGACCCATGTCACACGCAGAGACATACATAGGCTCAAAATAAAGGGATGGAGGAAGATTTACCAAGCAAATGGAGAACAAAAGAAAGCAGGGGTTGCAATACTAGTCTCTGATAAAATAGACTTTAAACCATCAAAGATCAAAAGAGACAAAGAAGGCCATTACATAATGGTAAAGGGATCAATTCAACAGGAAGAGCTAACTATCCTAAATATATATGCACCCAATACAGGAGCACCCAGATTCATAAAGCACGTCCTTAGAGACTTACAAAGAGACTTAGACTCCCATACAATAATAATGGGAGACTTCAACACTCCACTGTCGACATTAGACAGATCAACGAGACAGAAAGTTAACAAGGATATCCAGGAATTGAACTCATCTCTGCAGCAAGCAGACCTAATAGACATCTATAGAACTCTCCACCCCAAATCAACAGCATATACATTCTTCTCAGCACCACATCGTACTTATTCCAAAATTGACCAAATAATTGGAAGTAAAGCACTCCTCAGCAATTGTACAAGAACAGAAATTATAACAAACTGTCTCTCAGACCACAGTGAAATCAAACTAGAACTCAGGACTAAGAAACTCAATCAAAACCGCTCAACTACATGGAAACTGAACAACCTGCTCCTGAATGACTACTGGGTACATAACGAAATGAAGGCAGAAATAAAGATGTTCTTTGAAACCAACGAGAACAAAGATACAACATACCAGAATTACTGGGACACATTTAAAGCAGTGTGTAGGGGGAAATTTATAGCACTAAATGCCCACAAGAGAAAGCAGGAAAGATCTAAAATTGACACTCTAACATCACAATTAAAAGAACTAGAGAAGCAAGAGCAAACACACTATAAAGCTAGCAGAAGGCAAGAAATAACTAAGATCAGAGCAGAACTGAAGGAGATAGAGACACAAAAAACCCTCCAAAAAATCAATGAATCCAGGAGTTGGTTTTTTGAAAAGATCAACAAAATTGACAGACCGTTAGCAAGACTAATAAAGAAGAAAAGAGAGAAGAATCAAATTGACGCAATAAAAAATGATAAAGGGGATATCACCACTGACGCCACAGAAATACAAACTATCATCAGAGAATACTATAAACACCTCTACGCAAATAAACTGGAAAATCTAGAAGAAATGGATAATTTCCTGGACACTTACACTCTTCCAAGACTAAACCAGGAAGAAGTTGAATCCCTGAATAGACCAATAGCAGGCTCTGAAATTGAGGCAATAATTCATAGCCTACCAACCAAAAAAAGTCCAGGACCAGATGGATTCACAGCTGAGTTCTACCAGAGGTATAAGGAGAAGCTGGTACCATTCCTTCTGAAACTATTCCAATCAATAGAAAAAGAGGGAATCCTCCCGAACTCATTTTTTGAGGCCAACATCATCCTGATACCAAAGCCTGGCAGAGACACAACAAAAAAAGAGAATTTTAGACCAATATCCCTGATGAACATCGATACAAAAATCCTCAATAAAATACTGGCTAACCGGATTCAGCAGCACATCCAAAAGCTTATCCACCATGATCAAGTGGGCTTCATCCCTGGGATGCAAGGCTGGTTCAACATTCGCAAATCAATAAACATAATCCAGCATATAAACAGAACCAAAGACAAGAACCACATGATTATCTCAGTAGATGCAGAAAAGGCTTTGGACAAAATTCAACAGCCCTTCATGCTAAAAACGCTCAATAAATTCGGTATTGATGGAACCTACCTCAAAATAATAAGAGCTATTTATGACAAACCCACAGCCAATATCATACTGAATGGGCAAAAACTGGAAAAATTCCCTTTGAAAACTGGCACAAGACAGGGATGCCCTCTCTCACCACTCCTATTCAACATAGTGTTGGAAGTTCTGGCTAGGGCAATCAGGCAAGAGAAAGAAATCAAGGGTATTCAGTTAGGAAAAGAAGAAGTCAAATTGTCCCTGTTTGCAGATGACATGATTGTATATTTAGAAAACCCCATTGTCTCAGCCCAAAATCTCCTTAAGCTGATAAGCAACTTCAGCAAAGTCTCAGGATACAAAATTAATGTGCAAAAATCACAAGCGTTCTTATACACCAGTAACAGACAAACAGAGAGCCAAATCAGGAATGAACTTCCATTCACAATTGCTTCAAAGAGAATAAAATACCTGGGAATCCAACTGACAAGGGATGTAAAGGACCTCTTCAAGGAGAACTACAAACCACTGCTCAGTGAAATTAAAGAGGACACAAACAAGTGGAAGAACATACCATGCTCATGGATAGGAAGAATCAATATTGTGAAAATGGCCATACTGCCCAAGGTTATTTATAGATTCAATGCCATCCCCATCAAGCTACCAATGAGTTTCTTCACAGAATTGGAAAGAACTGCTTTAAAGTTCATATGGAACCAAAAAAGAGCCCGCATCGCCAAGACAATCCTAAGTCAAAAGAACAAAGCTGGAGGCATCACACTACCTGACTTCAAACTGTACTACAAGGCTACAGTAACCAAAACAGCATGGTACTGGTACCAAAACAGAGATATAGACCAATGGAACAGAACAGAGTCCTCAGAAATAATACCACACATCTACAGCCATCTGATCTTTGACAAACCTGAGAGAAACAAGAAATGGGGAAAGGATTCCCTATTTAATAAATGGTGCTGGGAAAATTGGCTAGCCATAAGTAGAAAGCTGAAACTGGATCTTTTCCTTACTCCTTATACGAAAATTAATTCAAGATGGATTAGAGACTTAAATGTTAGACCTAATACCATAAAAATCCTAGAGGGAAACCTAGGTAGTACCATTCAGGACATAGGCATGGGCAAAGACTTCATGTCTGAAACACCAAAAGCAACGGCAGCAAAAGCCAAAATTGATAAATGGGATCTCATTAAACTAAAAAGCTTCTGCACAGCAAAAGAAACTTCCATCAGAGTGAACAGGCAACCTACAGAATGGGAGAAAATTTTTGCAATCTACTCATCTGACAAAGGGCTAATATCCAGAACCTACAAAGAACTCAAACAAATTTACAAGAAAAAAACAAACAACCCCATGAAAAAGTGGGCAAAGGATATGAACAGACATTTCTCAAAAGAAGACATTCATACAGCCAACAGACACATGAAAAAATGCTCATCATCACTGGCCATCAGAGAAATGCAAATGAAAACCACAATGAGATACCATCTCACACCAGTTAGAATGGCAATCATTAAAAAGTCAGGAAACAACAGGTGCTGGAGAGGATGTGGAGAAATAGGAACACTTTTACACTGTTGGTGGGATTGTAAACTAGTTCAACCATTATGGAAAACAGTATGGCGATTCCTCAAGGATCTAGAACTAGATGTACCATATGACCGAGTCATCCCATTACTGGGTGTATACCCAAAGGATTATATATCATGCTGCTATAAAGACACATGCACACGTATGTTCATTGCAGCACTATTCACAACAGCAAAGACTTGGAATCAACCGAAATGTCCATCAGTGACAGACTGGATTAAGAAAATGTGGCACATATACACCATGGAATACTATGCAGCCATCAAAAAGGATGAGTTTGTGTCCTTTGTAGGGACATGGATGCAGCTGGAAACCATCATTCTTAGCAAACTATCACAAGAACAGAAAACCAAATACCAAATGTTCTCACTCATAGGTGGGAACTGAACAATGAGATCACTTGGACTCAGGAAGGGGAGCATCACACACTGGGGCCTATCATGGAGAGGGGGGAAGGGGGAGGGATTGCATTGCGAATTTTACCTGATGTAAATGACGAGTAGTTGGGTGCTGACGAGTTGATGGGTGCAGCACAGCAACATGGCACAAGTATACATATGTAACAAACCTGCACGTTATGCACATGTACCCTAGAACTTAAAGTATAATAATAATAAAAAAAAATCAGCAAAAATAATATATTGTTTGAGTTTTCTTCATCATTAGTTTCTAACTTGATTACATTGTGGTCAGTGAATGTGATATGTCTATATTCAACTTTTGTAATATGTACATATTTCACTTTGTAAATTTTATAATAAAAAATTATATAGTTTGTTAATTTCAAAAAAAAAAGAAAACACTTTTTAAGATTATGTGTAGTTTATAATACCTTATTTACATTATTTTTGAAGCAACTAAATGATATTTGTGATCCAATGGGTCAAAACTTAATTCAGACTTTAGAAACTCATGACATAAAAAGTCACGTGGAGAATTATTAAGAAATATGTAAAATTACCACACCACAAAACACTATTTTCCATTTCGAAAATATATCGATGAAACAAAATAAAAACAGTGAAAAATACCTTTCTTTGTCTTTTTTGATCTTTGTTGGTTTAAAGTCTGTTCTGTTGGAGAGTAGCATTGCAATCTCTGTTTGTTTTTCTTTCCATTTGCTTGGTAAATGTTTCTCTATCCCTTTATTTTGACCCTATGTGTGTCTTTGCACGTGAGATGGGTCTCCTGAATACAGCAGACCAATGGGTCTTGACTTTTTATCCAATTACCCACTCTGTGTCTTTTAATTGTGCCATTTAGCCGATTTACATTTAAGGATAATATTGTTATGTGCAAATTTGATTCTGTCATTATGAGGCTAGCTGGTTATTTTTCCCATCAGTTGATACAATTTCTTCATATTGTCAATGATCTTTTCAATTTGGTATGTTTTTGCAGTGACTGGTACTGGTTTTTCCTTTCTATATTAAGTGCTTCCTTCAGGAGCTGTGCAAGGTGGGTGTGATGGTGACAAAATCTCTCAGCATTTGATTGTCTGTAAAGGTTTTTATTTCTCCTTATAAAGCTTAGCTTGGCTGGATGTAAAAATTCACCACCTCTTCAGTCTACACGTTCTCAATAAACTAGGTATTGATGGAATATATATGAAAATTAAAAGAGCTATTTATGACAGACCCATAGCCAATATCATACTGAATGGGCAAAAGCTGGAGGCACTCCCTTTGAAACCTGGCACAAGGCAAGGATGCCCTCTCTCACCACTCCTATTCCACATAGTATTGAAAGTTCAGGCCAGGGCAATCAGTCAAGAGAAAGAAATAAAGGGTATTCAAATAAGAAAAGAGAAAGTCAAATTGTCTCTGTTTGCAGATGACATAATTGTGTATTTAGAAAACCCAATTGTCTCAGCCTAAAATCTCCTTAAGATGCTAAGCAACTTCAGCAAAGTCTCAGAATACAAAATCCATGTGCAAAAATCACAAGCATTCCTATACACCAGTAATAGACAGAGAGCCAAACCATGAGTGAACTCTCGTTCAAAATTGCTACAAAGAGAATAAAATACTTAGGAATACAACTTACAAGGGATGTGAAGGACCTCTTCAAAGAGAATTACAAACCACTGCTCAAGGAAATAAGAGAGGACACAAACAAATGGAAAATCATTCCATGCTCATGGCTATGAAGAATCAATATCGTGGAAATGGCCATACTGCCCAAACTAATTTATAGAATCAATGCTATCCCCATCAAGCTACCATTGACTTTATTCACAAAATTAGAAAAAAACTACTTTAAATTTTATATAGAAACAAAAAAGAGCAGGTATAGCCAAGACAATCCTAAACAAAAAGTACAAAGCTAGAGGAATCACGCTGCCTGACTTCAAATTATACTACAAGGCTGCAGTAACGAAAACAACATGGTACAGGTACCAAAAACAGATATATAGACCACTGAAACAGAACAGAGGCCTCAGAAATAATGCCACACATCTACAACCATCTGATCTTTGACAAACCTGACACAAACAAGCAATGGGGAAAGGATTCCCTATTTAATAAATGGTGTTGGGAAAAATGGCTAGCCATATGTAGAAAACTGAAACTGGACCCCTTCCTTACACATTATACAAAAATTAACTCAAGATGGATTAAAGGCTTAAGTGTAAGGCCTAAAACCATAAAAACCATAAAAGAAAACCTAGGCAATATCATTCAGGACATACGCATGGGCAAAGACTTCATGACTAAAACACCAAAAGCAATGGCAACAAAAGCCAAAATTGACAAATGGGATATAATTAAACTAAAGAGCTTCTGTACAGCAAAAGGAACTATCATCAGAGTGAAGAGGCAACCTACAAAATGGGAGAAAATTTTTCCAATCTATCCATCTGACAAAGGGCTAATATCCAAAATCTACAAGGAAATTAAATTTACAAGAAAAAAATAAACAACTCCATCAAAAAGTGGGCAAAGGATAAGAACAGACACTTCTCAAAAGAAGGCATTTATGCGGCCAACAAACATGAAAAAAAGCTCATCATCACTGGTCCTTAGAGAAATGCAAATCAAAACCACAATGAGATATCATCTCATACCAGTTAGAGTGGCAATCATTAAAAAGTCAGGAAACAACAGATGCTGGAGAGGATGTGGGGAAGTAGGAACACTTTTACACTGTTGGTGGGAGTGTCAATTAGTTCAATCATTGTGGAAGATAGTGTGGCGATTCCTCAAGGATCTAGAACCAGAAATACCATTTGACCCAGCAATCCCATTACTGGGTTTATACCCAAATGATTATAAATGATTCTGCTATAACGACACATGCACACATATATTTACTGTGGCACTGTTCACAATAGCAAAGACTTGGAACTAACCCAAATGTCCATCAATGATAGACTGGATAAAGAAATGTGGTATATACACACCATGGAATACTATGCAGTCATAAAAAAGGATGAGTTCATGTCCTTTGTAGGGATATGGATGAAGCTGGAAACCGCTATTCTCAGCAAACTAAAACAGGAACAGGAAACGAAACACCACATGTTCTCACTCATAAGTAGGAGTGGAACAATGAGAACACGTGGACACAGGGGAGGCGAACATCACACACCAGGGCATGTTGGAGGTGGGGGGCTAGGGGAGGGATAGCATTAGGAGAAATACCTAATGTAGATGAGAGGTTGATGGGTGCAGCAAACCACCATGGCACGTGTATACTTATGTAACAAACCTGCATGTTCTCCACATATATCCCAGAACTTAAAGCATAATAATAATATAAAAATTTTAAATAAATAAATAAAATTTAAAGAGTAAAAAAAAAATACTTTTTTCCATGCCTTCTGCAACTGAAAGCTCTGGACATTATATATAGAACATAGGAAAACTAAAAGGAAGAGGGAAGATTGTAGATGAGATAGGACCTCAGGACTTGAGGAACTACATAGTGGTGACTTTCCTGCATTTTATTTTGGTTTCATATATCCCAGACTTGAAGAAACAGATGATCTTGGAATGCCAACGGGAACAGACAAAATAAAGCCCCAACAAAAGTCTGCTCTCTCTAGCCAAAGGACAAGAAAGGGGACATTTTAATAAGACAGAAAACTTTGAGACAATGATACCTCTACTCTAGCCAAACAATACAGAAAAAGCTATGGTTCCACTCATCTAAGGCTGAGTGGGGCACCTAGACTAACTTGTGTGTGAGCCTGTAATGAGGTACTCCAACATCTTTGGTGTTATAGAAAGCCAAGTAAGGAGCCAAGGTTTATATCCCCATTGGCTGATTAGAAGTTTCTCCCTCAGGTGTGTCAGTGGAGAAGAACACTTGGGGAGCCTGGACTTCCATTCCCACCTGGCAACACAAGGTGCTGGTCTGACTCCCTGCTGGGGTGATGTCAGCTTAGGCCTAGTGGAGAGTCAGTCCTTTCAATATTGCCCAATGGTAGTAAAGCTGACAAATATTTTAAAGCAGTTTTGATAAAAATGCTTCAACAAGCAATTATAAGCACACCTGAAACAAATACATAGAAAGTATCTGCAAAGAAATAGGACTTTTTTTCCATTTGATAAAAAGAAAAAGAATCAAATGGAAAATTTCAAAATGTAAAATATAGTAACCAAAATAAAAATCTCAGTACATGGGCTTAAGAGCAGAATGGAGGAGTTAGAGGGAAGAATCAGTGAACTGGAGATAGAAGAGAGGAAATTACACAAGCCAAATAACAAAGAGATAATAGACTTAAAAAAAAAAACCCTAATGAACCTCACAGGGACCTGTGAAATAATAATAATAATGATATTCAACATTAGTATCATTGGAGTAACAAAGGGAGAGGAGAGGAGAGGAGAGAGTAGGGCTGAAAGAATATTCAAAGAAAAAATGGCTGAAAAGTTATCAAACATGGAGAAAAACATACACCTATATATTCGGAAGTTGAGCAAATCTTGAACAAGGGAACCCAAAGAAATATGTGTCAAGTCACATCATGATTCAACTTGTGAAAACTAAAGACAAAGAAAAAATCTTGAAAACAGCCAGAGGAAAAACAATACTTTACCATACAGGGAGAGAACAGGTTGAATGATGGAATTTTTTTTTTTTTTTCCATCAGAAGTCATTGAAGTCAAAAGGAAGTGGTACAACAATTTTCAGGTGTTAAAGAAAAAAAACTGTCAACCCACAATCCTATAACCAGCTAAAATATCCTTCAGAAATAAAGCAGAGGAAAAAAATCAAAACATTCTCAGATGAAGAAAAACTAAGACAATTTGTTACTCTAAAATAATGGTCAGAAGAAGTTCTCTAAACAGAAAGGAAATGCCACCTTCAGTAAGTTTTTAATTTTTACTTCTCAGTCAACTTTCATCTCATTCTTGAGGAGGGGCATACACCAGTAAGTGGGTAATCCTTTCACTATCAGAACTTGTTGACCAATTAATACCATGACATAGAAGCTTTATCCCTTAATGAAGTAACATTTATCAATTCACCAATACGTGCCACAACTGTTTTCTCATGAAATTTTGGACAGTTCCATTTCCTTCAGTTGTGTACCTCATTCATTCAATTTCAGGATTTGAAATGTATAATTTCTTTAAATTGTCTTTTTTAAAGATATAATTCACAAGATCCATTCCTTTGTATGTCTTGAAGGTAGGCATCAAAATCCCAACACTAAGTACAATATTAACAGTTTTCTGATCCTGATATTGTGGATCCACGTGTCCAAGGGTGATTATATGTTGAACATCTAACTGCATGGGCCACTCTCCTGAGTCAGTGCACCAAATATGCCACACTCCTCTTGGTCTTCTCACTCCCATAGTGTCGAAGCATGTTAAGGGACCCACTACCCCTGCCAGGGTCTGGGTTCCACCCAGCCCTTCTCTTTATATTTTGAAGCAAGAGGGTTTTTTTCTTCATGTTATATAAAAAAGAAGAAAAATAGAAAAATCAGTAAGTGAAGGAAAAGCTTGACTGGGATGGGGAAAATCTATTACAGGTGAAAAGGGAGTGATATGAGAAGTGATAAATTCACTACAGAAATTTATTGAACAAAATTGGTTTCCCCCTGAGTTGAATTAAGATGGGGAAGGATGTGAGATTTGGTCACAGGAGACCTAATACCTAATTTTACTGTCCAAAGTATCTTTAGTCTGGTTTTAGCCTTCCAAGGCAACTCCACTTTTGAGAACACAACCACTGGCCAAGAATGTCCTCCTAAATGCCCCACTATAGGCCATTTGCTTTCATATTTTCCAGCCCTGTTCTTGCCATTCTTCTCCTCCTAGAGACCCATTTCTTGCTACCTAGCTATATTTTCTTGGCCATTGAAGGCTTGCCAGCTTTCAATACCATCTCTAGATTCTTTTATTCTTATTTTTTTCTTTAGTTATGGGAGGAATATCAAAATCTTTGCGAATCTTAGTTTGAAAAAAATTACATTAGAATATAATTTAATATTTGTAAAATGAATAAAAACCCTAAAAGTTTTTTCATTACACACATGACATAAAGTAAAATCCAGGTGTGTCTCATATGCCCTCAATCACCTCACCTCATTCATAGTTATGAACTGTGTCTTTATTTTCTCATCTTTTGTAGTAACTCGTATTAATCATTTATATTTGTAGATGTCCAGAAAATGTATAATATATTCATCAGATTGAGTGAGTCTACAAAGTGAACTTCCAAAGAGAAGGCTTCATTATGTGGAAACCATCATCTGGAAAAGGGATTCATTGAAAAAATGCAATTAGCCTCATGGATTAACTCAACCAAATTGCAAAATAGAAACTAATTCATTAGCTTCTGAAAAGGCGTTAATTACTTCTCGTAAGAGAATAATACTATCTTTATAAAATATACTAGTGGCTCTGTTTATGTTTGACTTACCTAGAATATATTGCATTTATATAGAATAAGAAACATTATTACACAAAAGCATTTAGGAAAATGAGTTAGTCTGCAGCTGAAGTTCCGGGATAATCTTAGTAATCTGTGAATAATGCGAAGAAATTTAACTTTCCTCTGGTGAACAGATATTTTGTAATGTCCAAAGAAAATGGCCTTGGAATGTGTCAAGCACCAAATATTACATGGTTGGCAATATCGCCTGCAGTTGTTCTAGAGAGGCAAGTTGAGCAGAGCTAAAACCCACTCCTACCCGCCACTACCCAAAGGTAACAACAGAAACAAAAAAGGACTACCAGGTGCCCAGATTTTCCTCAATATTGTTGATTACACAAAGATCAGATAAAATCTCAGTGATGAGGATAGGGCTGCTATATATAGGTGTTCAGGTTGTCAAGTGCCAATGGATGGTCTACCTAAAAGGGAGACTTTTCATATTATGGATAGATACTAACATATGAGAAGGGGACAGAAGCATGGAGATTTCACATGTCTTAAGCAAGTTCTAAGGAAGCAGAGAAGAGCACCATCCAATGAAAACTCATAGTAGCACATACATCTACTTTACACACTTGGGAGAGCACACATGCACACATTCACTGACAAACACATATGTATGCCATTGTTCCTTATCCAGACTGCACTTCAGATGTATCCCGAGGATGCTTTTATCTCTTACTCACCACTTTCACAGTCTCATTCTAAACTAAACTCCTAGAAATATTCCAAACCTGATACAGTCACCTTATCTGCGCATCAGTGACAGGGGCTCAAAATGCAAACATTTCCTATAGAATGTGTATCCTAGCACATCCAAGGTGTGTGAGAGCTGGCAAGAGTATGGATGTATTTGTGCATTCATCCATGCCTGCCTCCTCCATGTAGGGCAGCCACGTATGGTTGTTCTGGTGGTGCAATAATATATTGATTTATTTATTTTTACTTAAGGAAGAAATACCTTTTTAAAATTTACACAATGCCCCCAAATGAAGGACAAAGTCATGTACAGTGGAGAATTAAGAATGGATTAAATGGAAGGAGATAATCAAATGTATTTCACTGGTATATTTTTGAGAATGATTATCTCCTTTCCTCAGCACCATTCAGCAGTAGTAACTTATCTTTGTGCAGTTACTATGTATTATGTACTGGAGATGTAGAATATAATAAAGCATGGATCTTGTTTTTGAGGGGTTGGACATTTGGAATTATGAAGTATAATAAACAGAATCATGCCACTTACCGCTTACAAGGAACTTTACCTAAGTTGGGAAACGTTTGGGCCTGCAATTTTATATCATTCAATCATCTTTGACACCTAGAAAAGTTAGGGTCACAAAGCATGAGACTTCCAAAGAGTTCAGAATTATACATGCTCTGTATACTATGTTACATTGGAAAGGTTTTTTAGAGTTGTGGAACACAGTGGAAAACTGAAAGTCCAGAAAACTCACTTATAGGAAGCTCAGAAATGAAATAAACATTCATTTCATTGAAGCACAGAGGCTTAAAAATTTCCTGGACGTGTAGAACGATTTGTCCCCGTGAATGTACATTTGTGCACAGCATGTGAAACAAATGCTACTTCTAATTCTAATTCAGCATGACTTCCCTTGATTGATTTATTCATGAATAGATAATATTAATTTCCATGAAATGACCAGAATGTGAAGGGCTAAGGTCTATCCTTATTTTCCCAGACTATATTTAACTTCCATGAAGATAGAAACTCATGGTTTGACCTTGCAGGAAGTGAGTGGAGAAAGATATCATATGTGAAGAAAAGGAGCGCTAGAGTAGCCAGTTTTAAGAATAATTATGAAAGTAAAGCCTGCTAAGGCCAGGACTGTTCATTTTCAGATTATCAGAATAACAAGGCCATAATCAAGGTCAGGGTACACCTTGGTGGTGGGGGTATGCTTCAGGTATCAGGAGTCGAAGATGAAGGCATGAATTTCCTTTTGATGACAACCCTGCTTTGGAGTGGAAGCTAAATACTGTGTATTTTTAAGAAAGATTCAGACAGGTAGAAGAGTTCCAGAAAATAACAAGGACTGGGTTAAATGAGCCATAGAGGAAGTGGCTGGTATGAAAACACACACGTTTACCTTTTCATTTTAGTCTATCCACAGTATGATCCTATCTTCTCTTTAGAAAGCTTCTCATCAACCCAAATTGGATGGCCCAACTCCAAGTTTACTCCTTGGGCTTTCCCATCTTTGCTTGTGTTTTTTATTTTCTTGGAAAGTACCATTTCTATCTATGTTTATTTGAATCCTTTATGTTCTTCAAGGTTCAACTCAAGAAGCTGCCCTATTCTTTGCCCACAATCATTTACTCACTCACTCATTCATTCATTCAGTCAACAAATATTTAATTTTTGTTACTGAATAAGATATTGCAGATTCCTGTTGCTGGAAATAATTTGTAATCTCCAAATCCCTTTAACAATTAGTTTGTACATTTTTAATGACATTTACCATATTCAGACTATGATTTTCAGGATATATAGTTTATCTTTTTTAAGCAGTATGAAGGCAGAAATCATGCTTATTTATCTTCATACATCTCACAGTAATGTCAACATAGCTGATATATATATATACACACACACACACACACTTTTATATATATATGACAATTCCTAAAGTCCCCGGGAAACACCAGAACTCCTCTATTTCCCTTGTTTCAAATTTATTATTTCCATAATATTACATGAGAGTCACTAGATTAAACACAGCCAGATTCCTTCGTGATTTTCTCATGAGGCCCACATTTGCCAGAAGCAGCCATTTAAAAATGTTTTGTACTTGACACAAATAATATTTCCAAAACAAATTTCCATTTTGTAAGGAAGGTGTGACTACACCAAAACAAGAAATTAGAGTCAAGATTTCCAACAGGCCAAAGGTAACTTTGTGTTACATGGAGAGTAACATTTCAAACATGGAAGAATTTTTCAAGATGTATCTTAACCACAACATTAGGTTTGTCTCTTTTCTGATAAAGAAAGCATTGGGAGTGCTTTTCCTATGCAACTTGGGCAACTAGAGTATAGTGGTGTGACCCAAAGAAATGCCTTTGCTGAGACCAAGCTACGGTTGCCAAAAGAAACTAGTCATTTGCTAATGGCAGTGAATGAACCCAGAAATGCTTTATTGTCCAATGAGAAGAGATCCAAGCAAATTTGAACAGAACGAGTTGGTCTAAAACAGCTTAGGTTGGCCAGGCACAGTGGAACACACCTGTAATCCCAGCATTTTGGGAGGCTGAGGCGGGTGGATCGCTTGAGCCCAGGAGTCCAAGACCAGCCTGGACAACATGGCAAAACTCTGTCTCTACAAAAGGTATAAAAATCAGCGGGACATGATGGTGTGTGTCTGTAGTCTCAGCTACTTGGGAGGCTGAGGTAGGAGGATTGCTTGAGCCAGGGAAGTTGAGGCTGCAGTGAGCCAAGATCGCACCACTGCACTCTAGCCTGGGTGACAGAATGAGACTCTATCTCAAAAAAAAAAAAAAAAAAAAAAAAAAAAAAAAAAAAAAAAAAAAAAGAAAGCAAGCAAGCACTTTAGGTTAAATAGCTGAAAGAAGAGGCCAAAGAAAGTGGGTTCAACTGTGGCTTGGATATGTGTAAATTGGTGAACAAAATGGTGCTGGTGTTGGTGGGTACCTCCTTTTCACTGTTACCTAATGTTTAATAAGAAAGCATGGGAGTAAAAGATGAGAGTTTAGGCTTAGTAACAGTTACAAAGTTCTCGACAGTGAAATCTCTTTAGACTAAGGCATGGTCTCCAGTGGAATGTGACAGCATCATTTATGGTATTTAAATATGGGCTGTGCAATATTTGTGAAGGCTAATCATAGAAAGCAATCTCATACTGATAAGAGGAAGGATTGTACTACCCTTTAAATGTTTTCCATCTTTTCATTTGGTGTCTGACCCTTATAATGATCACTTTCATGTTTTATTTTGTTTTTTTCTTGTTGTATTACAACACATATTTGAAAAGCCAGCTAGGAAAATTAAAAAGAAACTTGGTTTGGTAAGCTTCACGCCTTTGGTAAATTAAATTTGGAAAATAAGGTTTAAAAAAGTTAAAAATATATTGTGTTAGATAGAGAAAACTGGCACATAATTTTTTAATAGGCAGCCAGTTGGTTTTAACAATCAAAATAATGATAGAGTAGGAGGAGCAATGGGAAAAAAAAAGTTATTTTTTGATAAGGAATGTTATTCCTTGTAATGGGTTCCTTTAAGGGGAAATCTACTTTGCTTCTTACTGTTTTCATAGCATCTTCACAGGTATTTATTTGGAGCCCAGAGGTTAAGACTGGGGCTGAACAAAAGGGTGAAATAGCCACTTTACACTCAGCTGTACTCTGCCCATATCTTTTTGGATTAGAGAGTGCTGCATTGGACTTCAGAGATTACTTATTCCATCTATCTTGTCCACTTTTGATAGACGGAGAAATTTGAATCTAGAGAAGGAGAGGATTTGCTCAAGGTCATGGGATATTTCTAGAAAAGGAACTGATACTATGTATTTTGACTTCCAGGTCAGTATTCTTTCTACCAAATCATGGTTTACGGTGTGCCACCTTTCTATTTGGAGTTTATCCAGTCCCTACGTACTTAGCACTTAAGCTTCCCTTCCAAGTGAGGCCCAACAAAAATTCAGCCTCTTTTTTTACTCGTTGTTGTATTTTACATGCAAATCCTTAGTCTTCTCTCATCATTGTCAGAACTTTTCTCTCTACCAAGGAATGGATAATGAAGCCACATTAATCTATTCACGGCTATGTGCATGTTACCTCTCAAGACTATACCTATTTTAACAGCATTCTAACCCAAAGAGATACTGTCATGGTAGAAATCTCATGGTAGAAATTTCAATCAACAAAATAGGCTTCAAGGGAAATATTTTGGGTTGGGCTGGTTCTTCTAAAGTTCTTGAAATCACATGTACATGATTACCTACTGGGCCAAAGCAATGAGTTGCGTTTTCTTAAGATATACTGTTTTCTCCATTTCTGAGGTATTAAAATGGCCTGCTACCAACTGGACTAACAGTTATTTTGCATTCCAGTTTACTGTGGCCTTACATCTGGGGCCTGGGTCCTTAATAATAAATTGCCTCTTTAAAGGGAATTTCAGTGACTTAACAGCACATCAGACCTGGATAATACATAAATCAGATCTATTATATATTTCTGAGAAAGAAAATCCTACCAAAAGGACACTTTGCAGTTTTATTTCAGTTTTCATTTCTGCTTTTAATCATAAATTGGCCACGGTAGACTGGACAACATTTTAAATGACCCAGAAAATGTTTCCAGCCTTTCTACAAAAAGGGTTCTCTTTTGGGTACGTTTTCCTATTGCAAATATGCTTAAAAAAACAGATTTCTTGGCTTCTTCTGCAGTAAATATCCTTGTTCCATTAGATGAAGCTGTTCTTTTTCTCCTGCAAACCTAACCTACAAATATTTTGAAATATAGTAGTCTTATAATCCTTGTAACATACTAGAATCGTTTAATCTTTTGAGCTGCACACTGGGCCTGACAAAAACTGTAACATACACATATCTATCTAAAAGTGGCTGCTGTCTTTCTTTCTTTACTGTTATAAAAATTTCAGCTGGTGAGATTCTCCCACCTACCCTTAGCCCCTGTCATATTCTGGTTTATGGTAAGAAAGGATTTTATTTTAATGAATATTTCAGAGAATGAGTCTCTCTAGGGTAAAAAATATATATGTCAGACTTTTGAAAGAAGATTTTCTTCCTGGTGTGCTGTACTTTGTGGAATGAAAGCCCATAAACCAAAGGCTCTGGAAAGAGATGCCAAGGTTACAAATATTTACCTGAAGGAAGTAACAGGATATAAGATTCAAAAAATTAAAATATAAAATAAAAGAAAAAACAGTGAAATGAAAGTTGCTGTGGATAGTTTTAGTGAGCTGAGTTCATTTAAAGACAGAGGCAGAACTTTCCAGAGGTATGGCAAGAGCAAATGTTGTTTTCTCCATCTCAAACCTGAAGGAGAACAAGTGTCCTCACGATTGAGCTTCATTGAATATAGTTTGCACAATCATTTTTGCAACGTAAGAGTGAGGTTAGAAAATAAGTACAAGTTAAAATTAGCAAAGAACTAGCTGAAGTCATATGCATATACAGACCCAATTTCTCATTCCAAGAAGCATTCAGTTAAGTATTTGAAGGGCTTTTTCAGTAAATATAATTTAGTCCCAAGGTAAGCCAAAGGCTATATTTTATTTTTCATTTTAAGCAGAACTAGATTATTTTGATTTGGTTTAAACCTATAAAACTAGAAAGAGTGCCACTTTTATGTAGGTTAACAGTCATATTTCTGTGCCTTTGGTTACAGATTTCTGAAAATACCTAGCAGACCTGTATATTCTGTGATAACTGAATTATTCTTACAAATGTTAGTCTAAAAGCTTTTTCTGCTAACAAAACTGAGATATTGGTACAAAAATTGGGTCTTCATATTTCAAACAAAGATGGGAAAGAGTTGTATTCAAAACTATGTTAGCTCGCTTGTTTAACCAGTACTTTACACAGCTCTTGAACACTTGCTCTGTGAACAATTGATGTTGGTTTTCAAGTCTCTCTCTCATTGGATTTTTGTTCCAGTTAGATGCATAATAGTCAAGTTGTAATATTTAGGAAAAATACTGGGTCTTCAATGGTAATGGAATAGCCAAACAAACATTCACAACTTTTATGCTTTAGGGCATAAGGACAGAGAAAGGCTGTGTTAAGGCAATTGATAGAGTATCAATATCTGTGAAATTCCCATTTGATGAATAATGTGCAGTAGCACAGATAATCTATTCAAGGAGCCCCAACAAATGTATGTTTTCCAATAGTAAGGAGCAGGAGACAAATATAATTGACTCTAATTATGTTACACCTTCTGTGAGCATAAACTTTATTTCCATGAGAAAGTAAGGTACATTAATTAAACATTTTGTTGCCATCTATCATAACTGGTAATCTTAAAATCACTGGTAATATTTTCCCCACAAAAATATTTATCTTAAGTAAACCATTTAATAATGAATAACTTAAGGCAGGAGGTATAGGACATTTTCCCCTAACTAAAGGGAAGCTAAAGAAGTTACTTCTGCTCTTTTCATTAGCTAGGGGCAATTACTATTGATGCAAACATGTCTGAATTCACCACAACTTTGTGGACCTACGTAAAAGTTTTTCTTAAAACCCTGATAACGTTGTCCAGAAGGCTAGAGGAGACCTGTATGGATTGGGAATTGATAGGTCTTATGTCCTCTGTATTCTCTGGTGAATGAATACCCATCACCCGCCAACTCCCACTTCCCTACTTGTAAAATGGGAACCTGCAAATGGTGAACAGCCATCTGGGCAAGGCGCTGTGCTTCCAAACTGATAAAGGAAGCAGCTGCCCTCTAGAGGAAGACTGAAAACAGGATTAGCCAGGATTTCTTTGCAGGGCAGGCAACACATTGGGACCCTCAGAAAACTGATAGCTTCCAAATGTTCTTTGTGTTCCCTGCAGTAATCGGTCTCTGAGGCAGAGCCAGACTTAGAGCCACATGCGAAAGGAGATTATTAAATACATACTTCCCCTCATCGTGCCTCAAGATTAGTTGGGAGAAATACATTAAAAACAATGGGAAAAATGGATCACCACAGTGAAATAACTCAAGGTAGAAAGCAATCATTTGAACCTCATTAACAGTGCATTTACTGGAAAATCAACAGCTATCCAGCTAAAAGAGTTCAGAAATTTGGTCATAGAGGCAATAGTCACCTGAACTTGTATCTGAAACACCAAGGAATGGTCTTGTGATCAATCAAATTGCTTTTATTCTGGCCTTCATTTCCTTCTGTCTTAATCTCTTAGGCTAGTAGCCACAACATGTCTTCTCCCTTCCTCTCTATTCTGGGCCCCATTTCAAGGACACTCTCACAAGCATTTTCCATTCCTTTGATTTCTTCACCTTCCATCTCACAGCTTTGGCAATTCCTGCCCAGGCCTGACTCAGTTCAGTGGTCCACTTTGCCTGTTCTTGTTCCCAGGCTGCTGAAGATCCATCTGGGGAAAATTACATATTCATGTTCATTGGCTTCATGACAAATGCATGCTTTCCAACCTCAGCTCGGCCCTCAACTCTTATCCTTAATCCTTTCCTCATCCATAGTTGGCTTCTTCTACTTTTTCTCACAGCATCTGTTCCAAACCTTCATTTTTCTTCTCAGGCCCACACTTCTGGCCTTCTCATTTTGAGCCGATAAACTACATTTCTGTTTATCTTTTAAAAATGCCATCAGGTGACAATTCTCTCCTACTTCCCCATCCAATATTCTTGTAGTCATTCATTCTTTTTCTTCTCCTCTCCTATATCATTGAACATCATTTTAATTCTTCTCACCTTTTCTCACAGCCTACAAATGTGCTCCGGTATCAACTGTTTGACACCAACTCCAAATCCTTTATTCCTCTCCCTATGCTTCAAGCTATATCTGCTTCATTCATTTCATAACCAAACTTCTTGTAAACATAGTTAATATTTGTTGTATCTAATTCTTATCCTTGAATTTACTTCTCAACCCACATGTATTCAGATTTCTACTAGGCTTGTCACAAAAGAGTTATAAAAATCAGTAGTACACCTGCATCTCTCCCCTAACATTACCTGCTTTCCAGAGGCAATCACTTTCAATTCTTCTAGCTGTTAAATTAGTTAACATGAAACCACCTGCTTTCCAGCTTCTAAAATTATATGGTTGTCTCTTTTCTTTCTCTCTTTGCATCTGTGGGTTTATGACTTTTAAAAATCCATACTGTTATATTAGAGGAATTTGGGGAGGGAACAAAAGTAGATACTAAAGTTCAATAAGTGATGTTTCAGCTCCCTTTCTCATTTCATTCTACCTGTTCTTCTTGTGTGATCACATTCACTGCCTTGGCTTCAACTGTGTCCTTTATGAATATGACTCAATAATAGATATCTCCCATTGTGAATTTTTTTCTGATCTCCAGGCCATCTATCTATGTACTAGAATTCTCCAGGTAGGTGTCCTATAGGTATGTCAATACAATCTATTAAAAACCAAACTCATCTTTTCCCCTCCAAATTTGTTCTCCCTCCTTCCTTTTTTCTCCTAGCTAATGGTATCACTCAGTCATTTAAGCTAGGATATGTGGAGTCATGCTCATTGACTTCCCAAACAAGGAATTGGTGTGTTTCATGAAAGGCAGAGATAAAGTTTCATTCATTTCTGGGTCCCATAGCCATTAGCCCAGGCTCTCACATATTAATACTGTGCTGAATTGATGGGAACTTGCTATTGGAGGCTAAATATAGTGAAACGATAAAGTTCCATACGGACAAAGAAATACATAACAATGTGTTTCGCTCATGTGTAGTTAAATTGCTTATTTCATGAAATTCTTACTTGACATGAAACCCAAGTTATGCATAATTTATTTATGATTAAAAGCATCTCTCTTGTTTCGTTTTTAAAATGCTTGAGTGTGCATAGAAATAAAAGGAATTGTATAACCTCTGCCTCAGTCTACCTATCTTTGTAAGCAAAATTCTGGTTTAGAGATTCAAAACTTCTGTGTCTTAATGAGGACCTCTAAAAGTTCTTTGTTAAAAGCAGCAGAAATTTTTACTTTAGAGACTAGTCAACTATTAGCTAGCTGCAAATGCTTCCAACATGGCTTTCCATTACTCCTTTCAGGAGGCATTCCACAGTTCTATTTTGATAAATACAAAATAAGAACAATAGTAATTGCCTCTGGGACATATAGGGGAGAAGTAGACAATATATAAGAAGAATAAAATGCTCTTTTTACTTTTTATTCTCCTTGTCTCTAAGCAGAAGAAAGAATCTACACACATGAATATCCTAGTGACATTTCCTTTGATGTCATAATAGTTAAAAGTTTTCTGTTTTCTCTTTCATAACTTTACGAGGAGAATATATGCTTATGGATATTCATTCACGGATCAATCTTTCCAGATGAGCCTGTTAATTTTGATTATGCACATTCAATTTGCATCAAGATTTATTTTTTAGATGAAAGCTTGAGCAATTACCATTTCCAGCTGAGAGCATTGTAAACTGGGCCCCTACTATTTTCCATACCCTATGCCACAGACTTCACATATATTTTCTTACTTAACCCTTGCTGTAGATCCCAGATGTAAAAATTAAGAATATTTGGCATTTTGTTTTACAAACCAGAGAAATGGATGTTTGAGAAGTTAAGAAACTTACCTAGAACTGGTAACAGAGCAAATCAGTGGTAGACCTAGGATTTGAACTCCAGTTGCTTGACTTTAAGTCCAATATTCTTCCCATTATAGAATAAAAACTCATTACTCAACAGCTACTCTTTTGTACTTATGTGCACATAAAATCTTATATCACTTTAATCAGTAATATTTTACTTAGTGCCCACTATGGTGGAATTAGTTCTATTGAGTTGAGTGCAAATATATTTGGTAGCAGTGGCAAGAAATAGAAAATATAGGTTTCTCCATCTGTCAATGTGATTGGTGACAACTAGGGCCAGTCTAATGCAGAGGTTGAATAAGTAGAGTGGTGAATGTACTGAGAGTTACTGAGTACAGATTATTACAACTGGAAGAAATCTAGATAAACTGTTCAGTTTTTTTAGAGAGGAAAACCACATTGCATAGAAATCAAGTGACCATGATCATTTCAAAGCCACAGTGTGAATGAGCAAGAGAGACAACACTAGAACTTATATGTTTACTTTAGGTTCTCTTGTTTTAAGAGGAAAAAACTATTAACCTCACTTGCTGATATGCCTGAAAATTGGAGGTTCACACTTTTGGATTTAGTAACTATCCACTAATATACTAATATTCTTAGAAGAGGTAGCTAACTCATTCTGTTGTGAGTTCTCAGCCTCTCTTTGTGTCCTGCCACATCCATGGAGTCAGTTGTAGGCTGAGTAAGGTGGTGAATGAAAGACAAGGCAATTTTGAGTTGAGTGGGGAAGAGAGAAATCCAAGGCCCTGACTGCTGGGGAGGATGGTAATAAGAAAAGATTCTGGGTCATTATGGGGCAGTTTGAAGCTACAAGGCACTTGGGGAGCTATAGAGAAGAGACAGATAGCACAAAATGAGAGAGACAATAGAAAATAGTGCATGGCGAATGAATATATGCTCAGCCAACTCCACAGTACTGGCTTTAGGCAATGGTGGTCTTTTTATAACTTTTCTTGTTGTTATCCTCTACTAATATGGCCAAATTGGGATTTAGAGAAATGATTTGTGCCTGTGAGAGTTTGTATTTTTTTCATAAGTTGGGCCATAAATCCTGGCCATTATTTGACCCTGTGGTGCTTGAAACCATTATCAGAATGTTTCCCTTCTTATTCATCTAAGCACACATATGGCCCTCACAGCCAATCAGTCCTGAAACTAATTGTGTCCCCAAGGTCAAACCAGAAAGCCCTGTTGATTGCTTTACCTAAATCCAGGGACACTTTATGAAGGCCTTCATTTGTTAATTACTCTAATTTGTTCCAAGGTAAAGTGATTAATCTGTTTAGTACAATGTGTTTTTGGTTAGTATATACAATTCTCATAGCTTATGATTTAATTTTGTGTTAGGCCTGAAAGACTGTCTTTTTTTCTGGATTTTACCTATCAGAGAGTAACTATCAAGAGACATCTTGCTTCATTTTGATGGAAGTGAAACTCACTTTTCTCATTTATTTATTCACTTTTCTGATCTCTTGTGATTTATAAAACTCCTTGCCCTTGAATCCCCAGTGCATTAGCTAACTCTTTAGGATCCTCAAGTTACAGGCCATTGCCTTTTGTATAGATTTGAAATGCCTTATTTTTCTCTCTTCTTAGTGGTGAGAGTAAGAATTCATTTGTTCTGTGACAGCTCTAGTAGACTGACTTGTACTAAAACTGTTTGTGTTCTTTATTTGGAGTCAGCTCCATGCATTTTAAACTTCTTTGTTTTCTGATTATGTGCAGAGCAGCAGGATCCTATATTAGACTCTACTGAGTGTGTCAGAGCAGCAGTAGAAGTGAGTAAAACAGGAACTCTGTCCTTAAATAAATTACTGTCCAGTGAGACACAAGATCATGGACATGAATGAGTTGATATGCAGAAGAATGTAATAAGCATGATTAGAGAGGTTTAGAAGCAGTGCTGTTGGAGCACAGGATAGGGAGAAATTATATTTATTTGAAAAATCAGAGAAAGCTTCATGGAAGCAGTAAGAATGTAAATTGAACCTTAAAAGATGGATGGAATCCAATAAGCAAAAGGATTAATGTAGAGAGGGTGTGTCTTGTAGAGGGAACAGCATTGAATATAGGTCTGGAAGTGAGAAAGTACAAGACACACTCAGGAAAGAGTGAATACATTAGTTGAATGGTAGCATGGATCTGAATGGCAAGGATAAACACTTTGGACATTTTATTGGATGCAATGGGGAGCCATTGAAGGATTTTGAGCACTAGAAGGACATATTTCAAGATGCTCTTTAGAAAGATTGCTCTGGCAACATTGCAAGGGAAGAACTTGACAGGGTTAAACTTCGAGGCAGAGCAACCAGTTAAGAGGCTGGTCTGATAGTCCAAAAATGTAATGAGAACCTAACTGAGTCAGTAAATGTTAGGAGGTGAGAAGGAGGAGTTTGCAAGAGATTTCGGGAAGACTTAGTTACTGACTGGATATAGGGAAAGTAGAAATCTTGGGTAATCAATAAAGTGGTTCTGTCAACATAAAAGCAAAAAATTCAGTAGGATTCAGTAGGATTATTTGGTCAACAATCACAGGAAAACAATCTCAACATCACTGATCATTAGAGAAATGCAAATCAAAATTACAATGGGATACCATCATACACCAGAAAGAAAAAATAAAAGGTCAAAAAATGGGCGGAGCAAGATGGCCGAATAGGAACAGCTCCAGTCTCCAACTCCCAGCGCGAGCGACACAGAAGACCGGTGATTTCTGCATTTTCAACTGAGGTACTGGGTTCATCTCACTGGGGAGTGCCGGACGATCGGTGCTGGTCAGCTGCTGCAGCCCGACCAGCGAGAGCTGAAGCAGGGCGAGGCATTGCCTCACCTGGGAAGCGCAAGGAGGAAGGGAATCCCTTTTCCTAGCCAGGGGAACTGAGACACACAACACCTGGAAAATTGGGTAACTCCCACCCCAATACTGCGCTTTAAGCAAACAGGCACACCAGGAGATCATATCCCACACCTGGCCAGGAGGGCCCACAACCAAGGAGCCTCCCTCATTGCTAGCACAGCAGTCTGTGATCTACCTGCAAGGCAGCAGCGAGGCTGGGGGAGGGGCGCCTGCCATTGCTGAGGCTTAAGTAGGTAAACAAAGCTGCTGGGAAGCTCGAACTGGGTGGAGCTCACAGCAGCTCAAGGATACCTGCCTGTCTCTGTAGACTCCACCTCTGGGGACAGGGCACAGTAAACTAAACAAACGCAGCAGACACCTCTGCAGACGCAAACGACTCTGTCTGACAGCTTTGAAGAGAGCAGTGGATCTCCCAACACGGAGGTTGAGATCTGAGAAGGGACAGACTCCCTGCTCAAGTGGGTCCATGACCCCTGAGTAGCCTAACTGGGAGACATCCCCCACTAGGGGCAGTCTGACACCCCACACCTCACAGGGTGGAGTACACCCCTGAGAGGAAGCTTCCAAAACAAGAATCAGACAGGTACACTCGCTGTTCAGAAATATTCTATCTTCTGCAGCCTCTGCTGCTGATACCCAGGCAAACAGGGTCTGGAGTGGACCTCAAGCAATCTCTAACAGACCTACAGCTGAGGGTCCTGACTGTTAGAAGGAAAACTATCAAACAGGAAGGATACCTACACCAAAACCCCATCAGTACATCCCCATCATCAAAGACCAGAGGCAGATAAAACCACAAAGATGGGGAAAAAGCAGGGCAGAAAACCTGGAAATTCAAAAAATAAGAGCGCATCTCCCCCGGCAAAGGAGCGCAGCTCATCGCCAGCAACGGATCAAAGCTGGACGGAGAATGACTTTGACGAGATGAGAGAAGAAGGCTTCAGTCCATCAAATTTCTCAGAGCTAAAGGAGGAATTACGTACCCAGCGCAAAGAAACTAAAAATCTTGAAAAAAAGTGGAAGAATTGATGGCTAGAGTAATGAATGCAGAGAAGGTCATAAACGAAATGAAAGAGATGAAAACCATGACACGAGAAATACGTGACAAATGCACAAGCTTCAGTAACCGACTCGATCAACTGGAAGAAAGAGTATCTGCGATTGAGGATCAAATGAATGAAATGAAGCGAGAAGAGAAACCAAAAGAAAAAAGAAGAAAAAGAAATGAACAAAGCCTGCAAGAAGTATGGGATTATGTAAAAAGACCAAATCTACGTCTGATTGGGGTGCCTGAAAGTGAGGTGGAAAATGGAACCAAGTTGGAAAACACTCTTCAGGATATCATCCAGGAGAACTTCCCCAACCTAGTAGGGCAGGCCAACATTCAAATCCAGGAAATACAGAGAACGCCACAAAGATACTCCTCGAGAAGAGCAACTCCAAGACACATAATTGCCAGATTCACCAAAGTTGAAATGAAGGAAAAAATCTTAAGGGCAGCCAGAGAGAAAGGTCGGGTTACCCACAAAGGGAAGCCCATCAGACTAACAGCAGATCTCTCGGCAGAAACTCTACAAGCCAGAAGAGAGTGGGGGCCAATATTCAACATTCTTAAAGAAAAGAATTTTAAACCCAGAATTTCATATCCAGCCAAACTAAGTTTCATAAGTGAAGGAGAAATAAAATCCTTTAAAGATAAGCAAATGCTTAGAGATTTTGTCACCACTAGGCCTGCCTTACAAGAGACCCTGAAGGAAGCACTAAACATGGAAAGGAACAACCGGTAACAGCCATTGCAAAAACATGCCAAAATGTAAAGACCATCGAGGCTAGGAAGAAACTGCATCAACTAACGATCAAAATAACCAGTTAATATCATAATGGCAGGCTCAAGTTCACACATAACAATATTAACCTTAAATGTAAATGGACTAAATGCTCCAATTAAAAGACACAGACTGGCAAACTGGATAAAGAGTCAAGACCCATCAGTCTGCTGTATTCAGGAAACCCATCTCACACGCAGAGACATACATAGGCTCAAAATAAAGGGATGGAGGAAGATTTACCAAGCAAATGGAGAACAAAGGAAAGCAGGGGTTGCAATACTAGTCTCTGATAAAATAGACTTTAAACCATCAAAGATCAAAAGAGACAAAGAAGGCCATTACATAATGGTAAAGGGATCAATTCAACAGGAAGAGCTAACTATCCTAAATATATATGCACCCAATACAGGAGCACCCAGATTCATAAAGCACGTCCTTAGAGACTTACAAAGAGACTTAGACTCCCATACAATAATAATGGGAGACGTCAACACTCCACTGTCGACATTAGACAGATCAAAGAGACAGAAAGTTAACAAGGATATCCAGGAATTGAACTCATCTCTGCAGCAAGCAGACCTAATAGACATCTATAAAACTCTCCACCCCAAATCAACAGAATATACATTCTTCTCAGCACCACATCGTACTTACTCCAAAATCGACCACGTAATTGGAAGTAAAGCAGTCCTCAGCAAATGTACAACAACAGAAATTATAACAAACTGTCTCTCAGACCACAGTGCAATCAAACTAGAACTCAGGACTAAGAAACTCAATCAAAACCGCTCAACTACAAGGAAAATGAACAACCTGCTCCTGAATGACCACTGGGTACATAACGAAATGAAGGCAGAAATAAAGATGTTCTTTGAAACCAATGAGAACAAAGATACAACATACCAGAATCTCTGGGACACATTTAAAGCAGTGTGTAGAGGGAAATTTATACCACTAAATGCCCACAAGAGAAAGCAGGAAAGATCTAAAATTGACACTCTAACATCGCAATTAAAAGAACTAGAGAAGCAAGAGCAAACATATTCGAAAGCTAGCAGAAGGCTAGAAATAACTAAGATCAGAGCAGAACTGAAGGAGATAGAGACACAAAAAACTCTCCAAAAAATCAATGAATCCAGGAGTTGGTTTTTTGAAAAGATCAACAAAATTGACAGATCACTAGAAAGACTAATAAAGAAGAAAAGAGAGAAGAATCAAATTGACGCAATTAAAAATGATAAAGGGGATATCACCCCCGACCCCACAGAAATACAAACTACCATCAGAGAATACTATAAACACCTCTATGCAAATAAACTGGGAAATCTAGAAGAAATGGATAATTTCCTGGACACTTACACTCTTCCAAGACAAAACCAGGAAGAAGTTGAATACCTGAATAGACCAATAGTAGGCTCTGAAATTGAGGCAATAATTAATATGCTACCAACCAAAAAAAGTCCAGGACCAGATGGATTCACAGCTGAATTCTACCAGAGGTACAAGGAGGAGTTGGTACCATTCCTTCTGAAACTATTCCAATCAATAGAAAAAGAGGGAATCCTCCCTAACTCATTTTTTGAAGCCAACATCATCCTGATACCAAAGCCTGGCAGAGACACAACAAAAAAAGAGAATTTTAGACCAATATCCCTGATGAACATTGATGCAAAAATCCTCAATAAAATACCTGCAAACCGGATTCAGCAACACATCAAAAAGCTTATCCACCATGATCAAGTGGGCTTCATCCCTGGGATGCAAGGCTGGTTCAACATTCGCAAATCAATAAACATAATCCAGCATATAAACAGAACCAAAGACAAGAACCACATGATTATCTCAATAGATGCAGAAAAGGCTTTTGACAAAATTCAACAGCCCTTCATGCTAAAAACGCTCAATAAATTCGGTATTGATGGAACGTACCTCAAAATAATAAGAACTATTTATGACAAACCCACAGCCAATATCATACTGAATGGGCAAAAACTGGAAAAATTCCCTTTGAAAACTGGCACAAGACAGGGATGCCCTTTCTCACCACTCCTATTCAACATAGTGTTGGAAGTTCTGGCTAGGGCAATTAGGCAAGAGAAAGAAATCAAGGGTATTCAGTTAGGAAAAGAAGAAGTCAAACTGTCCCTGTTTGCAGATGACATGATTGTATATTTAGAAAACCCCATTGTCTCAGCCCAGAATCTCCTTAAGCTGATAAGCAACTTCAGCAAAGTCTCAGGATACAAAATTAATGTGCAAAAAACACAAGCATTGTTATACACCAGCAACAGACAAACAGAGAGCCAAATCAGGAATGAACTTCCATTCACAATTGCTTCAAAGAGAATAAAATACCTAGGAATCCAACTGACAAGGGATGTCAAGGACCTCTTCAAGGAGAACTACAAACCACTGCTCAGTGAAATCAAAGAGGACACAAACAAATGGAAGAACATACCATGCTCATGGATAGGAAGAATCAATATTGTGAAAATGGCCATACTGCCCAAGGTAATTTATAGATTCAATGCCATCCCCATCAAGCTACCAATGAGTTTCTTCACAGAATTGGAAAAAACTGCTTTAAAGTTCACATGGAACCAAAAAAGAGCCCGCATCTCCAAGACAATCCTAAGTCAAAAGAAGAAAGCTGGAGGCATCTCACTACCTGACTTCAAACTATACTACAAGGCTACAGTAACCAAAACAGCATGGTACTGGTACCAAAACAGAGATATAGACCAATGGAACAGAACAGAGTCCTCAGAAATAATACCACACATCTACAGCCATCTGATCTTTGACAAACCTGAGAGAAACAAGAAATGGGGAAAGGATTCCCTATTTAATAAATGGTGCTGGGAAAATTGGCTAGCTATAAGTAGTAAGCTGAATCTGGATCCTTTCCTTACTCCTTATACGAAAATTAATTCAAGATGGATTAGAGACTTAAATGTTCGACCTAATACCATAAAAATCCTAGAGGAAAACCTAGGTAGTACCATTCAGGACATAGGCATGGGGAAAGACTTCATGTCTAAAACACCAAGAGCAACGGCAGCAAAAGCCAAAATTGACAAATGGGATCTCATTAAACTAAAGAGCTTCTGCACAGCAAAAGAAACTACCATCAGAGTGAACAGGCAACCTACAGAATGGGAGAAAAGTTTTGCAATCTACTCATCTGACAAAGGGCTAATATCCAGAACCTACAAAGAACTCAAACAAATTTACAAGAAACAAACAAACAACCCCATGAAAAAGTGGGCAAAGGATATGAACAGACATTTCTCAAGAGAAGACATTCATACAGCCAACAGATACATGAAAAAATGCTCATCATCACTGGCCATCAGAGAAATGCAAATCAAAACCACAATGAGATACCATCTCACACCAGTTAGAATGGCGATCATTAAAAAGTCAGGAAACAACAGGTGCTGGAGAGGATGTGGAGAAATAGGAACACTTTTACACTGTTGGTGGGATTGTAAACTAGTTCAACCATTATGGAAAACAGTATGGCGATTCCTCAAGGATCTAGAACTAGATGTACCATATGACCCAGCCATCCCATTACTGGGTATATACCCAAAGGATTATAAATCATGCTGCTATAAAGACACATGCACACGTATGTTTATTGCAGCACTATTCACAATAGCAAAGACTTGGAATCAACCCAAATGTCCATCAGTGATAGATTGGATTAAGAAAATGTGGCACATATACACCATGGAATACTATGTAGCCATCAAAAAGGATGAGTTTGTGTCCTTTGTAGGGACATGGATGCAGCTGGAAACCATCATTCTTAGCAAACTATCACAAGAACAGAAAACCAAACACCGCATGTTCTCACTCATAGGTGGGAACTGAACAATGAGATCACTTGGACTCAGGAAGGGGAACATCACACACAGGGGCCTATCATGGGGAGGGGGGTGGGGGGAGGGATTGCATTGGGAGTTATACCTGATGTAAATGACGAGTTGATGGGTGCAGTACACCAACATGTCAGAAGTATACATATGTAACAAACCTGCACGTTATGCACATGTACCCTACAACTTAAAGTATAATAATAATAAATTAATTTTAAAAAAAGTCAATAAATAACAGATGTTGGTGAGGTTGTGGTGAAAAGGGAATGCTTATGCACTCTTGGTGGGAGGGTAAATTAGTTCAGCAATTGTGGAAGAAAGTGTGGTGATTCCTCAAGGACTTAAAGACAGAAATAGCAAAAAAAAAAAAAAAAAAAAAAGGCAAAAAGCAGGCAGGACTACCTTGCAGCTTCCACTTGGATGAATAGAACAGTGTGTGGAGACACACATCATGAGTTTTTGCTTCAAGAGCCACTGCAGAAAGACACCAGGAAAACAAAGAATTCACAGACCCTTTGAATGAAGCAGCTTGCCACTGTAATCGCCCTGAGATAGCTGAAAAACTATGAGTGCCCAAAGTATGAGAGGAGGAAAATCCACCTCCAAACACATATCCTCACTGGGAAACATTAAAGTCCAGATCACAAGATAAACATTTAACCTAACCTAGAGCTTAAATGAATTTAGAGAGCCAAGCAAAATATAAAAGTGGAACAAGCAGCAGAAAGAGCCCTGGAGGCACTCCTGGTACCCAGGGAAGCCATTTCTAATTTTATATGACAGGGGTCCTTAGGGAGGGCAGCCAGTAGAATTGGGGAAGGGCCACAGGGAGAAAGGGACTTCCAATTGAATTTTATAATAATTTCAACGGAGCACCAGTTTTCCTAGGCAGAATCTGTGGGATTAGTGGTGTGGTAAACAGGAAGCACAGATATGAGCACAGAGATCAAATGGCACCAGAATGGGGCCTGAAAGCTCTGCTTGCTTTCTCAGGCAGGAAGCTTGTAGCCTGGGACAAGATTTCAGCCCTGTGTACTTTAGGTCTGGATTTAAAGTTATCTCTGTTGGCTGTTGAGGGAGCACAGTGGAAGTGAGACTATCCATGCTGGCTGTATCAGAACTTGGTGAGATCTGTCACTGCCAGCTTTTCCCCACTTTCCTGGTGACCCATGCAAAGCAGCAGAGGCAGTCATAATTGCCCTAACAACATAACTCTATTGGCCTGAGAACCACACCTCATCCTCAGCAGTGGCCACAGCAAGCCCCACCCAAGGAGAGTCTGAGCTCAGACAGACTTAACCCTGCACCTACCTGATGATCTTTCTCTAGCTGCTCTGGTAGCCAAAGGCAAAAGTCATAAACTCGTGGGAGCTCTATGGCCTCACCCATATAGCCTGAGAAACCCAAATACTTATTCAGGCAAACTTAGAGCAAGTTTGTATCCCCACTATACTACCACAGTTTATGCTGTCTTCAAAGTGCCACCTCCTGGCTGAAGGTCAATCAACTCAAGCCATTACTGCAGTGCCTAACAGAACAATCTTGCTCCAAGTCAGGAGAAAACAACAGATAATTCCACTGCTTGTAACGTCCTGGCTAAACAGAGTTCCTGAGTCTGTCCACATGACAACTTCACTGCTGGAATAACCAGCATTCGAGAAAACCACCACAATAAACAAAACTACAACCAAGGACTCTCACAGAGTCTGTTTCAATCCCCTGCTACCTCCACCAAAAGAGGTGCTGGTATCCACAACTGAGAAACCTGAAGACAGATCACATCACAGGATTATTTGCACACACTCTGCAGAACCAGCCTGTAGCCCAGTAGCTCCAATGATTGGCTAGACTCGGAAGAGCCATAACAAACACTGCAGTCCAGCTCTCAGGAGGCCCCATCTCCAGGGGAAGGGGGAGAGCACCACATCATGAATCTTTTGTCCCCATGGGACAAAATAATCTGAACAGCAGCACTTGAGGTCTAGATTTTTCCTGTGACCCAGTCTACCAAAATGAGAATACACCAGAAAAACAAGTTTCCATAACATCTCCAAAAGATCACACTAGCTAACCACACATGGATCCAAACCAAGAGGAAATCTATGAATTGTTAGAAAAAGAATTCAGAACATTGACTATTAAGCTACTCAAGGAGGCAAAAGAAATATGTGAAAACCAACTTAAATTTAAAAAATACAGGATATAGATGAAAAATCTCCAAAGAATTCAATATCATAAATAAAAAAAAAAATGGCAACTTCTAGAAATGAAAGACACATCTAGGGAAATGTAAAATACAGTGGAAAGTTTCAACAATAGAATCAAACACGTACAAGAACTTCAGAGCTCGAAGACAAAGCTTTCTAATTAATCCAGTCTAACAAAGAGAAAAAAAATAATGAAAAAGCCGCCAAGAATTTCGGGATTATGTTAATTAATCAAACCTAAGAATAATTGATGTTCCAAAGGAAGAAGAGAAATCTAAAAGTTTGGAAAATTTATTTGAGGAAATGATCAAGAAAAACTTCCCTGGTCTTGCTAGAGATCTAGGCATCCAAATAAAATAAGCTCAAAGAACACCCCATAAATTCATTGTAAAAGATCCTCACCTAGATATATAACCATCAGGTTATCTAAAGTGAAAATGAAGGAAAGAATCTTAAGAGTTGTGATGCAAAATCATCAGGTAACCTATATAGGAAAAGTTATCAGATCAACAGAAGACGTCTCAGCAGAAACCCTACAAGTTAAAGGAATTGGGGTTTTATTTTTAGCCTCTTTAAACAGAATAATTATTAGCCAAGAATTTTTTTATCCAGTGAAAGTAAACATAATAAATCATAAAGGAAAGATAGTCTTTTTCAGACAAACAAATGCTGAGAGAATTTGCCACTACCAAGCCAGCACTCCAGAAACCATGGAAAGGAGTTATAAATCTCCAATTAAAAGACACAGTCTGGCAAACTGGATAAAGATTCAAGACCCATCAGTTTGCTGTATTCAGGAGACCCATCTCACATGCAGAGACATACATAGGCTCAAAATAAAGGGATGGAGGAAGATCTACCAAGCAAATGGAGAACAAAAAAAGAAGCAGGGGTTGCAATCCTAGTCTCTGATAAAACAGACTTTAAACCATCAAAGATTAAAAGAGACAAAGAAGGCCATTACATTATGGTAAAGGGATCAATTCAACAGGAAGAGCTAACTACACTAAATACATATGCACCCAATACAGGAGCACCCAGATTCATAAACCAAGTCCTTAGAGACTTATAAAGAGACTTAGACTCCCATACAATAATAACGGGAGATTTCAACACCCCACTGTCAACATTAGACAGATCAACGAGACAGAAAGTTAACAAGGATATCCAGGAATTGAACTCATCTCTGCAGCAAGCAGACCTAATAGACATCTATAGAACTCTCCACCCCAAATCAACAGAATATACATTCTTCTCAGCACCACATCACACTTATTCCACAATTGACCACATAATTGGAAGTAAAGCACTCCTCAGCAAATATACAAGGACAGAAATTATAACAAACTGTCTCTCAGACCACAGTGCAATCAAACTAGAACTCAGGACTAAGAAACTCAATCAAAACCGCTCAACTACATGGAAATTGAATAACCTGCTCCTGAATGACTACTGGATACATAACGAAATGAAGGCAGAAATAAAGATGTTTTTTGAAACCAATGAGAACAAAGATACATCATACCAGAATCTCTGGGACACATTTAAAGCAGTGTGTAGAGGGAAATTTATAGCAGTAAATGCCCACAAGAGAAAGCAGGAAAGATCCAAAATTGACACTCTAACATCACAATTAAAAGGACTAGAGAAGCAAGAGCAAACATATTCAAAAGCTAGCAGAAGGCAAGAAATAACCAAGATCAGAGCAGAACTGAAGGAGATAGAGACACAAAAATCCTCCAAAAAATCAATGAATCCAGGAGTTGGTTTTTTGAAAAGATCAACAAAATTGACAGACCACTAGCAAGACTAATAAAGAAGAAAAGAGAGAAGAATCAAATAGATGCAATAAAAAATGATAAAGGGGATATCACCACCGACCCCACAGAAATACAAACTACCATCAGAGAATACTATAAACACCTCTATGCAAATAAACTAGAAAATCTAGAAGGAATGGATAATTTCCCGGACACTTACACTCTCCCAAGATTAAATCAGGAAGAAGCTGAATCCGTGAATAGACCAATAGCAGGCCCTGATAATGAGGCAATAATTAATAGCCTACCAACCAAAAAAAGTCCAGGACCAGACGGAATCACAGCTGAATTCTACCAGAGGTACAAGGAGGAGCTGGTACCATTCCTTCTGAAACTATTCCAATCAATAGAAAAAGAGGGAATCCTCCTTAACTCATTTTATGAAGTCAACATCATCCTGATACCAAAGCCTGGCAGAGACACAACAAAAAAAAGAGAATTTCAGGCCAATATCCCTGATGAACATCGATGCAAAAATTCTCAATGAAATACTGGCAAACCAGATACAGCAGCACATCAAAAAGCTTATCCACCGTGATCAGGTGGGCTTCATCCCTGGGATGCAAGGCTGGTTCAACATACGCAAATCAATAAACATAATCCAGCATATAAACAGAACCAAAGACAAAAACCACATGATTATCTCAATAGATGCAGAAAAGGTCTTTGACAAAATTCAACAGCCCTTCATGCTAAAACCGCTCAATAAATTTGGTATTGATGGAACGTATCTCAAAACAATAAGAGCTATTTATGACAAACCCACAGCCAATATCATACTGAATGGGCAAAAACCGGAATCATTCCCTTTGAAAACTGGCACAAGACAAGGATGCCCTCTCTCACCACTCCTATTCAACATAGTTTTGGAAGTTCTGGCTAGGGCAATCAGGCAAGAGAAAGAAATCAAGGGTATTCAGTTAGGAAAAGAAGTCAAATCGTCCCTGTTTACAGATGACATGAATGTATATTTAGAAAACCCCACTGTCTCAGCCCAAAATCTCCTTAAGCTGATAAGCAACTTCAGCAAAATCTCAGGATACAAAATTAATGTGCAAAAATCACAAGTAATCTTATACATCAGTAACAGACAGAGAGCCAAATCAGGAATGAACTTCCATTCACAATTGCTTCAAAGAGAATAAAATACCTAGGAATCCAACTTACAAGGGATGTAAAGGACCTCTTCAAGGAGAACTACAAACCACTGCTCAGTGAAATAAAAGAGGACACAAACAAGTGGAAGAACATACCATGCTCATGGATAGGAAGAATCAATATCGTGAAAATGGCCATGCTGCCCAAGGTAATTTATAGATTCAATGCCATCCCCATCAAGCTACCAATGAGTTTCTTCACAGAATTGGAAAAATCTGCTTTAAAGTTCACATGGAACCAAAAAAGAGCCCGCATCTCCAAGACAATCCTAAGTCAAAGGAAGAAAGCTGGAGGCATCTCACTACCTGACTTCAAACTATACTACAAGGCTACAGTAACCAAAACAGCATGGTACTGGTACCAAAACAGAGATATAGACCAATGGAACAGAACAGAGTCCTCAGAAATAATACCACACATCTACAGCCATCTGATCTTTGACAAACCTGAGAGAAACAAGAAATGGGGAAAGGATTCCCTATTTAATAAATGGTGCTGGGAAAATTGGCTAGCCATAAGTAGTAAGCTGAAACTGGATCCTTTCCTTGTTTCTTATATGAAAAGTTATTTAAGATGGATTAGAGACTTAAATGTTAGACCTAATACCAGAAAAACCCTAGAAGAAAACCTAGGTAATACCATTCAGGACATAGGCATGGGCAAGGACTTCATGTCTAAAACACCAAAAGCAGCGGCAACAAAAGCCAAAATTGACAAATGAGCTCTAATTAAACTAAAGAGCTTCTGCGCAGCAAAAGAAACTACCATGAGAGTGAACAGGCAACCTACAGAATGGGAGAAAATGTTTGCAATCTACTCATCTGACAAAGGGCTAATATCCAGAACCTACAAAGAACTCAAAACAATTTACAAGAAAAAAACAAACAACCCCATCAAAAAGTGGGCAAAGGATATGAACAGACATTTCTCAAAAGAAGACATTCATACAGCCAAAAGACTCATGGAAAAAATGCTCATCATCACTGGCCATCAGAGAAATGGAAATCAAAACCACAATGAGATACTATCTCACACCAGTTAGAATGGCAATCATTAAAAAGACAGGAAACAGCAGGTGCTGGAGAGGATGTGGAGAAATAGGAACACTTTTACACTGTCGGTGGGATTGTAAACTAGTTCAACCATTATGGAAAACAGTATGGCGATTCCTCAAGGATCTAGAACTGGAAATACCATATGACCCAGCCATCCCATTACTGGGGATATACCCAAAGGATTATAAATCATGCTGCTATAAAGACACATGTACACGTATGTTTATTGTGGCACTATTCACAATAGCAAAGACTTGGAATCAACCCAAATATCCATCAGTGACAGACTGGATTAAAAAAATGTGGCACATATACACCATGGAATACTATGCAGCCATAAAAAAGGATGAGTTTGTGTCCTTTGTAGGGACATGGATGCAGCTGGAAACCATCATTCTCAGCAAACTATCACAAGAACAGGAAACCAAACACTGCATTTTCTCACTCATAGGTGGGAACTGAACAATGAGATCACTTGTACTTGGGAAGGGGGACATCACACACCGGGGCCTATCATGGGAAGGGGGGAGGGGGGAGGGATTGCCTTTGGAGTTATACCTGATGTAAATGACGAGTTGAGGGGTGCAGCACACCAACATGGCCCATGTATACATACGTAAAAAACCTGCACATTATGCACATGTACCCTAGATCTTAAAGTATAATAACAATTTAAAAAAAGGAAGCTAAAAGTAAAATTACTGTAACAGATGAAGGATAAAAGATGCCAGAAAACACAAAGAGAATACTGTCCAAAAAATCAATAAGGATTCAGGGCTTCCAAAGTCTTCTACCTTTCAAATATAGAGTAAGTTAAAATGTAAAAGAGCATGAAGACTACAAATGACTTCTGTTCAGTATTAGTATACTGTATAAAATGATGGCACTGCATGACCAAATAATATGAAAATACTTGGAACTTATGTGCAAAATTTCAGGCTATTTAAACAATAAATGATGAAATCAATAAATAATTACTAATTTTCTACTATGTGCCAAACTTATGCTAAATGTTTGAAGAACACAAAGATTAATAAAATAAGAGCTCTGTCTTAGAACCTTACAAATTAATGGAGGGGAGGGGGAGACAGGACAACTGAATAAAATCTCAAAGCAGCATTTAGAGGGCTGTTTCACAAAACATCAAAAGAGATATCATAAGGCAGTTAATATAAAAGCTAAATAAAACATACAGATGTCAGCTTAGTGGTTACAATAATGCAGACTGGGGTGATCAATGAAAGATCTATGAAAGAGGTGAAACTTGAATTTGGCATTTAACAAATAATTTATATTTTGAGGGTACACACACATGCATGTTCACACATACACATGTATACACACATAGACACAAAGATGCATGATATTAAATAGTTGCCCAATAGACCATTCATAAATAATTTACTGCCAGTTCCTTGAAATACATGCGAGCATAATTAAGGTTATTTTGACTTAACCTATTCTAATAGAACAAATTGACATTTGTTTTTCAATTTATGCCAGTGAACATTTCAAATATGTTACAAAAAATTCAGATATTTGCATTATATAAACGATTTTAAGTGAAAATAATTAGATTATTTTTGCAACAAGATGCAACGCTAATTAATGGAGTTTTCACGGGGCCTCATCCACTTTTTGGGTTGGGGAAGCAGCTCCTTTACTTAACCCTGTCGCTCTCCTAGAGTTACCTACCATAGCTCTTTCTGTTTCCTGACACACTGCATTTCATCTTTATTTCCTGTGGCTTTATAGAATTAGTGAACTCAAAGGCCATCAATTATCTCCTAATCAAAAGCCCTAATGGTCAAACCCAAGCAAATCAGGAACCTTCTTCAGCATTTAACAAACACTGCTGGTTGACGTCTCTTTCTTGAAAATATTTGGTTGATTTGTGGTCAATAGTGTGTACCTCAATCTTTCCAATTACTCATTCATCTTTTTCTTCCTCGCGTCATTCTTCATCCCCTGTGCTTTCTCTTGTGAAGACTCAAGGCTTAAATTATTCCCCATAGAAATAACTCAGAAATCTTCTATCTACAGTTCAGACCTCTTAATAGAGCTCCAATACAGTTTCTAAACCATCTCCAGAAAATTTTCATTCTGAGGTTCTGTTGTCACCTAAATCTTAACATGTCTAAAAAGCAGGTGCTTTTGTTTGCGTGAAAAATGGGATGCTCCATTTTTAGATCTTGATAGATGGTAAACTAGCTCTCCCAGTTTTTCCCTTCCCTCTTCCTGAGTCTCCTTCTACCAGTCTCTTTTGAAGTTAGGATTTATACAATTTAATATGTATCTAGTGTATCTTATGAAAAAGTCATATTACACACATATACACATGCACACGCAAACACACACGTGTGCTCTAACCTTCATACATTGACCAAATCTTAGCTCTTTATTATTCCTCAGATTGGTTCTCCCTTGAAACTTTCTT
Organism: Macaca nemestrina; assembly: GCF_043159975.1. Classification (NCBI taxonomy): domain Eukaryota; kingdom Metazoa; phylum Chordata; class Mammalia; order Primates; family Cercopithecidae; genus Macaca; species Macaca nemestrina. Next base: position 76,156,972 of record NC_092145.1, on the reverse strand, counting down.
GTTTTCATCAGTGACATCTTATTCTTCCAGTTTTCTTGCACATTTTCTTACTTGCATTTCCTTCTCCCTATCCCTTTCACTACCCCAGTCAAGAATGAGCCCTCATCAACTCATGCTTGAGCTGCCACAATGTCTCCTAACTAATCACTTTGCTTCCAACCATTGCATTCTCTACACTGTTGCCATAGCAATCTTTCTAATGTGAAAATATAATCACTGTACTTCCAGGCTTAAAAACCTGAAACTTTCATTGATTAGCCCTCCTCCTACTGCTCAGATCCATAATTTATTTTCTATCTCCAATGTTCTCTTCTGTCTCAAACAGCTTGTGGAAGAAGGCAGGATTTACATAATTGATACATTTGTTTGATTCAGACCCTCATTTTTTTCTCACTAACAAAACTGATTTCTTCATCCCTCAAACATTCTTCCTTCCTTCCTTCCTTCCTTCCTTCCTTCCTTCCTTCCTTCCTTCCTTCCTTCCTTCCTTCCTTCCTTCCTTCTTTCCTTCCTTCCTTCCTTCTTTCCTTCCTTCCTTCCTTCCTTCCTTCCTTCCTTCCTTCCTTCCTTCCCTCTCTGTCTTTCCTCTTCTTTTTTTTTTGAAATGGAGTTTCACTATTGTAGCCCAGGCTACAGTGAAGTCTCACAACCTCAACTCACTGCAAACTCCGCCTCCTGGGTTCAAGTGATTCTCCTGTCTCAGTCTCCTGAGTAGCTGGGATTACAGGCACCCACCACCACGCCTGGCTAATTTTTGTATTTTTAGTAGAGATGGGGTTTCACCATGTTGGCCAGGCTGGTCTCGAACTCCTGACCTCAGGTGATCCACACTCCTCAGCCTCCCAACATTCTGGGATTACAGGCATGAGCCACTGTGCCTGGCCTATTCTTGTGTATTTCTACTCCCACAACTTTGCCTATCTCAATGCCCAAACCAAATACTTTTTCCTCTACTCTCTATTTCTTCAAACATTGCTTTGGCTTCAAGGCTCATTTAATGCCTCTTCTCCTCCATGAAACTCTTCTGTGTAGTAGCCAATTCACATGGTTTTCATACTTTGCCAAACTCCTATGACAACCAGTAGGATTTAGATGGTTAAAATCTTCAGTGAAGGGCAGGGAGATCATTGTAAGTGAGTACCATTAGGGATGCTGAAATGTGCAAGGCATTTTAACAGGGAAACAAGTAAACTTTTACAACTTGCGTGACAGATTCATGGATGACAGTGCTGCATGAGAAGCTTAGAATGATGTGTTTAAGCCATTTTGTAGTACCTTTAAAAATAAAGCCAAGGAGTTTGTTTATGTGAATATATCACAGACGGAATGGTTTACATTAGTATTATTTTAATATATTGGGTATTTTATTGAAGACAAAATTATTTGAAAGTTATTAATCAATGGATGCTATAGCTTTCCTCTTTCAAATAATAAGAAGACTTGTTAATTCAGATCAGAAGAAATGTTGATCAGGGAAAAAGGAATTTGTGCATTAAGATAGGGAAAGATGTAGAGGCAGATATTCACAAGGGTGTTTGAGGAAACCGAAGGGCTTTGATTGAAGGAGAGCTTATTATATTTACCTTTATTCATTATTATGGTTATACTTATATGAATTTTTTGGATTTAATGCTATCTTCAGTGTCACAAGTTTACAGATGATAATACGTGAAGAATAAGGAAATAAGACTAAGTGCTATAATATGTCTAATCAAGTGATGGATGAAATAACAAGACCTCAAAGGTAGAACTTTCTGTTGAAATGTAGTCCTTTTTACTAAATAAATAGTTTACATTTTCCTTTAATTTTTAAATCATTTTGGTAGATATAACAATACCTAATACACAGGTACCTTATGCATTGAAGCTAAATTATGGATGAGATTATGTCATAACTTGGCTTTTCCAATATTTCTGGCTGTAGTTCCTTGGCATGGCAGGGGGCAGGCTGGAAGACTCTTTAAAAAATATTGTATTATGAGGTACTATCTTTAGGTAGAAACCAATATGAAGGAATATGGGAACCTAAATAAAGATAGTCATTTCCTTAAGTATTGGCCATAGGACTGACAAAATTAAGTGGGAAGTATGATTTGAGATATGGGATAAATGGTTTTATAGAAGTACTTGGATTAAATTGTCAATTAATGGTATAGCAATAATTCTGGCATAACTAAAGTTTATTGATAAGTCAATGTATGATTTGGGCTCTCATGTTTAGTTTCAGGGGTTCAGTTTTTGAAGCTGTAAAACATAAGGTAAAGATGGTGGAAATGAGGAAAGGTTTTACTTAGGAGATATTTTTAAAACTCTAGCCAATTTTGACATTCTGTGGTTCTAGGATTCAGTTTCAAACTTATTTCCAGGGAAAATTCTGGACCCCATACATGCTCAATCTACTGTATATCTGCATTATTCATCCAGCTTATTTAGCATCAACAATAGTTATTGGGAACTCTACGGAAGTGCATTAGATACATCTACAGCATTTAACTGTTCACACTCTAAAGGAAATATTAACTTCTCACCCTTGCTATCCCAGCAAGGATAGTAGCCACATTTTATATTCTTTTACCCCATTGCCCTGCCCATAACTGGACCATACATGGGTACCTAAACAAGGGAATTCTGTTCCTAGGTTTGGCATCAATTTGCGACCCATGAATCCCAACATACAAAAGATGAGCTATTCCAAAGAGACTCTGCTCTGAAGCAGTTAGCAGCAGGAACAGAAGCCAAGAAATGCTTTGAGAATTGCCATAATAATGGTAACAAAGGCTCATGTAGCACTTTCTGTATGTACTAGGTAAAGTCTTATCTCATTTAATCCTCACAACAGTGTACAAGGTAGATTCTATTGTTATCACTAATTTAAGAAGAAGACACTCTTCAAATGAGGAGATAAAATCACATAAATCTCCTCAAATGAGGACACAAAATAACAGAAAACTAAGTAATTTGCTCAGGACCACACAGGTAGTGAGTGGCAGAGGTGAGATTGAAACCCATGCAGTCTGACTCGAGAGTCTGTGCTCTTAATCGCTACAACATATGGGCATGGCTTTGAACTATACTAAGCTAAAGAACAACATTCAAGCTGAAATTTTGAGAGAGCAGTAACAATATAGAGTAGGGGAAGAGGAAAATTGTTCCCAGAGGGAGAACTGTGGAAACCCATAGATGAAGGAGGATGTCAAAAAAGAAAAGACTATAAAACCCAAGAGAAGGGTTGGGAGAAAGAGAGGAGAGAGAGTGAGAGCAAGTGAGTGAGAGAGAACAACACCTACACCTTGGCACTTGATAATAATAATTGTTAAGATTTATAAAACACTCATTATGTGCCAGCCAGTTTTCTTAGCTGTTTTAATATATTAATTTACTTGGGCTTCACACACTTACTAGTATGTAAGTATAATTATTATTCTTTTTTTTTGAGATTTATTATTGAAGTCGCTTCTTTAATTTTCTTTTTTTTCTTTTTTGTATTTTTATTATTATACTTTAAGTTCTAGGGTACATGTGCACAACGTGCAGGTTTGTTACATATGCACACTTGTGCCATGTTGGTGTTCTGCACCCATCAACCCGTCAGCACCCATCAACTCGTCATTTACATCAGGTATAACTCCCAATGCCATCCCTCCCCTTCCCCCCTCCCCATAATAGGCCCCGGTGTGTAATGTTCCCCTTCCCGAGTCCAAGTGATCTCATTGTTCAATTCCCACCTGTGAGAATTGATGTTTGGTTTTCCGTTCTTGGGATAGTTTGCTGAGAATGATGGTTTCCAGCTGCATCCATGTCCCTACAAAGGACACAAACTCATCCTTTTTGATGGCTGCATAGTATTCCGTGGTGTATATGTGCCACATTTTCTTAATCCAGTCTGTCATTGACGGATATTTGGGTTGATTCCAAGTCTTTGCTATTGTGAATAGTGCTGCAATAAACATACGTGTGCATGTGTCTTTATAGCAGCATGATTTATAATCCTTTGGGTATATACCCAGTAATGGGATGGCTGGGTCATATGGTATTTCCAGTTCTAGATCCTTGAGGAATCGCCATACTGTTTTCCATAATGGTTGAACTAGTTTACAATCCCACCAACAGTGTAAAAGTGTTTCTATTTCTCAACATCCTCTCCAGCACCTGCTGTTTCCTAACCTTTTAATGATTGCCATTCTAACTGGTGTGAGATGGTATCTCATTGTGGTTTTGATTTGCATTTCTCTGATGGCCAGTGATGATGAGCATTTTTTTCTAGGGCCTGTTGGCTGTATGAATGTCTTCTTTTGAGAACTGTCTGTTCATATCCTTTGCCCACTTTTTGATGGGGTTGTTTGTTTTTTTCTTGTAAATTTGTTTGAGTTCTTTATAGGTTCTGGATATTAGCCCTTTGTCAGATGAGTAGATTGCAAAAAAAAAAAATTCTGCAGGTTGCCTGTTCACTTTGATGGTAGTTTCTTTTGCTGTGCAGAAGCTCTTTAGTTTAATTAGATCCCATTTGTCAATTTTGGCTTATGTTGCCATTGTTTTTGGTGTTTTAGACATGAAGTCCTTACCCATGCCTATGTCCTGAATGGTATTACCTAGGTTTTCTTCTAGGGTTTTTATGGTTTTAGGTCTAACATTTAAGTCTCTAATCCATCTTGAATTAATTTTCGTATAAGGAGTAAGGAAAGGATCCAATTTCAGCTTTCTACTTATGGCTAGCCAATTCTCCCAGCATCATTTATTAAATAGGGAATCCTTTCCCCATTTCTTGTTTCTCTGAGGTTTGTCAGAGATTAGATGGCTGTAGATGTGTGGTATTATCTCTGAGGACTCGGTTCTGTTCCATTGGTCTATATCTCTATTTTGGTACCAGTACCATGCTGTTTTGGTGACTGTAGCCTTGTAGTATAGTTTGAAGTCAGATAGCGTGATGCCTCCAGCTTTGTTCTTTTGACTTAGGATTGTCTTGGAGATGCAAGCTCTTTTTTGGTTCCATATGAACTTTAAAGCAGTTTTTTCCAATTCTGTGAAGAAACTCATTGGTAGCTTGATGGGGATGGCATTGAATCTATAAATAACCTTGGGCAGTATGGCCATTTTCACAATATTGATTCTTCCTATCCATGAGCATGGTATGTTCTTCCATTTGTTTGTGTCCTCTTTTGTTTCACTGAGCAGTGGTTTGTAGTTCTCCTTGAAGAGGTCCTTTCCATCCCTTGTAAGTTGGATTCCTAGGTATTTTATTCTCTTTGAAGCAATTGTGAATGGAAGTTCATTCCTGATTTGGCTCTCTGTTTGTCTGTTACTGGTGTATAAGAATGCTTGTGATTTTTGCACATTAATTTTGTAACCTGAGAGTTTGCTGAAGTTGCTTATCAGCTTAAGGAGATTTTGGACTGAGACAATGGGGTTTTCTAAATATACAATCATGTCATCTGCAAACAGGGACAATTTGACTTCTTCTTTTCCTATCTGAATACCCTTGATTTCTTTCTCTTGCCTGATTGCCCTAGCCAGAACTTCCAACACTATGTTGAATAGGAGTGGTGAGAGAGGGCATCCCTGTCTTGGGCCAGTTTTCAAAGGGAATTTTTCCAGTTTTTGCCCATTCAGTATGATATTGTCTGTGGGTTTGTCATAAATAGCTCTTATTATTTTGAGGTACGTTCCATCAATACCGATGATGTTGAGAGTTTTTAGCATGAAGGGCTGTTGAGTTTTGTCAAAGGCCTTTTTTGCATCTATTGAGATAATCATGTGGTTTTTGTCTTTGGTTCTGTTTTTATGCTGGATTACATTTATTGATTTGCGTATGTTGAACCAGCCTTGCATCCCAGGGATGAAGCTCACTTGATCATGGTGGATAAGCGTTTTGATGTGCTGCTGGATTTGGTTTGCTGCTATTTTATTACAAACTACCATCAGAGAATACTATAAACACCTCTACACAAATAAACTAGAAACTCTAGAAGAAACGGATAATTTCTTGGACACTTACACTCTCCCAAGACTAAATAAGGAAGAAGTTGAATCCCTAAATAGACCAATAATGGGCTCTGAAATTGAGGCAATAATTAATAGCCTACCAACCATAAAAAGTCCAGGACCAGATGGATTCACAGCTGAATTCTACCAGAGGTACAAGGAGGAGATGATACCATTGCTTCTGAAACTATTCCAATCAATAGAAAAAGAGGGAATCCTCCCTAACTCATTTTATGAGGCCAACCTCATCCTGATACAAAGCCTGGCAGAGACACAAGGAAAAAATAGAATTTTAGACCAATATCCCCGATGAAAATTGATGCAAAAATCCTCAATAATTATGTTCTTGTTTGATGGATGAGTAAATTGAAGCACCAATTTGTTAGTGACTTGCATAAGGTCACACAGCTAGTAAGTAGCAAAACCAGGATTTGAGTACAGGTGGTCTAACTCCGGAGTTACCACTTGTAACTTCTTTACTCCTATCCAAGCTCCAGTTCCTGCCATCCTGGATATAAATTCTTTGTGCCCTTCACTTTCTTTGGGATTATTGTATATCTTCAACTCACCCACTGCCCCCTTTTAATTGAGCTAGATTTATTGCGTCTTTCTCCTTGCTAACTGAAACAGTAAGTTGCCATACCACATACCATAAAGGAGAAATAAATGTGATTAATAGGATCCCTGCTTTCAAAGAGTTGGCAGCCTAATTGGAAAGGTATGTCATCCGATAAAAAAAAAATCATTAATAATAGACAGTATGTACCCAGTGTGTATTGATGATACTATGAGGGAAAGTTTAGTAAAAAGTGAAAACCGAGTTTGGAACATCAACCCCTAAAGCTCTGCAAATTACAGAAAGCTCATGTGTGTTTCCTCTACACTTGACTATCTGAAGCTGAGAAAGTTTTGACGGAATTGAAACACAGATATCTAGGTTCAGTTTCATTATTAAAAAATCTAATGCTCTAGAAACTCTCCTTTCCCATTGAAGTGGGCTTGGGAACCATCTGCAAGGAATGTTCAAGGAGTTTTTTGGCTTTTTTTTTTTTTGCTACAACTTATTTAATTTTTAATTTTTGTGCGTATATAGTAAGTGGAGTACATAGTAAGTGTATATATTTTGGGGGTACATGAAATACTTTCAGACAGGCATACAATGTGAAACAAGCAGATCGGGAAGAATAGAGTACACATCCCCTCAAACATTTATTTTTGGGGTTAGAAAAAAAACAATTATATTGGTATCAGTTATTTTTAAAATGTACAATTAGGGTATTACTGACTATAGTCACCCAGATTTGCTGTCAAATGGTAGGTTTTATTCATTCTTTTCCACCAGTTTTTGTCCCCATTAACCATCCTCACCTCCCCACATCCCCCACCACTACCCTTACCAGCCTCTGGTAACCATCCTTCTATCTCTGTATCCGTCATTCAAGTGTTTTGAATTTTAGATCCCACAAATAAGTTAAAATATGTATTTCTTTTTCTCTGCCTGGCTAATTCCTCTTAACATAATTATCTCCAGCTCCATCCATGTTGTTGCAAATGACAAGATCTCATTTATTTTTATGGCTGAATAGTACTCCGTTGTGTATATGTACCATATTGTATACGTCCATTCTCATGCTGCTAATAAAAACATAACCGAGTCTGGGTAATTTATAAAGAAAAGAAGTTTAATTGACTTACAGTTGGGCATGGCTGAGGAGACCTCAGGAAACTTACAATCATGGCAGAAGAGAAGGAAAACATGTCCTTCTTCACATGGTGGGAGGAAGGAGAAGAATGAGAGCCCAGCAAAGGGGGAGACCCCTTATACAACCATAAGATCTTGTGAGAACTTACTATTATGAGAATAGCATGGAGAAAACTGCCCCCATGATTCAATTACCTCCCACCGCTTCATTCTCACCACACATGGGGGTTATGGCAACTCAATTCAAGATGAGATTTGGGTGGGGACACAGCCAAACAGTATCATACATTTTCTTTATACATTCATCTGTTGGTGGATACTTTGGTTGCTTCAGCATCTTGGCTATTCTGAACTGTGCTGCAGCAAACACAGGAGTGCAGATATATTTTTTATTTACTGATTTCCTTTCATTTGGGGATATACCTAGAAGTGTGATTGCTGGATAATATGGTAGCTCAATTTTTAGTTTTTTGAGGATCCCCAGAATTGTTATGCATAGTGGTTTTAACTAATTTACATCTCCAGCAACAGTGTATGAGTGTTTCATTTTCTCCACATCCTCAACAGCATTTGTTACTGTCTGTCATTTGAGTCTAAGTCATTTTAACTGCAGTGAGATGATATCTCATTGGAATTTTGATTTAAATTTATTTGATGATCAATGATGTTGAGTACCTTTTCATATGCCTGTTTGCGGATTTGTATGTCTTCTTTTGAGAAATGTCTGTTGAAATATTTTGCCCATCTTTTGATCAGATTATTAGATTTTTTTTTCCTATAGAGTTGTTTGAACTTCTTATATATTCTGGGTATTAATCCCTTGTCAGATGGGTAGTTTGCAAATATTTTCTCTCATTCTGTATGTTCTTTCTTCACATTATTTATTGTTTCCTTTGCCTTGAAGAAGCTTTTAAACTTGATGTGATTCCATTTGTCCATTTTTGCTTTGGTTGCCTGGGCTTGTGTTCAAGAAATTTTTTCCCAGACCAATGTCCTGAGGAATTTTTCCAACGTTTTATTGTAGTAGATTCACAGTTTGAGGTATTATATTTAAGTCTTTAGTTGGTTTTGATTCAATTTTGTACATGGCTAGGGATAGGGGTCTAGTTTTATTCTTTTGCCTATGGATATCCAGTATTTCCAGCACCACATATTAAAGAAGATGTCTTTTCCCCAGTATATTTTTTTTGGCACCTTTGTCAAAAGTGAGTTCACTGTAGGTGTGTGGATTTCTTTCTGGGTTTTTCATTCTGTTCTATTGGTTTATGTTTCTGTTTTGATGCCAGTGTCATGCTGTTTGGTTATTTTAGCTCTGCAGGATATTTTGAATTCAGGAAATGTGATTCCTCCAATTGTGTTCTTTTTGCTTAGGATAGCTTTGGCTGTTCTGGGTCTCTTGTGGGTCCATATGAATTTTAGGATTTTTTTCTATTTCTGTGAAGAATATTATTGGTATTTTGATAGGCATTTCATTATATCTGCAGATTGCCTTGGGTAGCATGAACATTTTAATAATATTGATTCTTCCAATCCATGAACATTGACTATTCTTTTTTTTTTTTTTGGTGTCCTTTCCAATTTCTTTAATAACTATTTTATAGTTTTCATTATAGAGATATTTCATTTCTTTGATTAATTCCTAGATAATTAATTTCATTTGTGGCTATTTTAAATGTGATTACTTTCTTGATTTCTTTTTCACATTGTCTACTGTTAGCATATAGAAATGCTACTGATTTTCGCATATTGATTTTGTATACTACAACTTTACTCAATTTGTCAGTTCTAATAGTTTTTTCATGTGGAATCTTTAGTTTTTTCTAAATATAAGATCATATCATCTGCAAACAAGAATCATTTGACTTTTCTCTTTCTAATTTGAATGTGTTTTATCTTTCTCTTATCTGGTTGCTCTAGCTAGGACTTCCAGTACTGTGTTGAATAACAGTGATGATAGTGGACATCTTAGTTGTGTTTCAGATCTTACAGGAAAGACTTTCAGTTTTTCCCCATTCAGTAGGATACTTGCTGTGGGTCTGTCCTATATGGCTTTTATTATGTTGAGGTATGTTCCTTATATTCCCAGTTGTTTGAGGGGTTTTATCATGACGGGATGTTAAATTTTATCAAATGCTTTTTCAGCATCCATTGAAATGATCATTGTAGTTTTATTCTTCATTCTCTGTACATGATGTATCCAACTGATTGATTTGCATATGTTGAACCATTTTTGCATACCAGAGATAATTCTCACTTGGTCATGATAAATAACTTTTCAATTGTTTTATTGAATTCTGTTGACTAGTAGGTCGTTGAGGGTTTTTGCCTCGATATTCATCAGAGATATAGGCCTGTAGTGTTTTTTGTTTTTATTTATTTATTTTTTTGATGTGTCTTTGTTTTTGGTGTGAAGGTAACACTGGCTTTGTAGAATGAGTTTGGAAGTATTTCCTCCTATGTTTTTCAGAATAGTTTGAGTAGGATTTATATTAGTTGTTTAAATGTATGGTAGAATTCAGCAGTGAAGCCGTTGGGTCCTGGACTTTTCTTTACTGGGAGACTTTTGATTATGGCTTTGATCTCGTTATGTTATTGGTCTGTTTAGGTTTCGGATTTCTTCCTGGCTTAATCATGGTAGGTTGTATGTGTCTAGGAATTTGTCCATTTATTTTAGATTTTCCAATTTATTGACATATAGGTGCTCATAGTAGCCACTAAAAATCCTTTGAATTTCTGCAGTATCAGTTGTAATGCCTCCTTTTCATTTCTAATTTTATTTATCTGGATCATCTCTCTTTTTTTCTTAGTCTGGCTAAAGGTTTGTCAATTTTGTTTAACTTTTCAAAAAACTCAACTTCTTGCTTCATTGATCTTTTGTACTACTTTTGCATTTCAATTTTATTTGTTTCTCCTCTGAACTTCATTATTTATTTTCTTCTACTAATTCTGGGTTTGGTTTGCCCTTGCTTTTCTAGTTCTTAAAGATGCATTGTTAAATTTAGTATTTTTTTTTTTCTTTTTTGATGTAGGCAGTTATAGCTATAAGCTTCCCTGTTAGTACTGCTTTTGTTGTATCCCATAGGTTTTGGTATGTTGTGTTTTGATTATTATTTGTTTCAATAAATTTCTCAATTTTCTTCTTAATTATTTAATTGATCCTCTGGTCATTTGGGAGCATATTGTTTAATTTCCATGTGCTTGTATAGTTTTCAAGATTCATCTTTTTGTTGATATCTAGTTTTGTTCCATTGTGGTCAAAGAAGATGCTTGATATTATTTCAATTTTTTGGATGTTCTAAGACTTGTTTTGTGACCTAACATATAGTCTCTGCTTGAGAATTGTCTATGTGCTGATGAAAAGGACGTGCATTCTGTAGCCATTGGAAGAAATATTCTGGAAATATCTATTAGATCCATTTGGTCTGTAGTGCAGTTCAAGTCTGATGTTTCTTTCTTGATTTACTGTTTGGAGTATCTGTCCAATGCTGAAAGTGGGGTGTTGAAGTCTCCAGGTATTACTGCATTGGGGCTTATCGCTCTTTTTAGCTCCAATAATATTTATTTATACATCTAAGTTTTCTAGTCTTGGGTGCATACATATTTATATAAAATTATATATTATATTCTCTTGATGAATTGACCACTTTATTATTATATAGTGACCTTCTTTATCTTTTCTTATTTTTGTCTCAAGATCTATTTTGTCTACACATAGTGACTCCTGATCATTTTTGGTTTCCATTGGCATGGAGTGTCTTTTTCTAGCCCTTTATTTTCAGTCCATGTGTGTCTTTATAGGTGAAGTTAGTTCACTGAAGATAACAGATAAATGGGTTTAGTGTTTTTATCTATTCATCCAGCCAATGTCTTTTGATTGTAGAGTTTACTCCATTTATTTTCAAAATTATTGATAAGTAAGGACTTAATCCTGTCTTTTTATTTGTTTTATGGTTGTTTTGTGGTCCTTTCCTTCTTTATTTCATTTCTGTCTTCCCTTAGTAAACGTGATTTTCTTTGGTGATATGATATAGTTTCTTGTTTTTATCTTTTGTGTATCCATTGTATGTTTTTTGGTTTGAGGTTACCATGAGGCTTGTAAATACTACCTTATAACCCATTATTTTAACCTGACAACAATTTAACACTTTTTATAGTAAAAAAAAAAAAAAAAAAAATCACAAACAAGTAAAAAGAAAACTAATAAAAACTCAATGTCTTAACTTTGTCCCCCAGATTTTTAACTTTTTATAATTTCTATTGATAGCTCATTGTACGATATCCTGAATAATTATGAGTTTTGATTGGTTCATCAGTTAATCTTTCTGTTATTACTTAGGATAAGAGCAGTTCCCACAGCAAACTTGTAGTTTTATAAAATATTCTGTTTTTCTGTGTACTTACTATTACCAGTGAGTTTCGTACCTTCAGCTGTACTTATTGCTCATAACTGCTTTTTTCTCTTTCTGATTGAAGTACTCCCGATTGCATTTCCTGTAGGACAGGTCTGGTATTGATGAAATCCCTCGGTTTTTGCTTGTCTGAGAAAGTCGTTATTTCTTCTTTGTGTTTGATGAATATTTTCAGCAGATATGCTATTCTGGGGTAAAAGATATTTTTCTTTAGCATGATAGCTATGTCATGCTGCTCTCTCCTTGCCTGTAAGGTTTCCACTGAAAAGTCTGCTGCCAGATGTTTTGGAGTTTCTTTATATGTTGTTTCTTTTCTCTTCCTGCGTTCAGGATCCTTTCTCTATCCTTGAACTGTGGGAATTTGATTATTAAATGTCTTAAGGTGGTCTTTGGGTTAAATTGGCATGGTGTTCTATACATTTCTTGTACTTGGATATTGATATATTTCTTGAGGTTTGAGAAGTTCTCTGTTATTATCCCTTTGAATAAATTTTTTTTCCTATTTATTTTTCTGTCTCCTCTTTAAGGCCAATAACTCTTGGATTTGTCCTTCTGAGGTTACTTTCTAGATCCTGTAGGGTTGCTTCATTGTTTTTTATTCTTTTTTCTCCTTTGACTGTGTATCTTCAAATAGCTTGTCTTCAAGCTCTGTAATTCTATTTCTGCTTGATCAATTCTGCTAGTAAGGAATTCCGAAGCATTCTTTAATATGCCACTGCATTTCTTAGCTGGGGAATTTCTGCTTGATTCTTTTTAATTACTTCAATCTCATTGCTAAATTCATCTGATAGACTTCTGAATTCTTTCTCTGCATTATTTTGAATTTCTTTGATTTTCCTTGACAGAACAATTTTGAATTATCTGTATAAAAGTTAACATATCTGTTTCTCCATGATTGGTTTCTAGTGCCTTTTTAGTTCATGTGGTGAGGTCATGTTTTCCCACATGGTGTTGATGCTAGTAGATGTTCTTTGGTGTCAGGGCATTGAGATATTCATTGTAGTCTTCACTTTCAGGACTTATTTGTACCTGCCCTAAGTAAGGTTTTCCAGGTATTTGAAAGGACTTAGGTGTTGCGATCTAAGCTGTATCTGCTTTAGGAGGCACCTCAAGCCTAGTAACTCTGTGGTTCTGGCAGACTTGTAGAGGTATCGTCTTGATAGTCTTGTACAAGATCTGGGAGAAATCTCTGGATTACCAGGAAGACACTCTTGCTCTCTTCCCTTTATTTTTCCCAAACAAACTGAGTGTCTCTGTTCTGAGGTACCTAAAGCTGGGGGTGGAATGACACAAGCACCCTTGTGACCACTACCACTGTGACTGTGCTGGTTCAGACCTGAAGCCAGCACAGCACTGTGCAGAAGCCTTGCTCTCACCACTCTCTGGCAATTGCTTACATGTGCCCAAGGCCCTGGCACTCTACAAGTAGCCAGTGGTGAAGCCAAACAGGTTTGTGTCCTTCCCTTCAGGGTGATGTGGTGAGGTTCCTCAGGCCTTAGTGTGTTGAGACGTGCTGTTTGGAAATCAGGGACTGGAGTAAAAAATCTTAGAAGCATTGCATTGTAATATGGCTGACCTGACACTCAAACCACAACATGCAGTTGTTTTCATTCTTGCTTCCCTTTTCTAAAGCAAAGGAGCCTTGCCCAATAGCCACCAACAACCCAGGCCAGGAAGTGTACTACCATCGATGTTCTCTTAAGTCTAAAGGGCTCTTGAGTCAACTTGTGATGAATGCTACCTGGCCTGGGACTCATCTGTCACCACTGAGTGGTGGTGAAGAGTGGGCTCCCTTCTGACCCAGGGCTGTCCAGAAATGCCCTCCAAGAGTTAAGTACTGGAATCAGGGACTTCAAGAGCCTACTTGGTACTCTATCACCCTGTGGCCATGCTGGTACCTCAGGTGCAAGACAGAATCCCCTTTACTTTCCTCAAGCAGAAGGAGTTTTTCCCTGTAGCCATCACAGCTGGTAATAAGCTGAGTTTCACCTGAATCTAGCAAGTGTCAGAGCCTCACTTAAGGCCCTCAACATAGTACCTGGGTATCACTGCTGGTTATTCAGGGCCCAAGGGCTCTTCAGTTAGCAGGAGATGAATGCTGCTAGGAATGGATAATTTTTCTTCAAGGAGGTGAATTATCTTCTGGTCCAGGGTGTGTCTAGAATTGTCCTCTTGAAGCTAGGGCCTGAAATGAGGACTTTATGACTCTGATCAGTGCCTTATCCTGCTATGGCTGGCCTGATAACTAAGATGCAAGACCAAGTTTTTTCCACTCTTCCCTCTCCTCTCCTCAAGCAGAAGGTAGGGGTTTCTTTTGGACCCACGAGCTGTGCAGCCTGGGGATGGGGGGATGTTGTCAGCATTCCCTTAGACACCCCACCGGCATCTCAGTATGTCATATGCCCCCCTCCAGTCCACTGTCTCTGAACCTAGTTGAGCACTAGGAGGCCTAACAATTGCAATCCTTATGGCCTAGACTGCCTTTCAAGTTTACCTGGAGACACAGAACACTTTAGCTCTTGGTGGCAAGGTTTGTGTGAACTCAAATTCCAACCAGTGGGATCTGCTATTTCCCTCTGGCTAAGACTGGTTTAAACACTTCCTCTGTGGATGGGTGTTGGCTGAGTTTGGCCCAGTTTTCCTTTTTGCTCTAACAGGACAGTACTGAGTTCAATACCACAAAATTGTTTTGTTCTGCCTCCCCCAGTGCCTAGAGATGCTCTCTGTACCATGCTGCCACCACTGCCGGGGTTGGGGGTGGGGTGGCCTTGGCAATTTAAGACCATTCACTTTTTTTATTAAGTTCTTGGCAAACAAGTTTTACTTTTCATGAAGTTCAACTTTCCAATCTTCTCTTTTATAGTTTATGCAATTAATACCAAATGTAAGAAATCATTGCCTAACCCCAAATCATGGAGATTTATATTTGATTCTTCTAAGAGTTTTATAATATTAGGCAGATAGTCCACTTTGATTTATTTTTTGTGTGGATCTATTATTTTGAGTGTTATATCCAGGTGGTCCACTGCAATTCATGAAAAAAATATTTTTCCCTCATTTAATTTTCTTGATATCCTTGTCAAATATCAACTGACCACACAAGTGTCGGCTTGTTTCTGGGCTCTCATTTCTATTCCATCGATCTCTATATATGTCTGTCGTTTTGCCAGTACCACAGTACTGATTGCTATAGCATTGTAGTAAGTTTTGAAATTGATTGAGGGTGAGTCCATCAACTTAATTCTTTTTTAAAGATTATTTTGGCTATTCTGGGTTCCTTGCATTTTCATGTAAATTTTATCTTTTAATATTCTACAAAAAAGTCAGCTGGAGTTTTGATAGAAAATGTGTTGAATCTGTGGATCAATTTGAGTAGTATCCTTATCCTCAAAATATTGTGTTATTCAATTTATAAACATGAGTTGTTTTTCTATTATTAAGATATTCTTAAATTTATTTTAGCAATCCTTTGTAGTTTTCAGTGTACTAGTCTTGTGTTTCTGTGTTTAAATTTATCTGTTTCATTTATAAATAGGATTTTTTCTCAATTTTATTTTCAGATTGTTCATTATTGGCAAATAGATATTAAACTGATTTTTGTATATTAATCTTGTAGCTTACAACGTTGCTGACTTTGTTTACAATCTCTAGTAGTTATTTTCTAGATTCTTTAGATTTTTTTCACAAAATCATATCATCAATAAATAGGCACAGTTTTACTTTTTCCTTTCCAATTTGGATGCTGTTTATTTCTTTCTTTCCTAATTGCTCTGGCTATAATTTCCAGTACAATATTGAATAAAAGTGGTGAAAACAGGCATTTTTGTTTTGTCCTTGATCTTAGTGGAAAAGCTTTCTATTTTTCACCATGGAGTATAATGTTAATTGTGGATTTTTTATAGCTGTCATTACCCCTTTAAGGAATTTTCTTTATATTCCTAGTATGTTCAGTAGTTTTTATCTTGAAAGGGTGTTGGTTTTTTCAACTGCTTTTGCTGCATATATTGAGTTGTTCATATGGTTTGTCATTTATCCTAGTAATATGGAGAATTACTTTGATTTTCATATGTTAAACTAACTTTTCATTGCTGGAGTAAATCTCAGTCATGGTCTATAATCCTCTTTATATGTTTCTAGATTTTGGTTTACTAATATTTTCAAAAGATTTTTATGTCTACATTCACAGGTGATAAAAGTATGTAGCTTTCATTTCCTAGGAAATCTTTGTTTTGATATCTGGGCAATTGTATTAGGCTGTTCTTGCATTGCTATAAAGAAATACCAGATACTGGGTAAATTACAAAGAAATTGGTTTAATTGGCTTACAGTTCTGCCAGCTGTAAAGGAAGCATGGCACTGGCATCTTCTCACCTTCTGGGGAGGCCTGAGGAAGTTTTTACTCATAGCAGAAGGAGCAGCAGGAGCAAGCACATGGAAAGAGAGGCATCAAGAGGAGGAAGGTGCCACACCCATTTAAACAACCAGATCTTGTGAGAACTCACCCACTATCATGAGGACAGCACCAATGAGATGGCGCTAAACCATTTATGAGAAATTCACCCTCACGATTCAATTACCTCTCAACAGGCCCCACTTCCAACAGTGAGGACTACATTTCAAGTTGAGATTTGGCAAGGACACTGATTCAAACCATATCATTCTCCCCCTAGACTGACAAATCTCATGCCCTTCTCAAGTTTTAAAATGCAATTATGCCTTCCCAATAGTCCACTGAAGTCTTAACTTATTCTGACAGTAACTCAGAGTCCCAAGTCCCATTTCTTAAGTGTCATCTGGAGATGAGTTCCTTCTATCTATGCACCTGTAAAATCAAAACAAGTTATTTTCGCCCAAGTCACGATGGAGATACAGGCTTTGGGTAAATACCCCTGTTCCAAAAGAGAGAAATCAGCCAAAAGAAAGGGGCTACAACTTCCATGCAAGTTCGAAACCCAGCAGGACAGTCATTAAATCTTACATTTCCAAAATGGTTTTTATTGATTTCATGTTCCACATCCAGTGCACACTGGTGTAAAGGGCGGACTCACAAGGCCTTGAGTAGCGCTGCCCCATGGCCTTCCAGGTACAGCCCCCATGGCTGCCATTATGGGTTGAAGTGGAGTGCCTGTAATTTTTTGAGGTGCAGGGTGCAAGCTGATGGTAGCTCTACCATTCTGTGGTTGAAGAATGGTGGTCTCCTTCCCACGACACCATTAGGCGGTGCCCCAGTGGAGACTCTGTGTGGGGCCTCCAATCTCACATTTCACTTTGACATTGTCCTAGTAGAGGTTCTATGTGAGGTCTCTGCCCCTGAAGCAGGCTTTTGCTTGGGCACCCAGGATTTCTCATACATCCTCTGAAATCTAGATGGAGGCTGCCAAGTCTCCTTCACTCTTATACTCTGCACACCTATAGTCTTAACACTACATGGAAGCTGCCAAGGCTTGTGACTTGCACCTTCTGAAGCAGTGGCTGGAGCTATATCTGGGGCCGTTTGAGGTAAGGGTGGAGCCAGAGCGACCTGGATGCAAGAAGTAGTGTTCCAAGGCTGTACAGGGTAGTGGAGTCCTGGGCCTGGACCCCTAAATCGTTCATTCCTCCTAGGCCTCTGAGTCTATCATGGGAGGGGCTGCCACAAAGATCCCTGAAATGCCTTCTAAGCTTTTTTCCCATTATCTAAGCTATCAGCACCTGGCTCCTTTTTGGTCATGTAAATCTCTCTAACAAGTGGTTGCTAAATAGCCTACTTAGATTCTTCCCTTGAAAATTTGCTCTTCTTTTTTTGCCACATGGCTAGGCTGTAAAATTTCCAAACTTTTACTATCTTCTCTTTTAAATCTAAGTTCCAGCTTGATCATTTCTTTGTTCCTGGTTCTGAGTATAGGTAATTAGAAGCAGCCAGGCCACATCTTGAATGCTTTATTGCTTAGAAATTTCTTCCACCAGATACTCTAAGTCATCACTCTTAAGCTGAAACTTCCATAGATCCCTAGAGTATGACTCAATGCAGCCAAGTTCTTCATTAAAGCATAACAAGCGTGACCTTTGCTCCACTTGCCAAACAGCTCTTTATTTCCATTCGAGACCTCACCAGCCTGGACTTCACCTTCCATATGACTATCTGCATTTTGGTCACAACCATTTAACCAGTCTCCAGGAAGTTCCAAATGTTCCCTCATCTTCCTGCCCTCTGAGCCTTCCAACACTTCCAATCTCTGCCCAATACCCAGTTCCAAAGTCACTGTCATATTTTCAGGTGTATTTGTAGTAGCACTGCCCCACTCCTAGTTCCAATTTTCTGTATTAGGCTATCCTTGCATTGCTATACAGAAATACCTGAGACTGTGTAATTTATACAGAAAAGAGGTTTAATTGGCTCATGAAATTAAGACTGTATGGGAAGCATGGTGCTGACATTTTTTCAGCTTCCAGGGAAACCTCGGGAGGTTTTACTCATAACAAAAGGTATGCCAGGAGCAGGCATGTTACATGGCAAGAGAGGAACCATGGGCAGGAATAGGTGCCACACACCTTTAAACAACCAGCTCTCAGGAGAACTCACTATTGCAAGGACAGCACCAATAGGATGGTGCCAAACCATTCATGAGAAACCCACCCCCGTGATCCAATCACTTCAAACAAGCTGGGGTGACTGGAAACTACATTTCAACATGAGATTTGGTGGGGATACAGATCCAAAATATATCAATATCAATAGTGTTTGTCTTATAAAGTGAAATGGGATGTGTTCTCTCTTCTCTTCTTTTCTCTCTCTCTCTCTTTTTTTGATGAAGTCTCGCTCTGTTTCCAGGCAGGAGTGCAGTAGCGCCATCTCGGCTCACTGCAACCTCCGCCTCTCGGGTTCAAGAGATTCTCCTACCTCAGCCTCCTGAGTAGCTGGGACTGCAGGCGCGTGCCACCATGCCTAGATAATTTTTGTATTTTTAGTAGAGATGAGGTATCCGCCTGCCTTGGCCTCCCAAAGTGCTGGGATTACAGGTGTGAGCCAACGTGCCTGGCCTCTCCTCTTCTATTTTTAAGAAATGTTTGTGGAGAAGTTTTGTTTGTGAAGGATTGGAATATCTACCAGTGAAGCCAATTCCTCCTGGAATTTTGTTCACACGATTTTTTTTTTATCCTAACTTAGACTCCTTGCTTGTTATATGTCCATTTATATTTCCATTTATCTCAAGTCAGTTTGAGTAATTTGTGCATTTCTAGAAATTTATCCCTTTAGTCTATGTAATCTAATATATTGGAATACAATTGTTAATAATGCTTCCTTATGATAATTTCTTATTTCTATAAGGTCAGTAGTAATGTTTACTCTTTCATTCCTGGTTTTAGTAACTTGAGTTTTCTATCTTCTTGGTCAGTCTAGCCAAAGATTTGCCAATTTTGTTGATTTAGTCAAAGAATCAATGTTTGTGTTCATTTTTTAATATTGTTATCTTCAACCATAAGTTTCCTTCAACCGTAAATTTACTTCGACTGTAAGTTTCCTGAACTTCATAAGTTTTGGTAAGCTGTATTTTCATGTTTGTTCATCTTATTTTCTCTTATAATATCTTATTTGACCCACTGGTATTTAAGAGTGTATTGTTTAATTTCCACATGCTAAAAAAAATCCCAAATTTCTTTCTGTTGATGATTTATAATTTAAAACCATTGTGGATCTTCAACATACTTTGTATTATTTTTAACCTTATTAAATCTATTGAGGCTTCTTTATGGCCTACTATATGGTCTACTTGCCATGTATTCCATTGGCACTGGAAAAGAATGTACAATATATTTTGTGGTGGTTCTATAAAGCTCTGTTAGGTATAGTTGGGGTATAGTGTTGTTCAATTATTCTATATTCTTCTTGATCTTCTGTATAGTTAGTCTTTCCATTATTGAAATTGGTATATTGCAGTCTCCAACTATTATTATGAGATTGTCTAATTCTTCCTCCTATTATATAAGTTGTTGCTTCATGTATTTAGTGCCTCTGTGTATGGGTGCATATGTATTTATAATCATAAAATCTTACTGATGGATTAATCATTTTATCATTATAAAATACACCACAGTAATATGCGATTATTTATTTTAAAATCTCAGTAATATGTGGTTATTTATTTTAAAATTTATTTTTGTCAATGTTAACATAGCCTCTCCAGCTCCTTTTTTTGGCTATTGTTTTAAGGAATATCTTTTCCATCCTTTTACTATCAATGTATTTGTGTATTTGAATCTAAATTTGTCTTACAAATAGCATGTATTTTAACCTTGTTTATAATTCAGTCTTACAATCTGTGTCTTTTGATTCAATTATCTAATCAATAATATTTAATGTTATCATTGACATGGCTTTATGTTTTCATACAATTTTCCTTTTTTTGTTTCTATATGTGAAATGACTACTCTTTTTTAAATTTATTTATTATTATTACACTTTAAGTTGTAGGGTACATGTGCATAACGTGCAGGTTTGTTACATATGTATACTTGTGCCATGTTGCTGTGCTGCACCCATCAACTCGTCATTTACATCAGGTATAACTCCCAATGCAATCCCTCCCCCCTCCCCCTGCCCATGATAGGCCCCGGTGTGTGATGTTCCCCTTCCTGAGTCCAAGTGATCTCATTGTTCAGTTCCCACCTATGAGTGAGAACATGCGGTGTTTGGTTTTCTGTTCTTGTGATAGTTTGCTAAGAATGATGGTTTCCAGCTGCATCCATGTCCCTACAAAGGACACAAACTCATCCTTTTTGATGGCTGCATAGTATTCCATGGTGTATATGTGCCACATTTTCTTAATCCAATCTGTCACTGATGGACATTTGGGTTGATTCCAAGTCTTTGCTATTGTGAATAGTGCTGCAATAAACATACGTGTGCATGTGTCTTTATAGCAGCATGATTTATAATCCTTTGGGTATATACCCAGTAATGGGATGGCTGGGTCATATGGTACATCTAGATCTAGATCCTTGAGGAATCGTCATACTGTTTTCCATAATGGTTGAACTAGTTTACAATCCCACCAACAGTGTAAAAGTGTTCCTATTTCTCCACATCCTCTCCAGCACCTGTTGCTTCCTGACTTTTTAATGATCGCCATTCTAACTGGTGTGAGATGGTATCTCATTATGGTTTTGATTTGCATTTCTCTGATGGCCAGTGATGATGAGCATTTTTTCATGTGTCTGTTGGCTGTATGAATGTCTTCTTTTGAGAAATGTCTGTTCATATCCTTTGCCTTCTTTTTGATGGTTTTGTTTGTTTTTTTCTTGTAAATTTGTTTGAGTTCTTTGTAGGTTCTGGATATTAGCCCTTTGTCATATGAGTAGATTGCAAAACTTTTCTCCCATTCTGTAGGTTGCCTGTTCACTCTCATGGTAGTTTCTTTTGCTGTGCAGAAGCTCTTTAGTTTAATGAGATCCCATTTGTCAATTTTGGCTTTCGCTGCCGTTGCTTCAGGTGTTTTAGACATGAAGTCTTTGCCCATGCCTATGTCCTGAATGGTACTACCTAGGTTTTCCTTTAGGATTTTTATGGTATTAGGTCTAACATTTAAGTCTCTAATCCATCTTGAATTAATTTTCGTATAAGGAGTAAGGAAAGGATCCAGTTTTCAGCTTTCTACTTATGGCTAGCCAATTTTCCCAGCACCATTTATTAAATAGGGAATCCTTTCCCCATTTCTTGTTTCTCTCAGGTTTGTCAAAGATCAGATGGCTGTAGATGTGTGGTATTATTTCTGAGGACTCTGTTCTGTTCCATTGTTCTGTATCTCTCTTTTGGTACCAGTACCAAGCTGTTTTGGTTACTGTAGCCTTGTAGTATAGTTTGAAGTCAGGTAGCGTGATGCCTCCAGCTTTGTTCTTTTGACTTAGGATTGTCTTGGAGATGCGGGCTCTTTTTTGGTTCCATATGAACTTTAAAGCAGTTTTTTCCAATTCTGTGAAGAAACTCATTGGTAGCTTGATGGGGATGGCTTTGAATCTATAAATTACCTTGGGCAGTATGGCCATTTTCACGATATTGATTTTTCCTATCCATGAGCATGGTATGTTCTTCCATTTGTTTGTGTCCTCTTTGCTTTCACTGAGCAGTGGTTTGTAGTTCTCCTTGAAGAGGTCCTTTCCATCCCTTGTAAGTTGGATTCCTAGGTATTTCATTCTCTTTGAAGCAATTGTGAATGGAAGTTCATTCCTGATTTGGATCTCTGTTTGTCTGTTACTGGTGTATAAGAATGCTTGTGATTTTTGCACATTAATTTTGTATCCTGAGACTTTGCTGAAGTCGCTTATCAGCTTAAGGAGATTTTGGGCTGAGACAATGGGGTTTTCTAAATATACAATCATGTCATCTGCAAAGAGGGACAATTTGACTTCTTCTTTTCCTAACTGAATACACTTGATTTCTTTCTCTTGCCTAATTGCCCTAGCCAGAAATTCCAACACTATGTTGAATAGGAGTGGTGAGAGAGGGCATCCCCGTCTTGTGCCAGTTTTCAAAGGGAATGCTTCCAGTTTTTGCCCATTCAGTATGATATTGGCTGTGGGTTTGTCATAAATAGCTCTTATTATTTTGAGGTACGTTCCATCAATACCAAATTTATTGAGCGTTTTTAGCATGAAGGGCTGTTGAATTTTGTCAAAAGCCTTTTCTGCATCTATTGAGATAATCATGTGGTTCTTGTCTTTGGTTCTGTTGATATGCTGGATTATGTTTATTGATTTGCGAATGTTGAACGGATTATGTTTATTGATTTGCAAATGTTGAACCAGCCTTGCATCCCAGGGATGAAGCCCACTTGATCATGGTGGATAAGCTTTTTGATGTGTTGCTGAATCCGGTTTGCCAGTATTTTATTGAGGATTTTTGCATCGATGTTCATCAGGGATATTGGTCTAAAATTCTCTTTTTTTGTTGTGTCTCTGCCAGGCTTTGGTATCAGGATGATGTTGGCCTCATAAAATGAGTTAGGAAGGATTCCCTCTTTTTCTATTGATTGGAATAGTTTCAGAAGGAATGGTACCAACTCTTCCTTGTACCTCTGGTAGAATTCAGCTGTGAATCCATCTGGTCCTGGACTTGTTTTGGTTGGTAGGCTATTAATTGTTGCCTCAATTTCAGAGCCTGCTATTGGTCTATTCAGGGATTCAACTTCTTCCTGGTTTAGTCTTGGGAGAGTGTAAATGTCCAGGAAATTATCCATTTCTTCTAGATTTTCCAGTTTATTTGCGTAGAGGTGTTTATAGTATTCTCTGATGGTACTTTGTATTTCTGTGGGGTCGGTGGTGATATCCCCTTTATCATTTTTAATTGCATCTATTTGATTCTTATCTCTTTTCTTCTTTATTAGTCTTGCTAGTGGTCTGTCAATTTTGTTGATCTTTTCAAAAAACCAACTCCTGGATTCATTGATTTTTTGGAGAGTTTTTTGTGTCTCTATCTCCTTCAGTTCTGCTCTGATCTTAGTTATTTCTTGCCTTCTGCTAGCTTTCGAATGTGTTTGCTCTTGCTTCTCTAGTTCTTTTAATTGCGATGTTAGAGTGTCAATTTTAGATCTTTCCTGCTTTCTCTTGTGGGCATTTAGTGCTATAAATTTCCCTCTACACACTGCTTTAAATGTGTCCCAGAGATTCCGGTATGTTGTATCTTTGTTCTCATTGGTTTCAAAGAACATCTTTATTTCTGTCTTCATTTCGTTATGTACCAAGTAGTCATTCAGGAGCAGGTTGTTCAGTTTCCATGTAGTTGAGCGGTTTTGATTGAGTTTCTTAGTCCTGAGTTCTAGTTTGATTGCACTGTGGTCTGAGAGACAGTTTGTTATAATTTCTGTTCTTGTACATTTGCTGAGGAGTGCTTTACTTCCAATTACGTGGTCGATTTTGGAGTAAGTACGATGTGGTGCTGAGAAGAATGTATATGCTGTTGATTTGGGGTGGAGAGTTCTATAGATGTCTATTAGGTCTGCTTGCTGCAGAGATGAGTTCAATTCCTGGATATCCTTGTTAACTTTCTGTCTCGTTGATCTGTCTAATGTTGACAGTGGAGTGTTGAAGTCTCCCGTTATTATTGTATGGGAGTCTAAGGCTCTTTGTAAGTCTCTAAGGACTTGCTTTATGAATCTGCGTGCTCCTGTATTGGGTGCATATATATTCAGGATAGTTAGCTCTTTCTTTTGAATTGATCCCTTTACCATTATGTAATGGCCTTCTTTGTCTCTTTTGATCTTTGATGGTTTAAAGTCTGTTTTATCAGAGACTAGTATTGCAACCCCCGCTTTTTTTTGTTCTCCATTTGCTTGGTAAATCTTCCTCCATCCCTTTATTTTGAGCCTATGTATGTCTCTGCGTGTGAGATGGGTCTCCTGAATACAGCAGACTGATGGGTCTTGACTCTTCATCCAGTTTGCCAGTCTGTGTCTTTTAATTGGAGCATTTAGTCCATTTACATTCAAGGTTAATATTGTTATGTGTGAACTTGATCCTGCCATTATGATATTAACTGGTTATTTTGCTCGTTAGTTGATGCAGTTTCTTCCTAGCCTTGATGGTCTTTACATTTTGGCATGTTTTTGCAATGGCTGGTACCGGTTGTTCCTTTCCATGTTTAGTGCTTCCTTCAGAGTCTCTTGTAAGGCAGGCCTAGTGGTGACAAAATCTCTAAGCATTTGCTTATCTGTAAAGGATTTTATTTCTCCTTCACTTATGAAACTTAGTTTGGCTGGATATGAAATTCTGGGTTTAAAATTCTTTTCTTTAAGAATGTTGAATATTGGCCCCCACTCTCTTCTGGCTTGGAGAGTTTCTGCCAAGAGATCTGCTGTTAGTCTGATGGGCTTCCCTTTGTGGGTAACCCGACCTTTCTCTCTGGCTGCCCTTAAGATTTTTTCCTTCATTTCAACTTTGGTGAATCTGGCAATTATGTGTCTTGGAGTTGCTCTTCTAGAAGAATATCTTTGTGGCGTTCTCTGTATTTCCTGGATTTGAATGTTGGGCTGCCCTACTAGGTTGGGAAAGTTCTCCTGGATGATATCCTGAAGAGTGTTTTCCAACTTGGTTCCATTTTCCCCCTCACTTTCAGGCACCCCAGTCAGACGTAGATTTGGTCTTTTTACATAATCCCATACTTCTTGCAGGCTTTGTTCATTTCTTTTTCTTCTTTTTTCTTTTGGTTTCTCTTCTCGCTTCATTTCATTCATTTGATCCTCAATCGCAGATACTCTTTCTTCCAGTTGATCGAGTCGGTTACTGAAGCTTGTGCATTTGTCACGTATTTCTCGTGTCATGGTTTTCATCTCTTTCATTTCGTTTAGGACCTTCTCTGCATTAATTACTCTAGTCATCAATTCTTCCACTTTTTTTCAAGATTTTTAGTTTCTTTGCGCTGGGTACGTAATTCCTCCTTTAGCTCTGAGAAATTTGATGGACTGAAGCCTTCTTCTCTCATCTCGTCAAAGTCATTCTCCGTCCAGCTTTGATCCGTTGCTGGCGATGAGCTGCGCTCCTTTGCCGGGGGAGATGTGCTCTTATTGTTTGAATTTCCAGGTTTTCTGCCCTGCTTTTTCCCCATCTTTGTGGTTTTATCTGCCTCTGGTCTTTGATGATGGTTATGTACTGATGGGGTTTTGGTGTAGGTGTCCTTCCTGTTTGATAGTTTTCCTTCTAACAGTCAGGACCCTCAGCTGCAGGTCTGTTGGAGATTGCTTGAGGTCCACTCCAGACCCTGTTTGCCTGGGTATCAGCAGCAGAGGCTGCAGAAGATAGAATATTTCTGAACAGCGAGTGTACCTGTCTGATTCTTGCTTTGGAAGCTTCCTCTCAGTGGTGTACTCCACCCTGTGAGGTGTGGGGTGTCAGACTGCCCCTAGTGGGGGTGTCTCCCAGTTAGGCTACTCGGGGGTCAGGGACCCACTTGAGCAGGGAGTCTGTCCCTTCTCAGATCTCAACCTCCGTGTTGGGAGATCCACTGCTCTCTTCAAAGCTGTCAGACAGAGTCGTTTGCGTCTGCAGAGGTTTTGGCTGCGTTTGTTATTGCCCTGTCCCCAGAGGTGGAGTCTACAGAGACAGGCAGGTTTCCTTGAGCTGCTGTGAGCTCCACCCAGTTCGAGCTTCCCAGCAGCTTTGTTTACCTACTTAAGCCTCAGCAATGGCGGGCGCCCCTCCCCCAGCCTCGCTGCTGGCTTGCTGGTAGATCACAGACTGCTGTGCTAGCAATGAGGGAGGCTCCGTGGGTGTGGGACCCTCCCGGCCAGGTGTGGGATATGATCTCCTGGTGTGCCTGTTTGCTTAAAGCGCAGTATTGGAGTGGGAGTTACCCGATTTTCCAGGTGTTGTGTGTCTCAGTTCCCCTGGCTAGGAAAAGGGATTCCCTTCCCCCTTGCGCTTCCCAGGTGAGGCAGTGCCTTGCCCTGCTTCAGCTCTTGCTGGTCAGGCTGCAGCAGCTGACCAGCACCAATCGTCCGGCACTCCCCAGTGAGATGAACCCAGTACCTCAGTTGAAAATGCAGAAATCACCGGTCTTCTGTGTTGCTCGCGCTGGGAGTTGGAGACTGGAGCTGTTCCCATTCGGCCATCTTGCTCTGATCATGACCACTCTTGTCCTGCATTCCTCTCATTGTCTTGAGTGGCTATTTTCTGTGCAACTTTTTCATTACTTTAAAAATTTTAAACTATGTTTTTGAAGTTTTATAGTGGTTGCTCTTGGGTTTTGAATATATAGCTTAACTTATCAAAATTGACTTCGTATTTACATTAACATGATTCCAAAACACTTGCATTTTGAGGTGATTGTAGTATTTATTAGCTTTGTTTTCTTAGGTAAGTAACTTTTCTCCCATGCATTTGAGAGTCAGACTGTAATTTCAGGTCTCATATTAACAGATTTTCAAATCTTTGAACAGTTCAAAAGCCACACATTTTGTTAGCAAGGTTGGTGGACTTCTAGTGACGAGTTTGCATCACAAAAGATAGAATCCTTATATTTGCTCATGAATAAGATGATTTGGACAGAGTTCTGAGTGCACTACCCAATGAAGGTATGATTATAACTATTAGCCTAGAAATTATCAGAATTAATGGAGGAATTATTAGCTGTGTGAGTTTGAGCAATTTACTTAAACTCTTTGTGCCTGATTTTTCTCAACTGTAAAATAGGAATAACAGTGGCTACATCATGGAGTTGTGCAAATTAGGTAAATAAATATATGTAAAGGACTTAGAATATTACCTGACATATAATAATGCTGGTTAAATGTTTTCTACAGTCCTATTATTGTTACCTTGAAATTTTTCTAACCTATACCAAACATGCAAAGTTCCTGGGCTTTTTCCAAAGTTCTTTGGTTGAAATGTTCATTTTCTATAACTACCAACTGCACTTCTAGCAATGGAAACTTGTTTTCTAAGCTGGTTCACTTAGTGAGCAGGAAAGCTCATTTGTTTGAAAAAACACTAGGAAGTAAAGGTAATCCAGTGTGAAGGATGAGCTAAAATTCTTCTAGGGAATTTGCTTGAAAATAAATTTTATGCCCTTTCAGAGATGTAGTGTCCTAAATGAGCTGATTGGAAACCTGGCCTTGTGATCTTTTTTTCCACTGAAGCAAAAGAAGATTGTTTAAAAAAGAAATGGCTACAGGATCCAGGATTTTGCCTTTCTTTGTTTCCTGGAAGACTTCAATATGTCCGCTAATTAGAGGTTGCAGTGAGCAGATATTGTACCACTGCATTCCAGCCTGGGCAACAGAATGAGACCCTGTCTCAGAAACAAAAAGACATCCACTAATTAATGCAAAGTTAGTAATTAACTGGCTCCCTTTCCTAGAACATGGTCCAGGTACTCTGTTCACTTAAAGACTATCAGAGTTACAAAAACTGTTAGCTGGAACGATACAGGCATGGTTAAAATCCTTTGGTTACATTTATACTGTTTCTAGGGAACCTGGCATAGTGCTGCACTACTTGCACTATGGGTGATTTCACCCAGTCCTTTGATATTGTTGGCAGAAAGAAAAATTGATTTGGGTTTGAAGTGTGAAGGTCCCAAGCATCTGGCTGTTCTTAATCAAATGTGTAAATTTCCATTTGGAAGTTAGTCATATTTCAGTTACTTCCTTTTCAAACAGATAAAAAAATGAAATGCATATTATTCCTCCAGATAGTTCTGAATGCACTTTTTAAGCTGCGTATTTATTTCCTCCCCCAGTAGCATAGACATCAACAACTCAATGAGTGTCTTTTTTCTAAAGGACATTTTGAGTTAAGTTTTACAGATATAAACTGGCTGATTGGAGAAAGCCCTGGGAAGACATTTGTTTTCCCCCTTCCACCTTACAAATGTTAGAGTAAGCAAAACTATAAGGTTTGCAGCAATAAGTGTGTTAAAGGAAAAAGGGGATGATAGCGGATAAGTCTTAGTACTTTCTTGTTAATGGGATATTTTTTTCTTTATCTGTGTGTATTCTTTGGCCTAAAATAATATCTTGGTGTAAATTTGTATAAAAAGGGGCAAAATGATACATGTTTTCAGCTGATAGGTAAAAAGTCTAGTTGTTGTTTTGGTTCGGTAAAACAGAAGGTCAGGGAGAATAATTTTTGCAAACACTACTATCCATTTTGGATTAAACATATTAATCCTATCATCTTGGAGTTTACAGTTAGGAGAGATCAATGTTAATAAAATTGCCACACAAATTACACAACAGTATGTAAAATTATACCAGTAAAAAGTGCAATACATGAAAGGTCCATGATGCTATAGGACATATAGTATGTGGATATGACCTAAACGAAGGGTTAAGGAAGGGTTCCCTGAAGGCATGATTATTGGGAT
This sequence comes from Macaca nemestrina, assembly GCF_043159975.1. Lineage (NCBI taxonomy): Eukaryota > Metazoa > Chordata > Mammalia > Primates > Cercopithecidae > Macaca > Macaca nemestrina. The sequence continues at coordinate 76,128,048 of NC_092145.1, read as the reverse complement.
AGGATTTGAAGGAAGAATAAGAATTAAACTAGTGAAAGGAAAATTAGAGAGGGAGGAGAGTGTTCCAGGCAGAGGAAATAGCACTTAGAAATATCCATGGCATGAGGGATCCTATCTCATTCTAGGGACTGAAAGAGGATCAATGAGGTTGAAACTCAGAAGAAGGGAGGAAGACTGATGCTAAAAGAACATGTGACCCAGTGGCATTGTAAAAGATCTGCTACATTGGTGAGATTAATCAGTAAAGTACTTGTGTCCTTGAGGGAGAAATGAAGACAGAAGAATTGGAAGACTGATGAGTATTTATTTGAATAGGAGAAAGGTAGTGAGCTGATCATATAGACAGACAGTGATCATGACTGTAGGTTAACTCTTCAATCACTATAGTGCATTGAGTTGTTACAATAAAGGACTCCTCTCAAAGGCTTTTCTCCTTACCCTTATTTTCTCTTTACAAACTGGTCTCCCTCTCACCTACTCTCACTTTACATCTTCTGCATTTGATCACTTTGCTCTTCCCACCTAGAAAGATATCCCCTTCCATTTTTGGTTTATTTAATACTGAATCATCCATCAAAATGTAGCACAAGTTCCACTTCTTCTAGGAAACCCTCCTGGCCCTATCCATGGGACTTCATCTGCATCCTCTGATCTATTACAGAGCTCAATCTCCATATAACGGCCTTGATTTTTTTTTTTCAAAATTTACCTTTGGAATCCCACATTTTTTATGTGTCTTTGTGTCTCTACCTAGACTCTGGCGTACCACAGGGCAGAGAATGTATCTTTTGCTTGTGGACTGACAAATGAACCAAGTAGTGGTCTAAGATGAGAGTTGGTAAAAGACCATTTATAAAGACGCAGACAATGTCAGCAACTGACAGAAATAGACATATTTGAGATAAGCAGAGAGGGGAATAAAAAGAACAGAGATTGGGGGTGGGATGGAGGAGAGGAAGCAACAGAGAAAGTGTTTTTTTAGAGCCAGTCACAAGTAATAAAGCTAGTGTCAGCTTCTCACTAACTTGTTTACTGGCCTCCACTGATAGTGAGAAGAATCACAATAGAGCTGAAGAAATAGGGAGAATAAACAAGCTTGAAACATGCCCTACTTTGGAGGCAGCTTAATTACACAAACCGAAGTTTTGAAGCAAATAGAGGATCCCCCAAGACTCCAGGGGCTCTGCTCTGCCGAGAGAAAGAAAGCACCTTATCCCTGGACAGAGAACTTCATTCCAGAGGAGGGGGAGGGGCTGCTGTTGGTGGTGTTTGCAGTGGGTGGAGATAGAGTAGAAAAGGCTTGCAGGGGTGGGCTGGCAGAGGGGAAGGGCCAACAATGAAGTTACAGATGGATGAGTGGGTTTCTGCCGCAAAATCATATGAAGGAGAGAGAGGGAAAGACAAAATATAGGGAGGAAAAAAAAAAAAAAAAAAAAAAAAAAGAAGTGTGAATGACCAAGGCAGTAAACCTGTAGAAAATTAGAAAAGAAAAACTTGCCACGGGAGAGGTAGGAGGAGGTATACAATTGCAGATAACTCTCTATTATAAATAGATTGCATCTGCGCTATTTATTTTATATTTTAGCAAATCTCTGAAATTTTCGTGGTAATTAGGCTTACTGCGAGGCAGTTATTCAAAAAGTATAGACCCTCCTTTTGCCACAGAACACTCCCTAGTCCTTGGAAGATGGGTGTCAGAGCTCTGGGACCCTAGTACATCTCTGTCTGGGGGCACTTACCTGGCTTAAGTGAGTATAGTATTAAATTTTACTTCATATTTTTGTGATGGTGTGAGATTGAATTTTGCACAGTGTGATAGGAATATATTTACAGTACCTTTCATTTTTGCCTTTTCCTTGCCCCCTACTTATTATTATCAATATTGTTGTTGTAATTATTTTAAACAAGTAGGAGTGAATATGGTATGCGTAATTGAAACATTCCTCCTTGTCTGAAATTTTGTCTCCTCCTCTGCAGTCCTGCAGCAACGACAGGCACACAGGCTTTCTCTGTGGATTAATTGGTCAGGAAAGACACTTTTTATATTGTCAAGTGGCACTTAAGCCATTAATTCTTGACTGTGAAACTGCTTTTCCTGGGCAATGCTCTTTAAGGAAAAACTTATTCAGTCCAGTGACTGGTGACTAAGGGAACGATGGAGCACAGGGGATTGGGCGGGATCTAGACTCCTAATAATGCCTTCTTAGCCAATGAAAAGCATTTCCTATTGAGACCCCCAAGAGTTCCCCTGGCCCTCGGCTCCAGCTCGGACTTCAGGCCTTTTTGTGTCCTGTTTGCTAAAGGCATGCGGGCTACAGCATTCAAGAGAGGGAGTCGTTAACAAAGGGAAAGAGATAAATGTAAATAAGCTCACATTTTCAGAATGAGCGGTTTGCAGTAAGAAGCTGCGGCAGCCCAGAGTCTGCTACTTTAGGCTGGGCTAACCTTTCCCTGTTTAAAAAAAAAAAAATGGATAAAAATATGCACTTCCAAAGGGCGAGGTGCCCATTTACATGTTTATTAGTTAATTATCTACAGGCATCAGCACATTCTCTCATCTAGCACACTCTTTCTTGGGGTAAGTTTCTCTTTGAGAAAGATTTGATTTTGGCGTTTGGGGGTGGGGGATAGCATAACAAACTACAGTGGAAACACTGATGCTTTGAGAGTGTAAGGAAAGAAGTTAGACTTCAACTCTGAAGTACTGAACAAGGATCTTCGTGTTGAATGGTAAAAAACGAGAATTTCCATTGTTTTGGCAATAATATTGTTTCCGTGGAAGAGATACAGGATTTTCAGGCTGCTGTTTCATGTAAACACAGTTGTTCTAAAGAGCTAATTTAAAATCACAGTGTAGAACAATTTAGAAAGTATATTGGCTAGCTTTGTATTTCTTTGGTTTACAATTTATTGTGAGCTAACGTGGCTTGTATTATGATGAGGTTTCTTCTAGTAAAACTATACATGACATGCCTTTGATGCTTAATTGATTTATGGAGAATGTGACATTTGCTATATTGAATAATTTATGAACTTGCCCATAAAGGAAGAATCATGTTTGAATGAAAAACTCTGTCATAAACTGCATTTGCTATTATATGTGAAATTAATTGCTGTTTGCCATACAAATGCATCAATATGTCATCTTTAAACTCTCTTCTTGTAAATTTTAAATATTTTCAGTAAAAAGGTCTTACTGAGTTGATAAATATTGTATTTCAGTTACTTTTTAAAACGAAATTCAGCAATGTAATTTATCATTATTTCAGTGTGGAAAAGACTAGATAAATTCAAAGGTCAGAACATTTCAGAGCTTGGTGCGGTTATTCAGTTTGCTACCTTACAAAATTATACCATCTTTATTTATCTTGACTAACATGAAGACAATAATAATAACCTGAGATCCAGATTATCCAATGGCTTTGCAACACGTTTATTTTTCAGAACAAAATTCCAAACATCGTATCCCATCAACATAGATTATAAAACCCTTTGCCTTGTCACAGATGAAAAGTTGCACTCTTGCCAAGAAGGATGAGTTCACCTGATAAACTTGATGGCATCTACATTCTAAAGCATCTCCTGCCAATCAGAGATGAGAATGAAAGCCTTATTGGAACAATCAGGCCTATCTTTCAGAATGTGCTCTGCAAGTTAAAGGGAGAACCAGGAAGATGCCTCACAGAAACATTCAGGCCAAGCTTAGCTAAAGCTTGATCTATTCAATTGCCTTTGTGGGAAAATGCAGTGAGAATTGTTGCCCTTGCTGTGATTGGTTCAGCGCCTAATTGTGTAGTTACCTTTTGTCTGTGTATGTGGTCATGATATATAGTCTGCCCTTTGCCTTCTGATGAGGGAAGAACAAAACCTGTAACGTGTTTGCGAATATTAGTACTGAAAATTGGGAGCCTGATAAAAGGTTACCTACCACCGGGAATCCACCTTTACTTTAAGTGGATAAATAATCAGTTATGAGAACAATGCATAGGGTAAATGATCTAATGATTCTACATGGTTATGTCCTGAAGTATGCTGATAACCTCATATTCTGAGGGATGAAGTGACCAGGAAACAGGTGGGAAGGGTTGAGGGTTGAGACCTAACAATTAGAGTTGATATGCCTGCTGAAATGAGCACAAGGACAGAGGATGAGGAAAATAAGGGAATTTGGAAGACTTTAGGATATTAGTGGCATCTTTCTCTGTGATTCTTAGCTTCCGGTATTAATTAATACTATTTATTTCTAATATTCAAATAAATCTAGTAATCATTTCATTAAGTCTAACAAAAATTAATGACCCTCCTTGCTTGCAGACTTTGAGGAAATAAAAAATGTTTTACAGTGGCCAATGTAAACAGGTGAAAATAAATGATAGAGGAGAATAGCCAATAAGGCCACCAGCATGGCACTCGTTGAAGGTTGCTTTTCTGTCAGTCAAAACCGAAGATTAAAGGAGAAGAGAAACTGAGACTCAGAAACGGACTGTGACTTGCTCTCACAGTGCTTGTGATGGGGCTGGATGTGTCTACATTTAATTAATATTAGTTGTAAAAACTTCTGGGTACTTGAACTTCCTAATTTGATTGGATTTTGAATAAAAAATTTTCTGTATAATCTTTATCAACTGTGAGAGGCATAAAATAATGTTAATGCTTCTATCTTCCTTTACAATAAACCAATAAAATAATATTCATTTCATTCCAGGAATACAGATTTCTGGTGGAGTGTGAAAACTAACTCTCCTTAATATTAAGATGATCTCAATATATCTTAAATTATCTAATCATTTTATTTATTTTGGTTTTTTAGATTGTAGAAAAATCATTTCAGGAAAGTCGTAATACTATTTAGCAGTTTGCTTTGTTTTAGTCTACCTCTGTTTAGAAAAGGATGAGATGTAACAATAGTGTAAGTTTGGAACTAGGGGATGATTCTACTTTACAGGTGGAAGCACTGTAGTGGGTAAATTCTAAATGCAGTTGCTACTTGTAAGAATTCCATTGCAGAGTATTTCTGGTTCTATACAAATATTTTGTGCAGAGTTTGAATTGGAGATGTTACAGACATGCTATATTGGGTAGGCCTGGGACATCCTGGTAAAGGTGCAGTGATTGTCAGTCAGTGTGCTAATACCCAGTAATCGAAGCCTTGATCATATCACTGTAGTTCAGTGGAGAGAGAAATTGTGTGGGGTGTAGGTAAAAAACAAGACAGTGGAGTCTCCACCTGCTGTTCCAGTCATCTTTCCTCTTCCCTTATGAAGGACCTGCCCAATGGTAACAGTTGTTGCCAAGAAAAGAAGAAGAAGAAGAAAAAAAAAACAACGTTAGTTCACGCCAAAACAAAATTCTCCTTTGTTTTGGTATTTTTAATGTAACACATTACTTTATGGAAGTGGAGGGAAGTATTTTTATGTCTTTTGTCACTCATTGTCTTTATGATTATAGGTTACCACATGTGGATTTTATGCATTAGGGTTTAGTCAGTACTACTAACAAAATACAGCACAGCAGTGATAGGTTGGAAAATACATTGTTATCTGCAATTCTGTAATAATGAAATCCAATGCATGTAAATACTATTTTAAAATTTATTGGGTCTCATTTACTCTGGTTTATATCACATAATGCTTTTTCTATCTTATGATCTTTTATAAGATCATTTTATTGAAAATATACATTTTATTGAAAAACTATTAGCTCTCTTTATGGCACACTATTATTACTATTTCTATTTCACAGCACCCATTGGAGGAAATCTCTAACTACAGTGCCTCCAGGAAGCTCATTGGTTATTCCAGTCTTAGATAAAATTGGTACCAGGATTTGGTTCGAACTAATGTGGTGAGTCCTACCCTCCTGATAATAACTTTCTCTACAAATTCCTAATTTAATTCTTCTACCTTTGTTGTAACAAATAGTTCCAACTTATTAAAGATTGTATCATCTGAAGATCCAGAATGGATGGAGGAATTGTAATTTGTTGTAATCCAGGCAATTTTGATGTAGATGAATATTGATTCTTTAGCTCAACCCCTCTCTGCCACTGGGATTTACCTTTAGATATGGGAGACTCTTTTTATTGCTATTACCAGGTTCAGTGTCCAAGTATATCACATGAATTGGTGTCCAAACTGATAACTGATTTGCCTGTTCAAATATATGGAATAATGTCAAAATCCTGGCCGGCATATATGACCCTTACAGAAATTGGAAATGAGTTATTTTGGGAACACCCAAAAATTGTCCCAAAAGATTTGGGGCTTCTGCTGAGATGAGATATTGAGTCTCAAGGCTCAAGACAATTTTATAATATTAGGTTGAGCAATTTACCTGTAGTTGACTTACTCTGTAACTAAGTACTATAGAAAATTCTACTTTAGTAGGGCTGATGCAATCTTTGGCCCCATCATGTTGAGCACCAGACCACATTATTTCCCAAAGATTGGACTGTGTTATCAAGTGAAGTGTTAATGAGTGACTGAAGTATTTTTTTTCTTTTTTGATGAAAAGAAAAAAATATCAAGTTAATCACTGAGAATAGGATTTTATAAAATTGAGGCCCATATCAGTTTCCTGTTTTCCTCAAATAAAATGGAGGGACAAAGCAGCCTTAATAATCTTAGTGAAAACCAGATTAGATGTAGATAAGTCACTTTTAAAAGGATATTTGTTGCATCCAAAATGAAAGAGGTTGATATAGATCAATTTCCTAACTCCATTCTTGAGTGAAATATTTATCTATGGTTCCCTCCATATGGAATGCCATAAAGTTAGGTTTTGTTTTAAAAACTATTACAAAGCATCAATCAATGCATGGGAACATTGATGCAAAACCTGCATGATTGTGACCTATGCCTGTGACTTGACTAAGAAAATTTCCTTAAGGTGTCTTATCTGTTAAAAACCACTGATTTGAGAAGCAACAGTCTGAACATATTCCCTATTGCTCCAGCAGGATTGTTTTGAGCTGTATTTTCACAACATTTGTGTATTTTTAAATCTGCTTCACTGCTAAGTATCTATAGATAAGAACACAATAGATTTCATCTTCCTCTGAAAACTATTGTGTCAACTTTCATAAACTTTGACCAGAGTAGAACAAGGAAATGCTCTGGGGATCAGAAGCACTCTGACCTGGCCTGCGCTTATTAAAAGTGGAGCAAAGCAAAAATAATTTTAGTATACTCTGCCTTCAAGGCCTTGTCTTCCTGAGCTCTGGACTGTCCTCTGTAGGGACAAAAAGCAAGTCAGCTTTTCTAGCGTACTAGGAATATTTATGCCAGAAGTTGGAGCTTTGTTTTCAATGTATCATCTGAAAGTTTAGCATTTCATGAAGTAAAGTGATTTGGTTATTCATCCTTATAGGGCCAAAAGGCTAACTTTACTTCTTACAGGAGCCTTAAGGACCCCAAACATGGTTTACTTGTATTTTACTATCATTAGGAATTTTTTTTTTTTTGAAAAAGAGGAAACAATTGTGGCCACTCTGAATTAGCTCCATGTGTAGATCGAAGTTAAAAGTTGAGGGTCAGATTTCTTTCCGGTCAACCTCCAAGGTACCTGCTTCCTGTCCATTGTCAATAAAAATGCAGCTATCCAACACTCTCTGACATCCTTAGGTGATTAAATGTCAGAATAATTGGCAGCAGAGGTTTGCAGAAGACAGTAGTTTAATGCTTCTTGCAGTGGAAAATGTAATTAACTGCATCAGCATATATTTTTCCTTCTTCATCTCATCTGAAGCTCAAGTGTTCGTCCTTTGTCTCCATTTGGTGCACAATATGTTGGCTATTTAGGAGGATCTAACAGATAGAAACACTGTTTCTTTTAGTCAAAAGAAAGGAAGCCAGTAAGAAGAGAGGCTAATATTGATTCTTCTTCAGAATCATCTCAAAAGCCAAATGCCTTTCTGGTTTTTTAATCATACCTGTATGGGAGATATTACCTTGAGGGCGCACTCCTGGATTGTCCTGTTTGAGTAAATTATGTAGTTAAGGCTGAAACTCAAGGGGGTGCTTTCTGAGGTACAAGGTATACATGACACTAGAAGGATGTGTTCCTAATATGAACTTCAGGGTACCAAAAAGAGACAGAAATATAAAGTTACAGTTGTTTCAGGAAAAGAGAAGGAAACAAACTTATATAATGTTTCTCTGTGGTTAGGTAGAGCCAAATACTGGCCAGCTCATAAAGCAATTCACAAGCCCTATTGAGTCTTCCTAGCTTTAGCTGTGAGGCTTAGAGGTAAAGTTTATACAAGGAAGAGAGAGAGTATAGCCAAGTTACAGAGTGAACCAGTGTCTGAGTCAGAAATAGAACTCCTTGCTTCTAATGCTGTGTTAAGTCCCAGCACCACACCCTCACTTCTAGACGGCAAAGGTGGTTGTGTGTTCAAGCAACGGGAGCTATGAATAGGGCCATAGTGGCAGTTTTCCCATGCCCTCTCTTCAGGATTGAGAATGTAATGCTTTCTTGTCTGTCCTTTCTCTCCCATAAAGTTTGATTACTCAGAGCAGCAGAGCAGAAGTGTCAGGCATTTGCAGGCTGCTTGCTGTGGGTATAATGTATATGTTCCCACGAACATAAAACTGAAGTGAGGGGATGGATATGTTAATTAGCTTGACATAATCACCTCATGTAGTATACATATATTAAAACATCGCCTTGTACTTACATAAATGTAGTATAATTGTGATTTGTCAGTTAAACATAATGCAAATAAAAAATAAAATGATTGAAATCATAAAACATCTGAATGGAAAACTGGGGAGATCTATTTGAAATATATCAACTTGAGAATCACAAAATAATATACAGCCAGTGAGCTAGAATCATGCTGCGTAAAAGGATCACTAGTGGGCAGACTGGAGGGACTTTGGGCAGAAGGGAAAAGGATTCTATTATAAAAGCATTTCCCAAATAAAATAATTGTACTGGCAGTACTTATTGTAGAAGATAAGTTCAAGCCGATCCTAGTGAATAAAGCCTGACTTTAATGTTAGAGATTTTGCAGTCCCATAAATTCTGTTTTAACTATCAGTTTTATATTTTTGGACTCTTGATTGACCCACACCTTCCTCACATTCATTGCAATGCTATAGTATTGCACTTATTGTATTGAGTGTGAGCTTTCCTGCTCCTACAACATACTCTTATAGTATCTTTAGATATATGATAGATGTTCAAAAAATACTTGTCAAACCAAATGGAATGTGCATGTTTTTTTCCATTCTGGGTGGACAGAATATCTTATTACACAGAAATCATATATGAAAAGCAAATTTGATTATTTGTTCCATCTTGTCTCTCATAGGAGGAAAATATTTCCTACCGGTCCCTAGTGTCAGAGTGGTGAACCCCTGCAGCCAGCAGGCCTCCTGAAAAAAAAGTCCATGGGTGACAGAAGATTCATTGACTTCCAATTCCAAGATTCAAATTCAAGCCTCAGACCCAGGTTGGGCAATGCTACTGCCAATAATACTTGCATTGTTGATGATTCCTTCAAGTATAATCTGAATGGTGCTGTCTACAGTGTTGTATTCATCTTGGGTCTGATAACCAACAGTGTCTCTCTGTTTGTCTTCTGTTTCCGCATGAAAATGAGAAGTGAGACTGCTATTTTTATCACCAATCTAGCCCTCTCTGATTTGCTTTTTGTCTGTACCCTACCTTTTAAAATATTTTACAACTTCAACCGCCACTGGCCTTTTGGTGACACCCTCTGCAAGATCTCTGGAACTGCATTCCTTACCAACATCTATGGCAGCATGCTCTTTCTCACCTGTATTAGTGTGGATCGTTTCCTGGCCATTGTCTATCCCTTCCGATCTCGTACTATTAGGACTAGGAGGAATTCTGCCATTGTGTGTGCTGGTGTCTGGATCCTAGTCCTCAGTGGTGGTATTTCAGCCTCTTTGTTTTCCACCACTAATGTCAACAATGCAACCACCACCTGCTTTGAAGGCTTCTCCAAACGTGTCTGGAAGACTTATTTATCGAAGATCACAATATTTATTGAAGTTGTTGGGTTTATCATTCCTCTGATATTGAATGTCTCTTGCTCTTCTGTGGTGCTGAGAACTCTTCGTAAGCCTGCTACTCTATCTCAAATTGGTACCAATAAGAAAAAAGTTCTGAAAATGATCACAGTACATATGGCAGTATTCGTGGTATGCTTTGTACCCTACAACTCTGTCCTCTTCCTGTATGCACTGGTGCGCTCACAAGCTATTACTAATTGCTTTTTGGAAAGATTTGCAAAGATCATGTACCCAATCACCTTGTGTCTTGCAACTCTGAACTGTTGTTTTGACCCTTTCATCTATTACTTCACGCTTGAGTCCTTTCAGAAGTCCTTCTACGTCAATACCCACATCAGAATGGAGTCCCTGTTTAAGACTGAAACACCTTTGACCACAAAGCCTTCCCTTCCAGCTATTCAAGAGGAAGTAAGTGATCAAACAACAAATAATGGTGGTGAATTAATGCTAGAATCCACCTTTTAGGTATGAGAACTGTGTTCAGGTCCAGATATGGTTTCTCCTATAATTTTTCCTATGCTATAAACTAAAGATTTGAAGCTAATGATACTGAGAACAATGCACCAAATCCAGTCAGATACATTTGTTTGAAGGTATACTGTGCAGTTTTTATTGCTGTTTTGTTCAGTAATTATAGGTCAAGTCTAATTACAACCACCAAGATGGATTGCCAAACTCTCCTGCTTGGTTGGAATTTCATTGTATCACACTATCCATGTGGCCAGTGGCATTTGATAATATAGAGATGACTTTGAAACTTTCAAAAAGGTATTTCCATTCCAGTGATATTTGGTAATTAGGTTGGACCTATAAATATAGAACAAATTCAGGGATTTTAAAAAAATTGTGTTACTACTGATATATGCTAGTTTTATTTCTCTTTTGAATTGTCATTGAGTTTATTTTAGCACAAGAATATTTTTAGCCTAACATTATTAATAAGAAATGTGTCAAATTTTTGTCATCGGTAAAATATGTTATGTGCATTTTGAAAACAGAGAATAAATTGTGTTGGCATGTACGTGGGTGGGAAGAAAGAGAAAATTAATGGGATTTACACAATTATAATCACCAGCAGTGTGAGTTTTAAAAACTTCATTGGTTTTACACCACATTAAAATTTTCATGTCAAACTTCAAAGCCAGAAAGCTGCTAAATATGTGTCTGGCAGGTAAAAGCTGGAAAATTACTTAAAACAATAAAATGTCAATAAAAAACTGGAGCAACAACAACATTTTTTTTTCTTAAAAAGTCATGTTATCTTCATTTTGGGAAACTAGGTTCTATAAAATCTTTATCCTCCCTATTATACTTTGGAGCACAGCACAGCCAGAAAGGGGCTGCATTTGTGCCCAGGTCAGGAGCAAATTGAAAAAAATAAAGTAATACAAATAATCAAACTATAAAGCAAAAACATTTATTAAAAACTGAATTAATCATTTTTGGAGGGAGGAGTAGAGATACATAACCTGAAAATACTTATTCTTTCTTATTGAATTTTGGAGTATAATATAGCCAGGAACTGCTGAATTTGTACCCCTAGATTGGAAGCAAATCGAAAAAAAAAAAAAAACCCAGCACATAAGCTAAACCAAATCAGAACAAAAAAACTACAGAACCCCAAGAAAAACAAAACTTAAAAAAAACCTCAAAAATAATTTGTAACACTTTCATTACCATTTGTTGAGGTTCTGTAAATTTAAAAATACTATGTCATTTGCATAAAATTTTGAAGCACACTGCAGCTACAAAGTGGCTAAATTCATCTCCTGGTTAGGAGCAAATTGTGGGAAAAAAAGGTCAAAAATCAAACTCCTATAAAACAAACAAAATGAGCACAAACAAAATTTAGAATTTGCATTTTCTGAACATCTGAAAAAGTTACAAAACACTGTAACATTCATATGATGCTTTGGATCAAAATGCAACTAAGAAGCTGCTAAACTGACACCCAGTTTAAAAGCAATTAAAAACAGTATTTTAAAATCTACAAAAAAGAAAACATTTTTTATAGTTTACTTAAACAACAAAAATCTTTAAAACTCTTACTATTTTTTAAACTAAAGTGGATATTTAAGAATATTAAAACTTGTAAATATAACTTCTGAGTTGAAAGATGCTACACTTTTGCTCAAGTCAGGAGCAGTGGAAATAAACCCTCATATACACACATACACAGCAGCAGCAACAACAAAAAAAATTAAATGTTACACCCTGAAAAACAACAAAAATCTTTTAAAATGTGCATTAATCACTTTTAAAAATATTTGGATAACATGACAATTTAAAAATGCTAAGAATTTTAAAATAAAACTTCCAGGAACAATGTATCCTGTAGGTTGCTGAACTTGTGCCAGAAAGTGGTTAAACATTTATAAAGCACAGAGCAATAACAAAAAAGTAAAACTTCTAAAACAATAAGCAAATTTTTAAAACTCATTAACTTGTTTTTCTTTCTGATGATATGCAGACTTAAAAATACTGAGATTTTTAAGTAAAAATCTGTGAGCGTAATGTAACTTTAAAAACTGTAAAATCTGTGTCTGGGTTAGGAATGAAGTGAAAAAATGCTAAAATAATAGTAAAAATAAATTCTTAAAACTGGCATTACTTTTTCCCAATGAAAGTCCTAAAAGTAATTATGCATTATATAGTTTTATGAAAAGAGGCTATAGATGGAATACATAAGGCATTAGGTTCAGTTAAATACAATTAGGTTAAGATAAGTTCAGTTGTTAGATTATATGGTAGGATGAAATCAGTAATAGAAGCATGAATAATCTTTTGTTTATTTCAGTATTCATGTTTTTCCGTTTCTTGTAAGTATAAAATATATGTGAACGTTTATTTGTGCCCTTGCTTCTTAACATTATAAAATTTTATGATTATGACACCAAACCATTTAATGGGATATTAACTAAGTTGAAATAAAATATATTATTAAATGTTTCTTGTTGTGTAATTTCCATGTTTAGTTTTAATTTTTTTATATTTCACTTTTTAAATTTCCATTTTTATAGTTAATATAAATTGCTAATAATAAAACTTGTCACATTAACAATGTAACCAAGAAAATGTAAAGTATAACTAAATATAAAAGTGACTATGTTACATCGAAAGGAAAAGCAATTTTATGGCTATAATTGCAACTTGGATTTTAAAGGTTTATTAAATGTAATAAAATATATTTGAATTATCTAGCAGTTATACTTTGATCAATTATTCAACTTCCTTTATTTTTGGCCACCCAAAGGCATATCTTCTTTATCTTCCCTCCATCTTTTCAAAAAGGAATTATTGGAATATATTTGCTCAAATTAATTTCAGTAATTCATTTCTGAGGCTATCTGAAGACCAATGCAAAATTGGCAAATGGCAAATTCCTGGGTAACTTTTCAGGGATCAAGATAAAAGACTAATGACCTCTTTTCCTGATTTTTCTAACTTGGGTTTGATTTATTTGGGATTGTTAGCCAAGCTGACTTTGGATTTTAATTCTAGGATTCGACAAAATATTCTAGGACAACTGGGAACCCTGGGAAAAGCCAGGGCAAACAGATCATCTGACAACAATAAGATGAATGTAGACCTAAGTGGCTGACAGATTAATACCTAGAACAGGTGATGGTCTCGAGGTAGCAAGACAGGGAATTTCTGGTCATCATTCTCATGCCTCTAACTCTCAGGGATGGCAGTGTCAGCATCTCAAGCACCATATGCTGTGTTAGTTCCCCAAGAGATGACAACAAACTCTGCATTTTCTGATCATGACTAGCATGATCAGCCCTAGGCTACATTTGAAACTAGAGTAATTTTGCCATTAATGATGTCCTAGGCCAGGTCCCCAGAAACATAGGGACAGAAGCTGTAGGTTTCATATCCCTATTTGCCCTCTTCTACCTTTTTTCTCCACCCCCAATCCCTGTACCTTATATTTAATTTGGTTTCCCAAACTTCACATTCTCTACCTGTTTTTCCTGTGGTCTTTGTGTTCTCCAACATCTTTTCCCACCCTCTCCAGAAATATTGCTTCTTCCTGAACAAAAACACAACACATAAAGCTCTGTCAAGACAGTGACAGGCTGAACAGATTTACATTAAGGTGTGAATGATTGATCCCCCATTTTTCTCTCCTTGACTGGTTTTAACCTTCTGGTGTTCGCATCTTAGAAAAGGAGTCTGTTTAATTCAAATGACTGTCTGAAGCAGGGTCAGGATGGGAAAACATGATTGTCCTGGTAAATGGTAAATCATCTGTCAAGCCTCAGCCTCTCTTGCCTTGAGGTGGAGCTTCTGCACTGCAGACTTTCTTGTCCTGCTCCCTTGAGCTCACTTTGTGTTCTGCTGAGTCCAAAACATACACCACCTGCTTCTAGACAGCCCTCTTTTCCAAAACCACCTGAAGTGACTGGGAGCCTGTATTCTCATTTCATATAGGCATGGATTCTTTCCCTCAACTATCTCCTGATTCTGGTGGGTTTGGTGAAATTAGGTAAAATAAGAAGCAGATTGTTTATATTTTATGAACAAGGAAGCAAAAGAGCACAGGCTACTGAGTCAAAATCTCCACTGTATGCAGAGTTTTAAGAACCACGTACTGCCTACTGTTTTGCTTCCTTCCCTCTCTGAGGGCCTGGAAATGAAGCTCTTCTTTACTAAATATACAAAGAGATACTGAGTTCAGGACCTCAGAGGAGCAGGTCTAGTGTGAGGCCTAAAATGTGACAGTGAAGGAAGTCAAGCGGGTTCTCAAGTTGGCATGCCTTGTGTGGCCCTAGCAGCCAGCTTTCCTTCCTGTTTATCATGCAGCAGTTCACACTTTGTAGATAAAAAGGTAGTCCCAAAGAGCCCTCATGCCTTACATTGGTGTTCCAGGGTAAATTGTCTCCTCTTCACATTGTCGCCTTTCCTCCTCTAGTTGGTGGTAGCAAAACCAAAACTATGGGTCGCTTTCCTCAATTGGGAACGTGGAACTTCTTGACCAGACCCAGTTCAAGACAGTTTGAAGTTCCTGAGAAACAAATTGGCTGGGACAATGCCTAGGGATCCAGAATTCATTCATTTACTTATTCAACAAATTTCTTGAATACCAACCATGTGTCAGACATTCTTCTAGGCATTGGGGGTACAATGGTGACAATAACAGAAAAAAATCCTTGTCATTTTAAAACTTATGCTCTGGAGTCAGAGCAAGCAGAACCACCAACAAACAAATAAACAAGTTAAAAGTAATAACAGTGTTTTCTGGCTGGAACCATGGAGGGTGTCAAAGAGAAGAAGAAGAAGGTTTCTGTTGTGCCAGAAATCCTTAAGAAAAAGCAAAGTAATTTTGCAAAGCTGAAGATCAATCACCGGAGAAAGAAGTTTTCCCAAAGATGCTTTGAAAAACAAGGAGAAAACTTATCTATGAAACAGCGAAGCACTATTACAAGGAATATAGGCAGGTGTACAGAACTGAAATTCAAATGGCTAGGATGGCAAGAAAAGCTGCAAATTTTATGTACCTGCAGAAACCAAATTGGTATTTGTCATCAGGATCAGATGTATTAATGGTATAAGGCCAAAGATCTGACAGGTGTTGCAGCTTTTTTGCCCTCGTCACATCTTCAGTGAAACCTTTGTCAAGCTCAACAAGGCTTCAATTAACATGCTGAGGATTGTAGAACCATATATTGCATGGGAGTACCCAAATCTGAAGTCAGTAAATGAACTAATCTACAAGCGTTCTATGGCAAAATCAGTAAGAAGCAAATTACTTTGACAGATAATACTTTGACTGCTTGATGTCTTGGTAAATAGGACATCATTTGCATGGGGGATCTGATTCATGAGATCTATACTTTTGAAAAATGCTACAAAGAAGCAAATAACTTTCTGCGGCCCTTCAAATTATCCTCTCCATGAGATAGAATGAAGAAAAAGACCACCCATTTTGTAGAAGGTGAAGATGCTGGCAACAGGAGGACCAGATCAACAGTTTTATTAGGAGAATAAACTAAGGTGCCTACCATGCTTATTTTTTTCTAATATGGTCAGTAAATAAGCAGTACCTGCTCTCAGATTAAAATAAAAAAATGTAATAAGAACAGATGATAAGTGCTATATGCAAAAATAGAGCAAACATGTACATGAAACAAAATTCCATGCTCCACAGCAGGACTGGATTTAACTTTAATGGTTGTAAGCATTCATAAGATGAAGATGCTCCATTCTCAATAAACACATAAAATGAAAACTAATACTAAACTTATCAATGCATGTAAGGAAGTACAAAAAAAGTTGATTCTTAGATATCGCATTTCTAATGCTTGTTTTTAAATGGGTTATGAGGGCCTGAAGTGCTGTTGTCCAAAATTTGTGCTTAGTTAATACATTTTGGAGTGTTTATGATCTGGTTCAAGCCACAGGGATTCCAGAAGACTAATGAAGGTCCAAGCCCAGGCAACCTCTGGTCCGCAATGCTGATCATGTTTTGGTCTCAGCATCACCTTTCTTGTGCTTTCTCTTGCTTTAGGCAAGAGACTCTCTCTCTCTCCCTCTTTCTGTCACCCCCACTCCCACACACACACCCTCCTCCTTCTTGCTGTCTCTTTTCTCTCCACTCTTCCTTCCCTTACTGCCTCCCCTCCTCTCCTTTCAGCAAAACATGCTCCCAGGGAAGGATCTGAGTGCAAACTGTGCTGTAACACAGAGCTTTGGGCTGGAAGTTCAAATCTGGTTTTGTACTCAGATCTCCTACTCACTGTGTAAGCTTGGGCAAGTCTCTTCCTTTCTTTGTGCCTGAGTTCCCCATTAGCAAAATGAGCAGATTGGACTCAGTGATCTCTGAGGTCAAACTTTTTGGAAAACATTTCACAAAAATGGCTGCCTATTCTCACTTATATGTGAGGCCAGAAGGAGTTTGAATGACAATAACAATATTAATAAATGCACTTTCAAATGCTCGATATGAGGCCATAGAATTTTGCTTGCTACTTTCTGATGCATATTGAGCATTTGAAAGTGTATGTATTGATATTGTTATTGATGACAAAAATGAGGCTTAGGAAGCCTAAGTAAGTTGCATAGCCAATAAATGGCAAAACCAGGACTTGAACACAGGCTGTCTGATTCTAAGCCCCTTTCAGCCATGGATAGACCGTTTCTAATATATAATAATAGCAACAAACATTTATTGCATGCTTTCTACGTCTTAGACATTGTGTTTTACATATGTTATCTCTTTTAATATTTATAACAATCTTGGGAGTAGGTAATTTTACTATCTCTACAAGTGACGGGACTGAGACAAAGAGTTAAGAAATATGCCCAAAGTATTATAAATAATAAGTGGGTCTGGATATGAAATACAACATCTAATCAAGACAAGGGCCCTATCATCTGGCCCTTACCTATTGCTCAGCCTCATCTTTCTGTTTTTAACTTTTATATTAAGTTCATGGGTACATGTGACAAGTTCATTATATAGGTAAACCTGTACCATGGAGGTTTGCTGTACAGATTATTTCGTCACCCAGGTATTAAGGCTAGTACCCATTAGTTATTTCTCCTGAACCTCTCTCTTCTCTCACCCTTCACCCTCTGGCACACCCAACTGTCTCTTGTTCCCCTCAATGTGTCCATGTACTCTCAACATTTAGCTACCACTTATAAGTGAAAATATGTGGTATTTCATTTCTGTTACTGTGTTAGTTTGCTATGGATAATGGCCTCAGCTTCATATATGTTTGTGCAAAGGGCATTATCTCATTTTTTTATGGATGCATAATATTTCGCGGTGTATAGGTACCACATTTTCTTTATCCAGTCTACCACTGATGGACATTTAGGTTGATTCCATATTGTTGCTATTGTGAATAGTGCTTCAATGAACATACATGTGCATATGTATTTATGATAGAATGATTTACCTTCCATTGAGTATATATTCAGTAATGGGATTTCTCGTTGAATTGTAGTTCTGTTTTTAGTTCTTTGAGGAATTGCCACACTACTTTCCACAACAGTTGAATTAATTTACACTTCCACCAACAGTGTATATAAGTGTTCGTTTTTCTCTGGAACCTCACCAGCATTTGTTGTTTTTTGACTTTTTAATAATAATCATTTTGACTGGTGTGAGATGGTATCTCATTGTGGTTTTGATTTTCATTTCCCTAATAATCAGTGATGTTGAGCTTTTTTTCATGTGCTTCTTGGCCACATGCATATCTTCTTTTGAAAAGTGTCCAAAGCACTGCTCAAAAATTCAGAGATGACACAAACAAATGGAAAAATATCCCATACTCATCGACATGAAGAATCGATATCGTTAAAATGGCTGTACTGGGCTGGGTGTGGTGGCTCACACCTGTAATCCCAGCACTTTGGGAGGCCGAGGTGGGTGGACCATGAGATCAGGAGATCGAGACCATCCTGGCTAACATGGTGAAATGCTGTCTCTATTAAAAATACAAATGCAATCACCTGGGCATGGTAGTGGGTGCCTGTAGTCACAGCTTCTCAGAAGGCTGAGGCAGGAGAATGACATGAACCCAGGAGGTGGAGCTTGCAGTGAGCCAAGATTGCGTCACTGCACTGCAGCCTGGGCAGCAGAGGGAGACTTCGTCTCAAAAAAAAAAAAAAAAAAAAAAAAAAAAAAAAAAAAAAGGCTATACTGCCCAAAGCAATTTATGGATTCAATGCTATTTCTATCAAACAACCAATGACATTCTTAAAAGAACTAGAAAAAATCTATTTTAAAATTCACATGGAACCAAAAAAGAGCCCGAATAGTCAAAGCAAACCTAAATAAAAAGAACAAAGCTGGAGGCATCACGTTACCTGACTTAGAATTATACTACAAAGATCAAGTAACCAAAACAGCATGGTACTGACACAAAAACAGACACATAGACCAATGGAAGAGAATAAAGAGCCCAGAAATAAGGCCACACGCCTACAACCATCTGATCTTTAACAAAGCTGATGAAAACAAGCAATGGGGAAAGACTCTCAATAACTGACTAGCTATGGGCAGAAGATTGAAACTGGAACTCTTCCTTACACTGTACACACAAAAAATCACCTCAAGGTGGATTAAAGACTTAAATGTAAAACCCAAAATTGTATAAACCCTGGAAGGAAACCTATGCAAACCATTCTTGACGTAGGAGTGGGCAAAGATTTCACGATGAAGATGATGAAAGCAATTGCAATAAAAGCAAAAATGGATACATAAGATATAATTAAACTAAAAAGCTTTTGCACAGCAGAAGAAACTATCAATAGAGTAAAAACAGACAACCTACAGAATGGGAGAAAATATTTGCAAATTATGCATTTGACAAAGGTCTGATATCTCGCATCCATAAGGAACTTAAACAAATGTACAAGGAAAAAAAAAACATTAAAAAGTGGTCAGCCTCATCTCTTACTACTCTGTCCTTCACATTTGAACTCCAGGTACACTAGTCTTCTTTCCATTCTCTTATTATATTCAGTGAAGCTCATTCTTATCTTAAGGTCTTTGCCTTTGCTGTTTCCTATGCTTAGAACACTTTCCCACCAGGTCTTCATGTGGCTGGCTTCTTCTCATCATTTAGGTTCAAATGCTACCTCTTCAGAGAGGCCTTCCTTGATCATCCAATCTACACTAGACACCCAGTTACTTTTATCACATTACCTGATTTTAATTTTCTTCATAGTACTCTGTGATATTCTTTTTTAAAATTTATTTTTTCAGTGTCTGTCTACATCACTCCCTCCCCCTGCATAAAAGGTAAGCTCTATCAGGGTAGCAACAATGTTTTTCTTTTTCAATATGGTATCTGGTAAATAGACACTCAAATAATATTTGTTCAGTGAATCAATGTGGCATACCTGGGATGGGAAGTCACATCTGTATGACTTTAATCCTCTAGCTCCATACTCTACTGCCTCTGAATTTATCACTTGAGCCTTCTCTTTACACCAAAATGCGACATCTTTTCACACTGTTTTATGCAAACTTTTAGCAGAATATGAACATTGAAGAGCAAAGTGTTTTCATTTTACAGTACAACTGGCAAAGTACATACTTAATTTCCTAGATGGCTACTTTTGTCACACTATCTTTTCTTACTTTGGGGTATTTTGCCGATTATAGAGGTTCCCAAATATCCAAATGTTCAAGGAAGATATCAAAGAAAGGAGACAGACCTTGAACATATTTGGAACTCTTAAACTATATTTAGGTCCCAAGTAAAAAATTCTACTTTTCCTTTTGCAGTTTCCTGTCATTTAATTTGTACCCTCTGGTATTTGTTGGCACTTTTGAGTTATATATTAGACTGGAGCTCTTGGTCCATATGGCATGTCACACAGCACATAAAGTTGACTACAAAGAAGTATCTTGTTACTGGTGATTCTGAAAAGTCTGTCATTCCTTTCAGCACACATTCCCCTGGTTGATTTGCAGTCTATTTCTTTACTAAAAACCACTGTCTAGCCATTGAAAGAACATGTTTTTACTAAAAAAGAAAAAAAAAAAAAAGAAAAAGTGAGCAAGAAGGAAGGAGAAAGTGCTATGTGATTGGATGTCATCCAGGAAGTGCTTACATAGCTTTAACTGTAATGGAGTATAATGGCAGCCTTTTCCTAGGAGGCTCTGAGGCCAATCCTCACAGTTTTCTGTTTGCAGTTTTACTAGGAGAACTCTATGCTGGCTTCTCAAATAAAATGTACTGCTATAATCATCTGCCAGGATGCTAAGTGAAAAGATCCATTATTTTTGATATTTAATACCTTATAAATTATATGGAGATTGTGTTGACCGACAGGGACATCTGGAATGATGGTCAGGGATTTTTTTCCTAGGTCAGATAGACTGAGTGTCTGTTTGTTCATCAATGACCAGTTATGCATTCATAGAAAAAAGGTCTCTTCTCAGCTGCTGGTCAGCAAACCTCAGAGGAATTGGAATTATTGAGTTTGAAGGAGGAGATGCAAATGAGCAGTGGCTAGTTGGAATTTTTACGGGAAATGTATAGCTGCCTGTTTCCTAACAAAGGTGAATTGTGAGAGCTGACCAGGGCTTGAAGGACAGAGAAATTCTGTGTTGGTTAAGCAGAGCTGGATGTGTTTTTGTTATTTTTTCACCTTCCATATTGGCTATCTCTGCAGACAGTTGAAGGTGCTTGGCTTTTGAACATTGGCCAGGAGTTAACTCATTTCTGACCATAGTCTCCAAATTTGCTCCCGAATTCATTCTCAAGAAGAAAAAGATGAAAATTGCAAAACCAATAGTAGCATCTTCTTGGTCATGAAGACTTTTTAGTCCACTGTTAATTCACCAGTTTTTTTTTTTCCTGCTGAAACGCTTGCAGTTATGTTTCTGTCCACAGCTTCAGTTTGTTCTGGGGCATTTTTGGCTTCACGTTTAAGCCTTAATATAGGGAGTGCCTGACACACCCCGCCCTAAAGCAGGGCATGCCTGGGGATTAGCTGTTCTCACAAGCTGGGATGGATTTCAATGAGCTGTTCACTCTGTCTTGCCTGGCCCCCTGTGACAAATGGCATGCCTTTGCTAGGCAGCAAGCTGGGGCTGAGGCTATAGAGAAAAAAGTAAATGAAAAAAACCCTTTTGCTAGGTTGGAAAGCAGGGCAAGACAATTAAGGCTAACAAGAAGGGCCATCTTCATTCAATTAACAGATGGTGAGTTAAATAGCAATGAAATTAATATTTTTTAAAATAAAGTCAGATAGTTCAAAGGCATCAAAACTGTTTTAGTGAATGTAATTATTTTTAGATAACTTTAAAAAATTTTTAATAGCATTTAACAATCAATTTCAGTGTTGTTTAAGCCCCAATTAAAATACTGTACTCAAGAAGTCCTGGCTACCAATTTGGTTTCTGCACATAGAGTTTACTGTGTGTGTGTGTATGTGTATATGTAGTATGTGCCTATACTCATAGAATATCCATTATATGTTATAGACATATATATCACTATGTGAGGTATGTATATCATATATCTTTCTTTAAAACACATGTTTTGTGAGTAGGTAAAGATATTTGGAAAAGACAGTTTTTAACAGGAGTACAACTTCAGCTACCTGATGACCAGAAACAGTAGGTATTATAAATTTCTCTTTAATGAAAGTTAGGAGTGAGGGTAGGGTTATTATAATGGGAATATTTCTGCTGTGTTGCTTTCTAGAGAAACAAATATTACATAAAATATTATATGAGCTTTTAAAATGAAAGTCAATAATATAATATAATACCTCCCAACACAACTCCCCAACAGCATCTATTTAGCAAAATTGTAGCTAATTATCATTCATTTATTATTAATAATTATCATTTAAGTCCAAGTCCAAATGTCTCTTCCTCTAGGAAAGTCTTTTTATTATCCTCAGGTAGAACTAGCTGGCCATTCTCTACTCTTGATTACCACAACATCCTCTTTGTCATATTATATTATAATTTATTTTATTTTACATTTACTTCTCTTATAAAACACATTTACCTCTGTGGGGACCATTCACCTGGCAAATAGTGACTGCTCACTAAATGCTTGTTGTATGAAAGAATGAGTGGGTGGGAAGGTGTTACATCATGTGGCACATATTGCAAAAAACTGTGGGTACAGTGACCATAATTTCTGAGTATATTATCAGGTCCTGTGGTCTATCAAATGTTTTTATGCTGCTTCTGGGTAAAAGTGGCAGAGGTTGGAGATGTATTTTGAAAGACAAAGTATTGTAATTGCCAGGACTGCTCTGTGATTTATAAGGACATAGGATACAATACTTGAAGTTGGGTCTGTCCTGGAAAAACTGATATGTACGGTTGCCACAGAAACAATATAAAGAATGCTTAGATTAGAGAGCATGCACTTGATCTGATAAATGTGAGCAATCCTGCATTGTAGGGTGAAGGCTGATGGTTCTTCTCTTAGAAAGATGAGTAATGCTCCAGGGATATTGTAGTCATGGACTGTGTACTACAGAAATATATGGAGTGATCCCTGATGACATAAGATTCACTCTTTGGAATATTTTTATGTAGAAAGGATGAAATGCATTATTTTCTGTATGTACAGAAAATATATTTTCAACAATCAGTCAAACAGCCACAGGCTTTGGCAGATGTGACAGGAGGAAGGGTTAATATTTATTGCATGCTTATTATGTGCCCAGTACTGTACTTAGACTCTCCTGTACTTTATCTCATGTAATTTTACCTTACAACCATTTTGTGGTACAGGTATAATCACGTTTTTGAAAATGGCTAAACCAAGGTTTGAGAGGGTTGGAGTTGAGATTCCATCTCAGCCTGAATAACTACAAAAGGGGTGGAGGTAGACTTCAAAGTCAGACTTATGTTACTTCAAGGTTCATAATCTATCCATTGCACTTTGGTTACTGCTTAACAAATTGAATTAATACAAGTCTATATATTCAAAGCAAATGATCAAGAGCAGACAAGACAGGTATGCGGATGGATCTGGGGTTCTTTCTGAGAGACTATCTGACAGGATGAGGGTCAAAGAAGGGTTGAGGTCGCCAAAGAGGGTCAAAGAAGGGCTGAGGTCACCAAAGAGATGGTTACAGTCTCTGGGCCAGACAGTACCATATATTAAACACATTGATAGAAATGTTTATGTAGCTTACCACATTTAATACACTTCCTCAAAACAATCTTGAAAGGTAGATATTATTTTCTGAATTTTATAGCCAGAGAAAATGAGGTCCCTTAGGTTAAAAAGAAGTTAGATAATTTGTCTAGGTCACACAGTTGATGCATAATAACTCTAATGCTTGACACGGACACTCACTTACTGTGTTTTCTTTCAAATTCCCACCATTCTTGGATATATTTTGAGCTCACATGTGTCTCTTCTTCTACTTCTACCCAAAGAGGGCCAAGTCATGGTTGCCTCCTCCATAATGGACTCCCTCCCTTTTAACACAGGACTCACACATTTCTGGGAAATGCCCAGGAGCAAGTCCGCCACTGATACTGCAAGTGACATACTTCACTATATATCTACTGCCATCCAGATTGTAAGACCTGTAAAACATGAACTTGCCACCCCTCTAACACTGGAGTTGTCAGGAAAAGAGCTCTCATAAAAAACAGCACTCCTGGACTCTTGCAGCTCGAGATCAGGCTGCTACCTCAACAAATAATCAAAAGTGTCAGTGAGTATTTATGCTCTGCTGGGATCTGGAGGTTGCTTCTAAATGTTACCGTGCAAGTGGGGTCATGGGGAGTGAGAAGTGGAGAAGAGTTTCAGTGCTGGGCCTCTGAAAATCTACTACTTATACTTTTCTCTGGAGGCAGCTTTATGAGCCATGTGTGGAACCCTTCATATATGTGCAAGGCCTGTTGAAACCAATGTGTGCTTTCACTGACTCCACAGCCTGCTACGGAATATCCCCCTGCCCTGTGTAAATAGCCCATGTTTGCCTCATGTTTGTTCACTGCTTGCCTCAAGGAAAAACAAAAAATGGCTGCAACTAGTGTATAAAAATGCTTGTGATTTTCACACGTTGATTTTGTATCCTGAGACTTTGCTGAAGTTGCTTATCAGCTTAAGGAGATTCTGGGCTGAGACAATGGGGTTTTCTAAATATACAATCATGTCATCTGCAAAGAGGGACAATTTGACTTCTTCTTTTCCTAACTGAATACCCTTGATTTCTTTCTCTTGCCTGATTGCCCTAGCCAGAACTTCCAACACTATGTTGAATAGGAGTGGTGAGAGAGGGCATCCCTGTCTTGGGCCAGTTTTCAAAGGGAATTTTTCCAGTTTTTGCCCATTCAGTATGATATTGGCTGTGGGTTTGTCATAAATAGCTCTTATTATTTTGAGATAGATTCCATCAATACCGATGGTATTGAGAGTTTTTAGCATGAAGGGCTGTTGAATTTTGTCAAAGGCCTTTTCTGCATCTATTGAGATAATCATGTGGTTCTTGTCTTTGGTTCTGTTCATATGCTGCGTTACGTTTATTGATTTACGTATGTTGAACCAGCCTTGCATCCCAGGGATGAAGCCCACTTGATCATGGTGGATAAGCTTTTGATGTGCTGCTGGATCCAGTTTGCCAGTATTTTATTGAGGATTTTTGCATCGATGTTCATCAGGGATGTTGGTCTAAAATTCGCTTTTTTTGTTGTATCTCTGTCAGGCTTTGGTATCAGGATGATGTTCGCCTCGTAAAATGAGATAGGGACGATTCCCTTTTTTTCTATTGATTGGAATAGTTTCAGAAGGAATGGTACCTCGGGTAGAATTCGGCTGTGAATCTGTCTGGTCCTGGATTGTTTTTGGTTGGTAAGCTATTAATTGTTGCCTCAATTTCAGAGTCTGTTATTGGTCTATTCAGGGATTCGACTTCTTCCTGGTTTAGTCGTGGGAGAGTGTAAGTGTCCAGGAAATTATCCATTTCTTCTAGATTTTCTAGTTTATTTGCGTAGAGGTGTTTATAGTATTCTCTGACGGTAGTTTGTGTTTCTGTGGGGTCGGTGGTGATATCCCCTTTATCATTTTTTTATTGCATCTATTTGATTCTTCTCTCTTTTCTTCTTTATTAGTCTTGCTAGTGGTCTGTCAATTTTGTTGATCTTTTCAAAAAACCAACTCCTGGATTCATTGATTTTTTGGAGGGTTTTTTGTGTCTCTATCTCCTTCAGTTCTGCTCTGATCTTAGTTATTTCTTGCCTTCTGCTAGCTTTTGAATGTGTTTGCTCTTGCTTCTCTAGTTCTTTTAATTGTGATGTTAGGGTGTCAATTTTAGATCTTTCCAGCTTTCTCTTGTGGGCATTTAGTGCTATAAATTTCTCTCTACACACTGCTGTAAATGTATCCCAGTAATTCTGGTATGTTGTATCTTTGTTCTTATTGATTTCAAAGAACATCTTTATTTCTGTCTTCATTTCGTGATGTACCCAGTAGTCATTCAGGAGCAGGTTGTTCAGTTTCCATGTAGTTGAGCGGTTTTGATTGAGTTTCTTAGTCCTGAGTTCAAGTTTGATTTCACTGTGGTCTGAGAGACAGTTTGTTATAATATCTGTTCTTGTACATTTGCTGAGGAGTGCTTAACTTCCAACTATGTGGTCAATTTTGGAATAAGTGCAATGTGGCGCTGAGAAGAATGTATATTCTATTGATTTGGGGTGGAGAGTCCTGTAGATGTCTATTAGATTCATTTCGTGCAGAGATGAGTTCAATTCTCGGATATCCTTGTTAACTTTCTGTCTCATTGTTCTGTCTAATGTGGCCAGTGGGGTGTTAAAGTCTCCCATTATTATTGTATGGAAGTCTAAGTCTCTTTGTAAGTCTCTAAGGTCTTGTTTTATGAATCTGGGTGCTCCTGTATTGGGTGCATATATTTTTAGTATAGTTAGCTCTTCCTGATGAATTGATCCCTTAACCATTATGTAATGGCCTTCTTTGTCTCTTTTGATCTTTGATTGTTCAAAGTCTGTTTTATCAGAGACTAGGAATGCAATCCCTGTTTTTTGTTTGTTTGTTTGTTTTCCATTTGCTTTGTCGATCTTTCTCCAGTAACAGACAAACAGAAAGCCAAATCATGAATGAACTCCCATTCGCAATAGCTTCAAAAAGAATAAAATGCCTAGGAATTCAATTTACAAGGGATGTAAAAGACCTCTTCAAGGAGAACTACAAACCACTGCTCAATGAAATGAAAGAGGACACAAAGAAATGGAACAACATACCATGCTCGTGTATAGGAAGAATCAATATTGCAAAAATAGCCATACTGCAGAAGGTAATTTATAGATTCAATGCCATCCCCATTAAGCTACCAATCACTTTCTTCACAGAATTGGAAAAAACTGCTTTAAAGTTCATATGGAACCAAAAAAGACCCTGCATTGTCAAGACAATCCTAAGGCAAAAGAACAAAGCTGGAGGCATCACGCTACCTGACTTCAAACTATACTACAAGGCTATAGTAACCAAAACAGCATGGGACTGGTACCAAAACAGAGATATAGACCAATGGAACAGAACAGAGTCCTCAGAAATAATATCACCCATCTATAGCCATCTGATCTTTGACAAACCTGACAAAAACAAGAAATGGGGAAAGGATTCTCATATTTAATAAATGGTGCTAGGAAAATTGGCTAGCCATAAGTAGAAAGCTGAAACTGGATCCTTTCCTTACTCCTTATACGAAAATTAATTCAAGATGGATTAGAGACTTAAAAGTTAGACCTAAAGCCATAAAAACCCTAGAAGAAAACCTAGGTAACACGATTCAGTACATAGGCATGGGCAAAAACTTCATGTCTAAAACACCAAAAACAACGGCAACAAAAGCCAAAATTGAGAAATGGGATCTAATTAAACTAAAGAGTTTCTGCACAGCAAAAGAAACTACCATCAGAGTGAACAGGCAACCTACAGAATGGGAGAAAATTTTTGCAATCTGCTCATCTGACAAAGGGCTATTATCCAGAACCTATAAAGAACTCAATCAATTTACAAGAAGAAAACAACCCCATCAAAAAGTGGGCAAAAGATATGAATAGACACTTCTCAAAAGAAGATATTCATACAGACAACAGACACATGAAAAAATGCCCATCATCAATGGCCATCAGAGAAATGCAAATCAAAACCACAATGGGATACCATCTCACACCAGTTAGAATGGCAATCATCAAAAAATCAGAAAACAGCAGGTGCTGGAGAGGATGCGGAGAAATAGGAACACTTTTACACTGTTGGTGGGACTGTGAACGAGTTCAACTATTGTGGAAAACAGTTTGGCGATTCCTCAAGGATCTAGAACAAGAAATACTGTATGACCCAGCCATTCCATTACTGGGTATATATCCAAAGGATTGTAAATCATGCTGTTATAAAGACACATGCACATGTATGTTTATTGCAGCACTATTCACAATAGCAAAGACTTGGAATCAACCCAAATGTCCATCAGTGACAGACTGGCTTAAGAAAATGTGGCACATATACACCATGGAATATTATACAGCCATAAGAAAGGAAGAGTTTGTGTCCTTTGTAGGGACATGGATGCAGCTGGAAACAATCATTCTCAGCAAACTATCGCAAGAACAGAAAACCAAATACCGCATGTTCTCATTCATAGGTGGGAATTGAACAATGACATCACTTAGACACGGGAAGGGGATCATCACACATGGGGTCCTATTGTGGGGAGTGGGGGGGAGGGATAGCATTAGGAGATATACCTAATGTAAATTACGAGTTAATGGGTGCAGCACACCAACATGGCACGTGTAAACATATGTAACAAAGCTGCACGTTGTCCACATGTACCCTAGAACTTAGAGTATTAAAAAAAAAAACTTAAAGAAAAAAAAAGGCTGCAAGTTTGTCCTTCTTGAGAAGCAGATATCTTGTGTAGTTCTTTTTTTTTTTCTTTTTAAAAAAATTATTTATTAGTATTATTATTCTTTAAGTTCTAGGGTACATGTGCATAACGTGCAGGTTTGTTACATATGTATACATGTGCCATGTTGGTGTGCTGTCCCATGAACTCGTCAGCACCCATCAACTGGTCATTTACATCAGGTATAAATCCCAATGCAATCCTTCGCCCCTCCCCCTCCCCATGATAGGCCCCGGTGTATGATGTTCCCCTTCCCGAGTCCAAGTGATCTCATTGTTCAGTTCCCACCTATGAGTGAGAACATGCGGTGTTTGGTTTTCTGTTCTTGTGATAGTTTGCTAAGCATGATGGTTTCCAGCTGCATCCATGTCCCTACAAAGGACACAAACTCATCCTTTTTGATGGCTGCATAGTATTCCATGGTGTATATGTGCCACATTTTCTTAATCCAGTCTGTCACTGATGGACACTTGGGTTGATTCCAAGTCTTTGCTATTGTGAATAGTGCCGCAATAAACATATGTGTGCATGTGTCTTTATAGCAGCATGATTTATAATCCTTTGGGTATATACCCAGTAATGGGATGGCTGGGTCATATGGTACATCTAGTTCTAGATCCTTGAGGAATCGCCATACTGTTTTCCATAATGGTTGAACTAGTTTACAATTCCACCAACAGTGTAAAAGTGTTCCTATTTCTCCACATCCTCTCCAACACCCGTTGTTTCCTGACTTTTTAATGATTGCCATTCTAACTGGTGTGAGATGGTATCTCATTGTGGTTTTGATTTGCATTTCTCTGATGGCCAGTGATGATGAGCATTTTTTCATGTGTCTGTTGGCTGTATGAATGTCTTCTTTTGAGAAATGTCTGTTCATATCCTTTGCACACTTTTTGATGGGGTTGTTTGTTTTTTTTCTTGTAAATTTGTTTGAGTTCTTTGTACGTTCTGGATATTAGCCCTTTGCAGATGAGTAGATTGCGAAAATTTTCTCCCATTCTGTAGGTTGCCTGTTCACTCTGATGGTAGTTTCTTTTGCTGTGCAGAAGCTCTTTAGTTTAATGAGATCCCATTTGTCAATTTTGGCTTTTGCTGCCGCTGCTTTTGGTGTTTTAGACGTGAAGTCTTTGCCCATGCCTATGTCCTCAATGGTACTACCTAGGTTTTCTTCTAGGGTTTTTATGGTTTTAGGTCTAGCATTTAAGTCTCTAATCCATCTTGAATTAATTTTCGTATAAGGAGTAAGGAAATGATCCAGTTTCAGCTTTCTACTTATGGCTAGCCAATTTTCCCAGCACCATTTATTAAATAGGGAATCCTTTCCCTATTTCTTGTTTCTCTCAGGTTTGTCAAAGGTCAGATAGCTGTAGATGTGTGGTATTATTTCTGAGGACTCTGTTCTGTTCCATTGGTCTATATCTCTGTTTTGGTACCAGTACCATGCTGTTTTGGTTACTGTAGCCTTGTAGTATAGTTTGAAGTCAGGTAGCGTGATGCCTCCAGCTTTGTTCTTTTGACTTAGGATTGTCTTGGCAATGCGGGCTCTTTTTTGGTTCCATATGAACTTTAAAGCAGTTTTTTCCAATTCTGTGAAGAAACTCATTGGTAGCATGATGGGCATGGCATTGAATCTATAAATAACCTTGGGCAGTATGGCCATTTTCATGATATTGATTCTTCCTATCCATGAGCATGGTATGTTCTTCCATTTCTTTGTGTCCTCTTTCATTTCACTGAGCAGTGGTTTGTAGTTCTCCTTGAAGAGTTCCTTTACATCCCTTGTAAGTTGCATTCCTAGGTATTTCATTCTCTTTGAAGCAATTGTGAATGGAAGTTCATTCATGATTTGGATCTCTGTTTGTCTGTTACTGGTGTATAAGAATGCTTGTGATTTTTGCACATTAATTTTGTATCCTGAGACTTTGCTGAAGTTGCTTATCAGCTTAAGGAGATTTTGGGCTGAGACAATGGGGTTTTCTAAATATACAATCATGTCATCTGCAAAGAGGGACAATTTGACTTCTTCTTTTCCTAACTGAATACCCTTGATTTCTTTCTCTTGCCTGATTGCCCTAGCCAGAACTTCCAACACTATGTTGAATAGGAGTGGTGAGAGAGGGCATCCCTGTCTTGGGCCAGTTTTCAAAGGGAATTTTTCCAGTTTTTGCCCATTCAGTATGATATTGGCTGTGGGTTTGTCATAAATAGCTCTTATTATTTTGAAGTACGTTCCATCAATACCGAATGTATTGAGTGCTTTTAGCATGAAGGGCTGTTGAATTTTGTCAAAAGCCTTTTCTGCATATATTGAGATAATCATTTGTTTCTTGTCTTTGGTTCGGTTTATATGCTGGATTACGTTTATTGATTTGCGAATGTTGAACCAGCCTTGCATCCCAGGGATGAAGCCCACTTGATCATGGTGGATAACCTTTTTGATGTGCTGCTGAATCCGGTTTGCCAGTATTTTATTGAGGATTTTTTCATTGATGTTCACCAGGGATATTGGTCTAAAATTCTCTTTTTTTGTTGTGTCTCTGCCAGGCTTTGGTATCAGGATGATGTTGGCCTCATAAAATGAGTTAGGGAGGATTCCCTCTTTTTCTATTGATTGGTATAGTTTCAGAAGGAATGGTACCAACTCCTCCTTGTACCTCTGGTAGAATTCAGCTGTGAATCCATCTGATCCTGGACTTTTTTTGGTTGGTAGGCTATTAATTATTGCTTCAATTTCAGAGCCTGCTATTGGTCTATTCAGGGATTCAACTTCTTCCTGGTTTAGTCTTGGAAGTGTGTAAGTGTCCAGGAAATTTTCCATTTCTTCTAGATTTTCTAGTTTATTTGCGTAGGGGTGTTCATAGTATTCTCTGATGGTAGTTTGTATTTCTGTGGTGTTGGTGGTGATATCCCCTTTATCATTTTTTTATTGCATCTATTTGATTCTTCTCTCTTTTCTTCTTTATTAGTCTTGCTAGCGGTCTCTGAATTTTGTTGATCTTTTCAAAAAACCAACTCCTGGATTCATTGATTTTTTGGAGGGTTTTTTGTGTCTCTATCTCCTTCAGTTCTGCTCTGATCTTAGTTATTTCTTGCCTTCTGCTAGCTTTTGAATGTGTTTGCTCTTGCTTCTCTAGTTCTTTTAATTGTGATGTTAGGGTGTCAATTTTAGATCTTTCCAGCTTTCTCTTGTGGGCATTTAGTGCTATAAATTTCTCTCTACACACTGCTGTAAATGTATCCCAGTAATTCTGGTATGTTGTATCTTTGTTCTTATTGATTTCAAAGAACATCTTTATTTCTGTCTTCATTTCGTGATGTACCCAGTAGTCATTCAGGAGCAGGTTGTTCAGTTTCCATGTAGTTGAGCGGTTTTGATTGAGTTTCTTAGTCCTGAGTTCAAGTTTGATTTCACTGTGGTCTGAGAGACAGTTTGTTATAATATCTGTTCTTGTACATTTGCTGAGGAGTGCTTAACTTCCAACTATGTGGTCAATTTTGGAATAAGTGCAATGTGGCGCTGAGAAGAATGTATATTCTATTGATTTGGGGTGGAGAGTCCTGTAGATGTCTATTAGATTCATTTCGTGCAGAGATGAGTTCAATTCTCGGATATCCTTGTTAACTTTCTGTCTCATTGTTCTGTCTAATGTGGCCAGTGGGGTGTTAAAGTCTCCCATTATTATTGTATGGAAGTCTAAGTCTCTTTGTAAGTCTCTAAGGTCTTGTTTTATGAATCTGGGTGCTCCTGTATTGGGTGCATATATTTTTAGTATAGTTAGCTCTTCCTGATGAATTGATCCCTTAACCATTATGTAATGGCCTTCTTTGTCTCTTTTGATCTTTGATTGTTCAAAGTCTGTTTTATCAGAGACTAGGAATGCAATCCCTGTTTTTTGTTTGTTTGTTTGTTTTCCATTTGCTTTGTCGATCTTTCTCCAGTAACAGACAAACAGAAAGCCAAATCATGAATGAACTCCCATTCGCAATAGCTTCAAAAAGAATAAAATGCCTAGGAATTCAATTTACAAGGGATGTAAAAGACCTCTTCAAGGAGAACTACAAACCACTGCTCAATGAAATGAAAGAGGACACAAAGAAATGGAACAACATACCATGCTCGTGTATAGGAAGAATCAATATTGCAAAAATAGCCATACTGCAGAAGGTAATTTATAGATTCAATGCCATCCCCATTAAGCTACCAATCACTTTCTTCACAGAATTGGAAAAAACTGCTTTAAAGTTCATATGGAACCAAAAAAGACCCTGCATTGTCAAGACAATCCTAAGGCAAAAGAACAAAGCTGGAGGCATCACGCTACCTGACTTCAAACTATACTACAAGGCTATAGTAACCAAAACAGCATGGGACTGGTACCAAAACAGAGATATAGACCAATGGAACAGAACAGAGTCCTCAGAAATAATATCACCCATCTATAGCCATCTGATCTTTGACAAACCTGACAAAAACAAGAAATGGGGAAAGGATTCTCATATTTAATAAATGGTGCTAGGAAAATTGGCTAGCCATAAGTAGAAAGCTGAAACTGGATCCTTTCCTTACTCCTTATACGAAAATTAATTCAAGATGGATTAGAGACTTAAAAGTTAGACCTAAAGCCATAAAAACCCTAGAAGAAAACCTAGGTAACACGATTCAGTACATAGGCATGGGCAAAAACTTCATGTCTAAAACACCAAAAACAACGGCAACAAAAGCCAAAATTGAGAAATGGGATCTAATTAAACTAAAGAGTTTCTGCACAGCAAAAGAAACTACCATCAGAGTGAACAGGCAACCTACAGAATGGGAGAAAATTTTTGCAATCTGCTCATCTGACAAAGGGCTATTATCCAGAACCTATAAAGAACTCAATCAATTTACAAGAAGAAAACAACCCCATCAAAAAGTGGGCAAAAGATATGAATAGACACTTCTCAAAAGAAGATATTCATACAGACAACAGACACATGAAAAAATGCCCATCATCAATGGCCATCAGAGAAATGCAAATCAAAACCACAATGGGATACCATCTCACACCAGCTAGAATGGCAATCATCAAAAAATCAGAAAACAGCAGGTGCTGGAGAGGATGCGGAGAAATAGGAACACTTTTACACTGTTGGTGGGACTGTGAACGAGTTCAACTATTGTGGAAAACAGTTTGGCGATTCCTCAAGGATCTAGAACAAGAAATACTGTATGACCCAGCCATTCCATTACTGGGTATATATCCAAAGGATTGTAAATCATGCTGTTATAAAGACACATGCACATGTATGTTTATTGCAGCACTATTCACAATAGCAAAGACTTGGAATCAACCCAAATGTCCATCAGTGACAGACTGGCTTAAGAAAATGTGGCACATATACACCATGGAATATTATACAGCCATAAGAAAGGAAGAGTTTGTGTCCTTTGTAGGGACATGGATGCAGCTGGAAACAATCATTCTCAGCAAACTATCGCAAGAACAGAAAACCAAATACCGCATGTTCTCATTCATAGGTGGGAATTGAACAATGACATCACTTAGACACGGGAAGGGGATCATCACACATGGGGTCCTATTGTGGGGAGTGGGGGGGAGGGATAGCATTAGGAGATATACCTAATGTAAATTACGAGTTAATGGGTGCAGCACACCAACATGGCACGTGTAAACATATGTAACAAAGCTGCACGTTGTCCACATGTACCCTAGAACTTAGAGTATTAAAAAAAAAAAAACTTAAAGAAAAAAAAAGGCTGCAAGTTTGTCCTTCTTGAGAAGCAGATATCTTGTGTAGTTCTTTTTTTTTTTTTTCTTTTTAAAAAAATTATTTATTAGTATTATTATTCTTTAAGTTCTAGGGTACATGTGCATAACGTGCAGGTTTGTTACATATGTATACATGTGCCATGTTGGTGTGCTGTCCCATGAACTCGTCAGCACCCATCAACTGGTCATTTACATCAGGTATAAATCCCAATGCAATCCTTCGCCCCTCCCCCTCCCCATGATAGGCCCCGGTGTATGATGTTCCCCTTCCCGAGTCCAAGTGATCTCATTGTTCAGTTCCCACCTATGAGTGAGAACATGCGGTGTTTGGTTTTCTGTTCTTGTGATAGTTTGCTAAGCATGATGGTTTCCAGCTGCATCCATGTCCCTACAAAGGACACAAACTCATCCTTTTTGATGGCTGCATAGTATTCCATGGTGTATATGTGCCACATTTTCTTAATCCAGTCTGTCACTGATGGACACTTGGGTTGATTCCAAGTCTTTGCTATTGTGAATAGTGCCGCAATAAACATATGTGTGCATGTGTCTTTATAGCAGCATGATTTATAATCCTTTGGGTATATACCCAGTAATGGGATGGCTGGGTCATATGGTACATCTAGTTCTAGATCCTTGAGGAATCGCCATACTGTTTTCCATAATGGTTGAACTAGTTTACAATTCCACCAACAGTGTAAAAGTGTTCCTATTTCTCCACATCCTCTCCAACACCCGTTGTTTCCTGACTTTTTAATGATTGCCATTCTAACTGGTGTGAGATGGTATCTCATTGTGGTTTTGATTTGCATTTCTCTGATGGCCAGTGATGATGAGCATTTTTTCATGTGTCTGTTGGCTGTATGAATGTCTTCTTTTGAGAAATGTCTGTTCATATCCTTTGCACACTTTTTGATGGGGTTGTTTGTTTTTTTTCTTGTAAATTTGTTTGAGTTCTTTGTACGTTCTGGATATTAGCCCTTTGCAGATGAGTAGATTGCGAAAATTTTCTCCCATTCTGTAGGTTGCCTGTTCACTCTGATGGTAGTTTCTTTTGCTGTGCAGAAGCTCTTTAGTTTAATGAGATCCCATTTGTCAATTTTGGCTTTTGCTGCCGCTGCTTTTGGTGTTTTAGACGTGAAGTCTTTGCCCATGCCTATGTCCTCAATGGTACTACCTAGGTTTTTTTCTAGGGTTTTTATGGTTTTAGGTCTAGCATTTAAGTCTCTAATCCATCTTGAATTAATTTTCGTATAAGGAGTAAGGAAATGATCCAGTTTCAGCTTTCTACTTATGGCTAGCCAATTTTCCCAGCACCATTTATTAAATAGGGAATCCTTTCCCTATTTCTTGTTTCTCTCAGGTTTGTCAAAGGTCAGATAGCTGTAGATGTGTGGTATTATTTCTGAGGACTCTGTTCTGTTCCATTGGTCTATATCTCTGTTTTGGTACCAGTACCATGCTGTTTTGGTTACTGTAGCCTTGTAGTATAGTTTGAAGTCAGGTAGCGTGATGCCTCCAGCTTTGTTCTTTTGACTTAGGATTGTCTTGGCAATGCGGGCTCTTTTTTGGTTCCATATGAACTTTAAAGCAGTTTTTTCCAATTCTGTGAAGAAACTCATTGGTAGCATGATGGGCATGGCATTGAATCTATAAATAACCTTGGGCAGTATGGCCATTTTCATGATATTGATTCTTCCTATCCATGAGCATGGTATGTTCTTCCATTTCTTTGTGTCCTCTTTCATTTCACTGAGCAGTGGTTTGTAGTTCTCCTTGAAGAGTTCCTTTACATCCCTTGTAAGTTGCATTCCTAGGTATTTCATTCTCTTTGAAGCAATTGTGAATGGAAGTTCATTCATGATTTGGCTCTCTGTTTGTCTGTTACTGGTGTATAAGAATGCTTGTGATTTTTGCACATTAATTTTGTATCCTGAGACTTTGCTGAAGTTGCTTATCAGCTTAAGGAGATTTTGGGCTGAGACAATGGGGTTTTCTAAATATACAATCATGTCATCTGCAAAGAGGGACAATTTGACTTCTTCTTTTCCTAACTGAATACCCTTGATTTCTTTCTCTTGCCTGATTGCCCTAGCCAGAACTTCCAACACTATGTTGAATAGGAGTGGTGAGAGAGGGCATCCCTGTCTTGGGCCAGTTTTCAAAGGGAATTTTTCCAGTTTTTGCCCATTCAGTATGATATTGGCTGTGGGTTTGTCATAAATAGCTCTTATTATTTTGAAGTACGTTCCATCAATACCGAATGTATTGAGTGCTTTTAGCATGAAGGGCTGTTGAATTTTGTCAAAAGCCTTTTCTGCATATATTGAGATAATCATTTGTTTCTTGTCTTTGGTTCGGTTTATATGCTGGATTACGTTTATTGATTTGCGAATGTTGAACCAGCCTTGCATCCCAGGGATGAAGCCCACTTGATCATGGTGGATAACCTTTTTGATGTGCTGCTGAATCCGGTTTGCCAGTATTTTATTGAGGATTTTTTCATTGATGTTCACCAGGGATATTGGTCTAAAATTCTCTTTTTTTGTTGTGTCTCTGCCAGGCTTTGGTATCAGGATGATGTTGGCCTCATAAAATGAGTTAGGGAGGATTCCCTCTTTTTCTATTGATTGGTATAGTTTCAGAAGGAATGGTACCAACTCCTCCTTGTACCTCTGGTAGAATTCAGCTGTGAATCCATCTGATCCTGGACTTTTTTTGGTTGGTAGGCTATTAATTATTGCTTCAATTTCAGAGCCTGCTATTGGTCTATTCAGGGATTCAACTTCTTCCTGGTTTAGTCTTGGAAGTGTGTAAGTGTCCAGGAAATTTTCCATTTCTTCTAGATTTTCTAGTTTATTTGCGTAGGGGTGTTCATAGTATTCTCTGATGGTAGTTTGTATTTCTGTGGTGTTGGTGGTGATATCCCCTTTATCATTTTTTTATTGCATCTATTTGATTCTTCTCTCTTTTCTTCTTTATTAGTCTTGCTAGCGGTCTCTGAATTTTGTTGATCTTTTCAAAAAACCAACTCCTGGATTCATTGATTTTTTGGAGGGTTTTTTGTGTCTCTATCTCCTTCAGTTCTGCTCTGATCTTAGTTATTTCTTGCCTTCTGCTAGCTTTTGAATGTGTTTGCTCTTGCTTCTCTAGTTCTTTTAATTGTGATGTTAGGGTGTCAATTTTAGATCTTTCCAGCTTTCTCTTGTGGGCATTTAGTGCTATAAATTTCTCTCTACACACTGCTGTAAATGTATCCCAGTAATTCTGGTATGTTGTATCTTTGTTCTTATTGATTTCAAAGAACATCTTTATTTCTGTCTTCATTTCGTGATGTACCCAGTAGTCATTCAGGAGCAGGTTGTTCAGTTTCCATGTAGTTGAGCGGTTTTGATTGAGTTTCTTAGTCCTGAGTTCAAGTTTGATTTCACTGTGGTCTGAGAGACAGTTTGTTATAATATCTGTTCTTGTACATTTGCTGAGGAGTGCTTAACTTCCAACTATGTGGTCAATTTTGGAATAAGTGCAATGTGGCGCTGAGAAGAATGTATATTCTATTGATTTGGGGTGGAGAGTCCTGTAGATGTCTATTAGATTCATTTCGTGCAGAGATGAGTTCAATTCTCGGATATCCTTGTTAACTTTCTGTCTCATTGTTCTGTCTAATGTGGCCAGTGGGGTGTTAAAGTCTCCCATTATTATTGTATGGAAGTCTAAGTCTCTTTGTAAGTCTCTAAGGTCTTGTTTTATGAATCTGGGTGCTCCTGTATTGGGTGCATATATTTTTAGTATAGTTAGCTCTTCCTGATGAATTGATCCCTTAACCATTATGTAATGGCCTTCTTTGTCTCTTTTGATCTTTGATTGTTCAAAGTCTGTTTTATCAGAGACTAGGAATGCAATCCCTGTTTTTTGTTTGTTTGTTTGTTTTCCATTTGCTTTGTCGATCTTTCTCCAGTAACAGACAAACAGAAAGCCAAATCATGAATGAACTCCCATTCGCAATAGCTTCAAAAAGAATAAAATGCCTAGGAATTCAATTTACAAGGGATGTAAAAGACCTCTTCAAGGAGAACTACAAACCACTGCTCAATGAAATGAAAGAGGACACAAAGAAATGGAACAACATACCATGCTCGTGTATAGGAAGAATCAATATTGCAAAAATAGCCATACTGCAGAAGGTAATTTATAGATTCAATGCCATCCCCATTAAGCTACCAATCACTTTCTTCACAGAATTGGAAAAAACTGCTTTAAAGTTCATATGGAACCAAAAAAGACCCTGCATTGTCAAGACAATCCTAAGGCAAAAGAACAAAGCTGGAGGCATCACGCTACCTGACTTCAAACTATACTACAAGGCTATAGTAACCAAAACAGCATGGGACTGGTACCAAAACAGAGATATAGACCAATGGAACAGAACAGAGTCCTCAGAAATAATATCACCCATCTATAGCCATCTGATCTTTGACAAACCTGACAAAAACAAGAAATGGGGAAAGGATTCTCATATTTAATAAATGGTGCTAGGAAAATTGGCTAGCCATAAGTAGAAAGCTGAAACTGGATCCTTTCCTTACTCCTTATACGAAAATTAATTCAAGATGGATTAGAGACTTAAAAGTTAGACCTAAAGCCATAAAAACCCTAGAAGAAAACCTAGGTAACACGATTCAGTACATAGGCATGGGCAAAAACTTCATGTCTAAAACACCAAAAACAACGGCAACAAAAGCCAAAATTGAGAAATGGGATCTAATTAAACTAAAGAGTTTCTGCACAGCAAAAGAAACTACCATCAGAGTGAACAGGCAACCTACAGAATGGGAGAAAATTTTTGCAATCTGCTCATCTGACAAAGGGCTATTATCCAGAACCTATAAAGAACTCAATCAATTTACAAGAAGAAAACAACCCCATCAAAAAGTGGGCAAAAGATATGAATAGACACTTCTCAAAAGAAGATATTCATACAGACAACAGACACATGAAAAAATGCCCATCATCAATGGCCATCAGAGAAATGCAAATCAAAACCACAATGGGATACCATCTCACACCAGCTAGAATGGCAATCATCAAAAAATCAGAAAACAGCAGGTGCTGGAGAGGATGCGGAGAAATAGGAACACTTTTACACTGTTGGTGGGACTGTGAACGAGTTCAACTATTGTGGAAAA
Source organism: Macaca nemestrina (assembly GCF_043159975.1). Taxonomy (NCBI): domain Eukaryota; kingdom Metazoa; phylum Chordata; class Mammalia; order Primates; family Cercopithecidae; genus Macaca; species Macaca nemestrina. The sequence continues at coordinate 76,088,661 of NC_092145.1, read as the reverse complement.
CAGTTTGGCGATTCCTCAAGGATCTAGAACAAGAAATACTGTATGACCCAGCCATTCCATTACTGGGTATATATCCAAAGGATTGTAAATCATGCTGTTATAAAGACACATGCACATGTATGTTTATTGCAGCACTATTCACAATAGCAAAGACTTGGAATCAACCCAAATGTCCATCAGTGACAGACTGGCTTAAGAAAATGTGGCACATATACACCATGGAATATTATACAGCCATAAGAAAGGAAGAGTTTGTGTCCTTTGTAGGGACATGGATGCAGCTGGAAACAATCATTCTCAGCAAACTATCGCAAGAACAGAAAACCAAATACCGCATGTTCTCATTCATAGGTGGGAATTGAACAATGACATCACTTAGACACGGGAAGGGGATCATCACACATGGGGTCCTATTGTGGGGAGTGGGGGGGAGGGATAGCATTAGGAGATATACCTAATGTAAATTACGAGTTAATGGGTGCAGCACACCAACATGGCACGTGTAAACATATGTAACAAAGCTGCACGTTGTCCACATGTACCCTAGAACTTAGAGTATTAAAAAAAAAAAAACTTAAAGAAAAAAAAAGGCTGCAAGTTTGTCCTTCTTGAGAAGCAGATATCTTGTGTAGTTCTTTTTTTTTTTTTTCTTTTTAAAAAAATTATTTATTAGTATTATTATTCTTTAAGTTCTAGGGTACATGTGCATAACGTGCAGGTTTGTTACATATGTATACATGTGCCATGTTGGTGTGCTGTCCCATGAACTCGTCAGCACCCATCAACTGGTCATTTACATCAGGTATAAATCCCAATGCAATCCTTCGCCCCTCCCCCTCCCCATGATAGGCCCCGGTGTATGATGTTCCCCTTCCCGAGTCCAAGTGATCTCATTGTTCAGTTCCCACCTATGAGTGAGAACATGCGGTGTTTGGTTTTCTGTTCTTGTGATAGTTTGCTAAGCATGATGGTTTCCAGCTGCATCCATGTCCCTACAAAGGACACAAACTCATCCTTTTTGATGGCTGCATAGTATTCCATGGTGTATATGTGCCACATTTTCTTAATCCAGTCTGTCACTGATGGACACTTGGGTTGATTCCAAGTCTTTGCTATTGTGAATAGTGCCGCAATAAACATATGTGTGCATGTGTCTTTATAGCAGCATGATTTATAATCCTTTGGGTATATACCCAGTAATGGGATGGCTGGGTCATATGGTACATCTAGTTCTAGATCCTTGAGGAATCGCCATACTGTTTTCCATAATGGTTGAACTAGTTTACAATTCCACCAACAGTGTAAAAGTGTTCCTATTTCTCCACATCCTCTCCAACACCCGTTGTTTCCTGACTTTTTAATGATTGCCATTCTAACTGGTGTGAGATGGTATCTCATTGTGGTTTTGATTTGCATTTCTCTGATGGCCAGTGATGATGAGCATTTTTTCATGTGTCTGTTGGCTGTATGAATGTCTTCTTTTGAGAAATGTCTGTTCATATCCTTTGCACACTTTTTGATGGGGTTGTTTGTTTTTTTTCTTGTAAATTTGTTTGAGTTCTTTGTACGTTCTGGATATTAGCCCTTTGCAGATGAGTAGATTGCGAAAATTTTCTCCCATTCTGTAGGTTGCCTGTTCACTCTGATGGTAGTTTCTTTTGCTGTGCAGAAGCTCTTTAGTTTAATGAGATCCCATTTGTCAATTTTGGCTTTTGCTGCCGCTGCTTTTGGTGTTTTAGACGTGAAGTCTTTGCCCATGCCTATGTCCTCAATGGTACTACCTAGGTTTTTTTCTAGGGTTTTTATGGTTTTAGGTCTAGCATTTAAGTCTCTAATCCATCTTGAATTAATTTTCGTATAAGGAGTAAGGAAATGATCCAGTTTCAGCTTTCTACTTATGGCTAGCCAATTTTCCCAGCACCATTTATTAAATAGGGAATCCTTTCCCTATTTCTTGTTTCTCTCAGGTTTGTCAAAGGTCAGATAGCTGTAGATGTGTGGTATTATTTCTGAGGACTCTGTTCTGTTCCATTGGTCTATATCTCTGTTTTGGTACCAGTACCATGCTGTTTTGGTTACTGTAGCCTTGTAGTATAGTTTGAAGTCAGGTAGCGTGATGCCTCCAGCTTTGTTCTTTTGACTTAGGATTGTCTTGGCAATGCGGGCTCTTTTTTGGTTCCATATGAACTTTAAAGCAGTTTTTTCCAATTCTGTGAAGAAACTCATTGGTAGCATGATGGGCATGGCATTGAATCTATAAATAACCTTGGGCAGTATGGCCATTTTCATGATATTGATTCTTCCTATCCATGAGCATGGTATGTTCTTCCATTTCTTTGTGTCCTCTTTCATTTCACTGAGCAGTGGTTTGTAGTTCTCCTTGAAGAGTTCCTTTACATCCCTTGTAAGTTGCATTCCTAGGTATTTCATTCTCTTTGAAGCAATTGTGAATGGAAGTTCATTCATGATTTGGCTCTCTGTTTGTCTGTTACTGGTGTATAAGAATGCTTGTGATTTTTGCACATTAATTTTGTATCCTGAGACTTTGCTGAAGTTGCTTATCAGCTTAAGGAGATTTTGGGCTGAGACAATGGGGTTTTCTAAATATACAATCATGTCATCTGCAAAGAGGGACAATTTGACTTCTTCTTTTCCTAACTGAATACCCTTGATTTCTTTCTCTTGCCTGATTGCCCTAGCCAGAACTTCCAACACTATGTTGAATAGGAGTGGTGAGAGAGGGCATCCCTGTCTTGGGCCAGTTTTCAAGGGAATTTTTCCAGTTTTTGCCCATTCAGTATGATATTGGCTGTGGGTTTGTCATAAATAGCTCTTATTATTTTGAAGTACGTTCCATCAATACCGAATGTATTGAGTGCTTTTAGCATGAAGGGCTGTTGAATTTTGTCAAAAGCCTTTTCTGCATATATTGAGATAATCATTTGTTTCTTGTCTTTGGTTCGGTTTATATGCTGGATTACGTTTATTGATTTGCGAATGTTGAACCAGCCTTGCATCCCAGGGATGAAGCCCACTTGATCATGGTGGATAACCCTTTTTGATGTGCTGCTGAATCCGGTTTGCCAGTATTTTATTGAGGATTTTTTCATTGATGTTCACCAGGGATATTGGTCTAAAATTCTCTTTTTTTGTTGTGTCTCTGCCAGGCTTTGGTATCAGGATGATGTTGGCCTCATAAAATGAGTTAGGGAGGATTCCCTCTTTTTCTATTGATTGGTATAGTTTCAGAAGGAATGGTACCAACTCCTCCTTGTACCTCTGGTAGAATTCAGCTGTGAATCCATCTGATCCTGGACTTTTTTTGGTTGGTAGGCTATTAATTATTGCTTCAATTTCAGAGCCTGCTATTGGTCTATTCAGGGATTCAACTTCTTCCTGGTTTAGTCTTGGAAGTGTGTAAGTGTCCAGGAAATTTTCCATTTCTTCTAGATTTTCTAGTTTATTTGCGTAGGGGTGTTCATAGTATTCTCTGATGGTAGTTTGTATTTCTGTGGTGTTGGTGGTGATATCCCCTTTATCATTTTTTTATTGCATCTATTTGATTCTTCTCTCTTTTCTTCTTTATTAGTCTTGCTAGCGGTCTCTGAATTTTGTTGATCTTTTCAAAAAACCAACTCCTGGATTCATTGATTTTTTGGAGGGTTTTTTGTGTCTCTATCTCCTTCAGTTCTGCTCTGATCTTAGTTATTTCTTGCCTTCTGCTAGCTTTTGAATGTGTTTGCTCTTGCTTCTCTAGTTCTTTTAATTGTGATGTTAGGA